>NC_136372.1:16592500-17212500 GCF_037039965.1 Doryrhamphus excisus | reverse complement strand
AGACATTACGTCCTCTTGGAAGGCAAGTTCCAATAATTAATTAAAAGAACATGCTAATAAGTGTAAGCTATGCTAACACAATGGTTATTCAACTACACAAAAAAATAAACATGAACAGAAAAGGTGTCCAGAGTTTATGTAACATAAACAGTTTTTTCATTTATAAGTCGCTCTGGAGTATAAGTCGCAGGAACAGCCAACCTATGAAAAAAAAGTGCGACTTATAGTCCGGAAAATACAGTATATACTTACACTTAGGAACGCCATATCCAATTAAATACCAATAAGGAAAACTAAAATAGCTCATTGTCTGTCTTGGAGTTTTTGATGTATATTTAATGAACCAATTATCCTAAAAATGCCCGGAGGAAAAAGTGTGGCCTTAAAGGCAGCACAGTCACTGGAGACATAATAACTAATATGTCAATGAAAATGCCTATCTGGGTTCTTTTGTGGTGTTCTTAGGTGGCACGGTTGCCTCTGAACCTCTCCAGAGGCAGTTGGCAGCACATTTGCGTGACGTGGAGTCAGAAAGGAGGAGACTGGCAGGCCTACCAAGGGGGGAAGCTTCGGGGAGAAGGTCGTGGATTGGCAGTTGGCCATGACATTAGACCAGGAGGCGTGTTGATACTCGGTCAAGAGCAGGTAAATACGTAAAGACGCCGAGTGTATCATGGATGTCGAAGGGATCGGCGCTCTTGAGTAGATTTAGTTTTTGGGTCATCGACTTTTCAGAATTCCGCATCTAAAAGCTCAATTTTTCTCCCTCAGGATTCCCTTGGTGGAGGCTTTGACTCAACTCAAGCTTTGGTCGGGGAGTTATCTCAGATGGGTCTTTGGGATCGAGTCCTGTCGGCTAACCAGGTGGCCAGCTTGGCTCGGTGTGGGATGGTACCCCAGGGCCGCGTGGTTCCTTGGACGGAGCGTGGAATGGAGGTTTATGGCGGCGCCACCAAGTACCCGGGGGAGCCTTGTAGTAAACACAGCCGGAGTGCAAAGTGACAGATGGAGAATTTGAAAAAAGAAGGGAGAGCGGGGAGACGGAAAGTTCCACACTAAAAAAAAAGTTGGGCTCCCATCTGCCCAGTATGGGTACTACAAATCTTTCTAAGCTAGTCTATGTGGCATGAGTAGACTTTGCAGTTATGCTGTACGGACACAACAACATTGTTCACATCCTGTAGTGAACACCTACAGTGAAAAAAAATTGGTTTCTCTCCTTTTGCAACGATTACTGTCACACATTGCAATGCTCTATCTGGGCTGCACCTCTGTTGTGCCCGAAAATCGAAACTGGATTGAATGGATCATGCGTCCGCATATTTGACTCTATATTATGTATTTCAATAATAGCTGATGCAATGCCAAGTTGCACGGCGTTTGTGTGGTTAGCGCGCAGACCTCACAGCTAGGAGATGCGGATTCAATTCCACCCTCCATCTCTGTGTGGAGTTTGCATGTTCTCCCCGTGCATGCGTGGGTTTTATCCGGGTACTACGGTTTTCTACCACATTCCAAAAACATGCTAGGTTAATTAGCGACTCCAAATTGTCCATAGGTATGAATGTGAGTGATGTGATTGGCTGGCTACCAGTCCAGGGTGTACCCCGCCTCTCGCCAGAAGACAGCTGGGATAGGCTCCAGCACCCTCCCGCGACCCTTGTGAGGATAAGCGGTAGAAAATGAAATAAACTGAATATTTTCGTCGTCATAATTTGTGTTGTTCTAACTGAAAAATGTCAGTAGTTGGTATGACCAATGAAAATAACATTTTTTTTTAAGACCCGAGTTCAATTCCACAATCGTCCAACTGTGTGTGGAGTTTGCATGTTCTCCTCCCACATTCCAAAAACATGCTAGGTTAATTAGCGACTCCAAATTGTCCATAGGTATGAATGTGAGTGTGAATGGTTGTTTGTCTATATGTGCCCTGTGATTGGCTGGCCACCAGTCCAGGGTGTACCCCGCCTCTCGCCAGAAGACAGCTGGGATAGGCTCCAGCACCCTCGCGACCCTCGTGAGGATAAGTGGTAGAAAATGAATGAATGAAGATTCAATTTGAATAAACAGAATATTTTTGTTGTCATATTTTGTGTTGAAAAATGTCAGTAATTAGTATGACCAATTAAAATAACATTTAAAAATTTTTTTTTTTGCGACTCGAGTTCAATCCCACCCTCGGCCAACTCTGTCTGGAGTTTGCATGTTCTCCCCGGGTTTTCTCCGGGTACTCCGGTTTCCTCCCACATTCCAAAAACATGCTAGGTTAATTAGCGACTCCAAATTGTCCATAGGTATGAATGTGAGTGTGAATGGTTGTTTGTCTATATGTGCCCTGTGATTGTGCCCTGAAGACAGCTGGGATAGGCTCCAGCACCCCCGCCACCCTCGCGAGGATAAACAGTAGAAAATGAATGAATGAATGATGCAATGCCAGAAAACTATGTTGTACAAGACAGGTTGTCGAAACTACCTGAAAAAAAAAAAAACTACAGTTTGGTTGGATTTAAAAACCAGCAATCTCAATGTAACATGTGACGTACTGTTCACTAACAACTGAGCCATTTACCAGCTAGTACCTGTCACACGCTACTCGCTGGCTTGAAGTACATCACGACCAACAAGAGATACAGATGAATGTTCCAAGAAATTCAAGCTAGTATGAATTCACTGGGGTTAAACCGAGTTAATTAACGGCTCGGTCACTTGACACTCAAGGTAAGATGATGCAAAATGTTCCAGGAACGGGTAGGAACAAGGAGATGATGAACGGCAGGAAAAAAGAAAGGACTATTCTGAGAACATTCAGAGCTGCACGTTGTATTCACACATGTCTTGTCTTGTGCGATATGTTTAACATAAACATCACAAATAAGGACATTTAATTGTTTTTGGTGGATTCCGGCTCTGTAGATTGCTTCAAATGAATAATGATCATGTTCTGTTTTTTTGGTTTTTCCACAAAAATCTGGTTTGTCCTTTATAGCACAAGTGGGCGTCCACAAGATCCCTGTTATTCACACCGTGGGTCGTGCTCTTGCGTATTTACAGTACATCGCTCAAGTGACACAATTCAGAGTCTTGCTCCCAAGTGGCCTAGTTGGGATATGGGTCATTGCGGCATAAAGATGAGACATCCTCGGAAAGAACTCAGACCTCTTGCAAATGTTGCACCATAAATGAACTGTTGGACATATTCTGTCAATACAATTAGGAAAAAAAATAATACAAAAACTCCGTAATGAAATAATATGCAGTGCCTTCCAGAAGTATTGCAACACTGAGGTTGAGATTTTATTTCCAGGTATTTACATTTGGATCAGAATTAGAAGATAGATTTAGTTAGGATAGGTAGGATAGGATAGGTTGTGCTTGAGTAGAACTCTCTGGCTTTCATGTTGTTTTCACCTCTAAAGGCACGTCTTTGGGTGTATGTTCTGTCTATGCTACAGCTGTCTGGCTTTCATGTTGTTTTAACCTCTAAAGGCACGTCTTTGGGTGTATGTTCTGTCTATGCTACAGCTGTCTGGCTTTCATGTTGTTTTCACCTCTAAAAGCACGTCTTTGGGTGTATGTTCTGTCTATGCTACAGCTGTCTGGCTTTCATGTTGTTTTCACCTCTAAAGCCCCATCTTTGGGTGTATGTTCTGTCTATGCTACAGCTGTCTGGCTTTCATGTTGTTTTAACCTCTAAAGGCACATCTTTGTGTCTATGCTACAGCTGTCTGGCTTTCGTGTTGTTTTAACCTCTAAAGGCACATCTTTGGGTCTATTTGCTGTCTAGTCTATGCGACAGCTGTCTGGCTTTCATGTTGTTTTCACCTCTAAATGCACATTTTTGGGTGTGTATGGGCTGTCTATGCTACAGCTGTCTGGCTTTCATGTCGTTTTCACCTCTAAATGCACATCTTTGGGTCTATTTGCTGTCTAGTCTATGCTACAGCTGTCTGGCTTTCATGTTGTTTTCACCTCAAAAGGCACGCCTTTGGGTCTATGTGCTGTCTATGCTACAGCTGTCTGGCTTTTATGTTGTTTTAACCTCTAAAGGCACATCTTTGTGTCTATTTGCTGTCTAGTCTATGCTACAGCTGTCTGGCTTTCATATTGTTTTCACCTCTAAATTCACGTATATGGGTCTATGTGCTGTCTATGCTACAGCTGTCTGGCTTCCATGTTGTTTTCACCTCTAAAGCCCCATCTTTGGGTGTATGTGCTGTCTATGCTACAGCTGTCTGGCTTTCATATTGTTTTCACCTCTAAATTCACGTATATGGGTCTATGTGTTGTCTATGCTACAGCTGTCTGGCTTTCATGTTGTTTTCACCTCTAAGTGCACGTCTATGGGTCTATTTGCTGTCTAGTCTATGCTACAGCTTTCTGGTTTTCATGTTGTTTTCACCTCTAAAGGCACATCTTAGGGTGTATGGTCTGCCTATGCTACAACTGTCTGGCCTTCATGTTTTCACCTCTAAAAGGCCCATCTTTGGGTGTATGGTCTGTCTATGCTACAGCTCTCTGGCTTTCATGTTGTTTTCACCTCTTAAGTGCACGTCTATGGGTCTATTTGCTGTCTAGTCTATGCTACAGCTCTCTGGCTTTCATGTTGTTTTCACCTCTAAAGGCCCATCTTTGTGTCTATGCTACAGCTGTCTGTCTTTCATGTTGTTTTCACCTCTAAACGCACGTCTATGGGTCTATTTGCCGTCTAGTCTATGCTACAGCTCTCTGGCTTTCATGTTGTTTTCACCTCACCTCTAAAGCCCCATCTTTGGGTGTATGTGCTGTCTATGATACAGCTGTCTGTCTTTCATGTTGTTTTCACCTCTAAACGCACGTCTATGGGTCTATTTGCCGTCTAGTCTATGATACAGCTGTCTGGCTTTCATGTTGTTTTAACCTCTAAAGGCACATCTTTGTGTCTATGCTACAGCAGTCTGGCTTTCATGTTGTTTTCACCTCTAAACGCACGTCTATGGGTCTATTTGCCGTCTAGTCTATGCTACAGCTCTCTGGCTTTCATGTTGTTTTCACCTCTAAAGGCACGCCTTTGGGTCTATGTGCTGTCTATGCTACAGCTGTCTGGCTTTCATGTTTTCACCTCTAAATTAAAGTATTTGGGTCTGTGTGTGGGCTATGCTAAAGCTCTGGTTTTATCGTTGTTTTCACCTCTAAATGGTGAACCTCTGGAGGGCACTGTATCAGATGCGGCGTGATAAGCTGACAGTATTCAGTCTCTTCTCTTCCTACATTCCATAAATAAGCCTCCGCCTGTTCGCAGCAGATCTTGCTGCGTTCAAAATCTTTCCGGAATGATGTGAAATATCAATCTGGAGTTGTTGTGCAATGTGACAGCGTTTCTAAAACAGCGCCTGTCAGCAGCAGATACAAATATACTTCTGTATGACACATTACAAGTTAAGTGTCATTTGAATGGAAAATGTATTCTGTCCACGTTTCAGTGTCAGTGTCTCGTCCCTGCAGAATGTTGAAGTGTTTTTGATAGAAAAAAAAAAAACACAAACATGTATGCCAAATCATCATGTGCCTAATGTCTCTATGGATGCTTTGCAGTGTGCAATGTTGATAAGAATCTATGCCTGATGTGTATTCAGCTTACGTATGTCACAGCTTTTTGGGGACGTTTTGATAGTGTTGTGGCATTAAACTGTCCGAGACTGAAGAATAAGAATTAAGTCATTTTGGAATGTGTTTGCATTGGTATATTTTTTAATGCACTGGTATCGTGTCTATTCTCTTGTTATTACTTACATAAATACTGAATATATGTGTCTTGGTCGGTGACATGTTGATGTTTTGTGTAATTTATTACAATTAAACTAGTTTTCACATGTAGAAAGTCTCTTAAATTTGTGATATACCACCTTGGCTCCGCTACACTCTACTCTACTCTACTCTACTCGACTCGACACTCTATGTGTTTAATTATGAAGGAGATTTAAAGGAACTCTGGGCATCCTGTTGGTGGAAAGGAATTAGACTATACTATATACTTTGAAGCGTTTATGGGGTCGAGTGAGTGGAACAGCTTGGGTAGAGCTAGCACAGGGGTGGGCAAACTACGGCCCGGGGGCCACATCCGGCCCGCCAAGTGTTTGAATACGGCCCGCCCAATCTTTCCAAAGTATTTTAGTATTTAAACTCAACATACAACCTGGCATCATGGCCTGAGCCAACCTTTTGATGGTTTTATCAATTTCGTTTTTTGACATGGTCTGTTGTTTACAAAGTGTTCCTGAAAAAAGGGACACAAGCACATAATAATAATAATCATAATAATTATTATTATTATTATTATTAGATTATTATAATTATTATATTAATGCTAATTATTATATTAATTATATATAATATTATTGTTATATTTGCATATTTTACATAATAATAATATAATAATTATTATTATAATTTTATTGTAATTATTATAATATTTTATTATTTTTTTAAATATTTAAATATAAATATAAAATAATAAATAATAATAGCAGATTGCATGACAATTTTACAGATACAATAATACCAGGTGGACTGTTACGTGTAAAATATATAGTCTGCCCCCCCCCCCGTAAATTTTGTCATATCAATGCGGCCCGCGAGTCAAAAAGTTTGCCCACCCCTGAGCTAGCATGTTTTATTTACGTATCTTTAGGGTCTCAAAGGGTTCATCACCTCCCACTTATAGGGTATGATTACGCCAAATCTTTGCTGATGAAAGTTATTCAGTGGTGATGGATGCTGACATTTTGTAAAATAATAATAATGGTGCTTTATGCCAGAAAAAAGACCGATAGTTCAGGTAGAAGACAGGTTTTCCCTTAGTCCATTCCCTAACTTGTTTGGAATTGTTATCCTGCTTAAAAAAAACAAACAAAAAAAAAAAAACCACTGACAACACAATCACCTTGATGGAGGGAAGAACATACGTGGTTATTTTTAAAATATTGATTTATCTGTAAAGTTTATTACTTAAACAGTCTGGGATGAATTTGGCTGGGTGCTTGAGGTCACAGGGAGCTCATATTAATCCACCCTTAATCCCCAATTACCGTGAGTGACTTTTAAGGGTGGATAAAAGAAGACTGATCACCATTCCTGCAACGGTCTTTGGCAGTTAATGGACTGAGAACTTAAGTCCATCAGGAGGTCGCGAGCTCGTGCCAGACTAGTAGAGTCAGCTGGCAGGAGTCACACAAATAAGATTTCAACGGACTCAAAGCCCTATTAACCTTTTTTTTTTTTTTTTTTTTTACATGGCGACCGTAATCTGCTGTGTGTGAGAACCTGCTTAGAGACGAGCTGATGAGGAGGAGGAACACGATGCTCCTCACGATGAGATAAAATGAGTGTCGTGTGGAGTGGAGGCAGGTGGACGGCAATGCAAAAATGCGTCAGAGTGTGACGAAAACGGGGGAAGCGATAAGGATGGGTGGATCAAAACTGAAATATGCTGATACCGGTATTGATTTGGACAAATTGAGATCAAATTTAATTTAAAAAATGACCAGCGAAATGACTATTTGTCCTTTAATTATGATTATTATTGTGTATAATAGCATATCTAACTACATATTTTAGCATAAAATGAGTAATTAGGGGGATGTTTTGACCACTGATATGGTTAGTTTATCATTTCTTTGTTTTAGTTGCTTTGCCAAAGTATCAGTATCCGTTTTACTCGATATCATCAAAATCTGGATGACAAGAATATAATAAGAAAAATACAAAAAGGTGCAGAAGAAAAGCAAAGTCAAACTGCAAAAAAGACAAAAAAAAACCAAGCAGAATGGATGCAAAATAAATAATAATAAATTAAAATAGTTCTGCTGGTTCCACAACGTATAATAAATAAAATAAAATAAAAAATAAAAAATAAATAAAAATAAAATAAAAATAAAATAAAAATAAAAAATAAAAAATAAAAAATAAAAAATAAAAAATAAAAAATAAAAAATAAAAAATAAAAAATAAAAAATAAAAAATAAAAAATAAAAAATAAAATAAAAGTTGTTGGGACACAGGCACACAAATTTAACGATACAGAGACAATTTTTGTCTGTAAGTAATGTGCAACTATCATTAAATGACTGAGGAATGTCAATAAAGGTAAAATTAAAAAAAACATTTTTTTAGAAACTCTTAAATTTGTTTTGCACCCCGCCTCTCACCTAAACGAAGACAGCTGGGATAGGATCCAGCATACCCACGACCCTGGTGACTATAAGCAGCATAGAAAATGGATGGAATTATGTTTTATTAATTTTATTTCATGACAAGTATCTCTTTGTGCCATTTGCATGTTCTCTGTGCATGCATGTTTTGTTTGTTTTTTTTTCCATTAACAATGTCAACATCAGCACTTGCTTTATTCCTCAGAGGAACCGATTGGAAGTAAAATGCAAATTCACTGTTGTGACGTCAGTTCAGTTCCCTTGTCTCCTTTATATTTTGGGGTTTTTGCAGGCAAAAAACTTTGGTGATGCTCTTACTGAACCATGACAATGTGGCCTGACAATGGGCAGCAGTGGGTGTGGGCTTACTTTAAAGTAGGCCGCAGCAGGGATTTAACCTGTGACCTTTCCAGTCCAGTAAAAAAAAAAAATGTACAAGCGGGCTGACCATCTTCTTTCGCAGTCAAAACATACACAACTAAAAGATGATATTCCCTGTTGGATTACTGGTCCCCATCTAATCCATAATGTTCCATCTAGGAATGGGCAGTATGTAATCCCATTTAATCCATGGTACGGATGGTCTAACATTGAACTACTGTAATCGCGGTTCATCTTAGGTTGGGATGAAACCAAAAAAACGAGGGTGAAATATTACATTTAACTTCACTTAATTCAGATTTTATTTGGCTACGTATTTGGGGAATCTCATTTGGGATTTCAACCTTCAACTCGAGATAGTACCGAGTGGGGTGAGGTTCATGGCTGGTGAGGTACGGACTTTTTTAAGACTTCTAATAGCATAAAATATCTTTCAAATATGTGGATTTTCTACTCTGTGGAAGTACGGCAGTGACAAGCACCTTCCAGATCACTTGCTTTGAAATTGGAACTTAAGGCAATATTTAGAATGCAGTTATACTTCAGTTCTACAATAAAAACAGCCCAGTGGAAGTGGGTAGAACAATGTTGTCCAATCATTGTATAGATTTTTTTTTTTAAATCCTTCAATTTAACTACTCATCACTTTCTCCGTAGGTAATCCACCTACTCAGCCTCCAAATGGTACTCTACCAGAATAGTACATTCTACACACACACACACACACACACACACACACAGAGTCCAAAATTCCCACAGAGACTCCATCTGGACAGGAACACGCTTTATCTTCCCCCATCTTTGTCACCCACTCTGCCTCTTATCCTCCTCCCACACACACACACACATACACACACACACACACACACACTCCACCTGCTTTTAATACAACGTCCGCTCAAACATGGCCGACCGTGATTTCACACCGAGTGCTACAATATAAAAGCTGAGGCTAAAAACAGATTCCCTCACAGTGAAACTACATTAAATAAACACAACAGCAGTCCCACAGAGTCGGGTATACATTACATTCAATGATAGCTAACATGAGGAGCTAAACTTTGTCAAACGGCTATCATTAGCCGACGACAACGTAACTAGTGTGTAACTTAACAAGATATAATGATTGCAGTACCTTCAAATGCTCCCGCCCCTTTAAGAGTAGTCAGTGAACAGCTTGTGTAGCAGTATAAATGTGCCGTGCTCTGAAAATAAGTCGACACTTTAATGGCCGTTAGCCGTTAGTGTTGCTCGCTAGCCGCTTAGCAACACTTTGCAGTGAAAACGTCCAAATTGTGTCCATATTTTGTGTGCGCAACTAACGATTATTTCCTTAATGGATTAATCGAATAATTAGTTCAGGACTAGACCAGGAGTGTCCAAACTTTTTCTAGCGAGAGCCACGGATGGAAAAGTCAAGTCAAAGGACGTGGGGGCCGTATATTATTTTCTAAAAAAAAAAGGCTAAAAAAATTGTAATAAATAAAAACAATTAAATTAAAAATTATTTGAAATTTTTATTAATTTTTTTTATTAAAAATTAAATAGATATAGAGATAAAATAAAATAAAAATCAAATAGATATAATATAAAAATTAAATAGATATAATTAAATAGGTAAATAAATAAATGTCCATCACCAAAGTCAAAAATAAAAAAAGGCTAAAAAAATTTAAGAAATAAAAAAAATAAAAAAAATTAAATAGCTATAGAAATAAAATAAAAATAAAATAATATAATAAATATAAACATTAAATAGGTATAATAAATAAATAAATGCCCATCACCAAAGTCAAAATGATGTCTTTGACTATCTTGTTTTGCCTAAAACACAAAAATAATAAATATGCTTTCACGGATGACTAAGGAAATTAAAAACAATTCACATTTGAGAGGCTGAAATTGGAGTACATTTATAAGTTCCTGGTGGGCCCAACTGAGTCAATCAGTAATCGCTGATTAATCAACTGATTAATTAGCTTCATCTCTCATTACGTCAACACTAGAATCACTCTTGCTTCCTCTTAATAATAAACATGTTAACGTTTGAACACAAATGTGGCTACACCATGTTCGGGACACAGTTTGGACAACCGGAGCATCGTTGTTGTTATCTTTTGTTGTGTTTACACACGTACTCGTAGTAGCAGTACACGTCATTGTGCAGTTTTCTAGATTCAAAGTAGAGATTGTAAGCTGCAACAAAAGCGTTGCCTGTGGACAGGCCTGCTATTGGATGATTGATCAGCTATTTCCTTGCAATCCCACTTGACATTTGCCTCCTTAATCTCCTTCATATTTTTACCTCCACTTCGAAAAACTCTGTTCTTTTCCTGGCAACATCTGTATCGATGTAATGGTATCATGTTTTCATGCATAGCTGTTTACACCAATGACTCACCATGTACAAAAACACTAATTTTACTAATTTTGCCATTTAAAAAGAAGAGAACGCCGTGTAATGTAATAACATCGAGGTGTGAAGACAAATGAATGTGCAAAGAGTGGAGGGGGTGACGAGAGGCTGAGTGGGCTGTCTGCATGTGGGATCAGGAAAGAATGTGAGAAAAACCCAGACAATAATGCAACTGCGTTACTCGGCTCTTTGAAATTATCGGAACGGTGAGGAAATTTGGGTTTGACATCAAGAGACGACTGGGAGTTCATTTGGAATGGTGTGTGTGTTGCACTGTTAAAATGGCATTTTATTATTATTACACCAAACAATGGAGGATTGGAAACATTTCAGACTTGACTCGACTTGGACGTCTTTCCTTGAGACTTACTTGAAACACGACTTTCTCCCACCTCTGGTAAATAATGAGTGTGCCGCCTTTTGACACAATAGCGCTATGGCAGTGCATTGTGGGATCAGCACGGCATGCATTATACAAGTTTAGACATAAAATAAGATTTTGTGGCCCAAATACATCACTGTTTGTAAGACATAGACAAGGCGAGCATATTGTGATTAAATGGATTACAATTGCTAATATTGCTAATGTTAAAATTAAATAACATAAATCAATTGTAAATAATTAATCATGTGAACTGCTTGATTGCCTTACATCTGTTACACAGCTTCTTACGTAGGATTATGGCGCTGGAATTTTACTTAGGCTAGGACAAAAATAGGACACGTCATCACCCCTTAATGAAATTTTTTGAAAATTTTCAACAAAATTTTCCACTAAAATTGAGTCTTGAGTGAGTGAGATTGAATGTTGAAATGTGTTGAATCCAATGTTTGGATGCCTCAAAATGCTCTGTTTCAGAAGGCGTGGTAAAATTGCCCCTTTGTGATGTCACAGAGGTTCCGGCTTCCTTATATGGGCGTGGCTGTAAGCCAGATAAGCTTTGTGCCCTCCTCCGAGCTCTCTTTCTCTGTTTACGTTGCTAGCAATGTCTCGAAAGGGAGGGCATACATTAAAACAGACCGTTTTCACGGGAAGCCAAAGAAATACAGCTGAATAGGTGCAGATTCTGAAAGAACTAGAGTGCTATCTGCGCTGGTTATTGTGTGTAGCTGCAGAAAACAAGATTTTGTGGCCCAAATACAAATACATCACTGTATTGTAAGACGTAGACAAGGCGAGCACATTGTGATTAAATGGATTACAATTGCTAATATTGCTAATGTGTTGCTACAATTCAATTTAGTGATGCTAAGGAGGAATTAAATATGCCCGAGTTTGAATAATTCATTGCTAAAGAGGCATGCCTGGATAGTTTTGTGCATGCACGTGTGTGTATTATAAATCTGCAAGAAAAAGCCAATGCTCAAGTACAGGACAAGGATAAGTGTAGTCTTTTATTCCCGCCACTAAACTAGAAATGTGTGCTGCATTGTGGAACATTCATCGTGTGTGTGTGCGTGTGTGTGTGTGTGTATGTGTGTGTAATTTCAAATGAATTCATCTCGGCAGCGTGTCCTCCAAATAGTTCCAGAGCCAGCCAACATTCTCAAAGTGTTTTTTTTTTGTGCCATCTGTTAAAACTCAATTTCCTTTCAGCTAGAATGATTCATCAAAAAGCAAGATTATTGCCGAAGGTCTTATCGTGTTTATTTATGTTTAATCCTCAAGGGCAAACTTTATACTTTTTACACTTGACTTGTGCAAAGTTGTCTTGCTCAAGGGAATTGCGGCTTTTTGTCCTTAAAACACAAGTATCGGTGTAAAGGCTGTCTTGAGGACTTTTTGTTGCATGTAGTCAATTCTTATGTCATGTACACCATCGTTCATAAGTTTGGGATCACTTGCAAATGTCTTTGTTTACCGAAGAAAAACACATTTTCATGCATTTCATAAACATTTTTTTCCATTTCACAAACAATTAAAATTAATCAGGTGATTTTCAAAGAAGGATGTACATTTTTGCATAGAGGCCTACTATCAACAACTGTCAGTCCTCTGCATCAATTTCCTGGTATGGCTGCTAATCCAAGTTCATCGTTTCATAAAGGCTAATAGATAATCAGAAAACCCATCTAAAAATCTAAAGCTAAAACTAAAATCTCTTACCATGCTGTTAACTACGCCCTTCAGACAGCAGCACAAACTGGGTCTAACAAGGACACAAAAACGACGCACAACTGTGCTAGAAAACAAATATCTGAGAGTGTGTAGTTTAAGACGAAGACGCCTCGCAGGTATAAATAGTACCACCAGTGTCAGTATCAACAATAAAACGGTGACTCCAGGATGCTGGACTTCATGGCAGGACTGCCAAAAAAAAAAGCCGTATCTCAGACTGTCCAAAAAATATTTCCAAGTGATCCCAAACTTTTGAGTGGTAGTGTATAAGGAAATGCAAATGCATCACCACAGTCCATCTGGGCCTGGAAAGTACACGAAAAAGCCGCTATTATCGGTATTAGCATCAACGCAGTGATTGTAACGTTTGGAAAAGGTAGTCAAAAAGTCAGAAAAAGCTTCCGACTTTGAACCATCATGGTAAACAACACCCATGTGTGTACTTTTTCTTTGACTTTTTGTAGATTTCTGTTAATATAAAGTGTGGATTCTCGACCCCCCCCCCCTTCACAACAGAGGGATTATTGTATCTTTCTTGTCCGTACCCTGCTCATGCAACTTAACCATGCTGACCCACTTTTATAGGCTAGGGGGTAGAATATCGAGTCCTTTAAATAGGCGAGTTTCAGTGGTGTTCCAAGTCACTGATACCAGAGGAAGTTTTAAAAAGGGAATGTTGTTGCAGGAAGGAGGGGCATAATAAATGATTAAGTCGATCACTGACAATATGCTTGGATGTGGCAGAATTCTTTGCGGATGAATTGAATTCTGTGTTAAGGACGTTGAGTCCAAATGGAGCGCGCTACTTGGCAGCCATGTTGTTCTTTTACGATGTGCGCTTTTTGCACTGCGATTAATATTTGTTTATTTGATATGTTTTTTAAAATATTTAAGTGTTAGTCGACTATGGAGAAAATCTAACCCGACTTTGAAAAGACTCATGGAAGACAGCGCTACTACTACACACATGAACGGAGCACACTGAACACAAAGGTTGCCCGACACTGTTTGGTATTCCACGGCAGTTCCCTCATACTCTGCAACGTCTGTCTTAACACCTCCTACATCTCTCCTCCTCCCTTTCCCTCCATTTGCACCGTGCCTCCTTTTTTACATCATCGCTTCCTGTTGCTCCAACCTGTTTTTACGTCATCACGTTTGTCGTTCCTTATGTCTTTTTTTTTTTTTTCTTCTAAATCTCCCACTACACTCTGTCTGTATGAAATATTCATGGGCATCCATACTGGGAGTGCAGCAGCCACAGGAGTCAATGCGCTCGCAAAGATCAGGCCTTTGAGCTTTGAGAGGAGAAGGGGAAAAAAAAAATGGTGAGAGAGGATGAGCACCATTGGGCTGGAAAGGAGAAGAGGTGATGACAGAAAAGAGCAGGTTAGAGACGAGAGCTGTGGGAAGAATGAAAGCCAAAAAGATGGACTGCGCAATGTCTCCAACTGACATATACGCACACATTTCCATAAGGAAGTTGTATATCCGAAATAGCGGATATGTAGCACAGGGATTTTGGGGGTAGCAACTTAGATGAAACACTCCTATTTAGTTCTGATGGACTGTAAACCACAGACCTCTAAATCTGCATGTTTTTCCCCATGAAGGGTTAATATAAGAACAACATTTTCAACTAAAACTGAGCGTGAATGCAGACAGTGAAATGTAGATTAAATGTTGAAAGTTTGGACGGCTCAAAACGCTCGGTTCCAGAAGGCGTGGTAAAATTTCCCCTTTGTGATGTCACAGAGGTTCCGGTTTCCTTATATGGGCGTGGCTGTAACCCAGATAAGCTTTGTGCCCTCCTCCGAGGTCTCCTTCTCTGTTTACGTTGCTAGCAATGTCTCGAAAGGGAGGGCATACATTAAAACAGACCGTTTTCGCGGGAAACAGGGAAGCCAAAGAAATACAGCTGAGTAGGTGCAGATTCTGGAAGAACTAGAGTGCTATCTGCGCTGGTTATTGTGTGTAGCTGCAGAAACTTAGATGAAACACTCCTAATTTAGTGCTGATGGACTGTAAACCACAGACCTCTAAATCTGCATGTTTTTCCCCATGAAGGGTTAATATAAGAACAAAATTTTCAACTAAAACTGAGCGTGAATGCAGACAGTGAAATGTAGATTAAATGTTGAAATGCGTTGAATCCAAAGTTTGGACGGCTCAAAATGCTCGGTTCCAGAAGGCGTGGTAAAATTTCCCCTTTGTGATGTCACAGAGGTTCCGGTTTCCTTATATGGGCATGGCTGTAACCCAGATAAGCTTTGTGCCCTCCTCCGAGGTCTCCTTCTCTGTTTACGTTGCTAGCAATGTCTCGAAAGGGAGGGCATACATTAAAACAGACCGTTTTCACGGGAAACAGGGAAGCCAAAGAAATACAACTGAATAGGTGCAGATTCTGAAAGAACTAGAGTGCTATCTGCGCTGGTTATTGTGTGTAGCTGCAGAAACTTAGATGAAACACTCCTAATTTAGTGCTGATGGACTGTAATCACAGACCTCTAAATCTCCATGTTTTTCCCCATGAAGGGTTAATATAAGAACAAAATTTTCCACTCAAACTGAGCGTGAATGCAGACAGTGAAATGTAGATTAAATGTTGAAATGCGTTGAATCCAAAGTTTGGACGACTCAAAATGCTCGGTTCCAGAAGGCGTGGTAAAATGTCCCCTTTGTGATGTCACAGAGGTTCCGGTTTCCTTATATGGGCATGGCTGTAAGCCAGATAAGCTTTGTGCCCTTCTCCGAGCTCTCCTTCTCTGTTTACGTTGCTAGCAATGTCTCGAAAGGGAGGGCATACATTAAAACAGACCGTTTTCACGGGAAACAGGGAAGCCAAAGAAATACAGCTGAATAGGTGCAGATTCTGAAAGAACTAGAGTGCTATCTGCGCTGGTTATTGTGTGTAACTGCAGAAACTTAGATGAAACACTCCTAATTTAGTGCTGATAGACTGTAAACCACAGACTCTGAAGGGTTAATATAAGAACAAAAACTACACATGACACGCACTCGAACCCGGGGAAGATACAAGCCGAGTAAGAGACGGCAATAAAGGCACACATTAGTTCATTCTCCAGAGGATCCAACAGGTCCATTGTTGAACATTTCCTCCCAACATGCCAGCTGTGATTCTGAAATGCGTCTGAAATGTCTTATTATCCTCCTTGGTGTGCATTTTGGCATGGCGGCCTGCCTCCCTGTCTGTCTGCTTGCCTGGTGGATAAAACATGTGCACGCTCCAATTTAAGTAACAAATATGGGTTGTTTCCAAGCAACCTACATGAAGCTGTTTCAGCTATCAGAGGAAACAGGCCTTCAGACCTTTGAATGATTCTGGAGTGCACTCACATGGAAAGAGTGCAAGAAAATAACATAAATCAATTGGAAACACTTAATCATGTGATCTGTTTAATTGCCTTACATATGTTACGCGGCTTCGTACGTAGGATTATGGCGCTGGTCAAAAGTGTGTGAATTTTACAGACAAAAATAGGACACGCCTATCAGTTTTTAATGACATTTTTTGAAAATTTTCAACAAAATTTTTTCCACTAAAATTGAGCGTTAATGATTGAATGTTGAAATGTGTTGAATCCAAACTTTGTGGAGTTTGGATGCCTTAAAACGCTCGGTTTCAGAAGGCGTGGTAAAATCGCCCCTTTGTGATGTCACTAAAGATGGGGCTTCCTAATATGGGCGTGGCTGTAAGCCAAATTTTAAGCTTTCTGCCCTCTTCCGAGCTCTCCTTCTCTGTTTACGTTGCTGTGGTGCTACAATTCAATTTAGTACAGATTCCGAAAGAACTAGAGTGCTTTCTGCGCTGGTTATTGTGTGTAACTGCTCTATAGGAGTCCACAACTCAATACAAAGGGCATAACAAAAAATAAGCATAATAGGTCCCCTTTAAATTTTAAATGAATTTTGCTTCCCGGTAAATGTCAGTCGCCCTGTAGAATGAGCAAAATGCTACAATAACGGAAAATGTCAAATGATATTCCACCAGGAGGGAGAGCCGAATAAACTCCAAGAAAGGATCTACCATGTGACTTCATTGTTCAGAGCATCTAGGTGATTAGTATGCATGTACATCATAGACTTTATGCTGTACACATGTGCGGGTTTCTGAACACTGACTCTTCTGGGACCTGCTGCAACTCTCATTAACCATTCAGGCCCAAAGCAGTTAGCTAATTAACTGAAACATATCATCATTAGTTAGGTGGCGGTATCAAAACACAAGACGCCTTTCAATCCATAAGAATTACCAATGAGGAAATGGCTGAAAACAAGTCCTAGTCGTGCATAATATGAATTCTGGGGAAAGGGAAGCAGCTTGTTTACATTGTTTAGTGCGTCTGCGTGGTCTTGACAATGGAAATTAGTTACTAAGTTAACCAGTTAAGAGGTGCTGGTAATTGTTGCTTTGGGAATATAAAATTTATACAATTTACTTTTTACCTGCACTTCCTTTGGTGTGTGTTTATCAGTCCACTCCGAGAGACCCTGTGAGTGCAGGTCACAACGACACAGGTCACATCGACATGCCTGTTTGAACTGAAAGCGTGCGCTAAAGTGCACGTTGTGGTGGAATTAGCAGCAAAGTCACATATCTATCTCATTAGCAGAGGAAGCTGGGGAACGGAGAGTGGGAGAAGAAATAAAGGTCTTGAAGGGAAAGAGATGTAAGTAATTCCTTCTCCCTGCGGAGCCCGCAGGGAATTTAGCAGGCAAGTTCAATAATTTATTGATTTTCTTCACTGAGCTTTTTTGTAACTCACGTAAATGATTACTTTATTTATTTTTTTTTTTACGTAATTAATCCCTGCGTTGCTCATCAACTACGCTGGTGTCAGTCTAAATCGTTTAAATTACTGTTTGTTTTTATACACAACTTATATTCTATATTTACTTAGACGTGGAAGCTGATTGTGAAAGCCAGCTTAGAGTAAAATAAATTATTTTATACTTTTGGGGGGGGCATGTTTTGTTTTCATTCCGGAATTCACACAGTTTTTAAATTAGTAGTGCAATTACTTTCCCTACAAAAAAATTTTGAAAATGATGGGTCGTCTTATATTTGGGGCGTATTTACACAGGTGGCGCCAACCGAGTCAGAGCTTTTCTTCCCGTCAGTCACACACACACACACACCAGAGACCTGCGCCATCGTGGCACAACATAAGAGCACCGTTTGCCAAGTGTCTGCTTCAACAAAATAAAAAAAATATCTGACGCTTTTTTTAAATGTTATTAGCAGCCTTAACACGCTAACAGCGGCGCTCGGTCCAAACACGGTAAACTCGCACATAAAATACGTCGCCAGAATTGTGTGTCACTCGTCGATTTCTGCTCAAATTGTGCAGAATGTATGGATTTAATCAGCAAAAGGTATGCACTGTTAGATTGTGCACACTATGACATATAATTAGTCTGCCCTCTGTGACATCACAAAGAAAGGGTTTTACCACGCCTTTTGAAACAGAGCGTTTCAAGCCATCACAAGCTCACCTCCAAATGCGCAAACCTAATTATCTGGCATGGTTTAACACGAGAATAGAACATTCTAACTACATTTATAGGGCAGAAAAGTGGAAAAAAGTATAATAGGTCCCTTTTAAAGCTTTGCTTCTTCCTACTCCTTTTGCACACTGTGAATTGATTATACCATTAAATTATACTGAAAAATATGATTAAAAAATAAATCTCTTTTGTCTTTGCATATATATGGTAATTAGTCAGCATTTTCACAATGTCCTTTCTATACAAATCTAAACAGTACTGTTAGTACGCTGGTCAAGGAATATCACTGGCCACTAACAAGTAGGCGACCTGGGGGCGTTTCATAGCGTTTCTTTAAACTCTGCAACAAATGATACGGCTTTCTGTTCAATAAATCAGCTCTGGCTTGAAGCAATTCCATGATTGGAATGAAATGAATATAAATGAATACTTCACTTGGATGTGAACTGAGGAGACCAAAGCAAGTGACGTCCACGCCCATTAGGAAGCAATAAAAACATCATGATTAGGTTTGAAGTGGGCAAGGCTCAGCAACTCGGCGATACTTTTGATTTGAAAGCATCCCTTATTCTGTTTTTCTTTCTCTATCTTCCAGCATGGTGAGACGGAATCTGGGTCCCTCCACTCGGTCTGTCTATATATGTCTGGCTTGCCTTTCTGTTGCTCTGCACCTCATTCTGGCATTCTTTTGCCTCGCTGTCCTCCAGACGGCTTGCGTCCTTCCCAAGCATCATCCGGTCTCCTCCTCTTCATCTAAACTATCAATAAGTTCTGGGAATGACACATTTCACAAGTTAAATGCGACCAGGTTGCCTGTGGTCATCGGCGCGGAGAAGAAAGTGGTAAATCAAGTCGTCAAGATCGACTCGAAGCTGGAGGCGCTTTACCTGCACCCGCTGTACAACCTGCCAGGACCCGAGTTGCTGGAGGACGACTGGCTGCTCCGGGTGAAGACAAATGAGGACGCAAGGGACACAGACAATGGCGGTGATGACAAGGAGGAAGGCATCGATAGTGACAGTCGGTGGTGAGTGTGGAATGCAATTACTGAAAGTGAAAGACACACAAGCCTTAATGGGGCACTGACCTGTCTGATATTTCAGTCATTCATTCATTTTCTATGTGCCAATCACAGGGCACATATAGACAAACAACCATTCACACTCACATTCATACCTATGGACATGTGGGAGGAAACCGGAGAACCCGGAGAAAACCCACGCATGCACGGGGGAGAACATGCAAACTCCACACAGAGATAGCCAAGGGTGGAATTGAACTCGGGTCTCCTAGCTGTGAGGCCTGCACGTTAACGTTTATGACCTTCCAAATAGACTTTTTAACATTAGAGTCCTCTAGACATAATATAGCATCCCTATAGTCATCTTTGCACTCCGATGACCAAATATAGTAATATTACCGACACCTTTACATTACCGAGAAAACCCACGCATGCACAGGGAGAACATGCAAACTCCACACAGACATGGCTGAGGGTGGAATTGAACTCGGGTCTCCTAGCTGTGAGGCCTGCACGTTAACGTTTATGACCTTCCAAATAGACTTTTTAACATTAGAGTCCTCTAGACATAATATAGCATCCCTATAGTCACCTTTGCACTCCTATGACCAAATATAGTAACATTACCGACACCTTTACATTACCGAGAAAACCCACGCATGCACAGGGAGAACATGCAAACTCCACACAGAAGATGGCCGAGGGTGGAATTGAACTCGGGTCTCCTAGCTGTGAGGCCTGCACGTTAACGTTTATGACCTTCCAAATAGACTTAACATTAGAGCCCTCGGGACATGAAATAGCATCCCTATAGTCACCTTTGCACTCCTATGACCAAAATATATATACTAATAGCTGTACGCTAACCACTCGACCACTGTGCAGCCCATGTGATATTTTAACTCTTCAATGACTGGCTTGGGAATATATACTGTATTGGTATGATGAAATACAATAGAAGAAATGACATAGTCCTACCGTCACATGGCAAGATCCCATTGGTGGGGTGGGGGCTCATGACATTTCTTCAAGGTAGGCGGTTCTTTAAGATTGAACCAATGCTGGTGCCAGGGACTCTGACTGTGGTTAAGCTTGTGTACGACAGTACTACAGTGTACTACAGTATATGTGAGTGTGTCAACAAGGTCTACTATGAGAAGCTAATAGACTGACAATGCATTGAGGTCCTAGACTGACTCTTAAAAGGTGCAAAAAATTCATATGACAGGGCCCTAGGCAAAATAAATCACAGGGGGCCCCTTTGCATAGCAGCTCTGAGATGGAAGTTCAAAGTTTGTCAGCCATGCCCCCCCCCACTGTGTCTGTGTCTCTACCTCACCTTCAATGTCTCTCCTGAAGGCAGAGTGCAAGTCAGGAGGAAGGTTATGACAAAGTCTCTTGGAGCAGCAATGCCGACACGCACCCGCCCTGGCTGCGCTTCCACTTGGGCATCACGCGGTGGCGACTCTACAACAGGAAGGACTCCGCTCTTGCAAAGCTGACTCACTATTTGGCAACGCAACACATTCTTGGAGCAGGTGAGTTAAGAAGTGACAAAGAAGAAACTGACAACTGGAAAATAACAATAACAATAAATCATGAAACAGTCCATAGATTTGTGCCGAGATGGCTCATAAATGTACTCTTATATTTAAAATCACATTGCATCACATTAGGTAAAGTACTGCAAAGTTATCGAGCCATTAGCTTCATTTAGCATGAAACATTTAGTTGTCTTTTCGGGTTAAAAGCAGACAGACATAATTCTGCACTTTTCTGTCGTAGTGCTGCATTGCTCAACAAGCCAAGAATAAATTTAGCAACTGACCTAGCTATTAACCACGACGGTCCCAGTGGTGCTCGCTTCTCATCTAATTATGATAATTCCGTTTCTTCTTGGTTAAACAGAAAAACAAAGTCGCCACCGTGCTGCCTATTTCACTTTGACTCCGATCCTTTTATAGAAAAGGAACAAGGCTGGGAGAGAGCCAGAGGGAAGACAGGGAAATCACTGTTTTGTTTTGTTTTTTTTAACTTAGTGGATAGAGCAAACTGTGCCAAAGTTTACATTCAGAGCAGGGAATACTTTGGAGATTTTTCAGAACAAAAGAGAGACACGAACACGCAAAGTTACACAAGAAAGATGACTGACCCTTACGAGATTAGAGACGTCACACGACACAGTTAGACCTCCATTGAAGTGCATCGTTTTTAGCACCGACAACTCGGAGGTGTTGATGCGGTGTGTTCCCGCCATCACCAGGAGCGCTGACAGAAATACACTACGGTTTTACGTATGACCCTTGATACCTACAAATACACTTGCCCCTCGTTATATTGCGGTTCGAATATCGCTCCCTCACAATATCACCATTTTGCACAAAATAATGAATTCATAAACGATCTGTGTTTGGCAGTTGACCATGGAATATTATGAGTTTTGTTACGAGACATGGCGTTACCTTTCACACCGCATGGAGACTGGCTATTGAACCACAAAATGTCATGGCTGAGATTGAGCAAAAAAAAAAAAAAAAAGTTCTCGCCTCATTCTGTGTGGAAGTGGTAAGTGTTGGGCTTCTTTGTCATTCTTCCTCACTCCGTTTGTCCCCGCGGAGATCCCGTAGCCTGTACAATGTGATGTAAAAATGACTAAAAAAAGTAAAAATGACTGTAGGGGTGTTATCTCATGTCTACAAGGCTCTAATAATGTTAAAAACTATATCTATTCAAATTGAATCCTCATTCATTTCATTTTCGCGGGGTCACTGGGGTGCTGGAGCCTATCCCAGCTGTCTTCGGGCGAGAGGCGGGGTACACCCTGGAATGGTGGCCAGCCAATCACAGGGCACATATAGACAAACAACCATTCACACTCACATTCATACCTATGGACAATATGGATATATAATATATCAATGACAATGATATCCTTGTATGAACAATAAGTATGAACAATAAGTCGTGGCGAATGTGTTCACGGTGTTCAAGATGCCTCCTATGACTAAATACGTGAAGAATCTGGGTGAAGTCATGCAGAGCATCAACAAGCTTGTGTTGTGCTTGCTGGCTTCCGAAACCCTGTTCGCATTTTCAGCATAGTGCAGACTAAATTATATATAGGGATTTGCATTATGCAGATACACTACAAGCTGATTTTTTACACTTTTACACCTAAAACTGCCTGACAGAAAGACCTGCGGAAATCCTGCTGAATTTCTTTTCATCGCGTATTAGAAAGACACAATAAGAAAAAAAACAACCAAAGATTGAAAGTCAAAATGTATATATTTCGATAGACTAAGCATCTTTGTCATTCAAGTCCAAAACAGCCAAGGAAGATTCTTCATTTGAAAATCAGCAAACGTTTCATTTTTACTCAAAGCATCAAATGTTCAATAACGCGTTACCCATGGGAATATGGAATGGAATATTTGCCTACCAGTCGGCTTGTTACGTTTTATTACCGTAAAGTCTACCAACTCAGTCTCCATTTGTAACCCTAATATCATTCGCTCTCTTTCAGTTCAAAAATCCGGAGGTACTCAGCTCAAACTGCTTATATCCTTCCCAAACTACGGACAAGCTCTGCTAAAACCCATGAAGTAAGACCCCCCCCCCCCAAGCATGGATTCGAAACCACATTCGGGCGAATTGACAGTCTGAGGGCAGGAGTGATATGCTTGTGCTTCTTGTGTAGACAGTCCAGAGATGCAGAGACCGACGTGAACCTCTTCTACTTCTCTGACTTTGAAAGACACAACGCGGAGATCTCGGCTTTTCATCTTGACAGGTACCGAGGTCTAAATATGTCGCACCACCTGATGGAAATATTTATCTGTGAGCCTGAAATAATAATCAATAGACATTAAAGTTGTTTTTGCGAACTCTGTATCGGCCTGTTATGGCGAAAAGGGAGTTGAGCCGAAAGGCAAAGTTCTCAATTTACCGATTGAGCTCCGTTCTTATCCTCGCCTATGCTCATTAGCTTTGGGTAGCGACCGAAAGGACAAGATCACAGACAGAGTTTACCCCAAAAGGTGGCTGGGGTCTCCCTGAAGATTGATTGAGTTTTTAAAAACAAATTCCAAGTAGAGGGGGCCGCACGGCGGTCGAGTGGTTAGCACGCAGACCTCACAGATAGGAGACCAGGGTTCAATTCCACCCTCCCTCGGCCATGTCTGTGTAGAGTTTGCATGTTCTCCCCATGTATGCTAGGTTAATTAGCGACTCCAAATTGTCCATAGGTATGAATGTGAGTGTGAATGGTTGTTTGTCTATATGTGCCCTGTGATTGGCTGGCCACCAGTTCAGGTTGTACCCTGCCTCTCGCCCGAAGACAGCTGGGATAGGCTCCAGCACCCCCCGCCACCCTCATGAGGAAAAGCGGTAGAAAATGAATGAATGAATGAATTCCAAGTAGAGGCCACACTGCTAAGTTAAATAAAAGCAAAATAAAACAAGAGTGCTGATCAACATCATTTTTTTTTAAAGGAGAAATACACTTCCAGAGTTGCATGAAATCTTGGATGCGATACCTCACAAGACTTCAGTTCAGAGAAAATGAAATCCGGAAAAGCGGTAGAAAATGAATGAATGAATTCCAAGTAGAGGCCACACTGTTAAGTTAAATAAAAGCAAAATAAAACAAGAATGCTGATCAACGTCAAGATTTTTTTTTTTTAAAGGAGAAATACACTTCCAGAGTTGCATGAAATCTTGGATGCAACCTCACAAGACTTCAGTTCAGAAAAAATCAAATCCATTTTGTACGAGGCTTGCGTTGGCTTTTCTGCCATTAATTTACTACACAGATTTTACTACAGTTTTCACTGCTCATGAACTAGCATGAATCATCCAGTAGGCTGGAGGTGGATGAAGGTGTATAATTACTCAGCGTTTATGTCAGAGGAGCTTTTGTATTTGTCGCACTTAGCATTCACTATGTGTAGCGCCCCACGATTCATAGCGCCTGCCATTTTACATAAGGGGGCGCATTCTGGGAAAGCACGCAAATGACGGCGTGGAGCACGAGCAAGCGGGTGGCGGAGTGGGAGGGAGAAAGAGACGAGTAACTGATGTTGCAATGACTGACAGCATGCAGCAATTCACCAACTTGCCTGTCGATCCCTGGTGGTGTCATGATACAGCTGCTGCCTTTTTTTTCCCAAAACTAAATATCTGCTTCGGGGCCCAATGATGTGTAGCAGTATTTATGTCACACCTATAACTCAAAAACTATTGGGGTATATTCGGGTATGACCGCCACCTACAGGGCGCCATCATTTGGCTCTTGATGGAGGGCCTGTGCTTTACAGAACACTCTTGATCCCTAACGCTCTCATCTCTCCCAGACTGCTGGGCTTCAATAGAATCCCTCCGGTGGTCGGTCGTCTCATCAACATCACCAGAGAGATCAGAGAGATTACCACGGACCGCAAGTTATCTCGTACCTTCTTTACTTCCCCTGGTGTGCAACCGTGTGTCTTCTTACACTGAAGCAAAAAAAACAATCACCAACATGTCTCTTTACCTCCCTCTAGCGGGGAATGTGTGTTTCTACGGCCAGTGTGAGTACTACTGCTCAACAGAACACCCGCTGTGCGGCCAGCCACACTCGCTGGAGGCGTCCTTGGCCGCCATGCTACCCGACCTCAGCCTCGCTCCTCGCAGGTCATGGAGGTCACCGTGGAGACGATCCTACAGTCGCACCAAGTTGGCGCAGTGAGAACCGGAGATGATTATTTTCCATTTGAAGCTGTCAATAATAACAACGGACATTTCAAAGTGGGGGGGTGTAAAAAAAAAAAAAAAAAAACTTAATGGAAGGCATAACAGCTTGAGAAAAAAAAACATTTTTCAAACCTGCTAAAATAAATCAAAGGCAAAATAAATGAATAAATTATGATATGATATTTAAAATGTACAATATTACATGAATACTGTAAATTGTGATGATAAAGTTGTACCAGTAGGTATGAGAAGAAAGTTGAAAAAAAGTTGAAAAAATAGCAGAAATGGACAACTTTTACGAGAATAAAGTCAAAATATTGTAAAAAAATAATAATAATAAATAAAATAAAAAATATAAAAAATTAAAAAAGTGTATTGCAACAAGAAAAAAAATTACAAGAATAAACTGATAATATTAAAATAGTGCGATTATATATGATTTTTTAAATTGTACTATTATGACCAACAAACATTTTTTGAATATTTAGTTGGGGGAAAGTTGTAATATTATGGCAATAAAGAAAGAAAATTTACAGTGATGAGTTATGAAGAAAGTTGAAAAAATTTGGAAAATTAAAAAAAATACAAAAATGGGGGCGGGGGAGAAAAGTGCAAAGTCAATACTAATAATGGGCTTTGCATTTTTTTTTTAAAAATATATAAACACTAACACCATCAAAGTCCAAAAGTCAGCTGGGATAGGCTCCAGCATACCCCCGCGAAACTGTTTGGACACCCCTGACATACACAATACCAACCGTAGCACGTATTGTTGCTGTATTCCCGAGGGAAATTCATGTTCATGCGTGTCTAATTTTGACTCTTTTGTTGTGGCCAGGTGGGAGAAAGACCCAGCTTATTGTGACACGGTCAAACAAACGCCTCCTTATAACCACGGCACCAGACTGGTGGATGTTATCGACATGGCCATATTGGACTTCCTCATGAGTCAGTCTCAATTTAAAGGGAGGCTTTGGAACCATCAACCGTTCTATGCACATAATAAGTGTCACTCACCACAAGCAAAAATATTTTTCTATTCAAAGGCAACATGGATAGACATCACTATGAAACGTTTGAGAAATTCGGCAATGACACTTTCCTGCTTCATCTGGATAATGGACGAGCGTGAGTGCCATCATTTGTAGATCAGCTTAGCATGAGGATGATGAAAGTGGAAGCAACAACAAAAGGCCCTGTTCATGTCGTTGTTAAGCACCTTTGGATCAACACATTTTAAGCAGATCACAACGCTTTGTCTCATCTCAGGTAGCCAAAACACACACATTGGATGATTTATTTAAGGTCTTTACATAACGTCAAGACACTGCATTTTCAAAAGATTACGCCGCATGAAATATCGGAAGGTATAACAATATTATGGACAAAGGAACTAGTCGTCCCTCGTTTGTCACGGTTAATTTGTTCCAGACAAGCATGATAAGTACATTTCCGCAATGTAGGATTCCTTATTTGACCTATATATTGTTTTTTTAACATTATTAGAGCTCTCTAAACACAAAATAGCACCCCTACAATCAACTTTACACTTGTGTTCTGCAATTCAGTGGACATTAGAAGAGAAAATTAGACAAATAAGATATAATATAGACTCATACACACCCCAGTGTTGCCAGATCCGCTTATTATAAGCACCTTTGGGCTTGTATTGTGTAAAGTAGCTTGCAAATTCCCAGGTTCCCAAGGCTTGTTACGCTCATGACGCTTAGCTTGTGCTTTGTTTCATTTGATAACCTCATATAATAATAATTACTTATGTATTAGTTAGCATTCTGAATGCTGAATATATTTTAGAATTTAGCCATTTTAATGCATTGCAGAAGCTTCATTTAGGCCCCAAAAAAGTTGCTTTCATTTGCATATTTTGGACTAATAACAAGCCAGAGTGAACCGCAAACTAAATGAAAATATTTGGAAAAACTGTGATCCAGTGAAGCCCTTAAAGTCAACAACTTTTTGCATGAATTAAATATTTTTGGTCATATTTTGCAGGTTTGGACGTCACTCTCAAGATGAGATATCCATTCTAGCTCCTTTGCAGCAGTGCTGCAGGTAATGTGCACGTTTAAATGTATATTTAAAAAAAGCATGGGGAAGTGATTATAAAAAAAATGGTATTGGGACATCTGAAATGCACATAGAAGGAAAATATTAAATATATAGAATAAATAATTAAGAATGAGCTGGAAATAAGTCCTACACATGGATTGTGGGTTATTTTTTATTTAGGAGCAGACCACATGCCGTCTAAATGCAAGTCTAAAGTGTGTTTTTATGTGACTATTTACTGTCCACCTACCTTTCCAGGATCCGTCGCTCCACCCTCCTCCGCTTACGCCTCTTGTCCCTTCCGGACTTCCGCCTGAGCGATGTCATGAGGGAATCTCTGGCCCAAGATCCTTTGGCAGCCGTGGCGCCCTTACTCGCTGAGCCACACCTGAATGCTTTGGATCGACGCCTGGGAACCGTCTTGCAAGTGGTGAAGATCTGTCAAGAGGAACATGATGATGTTGTTTTTAATGACTTGGGAGCATATAAGGGAGAATAGAGAATAAAGTCAAAATATTGTAAAATATTGTAATAAAAAAATTACAAGAATAAACTGATAATATTATAGAGGAAAAATAGTGTAATTTCATAAGATTTTTAAAAAGTTGTACTATTATGACAAATTTTTGGGATATTTAGGTGGGTGAAAGTTAAGTCAAAGGCAAAATGAATGCATTTATTACTCCTACAGTGAGAGTAAAAAAAGTGTTTAAAATGTACAATATTACATGAATACTGTAAATTATGATGATAAAGTTGTACCTGTAGGTATGGGGATGGGAGGAAAAGTTACATAAATAAAGTTGAAAAAATAGCAAAAATTGACAACTTTTACAAGAATAAAGTCAAAATAAAATAAAAATAAAAAAGTGTATTGCAACAAGAACAAAAAATAATATTATGGAGGAAAAATTGTGTAATTTTATATGATTTTTAAAAAGTTGTATTATTATGACAAACAAACATTTTTGGAATATTTAGTTGGGGGGAAATTGTAATATTATGGCAATATAACAGCATGTACAAATATATATGTATGTATTTCAGACGATAGGCATTTCTATCAAAGCACAATGCTGACCCCTACCGGCGAAGACGGGAAGCGCAAGTCCACTGTCCTCCATTCCAAAGTTTAGTTGTTTAGTTGTCCACTCGTCCACCAGTTTATGGCAGTCAACTACGACGACACGTCAACATGGTGGCGCTATCCCGCTTTAATGGCTTAACTTGTAGATAACAAACGTTTCAGTGGCACCGCTTTAAACCGTGTGGAGTGGTACTTTCACTTTCGTCGGTGACTCTTAGTGGGCAGTTGTTTCTAAAGTCCTGCCTCTCGGCGCCATTTTACATTTTTTCTGAAAGAGGCGGGAATGTGTTTGTTTGAAGGAAGCTGACCACCGTGACAGACTCTCTCAACTTTAGCGTGTTTTTGGCGACTATCGGTTCTGAAGTAGGTTCGCAGGTTCGAGTTTTACCGCATAATGGAGTTACCAGCAGACGAAGAACTGCTACGGTTCTTTCACTGTTCAAAGACCGAAATGTCGTGCATGGAAAACCCGCACACGTTCGTACGACAACTCAGGGATCACAATCTGCTACCGGAAGAGTCCTACAAGGTGAGCCGGAAGTACCGTTTTAGAAAAAAAACACGGAGATTTCGTCTGTTTATCCGCTAATATTTCCACAGTTCGTGGATTTAGTAGTTATAGTGTGTATTTAAACCTTTACTTTAACGATAGCCATCGATTTAGAGCAAACATTATCTATTATTTGAACCTGTTAGAGTCAAACATCAGTCGGGTGGCTTCTGCAAACAAACAAATTAGGAAAACATTAGCTCCCCCTTGTGTTTGGCAGAGGTACTTTAAGGATGATAGTGAGACAAAGATTAGATGATTTGTCAGCCTTATATAGTATTAAAAGTATGAAATCAAGTAGAGAGGATTTATTATTGGAAATATTATTAAAATAGGAAAGGAGTGGAGCATATAGAGTTTATTAGTGAGTGTGTTAGAAAAATACAGAGGGCGGTGATAAGGTATTTAAAGGACACAGGACTGTATAAAATAATATAGATTAGTAAAATAATATTACAATTATCATTATATAATATTAGAATATTTATTAACATTATTATTAGTAGTAATATATATCTGTACTACTCACCCGAACATAAAGTAAGTAAAATGCCCATAGATACATATTCTGGTACAGTAGGTGGCGGTATGCACCTTTTAAAGTCAACTTTGCAACCCGCCATTAAACCAAAAGAAGAAGAAGAAGAAGATTAGATGACATCTGTGATGGTAGAACAATTGTCAACAATACGCTTGAATGTGTGCCTGTTAATTAACTAATATCTATTTAATTATGTGTGCAGAAAGTGATCCGCATAAAGAGCAAAGAGGCCTTAAAGAAAGGCCTCTATGAAGTTCTGGACCGGTTGGAGAGAGAGCGCTCGCAGTCCATCAAGATGTTCTGGAGGTGTGTCTTCAAGGAGACTATCTTAAATCAGTACCCCACCTTGCAACAGCTGCGCAGCAGCCTGCTGGATGGTAGGACTCCTCGACTATAACGGCGTCCTTAAATATTTCGTCTTATTCAATCGTGTGTCTGTTGACTCCATCAGGATCCTTCCATTTGGACGCAGAGATCAGAGAGGAACAAGAGGACACAAATGGCGGTAAAAGGAAGGAGCCATCAGAAGATGAGAACGCAGAAATCCCAATGACGGCGAAGAAGAAGAAATTGAAAAACGTGAGCCAGTGCGATGACGAGGCGAAGCAAAGCGAACTTCCTTCACAATCATCAGCGCAAAAGAAACGTTCCAAGAAAATATGCTTCTGTGAGTCATGGCTGACTACCTGCAATTGGAGTTTTTTTTTTTCGTATTGACGTGTCTTCTTTTTGTGTTTCCAGCCCCGCTGGTGAAAACGGGAGAAGAGAAGGATTTTTGGGCATGGCCTATCTATAAGTCCAACCTTCCTGTGACCTGTGGGACCCTGAAGGGGTCATTGAACAGAGATAAGCTAAGCAAAGGTAAACTAACAATACAAGTCTTTTCTGGTTTATCGTGGTTAATCAATGCTGGACCCCGGCATGATAAGTACATTTCTGCAAAGTAGGATTCATTATTTATAACTGGAATATTTATATTATATTATTTATATTTAATTTTGACTAAATAGCCACTGCAGGAAGTACATTAGTAATGCTAATGTGTGAGACTGTAGTATGTTGTATTTATGTCTTGAATGTCTTATTTCATCTTATGGCAACTGTATTCGGTGACTGTAAAGGTGCCTATAGGGTTGCTATTTCATGCCTAGAGGGCTCTGATGTAAAAAAAAATTATTAAAAAAAAAGAAAATATATATATACAGCGGGGAAAATAAGTATTGAACACGTCAACATTTCTCTCAAAAAACATATTTCTAATCGAGCTATTGACATGAAATTTTCACCAGATGTCGGCATCAACCCAAGTAATGCACACATACAAAGAAATCCAAACATTTATGTCCATAAATTAAGTTATGTGTAATAAAGTGAAATGGCACAGGGAATAAGTATTGAACACATGAAGAAAAGGAGGGGTAAAAAGGTCTGGAATGCCAAGAAAGCAGCTGGAGTTTGTCAGTATTTAGAAGGTTAACCTGTCCCCTATTAGTGCAAAGTAATATCGGCTGGTTTAGTCCTGATTAATGCCTTTTAAAAAGGTTTCTCACCAGCAAGGTGTTAGACAAGAAACATTGCATGATGGGTAAAAGCAAAGAGCTGTCCAAAGACCTACGCAGCCTTATTGTTGCAAAACACACTGAAGGCATTGGTTACAGGCGCATTTCTAAACTTCTGAAAGTTCCAGTGAGTACCATTGGGGCCATCATCCGGAAGTGGAAAGAACACGGCATTACCATAAACCAGCCACGGCCAGGTGCTCCTCGCAAGATTTCAGACAGAGGAGTCAAAACAATCATCAGAAGGGTTCTCCAACAGCCCAGGACCACTCGTGGAGAGCTTCAGAAAAACCTGGAATCAGCAGGTACCGTTGTTTCAAAGAAAACAATAAGTAATGCACTCAACCGCCATGGCCTCCATGCACGCACACCACGCAAGACTCCATTTTTGAAGAGGAAGCATGTTGAAGCTCGTTTGGAGTTTGCGACACAACATTTGGATAAACCCATGACATTCTGGGAGAACATACTCTGGTCAGATGAGACCAAAATTGAACTCTTCGGATGTCATAAGACACAACATGTTTGGAGGAAAAATGGCACTGCACATCACCCCCAAAACACCATACCAACAGTCAAGTTTGGAGGTGGGAGCATCATGGCGTGGGGCTGTTTTTCAGCATGTGGTACTGGTAGACTTCATATCATTGAAGGAATAATGACTGGAGAAAAGTATCGAGACATTCTTGATCAGAATCTGCTGTCATCTGCCAGGCTGCTGAAGATGAAAAGAGGGTGGATCTTTCAGCAAGACAACAATCCCAAGCACACAGCTTGGAAAAAGAAAATAAAGCTGCTAGAATGGCCCAGTCAATCACCAGACTTGAATCCAATTGAAAATCTTTGGAAAGAACTGAAGATCCGGGTTCACAGAAGAGACCCCCGGAACCTTGAAGATTTGAAGGCAGTTTGTGTGGATGAATGGGCCAAAATCACACCTGAGCAATGTATTCGACTGGTTTCTCCATACAGGAGGCGTCTTGAGGCTGTAATCACCAACAAAGGTTTTTGCACTAAGTATTAAATAAATTTCAGTACGCGTGTTCAATACTTATTCCCTGTGCCATTTCACTTTATTACACATAACTTAATTTATGGACATAAATGTTTGGATTTCTTTGTATGTGTGCATTACTTGGGTTGATGCCGACATCTGGTGAAAATTTCATGTCAATAGCTCGATTAGAAATATGTTTTTTGAGAGAAATGTTGACGTGTTCAATACTTATTTTCCCCGCTGTACATTTTATTTAAAAAATATATATATATATATATTATTTTAAAATATATACATTTTTATAAAAAAAAAATATAAATATATATTTATAATATAATATATTTTTTATTAAATATATATATATATATTTTTTTCTTCTCTGGGTACTCCAGTTTCCTCCCACATTCCAAAACATGCTAGGTTAATTGGAGACTCCAAATTGTCCATAGGTATGAATGTGAGTGTGAATGGTTGTTTGTCTATATGTGCCCTGTGATTGGCTGGCCACCAGTCCAGGGTGTACCCCGCCTCTCGCCTGAAGACAGCTGGGATAGGCTCCAGCACCCCTCGCGACTCTCGTGAGGAAAAGCGGTAGAAAATGACTGAATGAATATATAGAAGCTCTTAAATAGGTTTTCTATACTACAACTATGGAAATATTACATTTAATCCTACTTAGGAGAAATTCACTTATCACGATCGAGCCTTGAACCAATTTATCACAATCAACGCCATGTTTTAATATTTCAGGGGAGCCGTGCATTCTGGTGAAGAAACAGTGGGTCACGCCCAGTGAATTTGAAGGTCTCGGTGAGAAGAAGAGCGCCAAGAACTGGAAGATGAGCATTCGATGTATGGACACACCCCTGGGAAAGCTCATTGAGGTTTGTTGAATATTATGTTCAATTATTGTTGGTTGCCAACATGATGATGATGATGATGATGCTAAATACGTTACAGTGTCGGTCGGTGACAATTATCATGATCAGAGATTGTGCATGCAACATGTTGAGTGGACATGCTACACCTACCGTTTGTTGTCAAACTCCGTTTTCATGTTTGTTTCTGTGGAATCCACCGCAGGCAGGACATCTGCAATGTGTCAACTTCAGAGGAGTACACAAGGTTGGAATCCACCGCATTTCAATGAATTGATTTACTTTGGACATACTTTTATGTCTGGCTTAACTAATGATCACTTTTCTTTTTGTTATAGGCCAAGAAATCGCTGTTCAGCACAGAAAACATCAAAGGTTTGTTGTTTAATTAAGCGGGAAACATCCAATACATTATTAGTAGTTCATCTTGAAAATCTAATTAGTTCAGTTGATGTTTGCTAAATACAAGGATTCTTGTATAGCGCTTCTTCCAGCCATACGCTGCACGAGACGGACATGGCGAGCTCATTAGCATTAAAGCTACAGCTACACAATACACTATTAAAGACATAACTCCCATTATGTTCCTCAGATTCCCACCGAGAGGTCGATCCAGGAGCGCAGCCCGAGCAGAACAACAACTCTGTGTTCAACGTGACATGCGGGGAACTCACCGGCAAATTACACAAAAAACGATTCGCATCAGGTCGGTCTTCGATGAACTCACGATCGCGCGCGGCCGGAAATGTCGGCAAACATCTCGTGTCGGATGTGCACCTGCAAGAAAAAAAAAAAAATTCTCTCGCCAACAGGAACTAGCGGGCGGTGTATTCGCACCGACACAAGCTGGATGAGTCCGGTGAACTTTGTGAAGGAGGCGTTGGGTGAGGAGAACACATCTTGGAAGAAATACATCCTGTTCCAAGGCGACCCACTCGGTGTTCTAATAGAGGTAAATACCTGCTCTTGGTGTGTTTTTGCTAGTAAAATGTGAAGGAACCTACCGATATTCTGACTTCATAATTGTACTATTTACTGTTGCCGTGGTGATAAGGACACATTGTGGCCTATTTCAGGACAATACCTTGAGGATCCACTCGCTGTTATGTACTTGCAGGCTGTGCAGTCCAACTGATAGCGACCAGGTAGGACTGTTTCAGGGGGGAAAAACTTCTGTGATGATTTTTTTATTTCAAGCGGCGCTCTTCCGTTTCTTGCTAGGAGCAGAAAAACGACGATGAGTGCTGTGTGTGTAAAAATGAAGGAAACCTGGTGGTGTGTGACAACTGTCCGCTTTCTTTCCACCCCACGTGTCACCTGCCTCGTGTCGACGACGCTATTTTGAGGTGATCGCAATCAGTCACACTTAGATTCTGTATCGGTTTCGGTGTATTTTTTTGTAGGTTTCCGCATCCAAATGTCTGAACCTGGAACACATAAAAAAAAAAATACAACATAAGTTCTATTTGTGGCGGCACGGCGGTCGAGTGGTTAGCGCGCCGACCTCACAGCTAGGAGACCCGAGTTCAATCCCACCCTCGGCCTTCTCTGTGTGGAGTTTGCATGTTCTCCCCGTGCATGCGTGGGTTTTCTCTCACATTCCAAAAACATGCTAGGTTAATTAGCGACTCCAAATTGTCCATAGGTATGAATGTGAGTGTGAATGGTTGTTTGTCTATATGTGCCCTGTGATTGGCTGGCGACCAGTCCAGGTTGTACCTGGCCTCTCGCCCGAGAGACAGCTGGGATAGGCTCCAGCACCCCCGCGACCCTTGTGAGGATAAGCGGTAGAAAATGAATGAATGAATGAGTTCTCCTCCTATTTTGTGTGGAAGTGGTCACTTTTTGGCTTCTTACTTTGTCTTTCCCCACTCTTGGCCATCTCTGTGTGGAGTTTGCATGTTCTCCCCGTGCATGCGTGGGTTTTCTACGGGTACTCCGGTTTCCTCCCACATTCCAAAAACATGCTAGGTTAATTAGCCACTTCAAATTGTTCATAGGTATGAATGTGAGTGTGAATGGTTGTTTGTCTATATGTGCCCTGTGATTGGCTGGCCACCAGTCCAGGGTGTACCCCGCCTCTCGCCGAAGACAGCTGGGATAGGCTCCAGCACCCCCCTTGTGAGGATAAGCGGTAGAAAATGAATGAATGAGTTCTCCTCATATTTTGTGTGGAAGTGGTAACTTTTTGGCTTCTTACTTTGTCTGTCCCCACTCTTGGCCATCTCTGTGTGGAGTTTGCATGTTCTCCCCGTGCATGCGTGGGTTTTCTCCGGGTACTCCGGTTTCCTCCCACATTCCAAAAACATGCTAGGTTAATTAGCGACTCCAAATTGTCCATAGGTATGAATGTGAGTGTGAATGGTTGTTTGTCTATATGTGCCCTGTGATTGGCTGGCCACCAGTCCAAGGTGTACCCCGCCTCTTGCCTGCAGAAGACAGCTGGGATAGGCTCCAGCACCCCCGCGACCCTTGTGAGGATAAGCGGTAGAAAATGAATAAATTAATGAGTTCTCCTATTTTGTGTGGAAGTGGTAACTTTTTGGCTTCTTACTTTGTCTTTCCCCACTCTTGGCCATCTCTGTGTGGAGTTTGCATGTTCTCCCCGTGCCTGAAGAAGACAGCTGGGATAGGCTCCAGCACCCCCGCGACCCTTGTGAGGAAAAAGCAGTAGAAAATGAATGAATGATGTTCTGTTTGTGCATGCAGTAATCCAAGACCATGGGATTGTACCTTCTGCGTCTTCAAAAGGGCTCAAGAGTGGCGTTATTCGGACGTACTGGAAAGCAACGCAGTACTGTCCGACCAAATATCCAAACACATGCCGGTGAGATCACTGCAACTGTTATCGAGTTCCCATCCCCCATCACCTGGTTCTGATTTTCCTCCGTCTTCTCCCCACACAGGAGTGCCAGTACCTCCTCTTGTGTCTCTTTAGCGCCGACGATGATCAATGCTTTGCGACGAACCCATCTTCCTACGTAAGACCCTTACGCTGCTCTTCTCATGTACGACTTTGCGTCTAAAATCTCGACGCTGACAGGTGAAGGACTACGCCGCGGTGGTCAAGACGCCCATGTGGTTGTGCGAAATCGCAGACAGACTCGAGAAGAAACGCTACCGTCTCGTCGGCGACTTTGTGTCTGACGTCCAGCTCATTTTCTCGAACTGTGCTTTGTATAACAAGGTGAGAAGCCATATCCGCGCTCACATGTACATTATTTATATATTCATAACCAAGCTGTGTTCTCCCCCCGTCTTGCAGAATAACCCCGATTTCATCAACATGGGCTCCAAACTAAAAAAGTTGTTTGATGATGAATTTAAGAACGCTTTCAACATCTGTTAGGATGGACTGACTATATTTGTATGAAATATTTACAAAGATAATGATTTCTTTATTGTGATGTGCAACCGCTATGGATGCTACAATTTTATGTTTGTTTTGTTACCCTCAACATTTCTCCGTTTTAATTCAATCATTTTCTAGCGCTTTTTCCTCACAAGGGTCACGGGGGGTTGCTGGAGCCTATCCCAGCTGTCTTCGGACACCTATGGACAATTTGGAGTCGCTAATTAACCTAGCATGCATGTTGTTGCAATAATTTTACTTTATTTTAGTTTTATTGTGTGCGAGATTCATTGTTGTACGCCCCCCCAAGTGCACATTCATTCATTTTCTACCGCTTATCCTCACGAGGGTCGCGGGGGGTGCTGGAGCCTATCCCAGCTGTCTTGGGGCGAGAGGCGGGGTACACCCTGGACTGGTGGCCAGCCAATCACAGGGCACATATAGACAAACAACCATTCACACTCACATTCATACTTATGGACAATTTGGAGTCGCTAATTAACCTAGCATGTTTTTGGAATGTAGAAAAGAAGATGCAAACTCCACACAGAGATGGCCGAGGGTGGAATTGAACCCTGGTCTCCTCGCTGTGAGGCCTGCACGTTAACGTTTATGACCTTCCAAAAAGACTTTTTAACATTAGAGCCCTCCTGACATGATATAGCATCCCTATAGTCACCTTTACACTTCTCTGAGAAAATATAGTAACATTACCTTTACATTACCTGGGGTCGAGGGTGGAATTGAACCCTGGTCTCCTAGCTGTGAGGCCTGCACGTTAACGTTTATGACCTTCCAAATTGACTTTTTAACATTAGAGCCCTCCTGACATGAAATAGCATCCCTATAGTCACCTTTACACTTCTCTGAGCAAATATAGTAACATTACCTTTACATTACCTGGGGTCGAGGGTGGAATTGAACCCTGGTCTCCTAGCTGTGAGGCCTGCACGTTAACGTTTATGACCTTCCAAATAGACTTTTTAATATTAGAGCCCTCCTGACATGAAATAGCATCCCTATAGTCACCTTTACACTTCTCTGAGCAAATATAGTAACATTACCTTTACATTACCTGGGGTCGAGGGTGGAATTGAACCCTGGTCTCCTAGCTGTGAGGCCTGCACGTTAACGTTTATGACCTTCCAAATAGACTTTTTAACATTAGAGCCCTCCTGACATGAAATAGCATCCCTATAGTCACCTTTACACTTCTCTGAGCAAATATAGTAACATTACCTTTACATTACCTGGGGTCGAGGGTGGAATTGAACCCTGGTCTCCTAGCTGTGAGGCCTGCACGTTAACGTTCATGACCTTCCAAATGGACTTTTTAACATTAGAGCCCTCCTGACATGAAATAGCATCCCTATAGTCACCTTTACACTTCTCTGACCAAATATAGTAACATTACCGACACCTTTACATTACCTGGGGTCGAGGGTGGAATTGAACCCGGGTCTCCAAGCTGTGAGGTCTGCGTGCTAACCACTCGCCCACCGTGCCACCTTCTCTGTTTTGTCTAAAATATTGACTCGCTTTTTTTGTTTTCTCATGATGAATCATTTCATATTCTATGTATTTTTAAGTACAGGTTGTTTTTACATTTTTATTACTAATATTACTCATATCAATATGTCATTTTTTTCTTGTCATTGTTCCTTTCAGTGCCATTTTTGTTTACTTTTGTACTGATGTAAACGTTACTTCCATAGTTGTAGGTTTTAAGGATCAAAAAAGTGTGTGTATTTTACTACAATGCATTGTTAAATTATGATGAAATTTAATGTATTTATATGTGATGCCACAGTAAAATCTTGTGCAATATTATTTTACTGAACCTTTGACTATGGATGGTGTTTTAACTGCGCTTAGATTTCACCAAATGCAGCACTGCCGTGTGGGGGTGCTGTTGGTGACGTCACATCGTCCGCAACGAGGCACTGTTGAGAAACTGCGCAGCCGCTATGCGCATCCGCCAGCTTGTGGGCAGCTCAGCCATTGCTGTTCCCCTTCAACGCAGACACACACACACACACACACATACAGTCACACAGTTCAGTGTGTTCATCACACACGCGTGGAGGAATCATCGAGGAAAATTTACCGAATCCACGGAGATCCGCCATCTCTAAACTTTCCCCGGATTTCAACGCCTGCGCAGCCCCCCCCCCCCCTCCCATCCTTGGGTGTGTATGTGCATGTCTGCATGTGTGTGTCCGCCATGGAAGCCACCGGTCTCCAAGCAGGCGGCTGCGACACCGCAACCGTGCACGTGAAAAGGGAGGAGGGCGAGGAAAAGCAATATGCGCTGGTTTTGGGCAGCCGGCACTCGCCTGCGCCCTGCAGCGATCCCGCATGCAGTGGGGGGGAAGAGCCGGGAGATCCATCACAGCTGCATACAACCAACACAGCTACTCCTGAGCTGCTGCGTGAGTGCTCACTCTGATTTTTATTTGCAACACGATGCTTTTCACCCGATGCGACTATGCATGTGAGCCACCAGATGGCGCTGTTATGCATTATGCATTAATGCATAATGTATCATTGTATTTTTGGAGAACTGTACATAACCCCGAGATTAACATTTGAATATAATAGTGGGCGTGGTTGGAATATACCATGTTGTCATTGGCTATATGAAAATATACTTTCATTCCATTTAGGAACAAGTGTTTTTCCCGAACTCGTGGGCGTGACCCGGAAATAGAAGGCAATCACTTCTAGATTGCTGCTTGCACGTGCACGTGTTGCTAGGCAGAATTTGTGACCTCCAAAATATTTAATGAGCTAAACCATTGGTTCTCAAACTTGGGTTTTTGTTTTTAAAAAATTAATGCACAAAATGATATTTGCCGGCCATCTCTGTGCGGAGTTTGCATGTTCTCCCCGTGCATGCGTGGGTTTTCTCCGGGTACTCCGATTTCCTCCCACATTCCAAAAAAACATGCTAGGTTAATTAGCGACTCCAAATTGTCCATAGGTATGAATGTGAGTGTGAATGGTTGTTTGTCTATATGTGCCCTGTGATTGGCTGGCCACCAGTCCAGGGTGTACCCCGCCTCTCACCCCGAAAAAGACAGCTGGGATAGGCTCCAGCACCCCCGCAACCCTTGTGAGGATAAGCGGTAGAAAATGAATGAATGAGTTCTCCTATTTAGTGTGGAAGTGGTAACATTTTGGCTTCTTATTTTGTCTTTCCCCACCCTCGGCCATCTCTGTGTGGAGTTTGCATGTTCTCCCCGTGCATGCGTGGGTTTTCTCCCGGTACTCCGATTTCCTCCCACATTCCAAAAAAACATGCTAGGTTAATTAGCGACTCCAAATTGTCCATAGGTATGAATGTGAGTGTGAATGGTTGTTTGTCTATATGTGCCCTGTGATTGGCTGGCCACCAGTCCAGGGTGTACCCCGCCTCTCGCCCTGAAGAAAACAGCTGGGATAGACTCCAGCACCCCCCGCAACCCTTGTGAGGATAAGCGGTAGAAAATCAATAAATGAGTTCTCCTCCTATTTTGTGTGGAAGTGGTAACATTTTGGCTTCTTATTTTGTCTTTCCCCTTTCCCCAGCTGGGATAGGCTCCAGCACACCCCGCGACCCTCATTAGGAAAAAGCGGTAGAAAATGAATGAATGAATTATATTTGCCTAATGGGCTAGCAGGCTCTGCTAATGCATATATAACGCATAATACGACTTTATTATTAAATATTAGTCATATACTTTAATAATACCTGTCCCCGGTGTGTCGCTCCCCAGCCCCAGCGATGCCATCTGCTCCTCCGGAGAAGACTCTCGCCCTCGGTTCCGATTTCTCCTCCAAAGCCGTGTTGTGTCTGATCGAGGCCGTCGGTCGCCGCTGGGGCCTTTACGAGACGCGGGAACGCTCGCAGCTGTTCCAGAGCGTCCAGGAGGAGTTAGCCGCCAAAGGCCACATACTTCCTGTGGAGAGGATCCGACGCAAGTGGAATAATTTGATTGTGACGTACAAAAGGGTGAAAGACCGCAGCCGGGAGACGGGCCAAGCCAAGACGTCGTGGGAGTTCTTTAATGTGAGTGTGGCGGTCCGAAAGTTAAAAATTAACGGAATTTATGAAATTCAATAACCACTGTATGATTTCTGTATTCCCTGTCTTGTAGCTCATGGATGCCACGCTTTGCGACACGGTCGGTTCTTACATCAGCAACAAACGTAGCAAAGGAGGCGGCGCCGTCCCCGCGCAGGTCACGCCTAAACTACACATCCCGCCGCCGACCACCATCATCCACCCTAACGGGAACTTCTCCACGCCTGTTCATGTCGAACCAGGTCTCAAGGCTCAGTCCGCTCCCGGCGGGAGCAACAGTGACGCCGTCGGGACTATTCGCCAAACAGAGAGCCCGGACCTAAAACCCTTGATGGTACTTAATAGTGACATTGTTACCAGCAGCCTTCATCTGGCCTCCACCGATCCACCTCCGTCTTTTATCTCCTCGTCTTGTTTCACACACCCTGCCTCCCCCTCGCTTGGGTCTGATCTGAATCTGAACCCCCCCCGTAAAGCTCTATCATTCCCGACGGATGTCATGTGCTTTCGTCGCGGCCACAACCTCGCTTCCAATTTCCCTTCCACGTCCTCCGTTTCCACCTCGGCAGAGCCCAAAGTCAAGAAAGCCAACGAGGACCACATGAGCGCCCCCTTCTACCGGGAGATTTTTAAGAAAAGGGAGGAGCAGACTCACCTGGATGGCGTCGCTCACGGCCGCGTGGAGGCCAGAGAAAAACGACGTGAGAGAAGAGAAGTGCGGATGGCGAAGTCCCTGTGCCGGATCGCCACGGCTCTGGAGCTGCTCTCGTCCAAGCAGGACACCGTCATCGCTCTCCTGCAGAGGCTGGCTGATAAAAAGTGAAGGACGAGGACATTATTTGAGTGACAGCTGTCTTCTAAAATTACTATGCTATGTTTACTAAAGATTATTACTACCCAAGCTCTCTAGTTGATTGTTTTTAACCAACACTAGAGGTGACTCGTTCGTTTCTTTTGACTCGACTCACTAAAAAGAGTCGGTTCTTTCGGCTCATCAGATTTTTTTTTCATTCATTCATTTTCTACCGCTTTTCCTCACGAGAGTCATGGGTATGCTGGAGCCTATCCCAGCTGTCTTCGGGCAAGAGGTGGGGGTACACAAACAACCATTCACACTCACATTCATACCTATGGACAATTTGGAGTCGCCAATTAACCTAGCATGCATGTTGTTGGAATAATTTTACTTTATTTTAGTTTTATTGTGTGCGAGATTCATTGTTGTACGTCCCCCCCAAGTGCACATTGATTCATTCATTTTCTAATGCTTATCCTCACAAGGGTCATGGGTATGCCGGAGCCTATCCCAGCTGTCTTCGGTACACCCCGGAGTGGTGGCCAGCCAATCACAGGGCACATATAGACAAACAACCATTCACACTCACATTCATACCTATGGACAATTTGGAGTCGCTAATTAACCTAGCATGTTTTTGGAATGTGGGAGGATTTTTTTTTTTGTCACTTAAATTGATTTCTTACCAAAACAACTGTAAATTTTATTTCTAATGTAAATACATAATTCTACAGTAATCCCTTGCCACTTTGAATTATGTGGCTTCACTCACGGTTTTTCAAAAATATATTAATAATTCGTTTTGTGGTTGAATATGGCTTATTATTAGTAAAAAATATGCTTTTTACTTTTTTTTGGCCCAAATAAATGAACTAAAATACAAATATAAGGCATCCAGAAGACACATTCAAAAAAGCTGTGATGATACAGTATGTAGTATTCGACACTGGTCACTAGGTGTCAGTAATGTTACTGGAATGCTCAGTGAGAAAAAAAAGCACCAGATTTGAGTGCCCAACAACAAGCTTTTATGGCAGGGTTTGAATGATCTCACAACAGGCGCAATGATCGCCAACATGGGCTTCTGTTGCCGCCGTTAGCAACACCAAGCTAAAAGTCAAGTCTGAATCCCTGATGTCATTTCCTGTTCAACACTGGGACACATTTACAGCAACACACACAAACACAGGTCTGAAATTTTGTACTTTATGTTATTTCTTCGACTATATTGAGTAATATTAATGGAAATATTAATGGAAAGCTGATGTTTAAAAGGTATTAAGAAGGTTGGAAACAGGTTTTCTGGAATCGTAAATTCACTTATCAGGGTCTGATAAGTCGGTTATCACAGGAAATAATCATACATAAGTCCAAAAACTGTATTTATTACTAACTATAGCAATGAATACTGAAAAGTACACCTAACACCTTACCAGATGCGTCTCTCCTCTCCCAGGCCACTGTTGTGTGTGTGTGTGAGTGACAGGAAGAAAAGCTCTTACCCACTTTGACTCATCTTTTCCCAGACCTTTTTCTTGGTTTTATATTAGGGGAAATACGGTATTTCAAATGCAGTCACTATTCAGTCATAATGTCTTCATCTTCTTCCTCGTCGTCTTCGTCAAAGTACTTTTCCTCTGCGTCTCTGTTGACAATATCGAGGTTGTCGAAGTCCGGGTTCTCGTCCACCTCGCTGTCACGGAGACACACAAGCACAGAGGAACATGTAACCTCCACGTTTCAAAGCATGCATGATGGGACTTAGAAGATAACTCAAATGATGTAACTCGAATGTAGGAGCGAAAGCCGACCTGTAGTTGAAATCCTTGTCTTTGCCGTCGAGGAAGCGCTGGTGCATCTGACTGATGAACTCCTCCCGTAGGAGAGCCTTCTCTTCAGACGTCGGCTCCCAAGTCTGCTCCTGGACTCTGTCATCTTCAGCAGGAACATCAAATGACACATTCATTCATTCATTTTCTACCGCTTTTCCTCACGAGGGTCGCAGGGGGTGCTGGAGCCTATCCCAGCTGTCTTCAGGCGAGAGGCGGGGTACACCCTGGACTGGTGGCCAGCCAATCACAGGGCACATATAGACAAACAACCATTCACACTCACATTCATACCTATGGACAATTTGGAGTCGCCAATTAACCTCGCATGCATGTTGTTGGAATAATTTTACTTTATTTTAGTTTTATTGTGTGAGAGATTCATTGTTGTACGCCCACCCCCCAAGTGCACATTCATTCATTCATTCATTTTCAAACAACCTTTCACACTCACATTCATACCTATGGACAATTTGGAGTCGCTAATTAACCTAGCATGCATGTTGTTGGAATAATTTTACTTTATTTTAGTTTTATTGTGTGAGAGATTCATTGTTGTACGCCCACCCCCCAAGTGCACATTCATTCATTCATTCATTTTCAAACAACCATTCACACTCACATTCATACCTATGGACAATTTGGAGTCGCCAATTAACCTCGCATGCATGTTGTTGGAATAATTTTACTTTATTTTAGTTTTATTGTGTGCGAGATTCATTGTTGTATATCCCCCCAAGTGCACATTCATTCATTCATTCATTTTCAAACAACCATTCACACTCACATTCATACCTATGGACAATTTGTAGTCGCTAATTAACCTAGCATGTTTTTGGAATGTGGGAGGAAACCAGAGTACCCGGAGAAAACCCACGCATGCACGGGGAGAACATGCAAACTCCACACAGAGATGGCCGAGGGTGGAATTGAACCCTTGTCTCCTAGCTGTGAGGTCTGCATACAAAATAAAAAAAAATTAAAAATCCAACTAAATCGCCACCGTTACTTGCCTTCATCATCCTCGTCCTCATCCTCCTCCCGTGCACCATCCTCTCTCTCTTGCTCCTCCTGTAAACGACCTTGGATGAGACGCTCTTGGTAGGAGTTGAGGAGGAGGTGAGCGAGCCCGCCGGACGCCTCGGTTCCCCCCTGTGCACTATCCAACATAGCCCCTTGGGAGCGCTCTAGCACCTGAAATGAGGAACTAAGATGGAAAACCACATCATGAAGAAGGAGCATGACTTCCAAGTATTCCTACCTCCTCGTCGGTGAGGTACTGTCCAATGTAATGTTCATACAGCAGCGGTTCCCTCATCCGCATCTCTTCTTCACTGAAATATTCACCCTCTAAGAAAACAGTGAAGACTTTAGACTGGTGTTGTACATTTGAAAATAATTAAAAAAAAGACACCTGTACCTTTCTGCAAGGCCCTGAGAGCAGCATAGCGCTGGTTTCTAACTCGCTTTTTATCAGTGCTTCCTGCAGCTCGCCTATGGATCACTTTGCTGTAGTGTTGAGCCCGCGGGTCGGCGCTGACGTGGGCAAAGGATCGCAGATGCTCCGGTTTCAGGTAGCTCTGGAAAAGCAAAGAAAAAGAAAAATACATTATTTTAATATGACTAATTCACACCGGATTTCCAGTTAATTCCCGTACGGAATGGGGATTCCAACTGACAAAATAGCAATATTCTTTACAGAATAATTACTTTATTCATCAATTAATCTAAATCTCGGGCGGCATGGCGGTCTAGTGGTTATCGCGCAAACCTCACAGCTAGGAGACCAGGGTTCAATTCCACCCTCGGCCACCTCTGTGTGGAGTTTGCATGTTCTCCCCGTGCATGCGTGGGTTTTCTCTCCGGGTAATGTAAAAGTGTCGGTAATGTTACTATATTTGGTCATAGAAGTGTAAAGGTGACTATAGGGATGCTATTTCATGTCAGGAGGGCTCTAATGTTAAGAAGTCCATTTGGAAGGTCATAAACATTAACATGCAGGCCTCATTTATTCCTTTATTATTCTGCTGCCAACCTTAGAAGGATGTTTATATGATTGATGCTACTTACATGGTATCGCTCCAGGAAGACCAGAGGTTTGCTCCTGTACTGGTGCAGGAGCTCTTTTTTACGCTCTTCTGGTGTCAGTTCAGCTTCTCCCATCTGCTGACTCTTCACTTGGCTTCCGCTCACAACCACAGCATCCAATAAGGCGGTGATATCAGCAGGAACATTCTGAAACAAATGCGTTAAAAAAAACATCAGTGACGCGAGTATACTATGGCCGAGGACCCATTTTACAAAGTCAAAGCTCACCTGGGTGTCTTCCAGCGGCTCCTGGTGAAGGATGGTGGGAAGACGGAGCTTTATCTCTACCGGTTTTTCAGGTGTTGTACTTCGGTCGTCCTTCGGATCAGATCTATCCGACGTATTCGGTTGTATTTTAACGCGAGGTTCGAGCTCACCCCACATTGCTTATGTATTTCTAACGCTAATTTTGTCACCCTTTGTTGTGCTACTTTTTAATCAGAGACGCGTATAGGAGTGGCTTGTATCCAAATTGATAAAACAGCCACAGTAACAGATGTAAGCGAACTTTATCATTTAACTTACAAGTTGCTAGCTTTCCTGCTAGCATGATGGTGCGCCGCCATATTGGTCCGTCACTATTTTCGTTCCTCCACTTCCTACGGACACGCTACGTATATCTGCCCTCTGCTGGAAGGTTTCCGGAAATGAACATTCACTAACAACATTTACAATGTAATTATTTATATTATTACTTGTTGAAGTATTTTTATATTGCATAAACATGATTTATTAGTGGTTGACCAATCTCGTTTTAATATAGCCACAGTAGCAGAGGTAAGCGAAGTTTATCATTTAACTCACAAAGTTGCTACACTTCCTGCTAGCATGATGGTGCGCCGCCATATTAGTCCGTCACTATTTTTGTTCCCCCGCTTCCTACGGATACGCTACGTATATCTGCCCTCTGCTGGAAGGTTTCCGGAAATGAACATTCACTAACAACATTTACAATGTAATTATTTATATTATTACTTGTTGAAGTATTTTTATATTGCATAAACATGATTTATTAGTGGTTGACCAATCTCGTTTTAATATAGCCACAGTAGCAGAGGTAAGCGAAGTTTATCATTTAACTCACAAAGTTGCTACACTTCCTGCTAGCATGATGGTGCGCCGCCATATTGGTCCGTCACTATTTTCGTTCCTCCACTTCCTACGGACACGCTACGTATATCTGCCCTCTGCTGGAAGGTTTCCGGAAATGAACATTCACTAACAACATTTACAATGTAATCACTTATATTATTACTTGTTGAAGTATTTTTATATTGCATAAACATGATTTATTAGTGGTTGACCAATCTCGTTTTAATATAGCCACAGTAGCAGAGGTAAGCGAAGTTTATCATTTAACTCACAAAGTTGCTACACTTCCTGCTAGCATGATGGTGCGCCGCCATATTAGTCCGTCACTATTTTTGTTCCCCCGCGTCCTACGGATACGCTACGTATATCTGCCCTCTGCTGGAAGGTTTGCGGAAATGAACATTCACTAACAACAAAATTTACATTGTAATTATTGATTATTAATTGTGGAAGTATTTTTATATTGCAGAAAAAGGATTTATTAGTGGTTGACCAATCTCCTTTTAATATAGCGGAACATTATTGTGGGACAGTAAAAAACTAAGACTAAAATTGTCCCCTAAATTTGGTATTGGAACATATTCAACATATATATATACACAACATATGGGATATATGATAATTACATATGAGTAGAAGAAGTGGGGTTAACTTGAACCTAACTTGAACTTGTTTCTAATTTGTTGTCTCAGTACTGACTCAGATGGACGCCCACGAGTGATGATGTCGATTGATTTTTAAAGATATTTAGATGCAGTTGTACGGTATATTAACATAAATTACTTCACACGTCAGTATGAACGGAGGTAAAAGTCTTGTAACAGCATACCTACACGTCTGTATGCACACAAACACTCAGCAGAGTGAGATTATCCACGCCGGCACTGCGGTTGTGGCCTTATCTGGAGTAATGATTCGTTCCCCCCCCCCTCCGTCTCTTCTTAGACTTTCAAGTTCTCTGCCTGGGGATATTACATCCTCTTGCATACAAACACCCTCTGAGAAACACACACACACACACACATATCTTTCCAAGGTGCACACCCATGCACTGTTTGTGTAAGTCAGATCTGCAAAGCATCCCATCACATATCTACAGTCACTAATCAGGATGCCATAGCATTGTATCATCTTGTGTAACATTACGGAGCGTGCTTTCTCGGGAATGACAATGAATTAAATAAACGACAAAGTATTATGACACGCTGACTTATATAATAAATTAGCAGCAAATCAATTAGCTAAAACAGACCAGCTTTTTTTATATTGGGAGCCAAACCGTCTTCAAGGGAGGCTCAGCAGCTTCAGAAAAATAAAGATTTTTTTTAGCCAAATTTGTAGATTGTCAAACAAGGTGGAAAGATTGTGTTAAAGACAATGCGTTGAGAAGAGTACCGATGACGAATGATCTGTTTTCCTTTGCAAACAAAGTCGTAAGCACCCAAGGTCAGAGCAGGCTTGCCGTTTGAGAGAGACTCTTGAAAAGAAGTCACATTTCGGGACAACGTGTGTGAGCTAAAATACATCAGAGGACAGACGGCGGCGGGTTCAGGAACAGTTTAGGATTGGGGGGGGGGGGCAAAATGAGCACATGCTGCATTCAATGGAAGAACAATTTAATGGGATTTCAACTTGCTGGCACTCGGGGCACACAAGCTTGCCTTCATCTGAAATTCGGAGAATACATTAACATAGACGACTTTAGCATGCTACGCTACCTGGTACCTAACTGAAGAGTTTCATGTACAGTATAACGAATTACAATTAGCATAATTTTCATCATTTTTAACCAAGACCGCGTATTAAAAGCCATTTTATTCGAACGCATGTCAATCAACTGTTCTGCTAATTGGTTCCAGACCCGACCGTGATACGTGAAATTTGGTGAAGTAGAAATCTTTATTTATAAATGAAATATTTACATAGATAAATAAAGTTTGAATATTATTAGAGCCCTCTAGACGTCAAATAACACCCCTATAGTCATCTTTACTTATTGTTAGATATTATAGTGCCTCTTGTGAGATCATTCAAACCCACGCTGAACTGTCGATCGAGTCTGGTGCTTGTGTGTCTCACCGAACATTACAGTAACATGAGTGACTAGTGTAGAATACCACATATCACATCCTTGAATGAATCTTCCGAATGCCTTAAATTTAAGCTTGAAAATGCTCAAGTTAGGCAAAAGTATGCACATTTTGATTAAAGTGTGCATATTTTCTGACTAATAATAGGACGTATTTAACCATGACACAGCATTATTGTTATTTATTCATTTATTAGAGCCCTCTAGATAAGAAATAACACCCCTATAGTCATGTTTACTCTGTGTTGGAGATTATTGTGCCTCTTGTGAGATCATTCAAACCCACGATGAACTGTCGATCGAGTCTGGTGCTTGTGTGTCTCACTGAACATTACAATAACATGAGTGACCCGGAGTGACCAGTGTAGAATATCACATATCACGTCTTTCAATGAATCTTCCAAATGCCTTAAATTTAATCTTGAAAATGCTTAAGTTAGGCCAAAATATGTATAGTACTTTGATTGCATATGAATATTTTCTGACTAATAATAAGACATATTTAACCAAGACACAGCATTATTATTATTTATTCATTTATTAGAGCCCTCTAGATAAGAAATAACACCCCTATAGTCACATTGTCACTTGTATTACCCAATATAGTAGGCATAATAAGTGCAAATAAGACTAATAAGAATGTATTGATATATTTTTGGAACTATATTAATTACAGAGTACATTGTTGTGTTTTACTCGTGTAGCTAAATGAGTTGCATGGTACTTAATTGTCAAATAAATAGTCAAAAGCTCGGTCTGCTGATCCACGGTCGTTATAATCACAGACTTGATGCAACAGAGTCATTTTTCAAACAAAACAAAACGATAGACGCCTCATCAATTTCTGGTCTATCACTCAGCAGCAGACATTGTTATTTTTCCCTCAAATGTTTCCTTTCTGATGTCATCCATCTCTCTGGGCCTGGTGTGCCATTTTTCTTCCAGCTGCCACTCCCCATTTATCTCCCCTCTCTAATCTTCACTTCATTTTTCCCCCCTCTGTCTTTTTCATATTGATTTCTATCCCTTTTCACCGTCCCGCTTTTCCAACCATCCATCTCCATCCACGTCGCCGAGGTACATTTACCCTCAAAAGAGCCCTCCCTCCCTCCCTCCTCTGTGGGCGGGTAAGGGGTCTAAGAGGGTCGTCGTCCCCTAGGGGTGCAGGAGCGAGCGCATCCCAGCGGTCCGACAGTGTTCAGCGACGTGAACTGAGGCTTGAGCAGGTACCATCAGTGTTGCTCCAGGGTTGCTAATCCACTCACTCTACCAACGTGGATGCCGACCATGCAGTCACAACATATAAGGACTGACATCATCATCGCAATTAATCATGGAAAAAGATAAGGAAAGGGACAATTTCTTTTTTTGGATTTTTTTTTTTTTTTAGACCAAATTTATCTTCATGTTAGCATCAAAATGTCTACTCTGCTGTGTGTGAGCTGCACCTCTCCAGGCCACTGGTGTGTGAGTGACTGGAGGAGAAGCTCTGGATCACTGAGGGTTTGCTGGTTCGGTCCCCCTATGACTGAACCCCCAGTTTCTCCTCATGTGAGGAGGTACTCATTTGAGTACCTTGAAGGTAGAAAGGCGCTAGAAATGAGTAAAAAAAAAAAAAATCTACTAGCCCAAATATAAGACAACCAATCTTTTATAGACTTTTTATATCCAGCTAGGTTCATCAAATAATATGCCCCCCCCTAATTTTAATCATTTCCCATTTCATAAGTACTTTTTAGGGGGTGGAAGTGAAAAAAATAAGACTTCTTATTTATAAATGGAATATTTGCGTAGTTATGGCATATACCATCTTTTTTCTAACATTACTAGAGCCCTCTACACATGAAATAACACCCCTATAGTCACTTTTACAATAGTATTATTCAAATACACTAGACACTTCCTGTGGTGGCTGACACCGAGTGACCAGTGTAGAATACTACATTCCATCAAGTCTTTGAATGCATCTTCTAAATGTTTTATATTTGTGAGACATTTTTATGCTTGAAAAAGATTAATTTAGGCAAGAGATATGTTCATTCATTCATTTTCACGGGGGTGCTGGAGCCTATCCCAGCTGTCTTCGGGCGAGAGGCGGGGTTTATGCTAAGTTTGATTCCTAATTTTGTAGCCGCAGCACGGAACCCGGTTACTGACCACCGTTAGAGCCCTCTAGACATGAAATAACACCCCTATATCACCTTTTAGCTATTATTACCCAACATAGTAGACACAATAAGAGCAAATAAACAATTCACAACATCAATAAGACTTCATGGGTGTGTTGTTATGAATATATTCTCTCCAGGAGTCGAGTGGTTTTGGTGTGGGTTCCAGCCACAACGGTATTATTATTGTGAGGGATTATTGTGCTTCTCGTGGGATCATTCAATCCTGCAATAAAAGGTGATGAAAATTATATTAAAAATTAAAAAGCACATAGTTAATGTTCTGTACCGCCCTTGCACTGTTGCGTTCAAGCGCACTACGTAACTTGGACTCAACTCTTGAGTGTACTCAACCAATACAGATGAAAAAAATTTCGGAGTGGGTTATTAGAATTATGTCCTGTATAATATTTGTATGTCTAGAAGGGTCTTTTCCTGAGAAAAACGAACTTTTTGGTCCATGTCATCATCTTGGAGAAGAAATAATGAATGGGTTCATACAGAAGACGCCGGCCCCGGTGGCTTGATTGATGTGTCCAGGGACAAATTGTGAGATTCAATAAGCGAAGATATGAGAAAATTATCCATCTCTGTCATCGGGAGATAATAAAACACTATTGCATTACCTCCATTGGGAATACAAAGGTACAGAAAACACACACACACACAAAGTCATCACATGATTGAATCTTACAGTATGAAATCAGCCCCATGTTGTCTTTTCATCAAAGCCCACTGATGGTGACTTATTGGCCAGCAGTCCACACGTGTCACGTGCTTTGTGGAATTAAATAAGAAGCAAAAGCTCTCCTCCTTAAAGCAGAGACGCTGCATCTAGTGTCCGAATCCCTGCACACAGATCAGACAGACACGCGTGTCGTCGTGAAGCCATGATGTCATAACCCTCAGGGAAAAATCATTTTAGCTTGGATTTATTGATTTATTTATTGTTCTTCTCCACTTGATTGATTAGTTTCATTTTACCTGTTTTTATTTTAAATGTAGCAATTATGAGTCAAGTGTAGCAGAGAATTATCTCGGAAGTGGAGTCCACAAAAAAAAAAGAAAATAAATAAATTAATTAAAATTATAAAAAAAATAAATAAATAAAAATAAAATATAAATAAATAAATAAATAAATAATTGAATACATAAATAAATACATAAATAAATACAAAAATAAAGTTTCATTTTACCTGTTTTTATTTTAAATGTAGCAATTATTAGTCAAATGTATGCAGAGAATTATCTCGGAAGTGGAGTCGACAAAAAATAAATTAAAATAAATAAATTAATGAATAAATTAATAAATAAATTAATAAAAAAAAAAAATTAAAAAATAAAAAAATAAAAAATAAATAAATTTAAAAATTTAAAAATTTAAAAATTTAAAAATTTAAAAATTTAAAAATTTAAAAATTTAAAAATTTAAAAATTTAAAAATTTAAAAATTTAAAAATATATATAAATAAATAAATAAAATAAAGTTTCATTTTACCTGTTTTTATTTTAAACGTAGCAATTATTAGTCAGATGCATGCAGAGAATTATCTTGGAAGTGGAAGTGGAGTCCACAAAAAAAAAAATAATAATAAAATAAAAATAAAAAATATAAATAAATAAATAAATAAATAAATAAATAAATAAATAAATAAATAAATAAATAAATAGAATAAAAAGGAAGTGGAGTCCTCTCCCTACCAGCAGGTGGTGCAAAACAGCTGGAGGTGCGCAAAAACAGAACATCACACCAGGAACAGTATGAGGAGCCACGGCCATCATTTCTTGTTTAGTCAGCTTAAAGATAGTTTTTTTTTTTTTATAAAAAAAAAATGCAATAAAGATAATGTATGGACTTGAACCTCCTAACCCAATTATCCTCCTTAATCCCTGCGAGCTGCAGCCTCTGCAACGCCATTGCAGACCGTCATGTAACTCATTTATAGCGCCTATAGTTTACTGTGTGACACATTATACAACAGTATTGGAATTAAAGGTCACTTCTAGAGTATATGATACCTGATATGATAAAATGCAGTAATATGAATGTCATGTGAATGCTATAAAGTGGAGCCGCAACAATTAATTGATTAATCATTTAATCACAGATATTTTTTTTGAGTACTGGCCATTTGACTGCTAATATTATTTGCTGATAGCCACCAATGCTAAGTAAATAAATAACCGGGCAAGAAATGCACAGGTGGAAAGATTGACTGGGCGCTCCTATTTTGTCAGCACAAATGCAATAAGATGCCTATTAGGTCTAATGGTGCCGACTGATTTATTATTCATGTCATGGGCTCTCCACTCTGTCTAATGAATTGACGGAACACAATGGGGGAGTTCAGGTATCTGCACATCAACCCCAGCAGAGCAGCTGCTCTGGAGGCTGGCGTTCCGTGGAAAAGTTGCCTCATTGCTTTCCTGTGAAAAGTACATGTATGTTCATTTGAACATACATCAGATTAGTAGGAAGGAGTAGTACTTATTAAATCCTACCCCTCCATCTGGTACTTTTACAATCAGTAACTGTTACATTTGTTCACTTCCTGCTTTCCTAATATAGTTTAAGTTTTTTTTAATGTTTTTATTTTTAAAAATTTTATTTTTAAAATATTTTTTAAATGTTTATTTTTTTTAGGTTGTATTAAATCCTACCCCTCCATCTGGTATTTTTACAATCAGTAACTGTTACATTTGTTCACTTCCTGCTTTCCTAATATAGTTTAAGTTTTTTTAATGGTTTTATTTTTAAAATTTTTATTTTTAAAATATTTTTTAAATTTTTATTTTTTTTAGGTTGTATTAAATCCTACCCCTCCATCTGGTATTTTTACAATCAGTAACTGTTACATTTGTTCACTTCCTGCTTTCCTAATATAGTTTAAGTTTTTTTAATGTTTTTATTTTTAAAACTTTTATTTTTAAAATATTTTTTTAATTTTTATTTTTTTTTTAGGTTGTATTAAATCCTACCCCTCCATCTGGTACTTTTACAATCAGTAACTGTTACATTTGTTCACTTCCTGCTTTCCTAATATAGTTTAAGTTTTTTTAATGTTTTTATTTTTTAAATTTTTATTTTTAAAATATTTTTTAAATTTTTATTTTTTTAGGTTGTATTAAATCCTACCCCTCCATCTGGTATTTTTACAATCAGTAACTGTTACATTTGTTCACTTCCTGCTTTCCTAATATAGTTTAAGTTTTTTTAATGTTTTCATTTTTTAAATTTGTATTTTTTAAATATTTTTTTAATTTTTATTTTTTTTAGGTTGTATTATAAATCCTACCCCTCCATCTGGTACTTCTACAATCAGTAACTGTTACATTTGTTCACTTCCTGCTTTCCCAATATAGTTTAAGTTTTTTTATGTTTTTATTTTTGAAATATTTTTTTTAATTTTTATTTTTTTAGGTTGTAACACTTGCCGTAATGTGACAGTCCCAGGAAACACATTAATTTCAAATTTCATTTGCCCCCCCCCCCAACCAGGAGGTCTAATACGACAGCAGCCTACCAAAAAAGTTGCTGTCTTCATCTTCCTCCTGCAGCATAAAACCACTAAATTAGTTTTCTTCAGTGTCGGAACTGAGCAGTCTCACAATTGTCCAATCAGGTTTATTTGGTGTAAAATTCTAAACAGCGTCGCAATTCCTTCGTCACACACTTTGTCAGCCTCTTTTTCCATTTACATCCAAAATATTGCCTCGGTTTGTGTCCATTTCTCAATTCTATACTTGTTGTGTTATTGATACACTGTGTTCGTGGCACAGTGTCAGCCCACCCAGGGCACCGTTCAAGCCGAAAACCGCCACTGGTCATTGTCCCCCGGCTTCCTCGCTCATCTATCCCCTTCCCGAGGCTTGCTGATTGATCACCTCCGTGGCCAAATTCAATGCATGGCCACTATTTCCGGCCACCCCTCGTCTCCCTCGGATACCTTCAATATTGAAGGTGGACGGCAAGGACGAAAAGGTGAAAACGAACCTCTTTAGCCCCCCCAACGTGGGACTTTAAAGCCCGTCACCGTGACTTCTTTGAAGGACACAGAGTTGTGTGTTACCGCTTATCCTCACAAGGGTCGCGGGGGGGGGGGGGGGGGGGTGCTTGAGCCTATCCCAGCTGTCTTCCGGCGAGAGGCGGGGTACACCCTGAACTGGTGGCCAGCCAATCACAGGCCACATATAGGCAAACAACCATTCACAATCACATTCATACCTAGTGAAAGTTAAGTTTGTATGAAAGTCAAGGTTAGGCAGTCATTTGTATGTGTTGCGCAACTCTGATTGTGCTATGTGAGTGTTTGCGTGTCAAGAAGGTCTTCTATGAGAAGTTCATTCATTCATTCATTCATTCATTTTCTACCGCTTATCCTCACGAGGGTCGCGGGCATGCTGGAGCCTATCCCGAGGTGGCCAGCCAATCACAGGGCACATATAGACAAACAACCATTCACACTCACATTCATACCTATGGACAATTTGGAGTCGCTAATTAACCTAGCATGTTTTTGGAATGTGGGACGAAACCGGAGAACATGCAAACTCCACACAGAGATAGCCGAGGGTGGAATTGAACTCGGGTTTTCTAGCTGTGAGGCCAGCATGCTAACCACTAACCCACCGTGCAGCCCATGAAGTGCACAAATTTAGCTTATTATCCTTCCTCAGTGTAGCTGTAGTTCTCGGAACACGTTCTTAAGCAAGTCTCGTGTTCAATTCCACAAAACACTGTAAACCGAGGACCGCCTTTAAAGTCTAATCTTCTAACTCAGTTACACAAATAAGTCAATGATCACCTCTGCGTTCCATCAGGGGCACCACCACGACAACGTATTGAACGCCAAAGCACCGTGACCTTACTTTTACTCGATTTCCACATCGCGGCATTGATCTCTGTGCAGACTTTACACTCATTTCTTAGAAAACTGCCGTCAAAGCCATTAGAGTGACTTTTCCATTTGGTGAGTTTGTCCAAGCGATAGTTTATCACAGACACCCTGATGAGGCTTAAAAGGGCACATAGATTGATGTGACCATTGTCTAATTAGGATGTAAGCTCCTTCTTAGCAGCCTTGTACAGTAAAGGTAACCAATAATTACCAGAAGAAGACACAGCTGGAGATGGCGCCACACTGACAGCTATTTATACGGCAGCGGCGAGGTGTTGTTTGCAGACACGATGCCCTGTGATGCTGCGTCATTAACACTGACCTGGGGCTGACACTTGTTTGCTGTTAGTGTGAAATTGGGCCGTGTGTATGTACAAAATTGTCAATCAAATTCATCGTGTGGAATATTTATTAAAGGAGCGGTACGCATGATATAAAAGGTTCCATTCGGGTGGCGGTGGCTCAGGTGCAAAGAAAAACATACATTTTTATGCAAATGGACGTATTTTGGTGCATTCTTGTGACTAAATCAACACAAATGCAAATATAAGACGCTCTGATGACGTTCTGACGCTCTCCCTCCCTTCATCCATCCACCCATCCATCCATCTATCCATCTCTTTATCCACCCATCCATCCACCCATCCATCCATCATCCATCTCTTTATCCACCCATCCATCCCTCCATCATCCATCATCCACCCATCCCTCCATCAATCATCCCTCCATCCATCATCCATCTCTTTATCCACCCATCCATCCCTCCATCATCCATCATCCACCCATCCCTCCATCAATCATCCCTCCATCCATCATCCATCTCTTTATCCACCCATCCATCCCTCCATCATCCATCATCCACCCATCCCTCCATCAATCATCCCTCCATCCATCATCCATCTCTTTATCCACCCATCCATCCCTCCATCCATCCCTCCATCCATCCCTCCCTCCATCCATCATCCATCCATCATCCATCCCTCCATCATCCATCATCCACCCATCCCTCCATCAATCATCCCTCCATCCATCCATCCATATACCCATCCCTCTATCATCCATCCATCTATCCATCATCCATCTCTTTATCCACCCATCCATCCCTCCATCCATACATCCATCCATCATCCATCCCTCCATCATCCACCCATCCCTCCATCAATCATCCCTCCATCCATCCATCCATACACCCATCCCTCCATCCATCCATCCATCCATCTATCCATCATCCATCTCTTTATCCACCCATCCATCCCTCCATCATCCCTCCATCTCTTTATCCACCCATCCATCCCTCCATCCATCCCTCCATACATCCCTCCATCATCCTTCCATCTCTTTATCCACCCATCCATCCCTCCATCTATCCCTCCATCCATCATCCATCCATCAACCATCCCTCCATCATCCATCCCTCCCTCCATCCATCAATCCATCCATCATCCATCCATCCATCAATCCATCGATCCATCCCTCCCTCCATCATCCATCCATCCCTCCCTCCCCCTCCCTCCTTCCCTCCATCCATCCATCCATCCATCCACCCATCCCTCCATCCATACATCTATCCATCAACTATCTCTTTATCCACCCATCCATCCCTCCATCCATCCATCATCCATCCCTCCATCATCCATCCCTCCCTCCTTCCCTCCTTCCCTCCATCCCTCTATCCATCCCTCCATCCATCCATCCATCATCCATCCCTCCATCATCCATCCATCCCTCCCTCCTTCCCTCCATCCATCCCTCCCTTCATCCATCAATCCATCCATCATCCACCCACCCCCCCCATCAATCATCCCTCCCTCCCTCCATCCATCCATCAATCCATCCATCCATCATCCATCCCTCCATCATCCATCCACCCATCCATCCATCCATCCCCCCTCCCTCCTTCCATCCATCCATCCATCCACCCATCCCTCCATGTTACGGGTGGCCAACTATTTTGACTTGTGGGCCACATTGAGTTAACAAAATCCGCGAGGAAAAGCGCTAGAAAATGAATGAATGAATAAAAAGAGTCAAGGTCAAAACATGACAGATTGTATGTTCACTCATAAAACCTGCTGCTGTATTACTCCATCTCACACACACACACACACACACACACACACACACACACACACACACACACACACACACACACACACACACACACCTGTGTATTAATGACACTGGTATGAGCTCGTTCGCTAGCTGTGCGCCATAACGAAGGGCAGCAGCAATACATTGGAGTCATTTGTCCTGAATTGAGATCTACACATGCAGGGCTACATTATTAAAATGGAGGAGGGGGCGGGGGGGGGGGGGGTCTCATGAATGCAACATGCAATCAAGAAGTTGAGGTCAGATTGTCCCACACCGCAGGGGTTCTTGCTTCGTGCTACGGTAGCTACATAAACAGTATTTGTTGGTTGGAGCTAACTGTTATACTGCCCATTGTACACCCATTATTACCCATTATTACCCATTATTACCCATTATTACCCATTATTACCCATTATTACCCATTATTACCCATTATTACCCATTATTACCCATTATTACCCATTGTAAGTATAAGGTGGTCGGTCGAATCACCCCAAAATTTGGTGCACCCCTTTAGAGGACCGGTAGGCTCATATCTGTAAGAATGAATTATGACTCCAGTGACAAATGCAAATGTGAAGTTGATGAAGAGGTCGGCCATGTGTAACTAATCCTGATTATTTGCTACATCAGTCCCATTGAACACGCACACACCTCAAGGCTAAAGGAGAAGTGAGGGATGAGGTAAGAAGATTCACAAGGAGGAGCCGGAGGGGGGGAATTTCACTTCTGCCCCCCCCCCCCTCCCGACCCCCCCCCCTGCCAAAATATGCACGGAAGAGACAAGACAGAGCCAAAGAACCGAAATAGCGGCGGTCCCATTATCATCACCTATACCTGTCTGGCTGGCGCACCTCTAATTACTGCTGCCATGTTGCTGCAAATAGAACACCATGACGGAAATGTGTGTGTGTGTGTGTGTGTGTGTGTAACTTAGTGTGTGTGTGTGTGACTTAATGTGACTTAATCATCCATCCCTCCATCCATCCATCCAACCATCCCTCCATCCATCCACCCAACCATCCATCCATCATCCCTCCCTTCATCCATCAATCCATCCACCCATCCCTCCATCTATCCATCATCCATCCCTCCCTTCGTCCATCCATCCAACCCTCCCTTCATCCATCCATCCATCTATCCACTCATCCACCCATCCACTCATCCCTCTATCCATTCCTCCCTTCATCCATCAATCCAACCATCCATCCATCCATCCGTCCATCCACCCATCCCTCCAGCCATCCATCCAACCAACCATCCCTCCATCCATCCATCATCCATCCCTCCATCCCTCCATCCATCCATTCATCCCTCCATCCATCCATCCATCCAACCATCCATCCATCCATCCATCCATCCATCCATCCATCATCCATCCCTCCCTCCCTCCCTTCATCCATCAATCCATCATCCATCCCTCCCTTCGTCCATCCATCCATCCCTCCCTTCATTCATCCATCCATCTATCCACCCATCCACCCATCCCTCCATCCATCCCTCCCTTCATTCATCAATCCAACCATCCATCCATCCATCCATCCATCCGTCCATCCACCCATCCCTCCATCCATCCATTCATCCAACCAACCATCCCTCCAGCCATCCCTCCATCCATCCATCCATCATCCATCCCTCCATCCATCCATCCCTCCATCCAACCATCCCTCCATCCATCCATCCATCCAACCATCCCTCCATCCATCCATCATCCATCCCTCCCTTCATCCATCAATCCATCATCCATCCCTCCCTTCGTCCATCCATCCATCCCTCTCTTCATCCATCCATCCATCTATCCACTCATCCCTCCCTCCCTCCCTCCCTCCCTCCCTCCCTCCCTCCCTCCCTCCCTCCCTCCCTCCCTCCATCTTCTATGCCGCTTATCCCATCAGCGAACTCACCTGTAAAAACGCAGACTGAGATGATTCGATTGAAATGATTGATTGGTTCCAGTGGGAAAAGTCGCCTGAAAATCCACGACTCAACTGATTCAGTTGAATCGCTTGACATAATCGTGTCAGCGACCTCACCTGAAAAAACGCAGACTGAGATGATTCCATTGAATTGATTCACTGACTCGGGTCGGCAAACTCAGATGATCCTTCTGATTGGATCCACTAAATCCAATCAGCAGACTCTGAGTCTCACATCATTTGATTGCCTGACGTTTGGCAAAGTGACTCGCGTTAGGAAGTCTAGGAAGTCATCCCGAGTCCACAAAATGAATCGAATTTACCACCACCGGTTCCTGAAGCCTGAATAATGTATAAACGACATAGAAACAATAGTAAGAAGAGTACTCTTGCGGTACTGTAGTACCCATTTCTCATGCATGTCACTTTTTGTTTCGTCGGTGTGTTTATATTTTATGCTTGTGTACGTGGGAAGTGGAGATTACGTTTCCGCTGTTAACCACCTGCGGTGAGGCCGCCAAGTGTGGAAAGCTTTAGGGGAATCCAATCCGTGACTTAATATGACAGCAGCATCCTAAACTACTCAACTGTTGATCCTTCCTGTGTGCGTAAGTACACCATAGACCTGCATAAGCCCGCGTGCCCTAAAGAGGCCACTTTTTTGCAGGAAGATACAGCAAACGCTGATGTAGGTCAGGCGTATGCTGCGACTAAGTCCTTGACGGTTATTTAACTTACGCTGACGGGGGATTATACGCCGGCAGAGGCAGACCACCCCACCGCTTCGCTTTCATTAATGTGCACGTCAGGGCATGCGGAATCAAACAACAAGCCGTTTGACTCTCGGGTTATAGCGGAGTTGTGGTGTCAGCAGAGATCTTTAGTACAACAAATATTACCTGAGGAAAAACTGCTTAGCAATGAATGTCTGGGAATTCTCTGGAAGGGCATGCCACATCTGTAATTATCACGGAATAACGCAAAAAACGGCAACATAGAATAAAAAAAAATGTTCAATCCCGCCACAGACACTACCACCATGTGTGATTGTTAAAAATGACGACTGAATATTCAAATGTAGGAATAAGTTGAACGATTAAGATAGGATCGAAACAGCAACCGCAAGCTTGGGCAACAACCACTCTAAAAACAATAGAATTTAAAATGTTGCAAAGTAAAAATGAAGACTGAATATTGAAAAGTATGAATAAGTTGAACGATTAAGATAGGATCGAACCAGCAACCACAGGATTAGGGAACAACCACTCTAAAAAAGGCAGAATTTCAAATATTGCAAAATAAAAATGCAGACTGAATATTGAAATGTCCAAATAAATGAATGATTGAAGTGGGATCGAACCAGCAACCACAGGATTAGGGAACAACCACTTAAACAAAGGCAGAATTTCATATATTGCAAAGTAAAAATGAAGACTGAATATTGAAATGTACAAATAAGTCGACTGATTAAAGTGGGATCGAACCAGCAACCAAAGGATTAGGGAACACCCACTCTAAAAAAACAGCAGAATTTGAAATGTTGCCAAGTAAAAACTTAAGACTGAATATTGAAATGTACATATAAGTTGGACAATTAACAAAGGATCGAACCAGCAACCACAAGGTTGAAGAACAACCACTCTAAAAACAGCAGAATTTCAAATGCTGCAAAGTACAACTGCAGACTGAATATTGAGATGTATGAATAAGTTGAATGATTACTGTGGGATCGAACCAGCAACTACGTGTTTGTGGAACAACCACTCTAAAAAAAACAGCAGAATTTGAAATGTTGCCAAGTAAAAATTAAGACTGAATATTGAAATGTACAAATAAGTTGGACAATTAACAAAGGATCGAACCAGCAACCGCAAGGTTGGGCAACAACCACTCTAAAAACAATAGAATTTCAAATGCTGCAAAGTACAACTGCAGACTGAATATTGAGATGTATGAATAAGTTGAATGATTACTGTGGGATCGAACCAGCAACTACGTGTTTGGGGAACAACCACTCTAAAAAAAACAGCAGAATTTGAAATGTTGCCAAGTAAAAATTAAGACTGAATATTGAAATGTACAAATAAGTTGGACAATTAACAAAGGATCGAACCAGCAACCGCAAGGTTGGGCAACAACCACTCTAAAAACAATAGAATTTAAAATGTTGCAAAGTAAAAATGAAGACTGAATATTGAAAAGTATGAATAAGTTGAATGATTAAGACAGGATCGAACCAGCAACCACAGGATTAGGGAACAACCACTTAAACAAAGGCAGAATTTCATATATTGCAAAGTAAAAATGAAGACTGAATATTGAAATGTACAAATAAGTCGACTGATTAAAGTGGGATCGAACCAGCAACCAAAGGATTAGGGAACACCCACTCTAAAAAAACAGCAGAATTTGAAATGTTGCCAAGTAAAAACTTAAGACTGAATATTGAAATGTACAAATAAGTTGGACAATTAACAAAGGATCGAACCAGCAACCACAAGGTTGAAGAACAACCACTCTAAAAACAGCAGAATTTCAAATGCTGCAAAGTACAACTGCAGACTGAATATTGAGATGTATGAATAAGTTGAATGATTACTGTGGGATCGAACCAGCAACTACGTGTTTGGGGAACAACCACTCTAAAAAAAACAGCAGAATTTGAAATGTTGCCAAGTAAAAATTAAGACTGAATATTGAAATGTACAAATAAGTTGGACAATTAACAAAGGATTGAACCAGCAACCACAAGGTTGAAGAACAACCACTCTAAAAACAGCAGAATTTCAAATGCTGCAAAGTACAACTGCAGACTGAATATTGAGATGTATGAATAAGTTGAATGATTACTGTGGGATCGAACCAGCAACTACGTGTTTGGGGAACAACCACTCTAAAAAAAACAGCAGAATTTGAAATGTTGCCAAGTAAAAATTAAGACTGAATATTGAAATGTACAAATAAGTTGGACAATTAACAAAGGATCGAACCAGCAACCGCAAGGTTGGGCAACAACCACTCTAAAAACAATAGAATTTAAAATGTTGCAAAGTAAAAATGAAGACTGAATATTGAAAAGTATGAATAAGTTGAACGATTAAGATAGGATCGAACCAGCAACCACAGGATTAGGGAACAACCACTTAAACAAAGGCAGAATTTCATATATTGCAAAGTAAAAATGAAGACTGAATATTGAAATGTACAAATAAGTCGACTGATTAAAGTGGGATCGAACCAGCAACCACAAGGTTGAGGAACAACCACTCTAAAAACGGCAGAATTTGAAAAGTTGCAAAGTAAAAATTCAGACTGAATATTGAAATGTATGAATAAGTTGAATGATTACAGTGGGATCGAACCAGCAACCGCGGTGTTCGGGAACAACCACTCTAAAAAAGGCAAAATTAGAAATGTTGAAAAGTAAAAATGACAACTAAATATTGAAATGTATAAAAAAAAGCTAAATGATTACAGTGGGATTGAACCAGCAACCACTCTACCTCCTGAGCCATGTCACTCTGTAAAACAGGAGGAATCTTACTGGTGAAATTCCGGGTACTCCGGTTTCCTCCCACATTCCAAAAACATGCTAGGTTAATTAGCCACTCCAAATTGTCCATAGGTATGAATGTGAGTGTGAATGGTTGTTTGTCTATATGTGCCCTGTGATTGGCTGGCCACCGGTCCAGGGTGTACCCTGCCTCTCAGCTGAAGACAGCTGGGATAGGCTCCAGCATACCCACGACCCGAGTGAGGATAAGCGGCATAGAAAATGAATAAATGAATTTATGCAATAAATAAATAAAAATGTTGTAGCAATACAATATGTTATTTCTATCATTATATCTGCTCCATAATTGTCCTCCAAAATGTTCCTCACCTTAAAAATGACTTTTTATGAAATGAAATTTCTCTGGAGTTATGTCTCCAAAATGTAACAATAATTCATGTTAATTTTGCGTGTTTGCGGTAGAGATTTGAGGATGTTAATCAGGTTAATCTTACTAAGATATGCAAAGCTATGCAAAAAAAAAAAAAAAAAAAAAAATGAAAATCCGGTCTAATCCTGAAGTACATCTCGTCTGTTTGGATAAATTTGCTCAGCATCCTCAGACTGAGGAGATCCACTGCAAAAACTGTACACCTAAAATTTAAATTACCACGATATGCACAGATCTCTTACTATATAAAACTTTGTGTGCATATGTGTGTGTATGTGTGTGTCCTTGCCCTCCATGTCTTTGTCTGTGTTTAAACCGCAGCGGCAGCATCATATGGCCCTTGACAGCCTCCATACTTCCTCCCTCTGCTCAACTAAACTAGTCAAGCCTGGTATGAGAGCAGAGGGAAGACACGTGCCGACACGTCTGTACTACGCAGGCTTCCCATCTGCTTATAATGATGTGCAGCCTTTCTTGTCAGGATATCAGTCACCTTTATATGTTTGATCCCACGGGTCCGTCTGCCCATCTGCTTGTTTTTATGTCCGTCAATTCATTAATTCTCCCATGCCCGTTAACGTGCGCAAAGGAAGTATGTGCTAACACATCAGCGTGCCCTCCTCTTGATCTTGAAGGTGTTTGTAAAAATGCATCGAGGCAATCTGGTGCACAGTCAAGGATGGGGAGTGATGACGCTTAGGCCTCATGCATTTAGTCTTTTTGTTCACTCCGAGAAGGAAAATAACATTTCTGAATCTAATCTTACAGGAAGTTGATACATTAAATATATAATAATGCTGGGGTTTGCTTATTAATGACTTCTATGATTATAAGAAGACTGAAGCTCATTTAAATTTGGTTCAGTGACGCAGAGATAGCAAAGGAAATCAAAACTAATCTCAAATAAGATAATAAGATGACATTTTTACAGACTATAAGTCACACTTTTGGTGCGACTTATCTATCAAAATATATCATTCCGTCATCATTTTTTGTACTTGGGTTGTGGGCATGCTGGAGCCTATCCCAGCAGTCTTCAGAGGAAAGGCACATATAGACAACAACAATTCCCACTCACATTCATACCTATGGATAATTTCAATTCTTTCGATTGACCTAGCATGGATACTTTTGGAATATGGGAGAAAACCGGAAAACCCGAAAAAAAACATGGGGGTTGTTTGCCGACACCTTGTGGTCACAATCATTTTTACGGTATACAAGCAGGCAAGCGACACAAGAAAAAAAATTCAAAAAAAACAAAAATTGTCAAAAAAACAAAAAAAAAACCAAAAATATTGTTTGTTAACCAAAAAATGCTCTAACCAGGGCGGATGTTAACCGAGGTACCACTGCCTCATTGATCATGGTTATGTCCAAATTTGCATCATACCGTCTTATGGTAAACAAGCAGGCAAGCGAACACAAAATGTTTGCAAAAATATTGTTTGTTAACCAAAAAATGCTCAAACCGGGGCGGATGTTAACCGAGGTACCACTGCCTCATTGATCATGGTTATGTCCAAATTTGCATCATTGCGTCTTAGGGTAAACAAGCAGGCGAGCGAAAACAAAATTTTTGCAAAAATATTGTTTGTTAACCAAAAAATGCTCAAACCGGGGCGGATGTTAACCGAGGTACCACTGCCTCATTGATCATGGTTATGTCCAAATTTGCATCATCGCGTCTTACGGTAAACAAGCAGGTGAGCGAACACAAAATTTTTGCAAAAATATTGTTTGTTAACCAAAAAATGCTCTAACCGAGGCGGATGTTAACCGAGGTACCACTGCCTCATTGATCATAGTTATGTCCAAATTTGCATCATACTGTCTTACGGTAAACAAGCAGGCGAGCGAACACAACATTTTTGCAAAAATATTATTTGTTAACCAAAAAATGCTCTAACCGAGGCGGATGTTAACCGAGGTACCACTGCCTCATTGATCATGGTTATGTCCAAATTTGCATCATACTGTCTTACGGTAAACAAGCAGCTGAGCGAACACAACATTTCTGCAAAAATATTCTTTGTTAACCAAAAAATGCTCTAACCAGGGCGGATGTTAACCGAGGTACCACTGCCTCATTAATCATGGTTATGTCCAAATTTGCATCATATGTTCTGTGTTGTTTAGCTTGTCCGGAACAGGAATATTAATACAGGAAATGAACATTGTGTTTCTATTATAAAGGTTTATTGAGTTAATTGTCCAATTGAGTTTATGTCCTAAGTATGCAGATCCCTTAAGTTTGTAAAAATCACACAAAAACGGATGATTTCGGCGTGAAGGTGAATCCTACGTGAATCCTAACACTCTCATTATTTCCAGTACATTCTATCCCATCCCGACTCAATGTGAAACGTGTGTTTTCACACCGTCTCCATGGACGTTTCTAAGATTAGACACGACGTGTGAGACAATGCCGTCGAGTTCGTGTCGGCGCAAAGTTCTCAACGTTCTCACGACACCTTCTCCTCCGACTTCCTGAGCGACGACGACACTGTCAACCGTGGGCTTTGAAGCCCGTATATAAATGCTCATTAACAGGGTGTTGGCGGAAGGTGGAAAAACCGGGACAAAAAGATGAAGGTGATACAAATGGGAGAAAATGAGGCACGTTTTATTCTCGCTTGCTTCAGAATAGAAATAAGCCCACACCTAAAAAAAAAAAAAAACGGGTGGTTTTTACATGAGAAGATACTTATTATCACATTTGCCGCTGTGCCAAAATTGTAAACAGCGGAATTCATTATTTCCTTTTGTGCAGCTGACTTTTAAAAAGTGCTGGGAGACCACCACAATGTATACTACAAGGCGGGGTTTTATAATGATACTGCAATACAGCAAAACCTTGGTTAGCGTCATTGATTTGGTAATGGTTTAATTTCATTTGAACATGCATAAGATTACAATTGAATGCATCCCATAATAATCCAAAAGGAGTAGGTAGAAGCAAAATTCATTAAATCCTACCCCTCCATCTGGTACTTTTACAATCAGTGACTGTTACATTTGTTCACTTCCTGCTTTCCTAATATAGTTAAATTTAAAAAAAAAACATTATTTTATTAAATAATGAAGGCGTGATTCTTGACGGACTTGGTCCCAAAGACACAACGCGGCAGCGAGATCAGCACCTTTCTCTTCAACACCACCTTCCTGTTTTGCCATGAGTTATTTCTTGAGTTGTTTTTCACCTCAATTACCCAAAACGAGTTGCAAGTGGCAGGAAAAAATCTTAATTTATTTCTTTCATTTGCCATTTTTATGCATTTTTTTTTAAATATAAAACTATACTAAAAGTACTAAAAGTACTAAAAGTACAAAAAAACAAAACGTGTTTTCTATGAATATTTTGAGAGTCAACCGCCAATGGCATCATGGACAGGTGACATAGCTATTTTGTTAGCAAGCTAGGTATGCTAACAGGATGTTTTGGGATTAAAAATAGTTATTGAACACACGGTGTATTAATAATATGGCAAGACACACGTCATATTGTAAATGTACGCAAACCGAGGCAAACTGTTGGCATGAATTTTCAACGTTAACTGAAAAAGACGCTAACCAGGGCATATGCTAACCAAGGTGTGGAGAATCGAAGAAATTAAGTATATCATATTTTCATTAATTTTCCATTCATTTATTTTTTATCTACCATTTATTTATTTATTTTCATCTACCATTTATTCTGTTCAGGTGAGCTGAGAAATTAAAAAACGGTTAAAATGAAAAAATACAGCACAATTGTATCCACTCCATTGAGGGGGAAAATAAAACACAATCATGAGCACAATTCAAGCCGAGGCATCGTTTAACTCGTTAGCACATAAGGCACAATAAGCACAATGGAAAAGGACCGCCGCAGTGCTGCCTTTATAGTTTGCCTGCACGGAATTGATTTCCATTATATGCGTCAGCAGAACGGGCGACGTGCTGTTTGACCACAGAGAGGCTGTCAGCTGTGCTGCCTACCGACATGCCTCGCTGTATTCATCCCGAGCTGGCCGACATGCAACATGATTTTATTTTGTGGAGGAATATGGGCAATATTAGTCGCAATAACAATTAATTGTTTCATTTACTGTATATTCTACATTGGAAAATCTGCTGATATATACGTGGATAGATGAGTGACAAGACAAGTTCTTTGAGAATAAACAAATAAATCCATCCTGAACAGACGGCTTCTGGGGAAAATGTTGGACTATTTATGCTAAAATGAGGGACAGAGACAACGAAGGGCAGACTCACATGCCCAGATTCGGTATCTGTGATAAGCATGTGGAGGACTTATTCTGGAGATAAAAGGCCTCTAGCCTGGAGCAGATAAATCAGTGTGACATTAATGTGTATTTTATCAGAAATACATATGTATATATGTGCATAATTATGACTAATATTAGACAAATCAAAATAAATTAAAGATACTGTACAGCTGAAGAAAAAAAACATAATAGGTCCCCTTTTATTCAGGCAAAAAAATATGTAAAATGTGCTTAAAAAATTAAAAAATAAGAAAGATATTAAGCATTAAACAAATTTAAAATTTAATGAAATGATTTAAGATTTAATTCAAATATTTTGAAAAGAAAGTGAGCTCGAATCAAGTGAGCTCGAATCGAGCTGAAGAAAAAAAAGCATAATATGTCCCCTTTAATTTAAGCAAAAAAATATGTAAAATGTGCTTAAAAAATTAAAAAAATTTAAACATTTTTTTAAACATTAACAGATTTAAGATTTAATAAAATGATTTAAGATTTAATTAAAATTTTTTGCAAAGAAAGTGAGCTCGAATCGAGCTGAAGAAAAAAAGCTTAATATGTCCCCTTTAATTCAGGCAAAAAATATGTAAAATGTGCTTAAAAAATTAAACAATTTTAAACATTTTTTTAAACATTAAACAGATTTAAGATTTAATAAAATGATTTAAGATTTAATTCAAATATTTTGCAAAGAAAGTGAGCTCGAATCAAGCTGAAGAAAAAAAAGCATAATATGTCCCCTTTAATTCAGGCAAAAAAATATGTAAAATGTGCTTTAAAAATTAAACAATTTTAAACATTTTTTTAAACATTAAACAAATTTAAAATTTAATAAAATGAATTAAGATTTAATTCTAATATTTTGCAAAGAAAGTGAGCTCGAATCGAGCTGAAGAAAAAAAAGCTTAATATGTCCCCTTTAATTCAGGCAAAAAAATATGTAAAATGTGCTTCAAAAATTAAAAAAATGTAAAATTTTTTTTAAACATTAACAGATTTAAGATTTAATAAAATGATTTAAGATTTAATTCAAATATTTTGCAAAGAAAGTGACTCGAATCGAGCTGAAGAAAAAAAAACATAATATGTCCCCTTTAATTCAGGCAAAAAAATATGTAAAATGTGCTTAAAAAATATAAAAAATTAAAAAATAATTTTAAACTTTAAACAGATTTAAAATTTAATAAAATGATTTAAGATTTAATGCAGAAATTTTTGCAAAGAAAGTGAGCTCGAATATACATACATAATTACGGTCCATATAGATTTGTAATTAATGGAAAGCATGCAAACAAATGACTAAGTCATGAAGTGGGAGGGGTGGCTAACATGCCTGTGGGTTGTAAAAATAATATCACTTCCAAAAATGGACTGTAGAATATAAATTCTATTTTATTTACACGTAAACAAAATTAAGAATCATAACGTCTTCATCATCACAGATGTCACGCTTTGCTTTAGGGGCCTCAACTGCTGTACTAAGTACAGGCTTCGCCTTAAATGATTCCCCCCCCTCCCACTCGTTTCTCTCTCTCTCTGCGGGTGCGTGGGGGGGGGGCACGGTCTTGTCTCCATGCTTGTTATCTTGATTACCACCACAGCGTCAGAATTTAGCAAAAACTGCCCGGAAAACTGCTGCTGTCGTGTTCTAAATGAGCCAGGGAGGTTTGTGCCTACTAGCCAGGAAATCAAACCGGATGACTAAAAAGGATCTGTCAGCAAAGCCGAAGACGGGGACACTGTTTCAACAGTCAGGTTGCGTCCATCATAGGAATAGGAACAAACCAAAAAATAATAATTTTAACATCTTTAAAAATCTATGTCGCTTCTAACCATGCCTCCTTTGACATAGTACTCCGCCATCTTGGAGCAATTCGACAACAATTTCATTTAAGCCTTCTAATCTAAATTTGATTAAAAGTGAAAGAGACAGAAGTTAATTGGGGCAAACACACGCTTATCAGTGCAGAGATTAACTGCAGTCAACCTGATCTTCATTCACCTCCATTCCCCCCAGACTCGCAGTCACGACCGGGAGCGATACTCCGACACAAAAATGCGTCTGTGTGAGGATTAAACACGAATAAGGACGCAAGCCGGAAGTCATTGGCGAGACTGAGGCGGTCGAATACAATCGGTGCATCTCACATGGTTGACCCGAGTCTGAACCCGGAGACTTGAACGGCATCACAGCCTCTCTAGATGGCGACTAATTACGTATCTATAGCATTCATTTGCCTCCAAACACACCTGACGAGGCTTCATTTGGCTCCCCATAGTGTGTACAATGCAGGCATAGTACATAGTACATAGTACATAGTATGTAGTACAGTGGAACCTTGGTTATTGCGTGTTTCAGTTAGCACAAAAAATTGATACCAAAATTTTGCTTTGGTTTGCATACATGTTTTGGTTTGCGTACAATATATCTGAAAAAATAATATTGCTTCATGGTTGAATATGGCCTATTATTAGTCATAAATATGCACATTTACTGTGTACAATGCATACATAGTACATAGTACAGTGGAACCTCAGTTAGTGCATTTTTCAGGTAGCACGGAAAATTTACACCAAAATTTTGCTTCAGTTTGCATACATGTTTTGGTTTGCGTACAATATATCTGAAAAAATAATATTGCTTCATGGTTGAATATGGCCTATTATTAGGCATAAATATGCACATTTCCTGTGTACAATGCATACATAGTACATACTAGTATATAGGACGTAGTACAGTGGAACCTCAGTTAGTGCGTTTTTCAGTTAGCACAAAAAATTGATACCAAAATTTTGCTTTGGTTTGCATACATGTTTTGGTTTGCGTACAATATATCTGAAAAAAATAATATTGCTTCATGGCTGAATATGGCCTATTATTAGTCATAAATATGCACATTCACTGTGTACAATGCATACATAGTACAGAGTACATAGTATATAGTATGTAGTACAGTGGAACCTCGGTTATTGCGTGTTTCAGTTAGCACAAAAAATTTATACCAAAATTTTGCTTTGGTTTGCATACATGTTTTGGTTTGCGTACAATATATCTGAAAAAATAATATTGCTTCATGGCTGAATATGGCCTATTATTAGTCATAAATATGCACATTTACTGTGTACAATGCATGCATAGTACATAGTACATAGTATATAGGACGTACTACAGTGGAACCTCGGTTAGTGCGTTTTTCAGGTAGCACGGAAAGTTTACACCAAAATTTTGCTTCAGTTTGCATACATGTTTTGGTTTGCATACAACATATCTGAAAAAATAATGCTGCTTCATGGTTGAATATGGCCTATTATTAGTCATAAATATGCACATTTACTGTGTACAATGCATGCATAGTACTTAGTACATAGTACATAGTACATAGTACATAGTACATAGTACATAGTACATAGTACATAGTACATAGTACATAGTACAGTGGAACCTCAGTTAGTGCGTTTTCCAGGTAGGACAGAAAATTTACACCAAAATTTAGCTTCAGTTAGCATACATTATTATTATTAATATTAATATTATTATCATTATTATTATTATTAAGGATGAGGATTATCAGGAAGGCATTTATAGCAAAACATATGAGTACACTTACATGTCTTATTTACTCTTACCATATTGGGTAATATGAATGTAAATGTGACTATAGGGGTGTTATTTCATGACTAGAGGGCTCTAATAATGTTTTCTATGCTACAAAATGTTCCATTCATGAATAAGGATCCTACTTCACTGAAATTCATTTATCATGGCCTGGAAGCAATTAACCGCGATAAAGGAGGGATTAATATAATTGGATTTATGAGGATTGGCGTATGTTTCGGTTAGAGTCGGATTAATGGCGCTAACCAAGGTTCCACTGTATTTATTACAAAGGAACCCTGAAGCTCAGGCAAAATAATGGAGCATGCACTACACGAACACACACAGATGAATATCTACATTCTTATACGATATTATTTCCGAGGAAAAACATCTCGTTGGCTCAGTCTGGCGTTATTATGGCGGCGTTATAATCATTCTTCAAGCGCTGACCTTATCACGCTGAGATTTGCTGCCCGCGTCAGCCTATACCATCCCATCTCATATCTTTCAAGACAAACATATACTGTACCCGAGTGTATATGTTCACGTGTAATATGACACCGTCATGCAAGCATACATGTTTTATGTTTGCTATTAATCTTTCATCCACCATTTTCTCTTGTCAAACATGCTGTAGGACTGCAAAGCACGTTACGCCGCCCACCATGTGGACAAATGGGACCAGACCAGTACACCTACTGGGAGGAAGAGCTCATCCAGGCTTGGCGTCACGAGCCAGTCCAACTCATCCAACCGTGCCTTCACGGGGCTGCTTGTGTAGCAGTTACACAGCAGTCACAACAAACCGATAAGTGTAACGCTGCGTAAGTGTTTGGTGAATAGCATCTGAGGTCGAGTTAGTGCCGAGTGGGCAAAATGGGAAAGTTGTGCAAAAAGTTCAAGGGCTACTGGGCAAATGTAGTGTCAGTGGGATTGATTAGGTGGCGTTGTCATCGATGGCTGGGTGGCTGGGACTGATGACCAATCAATGGTCAACCCCGGCTGATGTTACGCAACATGGCGGCGAGAAGGAGGAGGACGTCATAATTTTCATGATCATAATATATAATTCATAATTTCATGATCATAATTTCATAAAAAAACAATAATATTTTTTTCATTTTTTTATTATTTATTTTATTATATTATTTTTATTATTTATTTTATTATATTATTTTTATTATTTATTTTATTATATTATTTTTATTATTTATTTCATTATATTATTTTTATTATTGATTTTATTATATTATTTTTATTGTTTATTTTATTATTTATTATTATGATTTATTATTTTTTCTGTTATTTAATAGACCCACAGAAAAATGGGTGTCCGGCATGTTAATGTCACACATCAACAGCCAATCAGCTACACAATAGCTTAAGAACATACCTGGGAGGCTACAAGCCAGTTACTGCTAAGCAAGTTCACCAAGCTCCCGATCTCATCCCACATCACTTCCTCATCATACGGCGCCCTCTTGTGGCTCTTCATGGTAATTTTCACACATTCATTCATATCCTTACAAGGGTCGCAGGGGGGTGCTGGTGCCTATCCCAGCCAACCATTCACACTCACATTCATACCTATGGACAATTTGGAGTCGCTAATTAACCTAGCATGTTTTTTTGGAATGTGGGTGCAAAACCGGAGTACCCGGAGAAAACCCACGCATGCACGGGGAGAACATGCAAACTCCACACAGAGATACCCGAGGGTGGGGAAAGACAAAACAAGAAGCCAAAAAGTTACCACTTCCACACAAAATAGGAGGAGAATTCATTCATTCATTTTCTAACGCTTATCCTCACGAGGGTCACGGGGGGTGCTGGAGCCTATCCCAGGTGACTTCTTCGGGCGAGAGGCGGGGTACACTCTGGACTGGTGGCCAGCCAATCACAGGGCACATATAGACAAACAACCATTCACACTCACATACATACCTATGGACAATTTGGAGTCGCTAATTAACCTAGCATGTTTTTTTTGAATGTGGGAGGAAAACCGGAGTACCCGGGAATGAACTCTTGCATATGTTTTGCTTTTTCTTTTATCAACATGGCAGCCTCTCAGGGATGGAAGAATATGTCCCATGCAGCAGCGCTCTAATGAGGCTCCATTTAATGGCCCGATGAAAAACGATGAAAACCGGGACATTTTTAGCACTTTCTTTAAAAAACAAAAAACAAAAAAATAACAGGACATTTGGTCACCCCAAGCTGTGTAGAAATAAACATTTTTCTGGAGTAGCGACAGAAACAGGGCTGCCCCGTGGTCCGCTTGTTCAATGCCATCCATTTTCAAAGACTACACACTTTTCTACTTCTGGCCTGTGACCTATTTTATTGAAGAACTGCACTTTTGGGTTATACCGGTCAGTTACGTAACTAGAACGTTGTTGCTGTTTTGGAGGGTTGTTTTAGGGATTGGTAATGGTAATGGTAATGGTAATGGTAATGGTAATGGTAATGGTAATGGTAATGGTAATGGTAATGGTAATGGTAATGGTAATGGTAATGATAATGGTTTAATTTAATTTGAACATGCATCAGATTACAATTGAGTGCCATCCCATAATCAGTTCCCAGTTCCACATGTCCAAAAGGAGTAGGAAGAAGCAAAGCTTATTAAATCCTACCCCTCCATCTGGTACTTTTACAATCAGTAACTGTTACATTTGTTCACTTCCTGCTTTCCATAATAATTTTTTTTTAATAATGTACGAGGTGATGTGACCCTACAATGACATAATGGGTACCATAGTAACTGTTAATATAGTGATATATAATTCATAAATATATAATTCATGGTCAAAATCGGTGTGTCCCATTAAGTGCATTGTTAGCTGCCACATATTAGCTGTTTTTTGTTTTTTAGAATACACCAAAAAGGGAAAGACATGTGTGGTCATGTTTAAAAAAACTATTTAAAAAGCGTTTATTTTGAGATATTTGCAGTATACCGAATACCCGACGGCATCAAAAAGTCTTTTTGGTTCAAAAATGTGCCTAGCGCAGATTGTTGCTGTCGAAGGGAAATGTTAAGAATGCTCATTTATCTCGGAAAAGGAATCTTTAACAAGACGAGAGCCATACTCACAGACAGGAACCTGAACATCGATCTTAAAGTCAGACCTCTGAAGTGTTTGCTCAATATTTGCTATTGGGCTGGAAAGGGGAATTGAATGAATGAATAATGAGTGCAGACATAAAGATCAAATTCTGTGCTGAAGAAATGCTCTTTTTTGAGAAATGAAAATGAAAAAAAATTAATTGGACATAGAAAAGTACTTAGAAAAGCAACGTCACAGGGCAATCACAGGGCACATGTAGACAAACAACCATTCACACTCACATTCATACCTATGGACAATTTGGAGTCGCCGATTAACCTAGCATGTTTTTGGAATGTGGGAGGAAACCGGAGTACCCGGAGAAAACCCACGCATGCACGGGGAGAACATGCAAACTCCACACAGAGATGCCCGAGGGTGGGGAAAGACAAAAAAAGAAGCCTAAAAGTTACCACTTCCACACAAAATAGGAGGAGAACTCATTAATTCATTCATTTTCTACCGCTTATCCTTACGAGGGTCACGGGGGGGGGGTGCTGGAGCCTATCCCAGCTGTCTTCATGGCGAGAGACGGGGTACACCCTGGACTGGTGGCCAGCCAATCACAGGGCACATATAGACAAACAACCATTCACACTCACATTCATACCTATGGACAATTTGGAGTCGCTAATTAACCTAGCATGTTTTTGGAATGTGGGAAGAAACCGCAGTACCCGGAGAAAACCCATGCATGCACGGGGAGAACATGCAAACTCCACACAGAGATGCCCGAGGGTGGGGAAAGACAAAAAAAGAAGCCTAAAAGTTACCACTTCCACACAAAATAGGAGGAGAACTCATTAATTCATTCATTTTCTACTGCTTTTCCTTACGAGGGTCACGGGTAGTGCTGGAGCCTATCCCAGCTGTCTTCTTGGGGTGAGAGGCGGGGTACACCCTGGACTGGTGGCCAGCCAATCACAGGGCACATATAGACAAACAACCATTCACACTCACATTCATACCTATGGACAATTTGGAGTCGCTAATTAACCTAGCATGTTTTTGGAATGTGGGAGGAAACCGGAGTACCCGGAGAAAACCCACGCATGCACGAGGAGAACATGCAAACTCCACACAGAGATGCCCGAGGGTGGGGAAAGACAAAAAAAGAAGCCTAAAAGTTACCACTTCCACACAAAATAGGAGGAGAACTCATTAATTCATTCATTTTCTACCGCTTATCCTTACAAGGGTCACGGGTAGTGCTGGAGCCTATCCCAGCTGTCTTCTTGGGGTGAGAGGCGGGGTACACCCTGGACTGGTGGCCAGCCAATCACAGGGCAAATATAGACAAACAACCATTCACACTCACATTCATACCGATGGACATTTTGGAGTGGCTAATTAACCTAGCATGTTTTTGGAATGTGGGAGGAAACCGGAGCAAACTTCACACAGAGATGGAATTGAACTCGGGTCTCCTAGCTCCTAGCAAATAACAGAAAGGACCAATTGAGTTACTCGAGCTAAACATGCGGGTTGAAACCAAGTCTAAATCCGTATGGGACCTGTAAATCCGCACCTTACGACAGCGCCTCCAACCTCCCTTTAGAACGTTAATTAATTCACATCCTGCCGCTAATTATTTCGCCCCAGCTAATTAAACCAAAATGCACCTTCGTCCCTCGTCTCTGGCTTTAGGATCTCCCTGATTCAACAGCTCAGCCGGCAAGCTAACCACTTCCCCGACGGTGTCTTCACGGCTGAGTGCTGATGCTATTATGGTGTCGTGTGATACGCTCCCAGCTACACGTCCGGCATCTTGCTATTTGTACCTTATAAACGGAGGATTGTTAACAGAATGTCAAATACAATCACAGTCCGCCTGCACGGCCGATACACACTCCGTATACTCCATAACTTCATCATCATAGTCGGCTTCGCAGTGGATTTCATTTAGGGATGGCAAATGAAGCTGAGCTCTCGTTTAAAAAAAAAAAAAGAAAAATGTCTCCGCATTTGCAATGCAGATGGTAATATGCTTTCCTTCCGTGTTTCCGTGTGGGATACTCAAGAGCAACTGCAATCGAACGCGTGTTCGTTCTGTTTGATTCCTCAGTCTTACAACAAACTCACCACGAAGCAGTAAAATGTATGACATCCAGTAGTTATTATTATTATTATTATTATTATTATTATTATTATTATTATTATTATTATTATTATTATTATTATTATTATTATTATTATTATTATTGTATTGTTCAGGGTGTACCCCGCCTCTCGCCCGAAGAAGACAGCTGGGATAGGCTCCAGCACCCCCGCGACCCTCGTGAGGATAAGCGGTAGAAAATGAATGAATGAATGTTATAAATGGATATGAAAATTACCATCAAGAGCCACAAGAGGGCGCCGTAGGATGAAGAAGTGATGTGGGATGAGATCGGGAGCTTGGTGAACTTGCTTAGCAGTGAGGATAAGCGGTAGAAAATAGAAAATGAATGAATGAATGAATATTATATATATATATATATATATATATATATATATATATATATATATATACCAGTCCCTCTTGCCCAAAGACAGCTGGGATAGGCTCCAGCACCCCCGCGACCCTCGTGAGGAAAAGCGGTAGAAAATGAATGAATGAATGTTATAAATGGATATGAAAATTACCATCAAGAGCCACAAGAGGGCGCCGTAGGATGAAGAAGTGATGTGGGATGAGATCGGGAGATCGGTGAACTTGCTTAGCAGTGAGGATAAGCGGTAGAAAATAGAAAATAAATGAATGAATGAATATTATATATATATATATATATATATATATATATATATATATATATATATATATATATATATATATATATATATATATATACCAGTCCCTCTTGCCCAAAGACAGCTGGGATAGGCTCCAGCACCCCCCGCGACCCTCGTGAGGATAAGCGGTAGAAAATGAATGAATGTTATAAATGGAGTGAAAATTACCATCAAGAGCCACAAGAGGGCGGCATAGGATGAAAAAGTGGTGTGGTGATGAGATCGGGAGCTCGGTGAACTTGCTTAGCAGTGAGGATAAGCGGTAGATAGAAAATGAATGAATGAATGAATATTATATATATATATATATTTATACACCGTACCAGTCCCTCTCGCCCCAAGGACAGCTGGGATAGGCTCCAGCACCCCCCGCGACCCTCGTGAGCATAAGCGGTAGAAAATGAATGAATGTTATAAATGGAGTGAAAATTGCCATCAAAAGCCACAAGAGGGCGGCATAGGATGAAGAAGTGGTGTGGTGATGAGATTGGGAGCTCGGAGAACTTGCTTAGCAGTGAGGATAAGCGGTGGAAAATGAATGAATGAATGAATATTATATATATATATATATATATATATATATATATATATACACCGTACCAGTCCCTCTCGCCCAAAGACAGCTGGGATAGGCTCCAGCACCTCCGCGACCCTCGTGAGGATAAGCGGTAGAAAATGAATGAACGAATGAATGTTATAAATGGATATGAAAATTACCATCAATAGCCAAAAGAGGGCGCCGTAGGATGAAGAAGTGATGTGGTGATGAGATCGGGAGCTCGGTGAACTTGCTTAGCAGTGAGGATAAGCGGTGGAAAATGAATCAATGATTGAATAAATGAATGAACAACTCCAAGGCATTCAGGAGATGCATTCAAAGACATTGTGATGACATGTTGTATTCCCGTTCAATGAGACACACAAGCACCAGACTAGAGTGAATCTCAACTCTGAACCCCTGACGTCATGCCCGGTCCATCCCCCATTCACCCCCCCCAGCCCCCTCCAGCACCATTTGCAACTCCTTCACAGCAAACATAAACAGGTTTTTAAAGTTTTTAGTCAACAGATTCGGAGAATGTGTCGCTTTCCCCTGAAATTACCCCCCCCCCGGGTATTTTAAGCGGCTACAGAGACAAGTCATAACGTCATATGGATCAATATTAGTGACACTTTTTAGCTTACAGTTCCTTGTTTTGTCTCCAGGTGTGAAGTCTTCACGGGGTCGAAAAAGTGGCTAAATATAGCAACAAGTCGAGTCAGTCAGAAGCCCCCGCGAGGCTGCGATGCAGGGGGCGTCACGTGGGGCGCCGTTCCTTCATATTGCCCCGGAAAAATGTGATAAACTTTGAATCTGTTTGCATTTCCACGCAGGGGAAGGGGAAGGGTCGATTATTTCCCAGGATAACATCATGACCGGGCTGCACGGAGGTCGAGTGGTTAGCACACAGACCTCACAGCTAGGAGAACAGGGTTCAATTCCACCATTGGTCATCTCTGTGTGGAGTTTGCATGTTCTCTCCGGGTACTCCGGTATCCTCCCACATTCCAAAAACATGCTAGGTTAATTAGCGACTCCAAATTGTCCATAGGTATGAATGTGAGTGTGAATGGTTGTTTGTCTATATGTGCCCTGTGATTGGCTGGCCACCAGTCCAGGGTGTACCCCGCCTCTCGCCCAAAGAAGACCGCTGGGATAGGCTCCAGCATCCCCTGCGACCCTTGTGAGGATAAGTGGTAGAAAATGAATGAATGAATGAATGAGTTCTCCTCCTATTTTGTGTGGAAGTGGTAACTTTTTGGCTTCTTATTTTGTCTTTCCCCACCCTCGGTCATCTCTGTGTGGAGTTTGCATGTTCTCCCCGTGCATGCGTGGGTTTTCTCCGGGTACTCCGGTTTCCTCCCACATTCCAAAAACATGCTAGGTTAATTAGCAACTCCAAATTGTCCATAGGTATGAATGTGAGTGTGAATGGTTGTTTGTCTATATGTGCCCTGTGATTGGCTGGCCACCAGTCCAGGGTGTACACCGCCTCTCGCCCAAAGACAGCTGGGATAGGCTCCAGCATCTCCCGCAACCCTTGTGAGGATAAGCAGTAAAAAAAAATGAATGAATGAATGAGTTTCCCCATTGTAAATGAATGGGTAGTTAATTTGGCGCCCCCTACTGGTGGTAAATATACACACCGGTCATTATTGAGCCACCAGAGGCAGGCTCAGGGTCATGGGCGCTGTCCATGGTGCTGAAATGACAACTCTTGTTCTTTTGTCTCACTGTTTCTATCTCATCTATATAATATATATGTGTGAGTGTGAATGGTTGTTTGTCTATATGTGCCCTGTGATTGGCTGGCCACCAGTCCAGGGTGTACCCCGCCTCTCGCCCAAAGAAGACCGCTGGGATAGGCTCCAGCATCCCCTGCGACCCTTGTGAGGATAAGTGGTAGAAAATGAATGAATGAATGAATGAGTTCTCCTCCTATTTTGTGTGGAAGTGGTAACTTTTTGGCTTCTTATTTTGTCTTTCCCCACCCTCGGTCATCTCTGTGTGGAGTTTGCATGTTCTCCCCGTGCATGCGTGGGTTTTCTCCGGGTACTCCGGTTTCCTCCCACATTCCAAAAACATGCTAGGTTAATTAGCAACTCCAAATTGTCCATAGGTATGAATGTGAGTGTGAATGGTTGTTTGTCTATATGTGCCCTGTGATTGGCTGGCCACCAGTCCAGGGTGTACACCGCCTCTCGCCCAAAGACAGCTGGGATAGGCTCCAGCATCTCCCGCAACCCTTGTGAGGATAAGCAGTAAAAAAAAATGAATGAATGAATGAGTTTCCCCATTGTAAATGAATGGGTAGTTAATTTGGCGCCCCCTACTGGTGGTAAATATACACACCGGTCATTATTGAGCCACCAGAGGCAGGCTCAGGGTCATGGGCGCTGTCCATGGTGCTGAAATGACAACTCTTGTTCTTTTGTCTCACTGTTTCTATCTCATCTATATAATATATATGTGTGAGTGTGAATGGTTGTTTGTCTATATGTGCCCTGTGATTGGCTGGCCACCAGTCCAGGGTGTACCCCGCCTCTCGCCTGTAGACAGCTGGGATAGGCTCCAGCATTCCCCCGCGAAAACGATACAAAATGAATGAATGAATGAACCTCATCACCAAATTGTATTGATAATGAAATCCTCACACGTGCTTAAGCTACGCTACGTGCTAAAGCTATGCTACGCTCCCCACACCTGCACTTCCACATTCTCCATTCCATTACCATAAATAACAACCATTACATGAGTAATGATAGCATTAAAAGATAGCGCTACACTTCTCCGCGGCTATAATATGATCATAATGCAATCTGTAAAGCTAATGAAAGTCATCCCATATTGATTACAGCCCAGATAAACCTTTACGCTGGTGATGTAAAACGTCAGATACGCTTAAAAAGGAAGTGGATGTGATTGAGTCCGCTATGAAAGGCTATTACAGTTAATATGACATCGCCGGGGTCATTAACCGATAAATAAGTCAAGGGGTTAACTGGAGGTGACAGACACCAAGAGTGCTTGCGTGTTTGATGACTGTACTTAATAAAGTACATGTGATACCCAGCAAGTACCTTTGTGTACAGAACTCATTTCCCCCGACTATAAGATGCTATATTTTTCACACGTTTGAGCCCTGCAGCATAAACAATAATGCGGCTAATTTATGGCTAAAAAAAAAACAACAGTACCCATGGTGCTTAGAGTGCATTTCCGCAACTAATAATGCTAATATTGCACGTTTTAAAGCGATATGTAGCAATTTTGATCTGCAAATATTAAGTAAGTTTGATCAAGTGTAAAATTACAGCTTCTGTTTGGACTATTTGAATGGAAAAAAAAACCATCTTGCATCTCACTCATTGGAGTGATGCTAGGTCGGATTGCAAGGTTTATAGCGTGGCTTCTTGTGTGTAAACATCCAATGTTACAACCAGTGCAGACAAAATATGTAATCTAATAATGTTCATCCTATTTAGAAGGTTGTAAAAAAGTGTTTTCCAATGCTCTAACCATGGAATTATTCTATTTATAAGTAAGGAATCCTGTAAGGAATCACAGTTGGGCGTGAAATCTATACTATATTGGATAATGTGAGCGTACAAGGTAACTATAGGGGTGTTATTTCATGTCTAGAGGGCTCTAATAATGTTAATCCTATTTAGAAGGTTGTAAAAAGTGTTTTCCATGGAATTATTCGATTTATAAGTAAGGAATCCTGTAAGGAATCACAGTTGGGTGTGAAATCTATACTATATTGGATAATGTGAGTGCAAAAGGTAACTATAGGGGTGTTATTTCATGTCCAGAGGGCTCTAATAATGTTAATCCTATTTAGAAGGTTGTAAAAAGTGTTTTCCATGGAATTATTCGATTTATAAGTAAGGAATCCCGTAAGGAATCACAGTTGGGCGTGAAATCTATACTATATTGGATAATGTGAGTGCAAAAGGTAACTATAGGGGTGTTATTTCATGTCCAGAGGGCTCTAATAATGTTAATCCTATTTAGAAGGTTGTAAAAAGTGTTTTCCATGGAATTATTCGATTTATAAGTAAGGAATCCTGTAAGGAATCACAGTTGGGCCTGAAATCTATACTATATTGGATAATGTGAGTGTACAAGGTAACTATAGGGGTGTTATTTCATGACTAGAGGGCTCTAATAATGTTAATCCTATTTAGAAGGTTGTAAAAAGTGTTTTCTATGGAATTATTCGATTTATAAGTAAGGAATCCTGTAAGGAATCACAGTTGGGCCTGAAATTTATACTATATTGGATAACGTGAGTGTACAAGGTAACTATAGGGGTGTTATTTCATGTCTAGAGGGCTCTAATAATGTTAATCCTATTTAGAAGGTTGTAAAAAGTGTTTTCCATGGAATTATTCGATTTATAAGTAAGGAATCCTGTAAGGAATCACAGTTGGGCGTGAAATCTATACTATATTGGATAATGTGAGTGCAAAAGGTAACTATAGGGGTGTTATTTCATGTCCAGAGGGCTCTAATAATGTTAATCCTATTTAGAAGGTTGTAAAAAGTGTTTTCCATGGAATTATTTGATTTATAAGTAAGGAATCCCGTAAGGAATCACAGTTGGGCCTGAAATTTATACTATATTGGATAACGTGAGTGTACAAGGCAACTATAGGGGTGTTATGTCATGATTAGAGGGCTCTAATAATGTTAATCCTATTTAGAAGGTTGTAAAAAGTGTTTTCCATGGAATTATTCGATTTATAAGTAAGGAATCCTGTAAGGAATCACAGTTGGGCCTAAAATCTATACTATATTGGATAATGTGAATGTACAAGGTAACTATAGGGGTGTTATTTCATGTCTAAAGGGCTCTAATAATATTAATCCTATTTAGAAGGTTGTAAAAAGTGTTTTCCATGGAATTATTCGATTTATGAGTAAGGAATCCTGTAAGGAATCACAGTTGGGCCTGAAATTTATACTATATTGGATAACTCGAGTGTACAAGGTAACTATAGGGGTGTTATTTCATGTCTAGAGGGCTCTAATAATGTTAATCCTATTTAGAAGGTTGTAAAAAGTGTTTTCCATGGAATTATTCGATTTATAAGTAAGGAATCCTGTAAGGAATCACAGTTGGGCGTGAAATCTATACTATATTGGATAATGTGAGTGCAAAAGGTAACTATAGGGGTGTTATTTCATGTCCAGAGGGCTCTAATAATGTTAATCCTATTTAGAAGGTTGTAAAAAGTGTTTTCCATGGAATTATTCGATTTATAAGTAAGGAATCCCGTAAGGAATCACAGTTGGGCGTGAAATCTATACTATATTGGATAATGTGAGTGCAAAAGGTAACTATAGGGGTGTTATTTCATGTCCAGAGGGCTCTAATAATGTTAATCCTATTTAGAAGGTTGTAAAAAGTGTTTTCCATGGAATTATTCGATTTATAAGTAAGGAATCCTGTAAGGAATCACAGTTGGGCCTGAAATTTATACTATATTGGATAACGTGAGTGTAAAAGGTAACTATAGGGGTGTTATTTCATGACTAGAGAGCTCTAATAATGTTAATCCTATTTAGAAGGTTGTAAAAAGTGTTTTCCATGGAATTATTTGATTTATAAGTAAGGAATCCCGTAAGGAATCACAGTTGGGCCTGAAATTTATACTATATTGGATAACGTGAGTGTACAAGGCAACTATAGGGGTGTTATGTCATGATTAGAGGGCTCTAATAATGTTAATCCTATTTAGAAGGTTGTAAAAAGTGTTTTCCATGGAATTATTCGATTTATAAGTAAGGAATCCTGTAAGGAATCACAGTTGGGCCTAAAATCTATACTATATTGGATAATGTGAATGTACAAGGTAACTATAGGGGTGTTATTTCATGTCTAAAGGGCTCTAATAATATTAATCCTATTTAGAAGGTTGTAAAAAGTGTTTTCCATGGAATTATTCGATTTATGAGTAAGGAATCCTGTAAGGAATCACAGTCGGGCGTGAAATCAATGAACTGTGATAAAAGACGGTTAATAGACGGTGAGTATTTCGTTATTCAAGGGAGACAGAAACATGAAACGTAAAAAAAAGTACAATGACTCCAAAATGTTTCAGCACAATTCCAAAGGAAGTCTTCCGGTTGTGAAAACCTGCAAGACATCTTACATGCTAATGCTGTGGAAAACTTCCCATAATTATCAAAGCCATTCTAATTTAATTTCGGACTTTTGAAGACAAATCTTCTCGTAGCAAAATAAAAAAAATCAGTTTTAATAAGGTCAGTGAAGTGGACTTTTGATCGAGTCAAAGGAGGAATTCATTGTCGCTAATTTAAAGTCAGCTCAGAATACTTACAGGTTCAGAATATTAAATTTGAAGAAAGACAGAAAAGTGGAACTGGAAGTTTTCTTCAGCCTACGGTGCTTTTGAAAAAAAAAAAAAAAAAAAAAGACTCTTGTGAAGTTTAGAGTTGCGGGGGGAAAAAATAAAGACAGCAAAAAAATCCGAGCTTGTTGTCAACATGGGGGATTTAGTGCCACCGCAGATTCACTTGTGATGCCAGTAAATCTCCAACGCAGACAAACTGGCCGCCACCCAGACTTTATCTTGGAGAGGATCCGGGGTGAGTGGCCCTTTAAGGCCTGGCTGAATTTGCTGGGCTGGAAGTAGAATTGTGTATCTCTCGTGGCGCTTTAAGCGCTGACGGCGCAAGGGGGGCTTAGTATCATTTCAGCACGGTATTAAACAGACGTGCCGCAGCATCCACAGCTCACTAGTTAATTGTTAATGCAGCTTCTTATGTATGCATGAGTGACACTCTATATAAGCATGCCGTGTATGAGCTCCTGACCTTGCCCGCAAATGGCTAATTAGACAAATATGGTGACTAAGTCATGGACGTAATAGCCAACATTTGCACAGTGCAACCTCCAGAGCCGTACAGGGCGCAGTTCAGACAAATATTAAGGAGATAAACGCACCGCGAAAGTTGTAAACATTAATAATTTTAACTCTATTATCGTATTTTTTTTCTGAACATGCTGAAGGAATGTAAAAGTTATGCGGCTGTTAGATGCCGTGACAGAATAAATGAATTTTCAGTTCAAGGAGGAGAACTGTAACAATGATTTAACAAGGATACAAAAATGCTACAGTACAACGGAAACCAATGTCGCCAGGACGAATTAAATGCACGTAAGTCATTTAAATATTTCTTGTGTCTCTCTCTCTCTCTACTGTCTCACCCCACCTCACCCCCCCCCAAGTTTCTCTTCTTCTTTTCTTTGCTTACACCTTTCCTGACAGAGCAAATTTGTTTAGAATGTAAGGGCATTTAAATCAACAATACTATCTGCCCCAATGGCTGGACGGGACAAAAAAAAAAATTAATAAAATAAAATAAAAATCATAATTTCTTGTGTCCAAAATTAGTAAAATTCAAAACAAAAATGAATTTTCGGTTCAAGGAGGAGCACCGTAACAATGTTTTAACAAGGATACAAAAACGCTACAGTACAACGAAAACCAACGTCGCCAGGACGAATTAAATGCGCGTAAGTCATTTAAATATTTCTTGTGTCTCTCTCTCTCTCTACTGTCTCACCCCACCTCACCCCCCCCCCCCCCAGTTTCTCTTCTTCTTCTTTTCTTTGCTTACACCTTTCCTGACAGAGCAAATCTGTTTAGAATGTAAGGGCATTTAAATCAACAATACTATCTGCCCCAATGGCTGGACGGGACAAAAATGTTTTTTTAAATAAAATAAAATAAAAATTATAATTTCTTGTGTCCAAAATCAGTAAAATTCAAAACAAAAATGAATTTTCGGTTCAAGGAGGAGAACCGTAACAATGTTTTAACAAGGATGCAAAAACGCTACAGTACAACGGAAACCAAATCGCCAGGATGAATTAAATGCGCGTAAGTCATAAAAATATTTTTTGTGTCTTTCTCTCTCTCTAATGTCTCACCCCCCACCAGTTTCTTTTTTTCTTCTTTTCTTTGTTTCCACCTTTCCTGACAGAGCAAATCTGTTTAGCATGTAAGGACATTTAAATCAACAATACTATCTGCCCCAATGGCTGTACAGGATACAAAAAAATAAATAAAATAAAATAAAAATTATAATTATAAAAAAATTATAATTCTTGTGTCCAAAATCAGTAAAATTCAAAACAATTTTTTTTATTTAAACAAAATAGAAATGTAAGAAAACGCTAGTATGACGAAAAAATTTTTGGCGTTAAAAGAATTAAAGTTGGCTACTTTGCGGGCTATTTTGGGAAACTAACCCCCCCTCCCCCTTTTTTTATGCAACCGTTCAGATGACCAAATAAATATGTATTAGTGTAAAATATGAAAACAAAGTGGAACTGAAGTAAACGGAAGTAAACCCGCCCGCCACTTGTCGTCTGTCCGGGTGCATTTGCTGCAATTTCTAGGATTTTGTGCAACAGGGCGAGAAATTTCACTCTTCACGAGACGTCTGTTTTCCGAGGAACATGTGGGTGGATGTCCTGGAGCGGCTTCGGCGAGAAGAACACTAACATAAAAAAAGCCAAATAAAGGTCACATTTGAGCAAAACATGGGAATCGACCTGCAGTGTCAATGTAACGTTGCGGTTAAAAAAAAAAAACACAGTATTACCATGAGTATTATTTCCTATGCGGTAAAATTTGAAATACGACAAAATCGATGGTCCGCCAGCTTCATTCTACGATATTGGAATTTTTCTCAAAGTTCACAAGTTCCCATAATTTCAATCCGCTGCAGCAAAGAACAGGATTCAGGCGCTATAAGCAATGCTATAAGCTTCCTTGACTTGACTTTTCCTTTTTGCCCAATTCCGAGAGGAAGCTCCGACTTTGATGCAGACATCTTCAGCTTGAGCATTTTAGATCATAACCGTAAAAAAAAAAAAAATAGCCTCTTAGGAGGATTTCTCTTGGCAGCAAATGATCCATGTTTACACTCCATGAAATAGACGGCATGTATTCAGGTCTCGGACCTTTGTAGATTCAAGTCAGGATGCAGGTAATCCTCCGCAACCGCTTCACACGTGATGGTCTCAGAGCAAGAAGTTGATAAATATAGAGTTGGATAAACAGCTGCAGGGTGAAGCACTGCCAAATGCACGGTGACGTCAGCGCCGCTACCGGACAGGATAATGACTCACCCGCCAGTTTAGGAACCTCGCTGATGAAAATATCACAGGGAAACTAGGCTAATCCATGGGAATCCATTAGTCCAAAAGCGTGCATATTCCCGATGACAACGGATGACAATTGACAGATAATGTAAAGCCAAATGATATGAAATGACGCATGTGAAAGTGGAAGGGTTTGAACACCTTACGTGCACACGTAGTATGTATGTGAGCCGCGCACGCTGCCGTTTCTTTCTATGGGATTTTGCAAATCGGCTTTGTGTCAAAAACTTGAGCAGAAGCAGAAGCACCGAGAGCAAGTTGTGTGGGGGGGTGGCGTGGGGGGGGGGGGGTCACTGCATCAACAAGGTTTGCTTTTTTTCATCTCGAATTCAATGTGACGAGCCAATTCGAGAAACAATACAAGCAGTTGATGTTTGCTAAATACGAGGATGAAGAGTCTTGAACCAGTCATGATGTGCTATATATATCACTATATTGACACTTACTTAGAGCCCTCTAGACATGAAATAACACCCCTATAGTTACTATGGTACCCATTATGTCATTGTATGGTCATAACACCACGTACATTGGTACAAAGTACATTTTTACAACCTTCTAAATAGGATTAACAATATTAGAGCCCTCTAGACATGAAATAACACCCCTATAGTTAGTATGGTACCCATTATGTAATTGTATGGTCATATCACCTTGTACTTCAGTACGTGACAAAAAATAAAAAAAAATAAAAATAAAAAAATAACATACATATATATATATAATAAATAAAATATAATAAAAAAATTTATAAAATAAACTAAAAAAAATTTTTTTAAAATAAATGCCGCGAAAGTTGTAAATATTGGTAATTTTAACTCTATTATCACATATTTTTTTGGACATGCTGAAGGAATGTAAAAATTATGCGGCTGTTGGAGGCCGTGACAAAATAAATGAATTTTGTAGCAATGTAACAAGGATACAAAAACGCTACAGTACAGCGGAAACCAACATCGCCAGTACGAATTAAATGTGCGTAAGTCACTTAAATATTTCTTGTGTCTCTCTCTCTCTCTCTACTGTCTCACCCCCCCCCCCCAGTTTCTCTTCTTCTTCTTTTCTGTGTCTCTTCTTGCTCCAAATTTGCATAACAAAAACATAAAATAATCTGTTTTGCAATATTATCAGCCCCAATGGATAATTCTGGCTGTCCAGAATTAATTATATTAGGAAAGCAGGAAGTGAACAAATGTAACAGTTACTGATTGTAAAAGTACCAGATGGAGGGGTAGGATTTAATAAGCTTTGCTTCTTCCTACTCCTTTCGGACATGTGGAACTGGGAACTGATTATGGGATGCATTCAATTGTAATCTGATGCATGTTTAAATGAAATTAAACCATTACCATTACTATGTGTGTGTGTGTTTGAGGCAGATATCCAACCATCAGCCCCCAGCCACCCCCACGCGGCCCCTCGACGTCTTGTCTTGTTCCGCCATGTCACCCAAAGCACCTTTTCTCCCTTCACCTTTAGATGACCTTCTTGTCTTTGCGCCCTGCCAATGTCACTCTGCACTCGGCCTCTTTTCTGAGGCTCGAGTGAGGACAGAAGCCATCATGGATCGGCTGATTGAGTTACTGTGGTTGCCTCTGCTGTCACACACACACACAAACACACTCACACATGGACAAACATAGAGTATGAAGGCTTAGTGGGGGGGGGTGCTGATACCGCATTAGGAGGAAACAGAGCCAGACAGCTAATAATGACACGGAGCCCCCACTGACAAGTAGTAGGATAATCCTCTATTGACGCCTAATGGATAGCATGACGAAGTAAGGAAGGAAAGACGCTTGCTGATGTAACAGTGGTGTCCACTCAGGGCCAGCAAAGTCATTCCTGCTGGCCTTAACATTATCAAGAGCACTGAGGTTCATATGCAGTACAATTTAAATTCTCTATTTCATGTTTAGAGGACTCTAATAATGTTAAAACTATATTTAGAAGGTTGTAAACATGATTTTGACATTAAATTATTTTTAGCTGAAATACCCAGAATTTCTTTTTTTTGCAATTTTAAATGAAAATTATAATAATATAAAAAAATAAAAAAATTAAAATAATAAATAAATAATAAATAAATAAATAAATAATAATAAAAAAATAAAATAATGCAATAATTCTTACCATAAATAGCGGACTTGTGAGCGCACAAATGTTTTAAATGTCCATATTTTTGTCTGCATGTTGTAACATTGGATGTTTACACACAAGAAGACACGCTATAAACCTTGCAATCCTACCGAGCATCACTCCAATGAGTGAGATACGAGATACTTTTTTTTCCCATCCAAAGAGTCCAAGCAGAAGCTGTAGTAATTTTATACTTGATCAAACTTACTTAAGATTTGCAGATCAAAATTGCTGCATATGGCTTTAAAATGTGTGATATTGGCGTTATTAGTTACGGAAATGCACTCTAAGCACCATGGGAACTGTTGTTCTTTTAGGCATAAATTAGCTAAATTATTGTTTATGCTGGACTGCACATCGGTCGAGTGGTTAGCGCGCAAACCTCACAGCTAGGAGACCCAAGTTCAATCCCACCCTCGGTCACGTGCATGCGTGGGTTTTCTCCGGGTACTCCGGTTTCCTCCCAAAAACATGCTAGGTTAATTAGCGCCTCCAAATTGTCCATAGGTATGAATGTTAGTGTGAATGGTTGTTTGTCTATATGTGCTCTGTGATTTGCCCAAAAGACAGCTGGGATAGGCTCCAGCACCCACTGTGACCTCATGAAGATAAGCGATAGAAAATGAATAAATGAGTGAAAATTACCATGAAGAGCCACAAGAGGGCGCCGTACAATGAAGAATTGATGTGGGATGAGATCGGGAACTTGGTGAACTTGCTTAGCAGTAACTGGCTTGTAGCCTCCCAGGTATGTTCTTAAGCTATTGTGTTGCTACGTTGTCTATATGTGCCCTGTGATAAGGTGACCACCAGTCCAGAGTGTACCCCTGCCTCTCGCCCCGAAGACAGCTGGGGTAGGCTCCAGCACCCCCTGCGACCTCATGAAGATAAGCGGTAGAAAATGAATGAATGAAACATGATTTTCTGTGCTCTAACCAAAAAAGTATTCCATGTAAAAATAAGGAATCCTACTTGGTGTCGGGTCGAGAACCAATAAATGATGGACTACTGTACGCAAATTGGGAAGGTTTTTCCGAGGTATTTCCTAATAATTGCATATTCCAACATCTCCAAATGATTGTACAAAGTATGTACAGGAAATTGTGTTGTGTCACCTGCGTGAACTAACTAGCATAGCAATCTCCACAAAGCGTTATGGATGGATGACAAGGTCACAAAGATGCGGCAGATGTAACATTACTCCGCCCTCCATAGATCATTCAATATGTGGCATGTTCTTTTTGTATGCAAAGTAAACCAAGTGATGCACCGTGTACCTTTCTGGTGAGGGAGAAAAGGAAAGCCGAGTACAGAGTGCCGCAGCGGGTAATTTGATGCCTGCTTCATTAAAGCTCCATTTTTATACATAACCTTTGCAATGAGCGCATTCGTTCCCTCTTTTGTACCGATTCGGGACAATGTTCGATGCCGCCAGAATCTACAATATACGCTTTTTCTTTTTATTCATCCTTAAAATGTTTTAAAAAATTATCTAATATATACATATGTAAAAATATTTGCTTAATTTGTACTTGTGTATCACTCCTGTGAGAGACAGACTCACATGCCTAGACAATGAATAAAGCCATTAGAATCAGGTGATAAGCATATGGAGGACTTGTTTTGGTCAGTGTTACATTCATATGTAAGCTAGTGTATAGTTAGAACTAGATACATGGTCTACCATGTTTGTTCGATACTACTGTACTAATGTAGTACTACTGTAGTACTACTGTAATAACAGCAGGAATGAAAAATTCAGCATTTTTTTTTTATGGAAGGTCATCAACTTCCAAGTTTGCATGGACAAGGACAAAGTTATAAGCGCGCTAAAAACTGAAAAGGGCTAAGACAATCAAACCTTTATCTCACTTCAACGTGCACTGTACTACACATACGTAAAAATATTTGCTTGATTTGTACTTGTGTGTTACTCCTGTGAGAGACAGACTCACATGCCTAGACAATGAATAAAGCCATTAGAATCAGGTGATAAGCATATGGAGGACTTGTTTTGGTCAGTGTTACATTCATATTGTAAGCTAGTGTATAGTTAGAACTACATACATGGTCTACCATGTTTGTTCGATACTACTGTACTAATGTAGTACTACTGTAATAACAGCAGGAATGAAAAATTCAGCATTTTTTTAATGGAAGGTCATCAACTTCCAAGTTTTCATGGACAAGGACAAAGTTATAAGCGCGCTAAAAACTGAAAAGGGCTCAGACAATCAAACCTTTATCTCACTTCAACGTGCACTGTACTACACATACGTAAAAAATATTTGCTTCATTTGTACTTGTGTATCACTCCTGTGAGAGACAGACTCACATGCCTAGACAATGAATAAATACATTAGAATCAGGTGATAAGCATATGGAGGACTTGTTTTGGTCAGTGTTACATTCATATTGCAAGCTAGTGTATAGTTAGAACTACATACATGGTCTACCATGTTTGTTCGATACTAATGTAGTAATGTAGTACTACTGTAGTACTACTGTAATAACAGCAGGAATGAAAAATTCAGCATTTTTTTTATGGAAGGTCATCAACTTCCAAGTTTGCATGGACAAGGACAAAATTATGAGCGCTAAAAACTGAAAAGGGCTCAGACAATCAAACCTTTATCTCACTTCAACATAATCGTATTACGTTTTTCAACTCCGTTTTGCCCTTTGGGTTCGCATCGACTTCATCGACTTCACGGCTCCCCCACGGCTGAGCCTTTTCTCTCTCCCACCGCATGTCCTCTCATGGCCTGATTCGAGTTCCCTAACTCCGTCTTTTCCTCCCCAACGCTCGTCTCCACCCTGAGCTAATCTACTGTGAGTGACAGTCAGAGAGTACAGGAATGATGAGCAACTAAGCGAGCGAAAGGGAGTGACACGGAGCAAGGAAAAGCCTCGGCTCCCTCGAGTGAAAACAGAGTAGGGGTGACAGGCGTGTCGTGGCGTGGTGTGGCATACAGTCACATTTTCGGAGACAGTTATATGAGCGGATGGGGAAATGGGTTGAGAAATCGGGGATGTGGGCAAAGAATAAAGACAAGGTTTACAGACGGGAAAGGCCTTTGAAGAAGCAGCAAAAGCCTGATGGGAGATGATGACGTCTTGGCTTCGTGATGTGGTCTGACTGACGCCTGAGCACAACTACCAACAACGTGTGCCTTGTTGGTTGTTATTACACCTTGAATTCAATTGGATCAACAATCTAGCACCGCAACCAATTGGAAACCAGACTTCTTTTGCGTGTCTTTTGCTTAATTTCTGAGACGGACTAGGACACAGACGTAGATTTTGAAATGGCAATACAGCGGAACCTGGGTCAGTGTCAAGGTCCAACTCTAACCAAAATGTTCTCTAACCAAAATAATGCAAATCCAATTACTGTAATCGCTTTAATTGCTTAATTCATTTCAGAAGGTCCAACTCTAACCAAAACGTTCTCTAACCAAAAATAATGCAAATCTAATTACTGTAATCGCTTTAATTGCTTAATTCATTTCAGAAGGTCCAACTCTAACCGAAACGTTCTCTAACCAAAATAATGCAAATAACAATTACTGTAATCGCTTTATAACTTTAGAACCTGGGTCAGCGTCCTTAATTCATTTCAGAAGGTCCAACTCTAACCAAAACGTTCTCTAACCAAAATAATGCAAATCCAATTACTGTAATCGCTTTATAACTTTAGAACCTGGGTCAGCGTCCTTAATTCATTTCCAAAGGTCTAACTCTAACCAAAATGTTCTCTAACCAAAACAATGCAAATCCAATTACTGTAATCGCTTTATAACTTTGAAACCTGGGTCAGCGTCCCTAATTCATTTCAGAAGGTCCAACTCTAACCAAAACGTTCTCTAACCAAAATAACGCAAATAACAATTACTGTAATCGCTTTATGACTTTGAAACCTGGGTCAGCGTCTTTAATTCATTTCAGAAGGTCCAACTCTAACCAAATCGTTCTCTAACCAAAATAATGCAAATCCAAATAAGACATAATATGAACATGTTAGCATTGGGGGAGTTCCTGTTATGTTTTTGTTATGTAATGTTCTTATAGTAGCATGCATCTATGTCCAAATAACAAAAGTCTATTAGTCTGGTGTAATATGGATTTCCATGATGCCAAGGTCAGTGGCTTCTGGGATAATAAAGCAACTACAAATCCTTTCTTGTAGTTATCTTAATTTAGACACATTGTTAGCAATAGCGTGCATGTAATTAGTAGCAGGGCGTGGAGGAAGCATCGAGGAGAGCGATGAGATAAGATCATGTCTATTTGACTGGATGTGGTTGTCTCTTGGTGCAAGATTATTATGTTCATCACAGTTAATTGGTTCCACAACGACCTTCGAAATACGTTTAACGATATTAGAGCCTCGATTCCACCCTCTGTGTGAAGTTTGCATATTCTGTGTCTCGCACACAATAAAACTAAAATAAAGTAAAATTATTCCAACAACATGCATGCTAGGTTAATTAGCGACTCCAAATTGTCCATAGGTATGAATGTGAGTGTGAATGGTTGTTTGTCTATATGTGCCCTGTGATTGGCTGGCCACCAGTCCAGGGTGGACCCCGCCTCTCGCCCCGAAGCTGGGATAGACCCTTGCACCCCTGCGACCCTTGTGGGGATAAACGGTAGAAAATGAATGAATGAGTTTCCCCATTGCAAATGAATGGGAAGTTAATTTGGCGCCCCCTACTGGTGGTAAATATAACCACCCAGTCATTATTGAGCCACCAGAGGCAGGCTCAGGGTCATGGGCGCTGTCCATGGTGCTGAAATGACAACTCTTGTTCTTTTGTCTGACTGTTTCTATCTCATCTATATAATATATATATGTGTGAGTGTGAATGGTTGTTTGTCTATATGTGACCTGTGATTGGCTGGCCACCCCGAAGACAGCTGGGATAGGCTCCAGCGACCCCCGCAAAAATGAATGAATGAATTATTAGAGCCCTCTAGACATGAAATAACACCCCTATAGTCACTTTTACACTTGTGTTACCCAAATAATAATAACATAATAATGGAAAATATGCCAATTAAGACATAAATAAGGCCGCGACTGTCGCCTATGTTAGGGATGACTGTGACGGTTGTGACATCATGTCTGGTGCCTGTGTGATGAATAAACAATAATAATGAAACAATACGTGGATTGAACTGTTTCTATTAGTGACGACACAAAGTGAAACACAAAATAAACATAATTGTCGACTGTGGTTAGAGTCCGCAGGTGTGCCTAATGAAGTGTCTACTCAGCATACATTATAGTGAAAGTGAAAATGTGGCCAGTAAATTACCTTGTAGGAGTGAATGAGTGGGGGGGGAAAAGGACAGGAAGAGGGGTAGGAAATGTATGCTGGTGCACCACAGTAATGCACACACTCCACACACACAAGGACCCTCCCCCCGGGACACTACACCCCTCTATCCATCCCTTCCTCCTCATTATGTTCCCCTTCTGCACCCTTTGCCTCCATGTTTGCCGTTCTAGATATCACAAGCATTGTTCTGTTGTTGATGGACTATTTGATAGCAGGCCAATCCTCAATCAGCACCCCCCCCCCCTTTTTAAAAGAATGACATGCCTCAGATTTACCAGAGGACGCTTTAATGTCAGACCCAAATTGGCTGCGTGACGGAAACGGATTAACTGATTTGTGTCGCATGGCGCAGTGTGGAGTCATGAGTGTGCGCATTTGCATTTAGTGTGAATCCGCACGTTTGTAAATGCTTATTTTTAAGACGTAACACCAGATGCACTTTGCAGAAGATTGGAAGCAAGTTTAGGACCTGGGTTTGGAATTTAAGCGCACCCGGCAAGCACAAACAAAGTGGAGGGGGGGGGGGTGCTTGGAAGATAAAACTAGATCACCAACAGAAAAAGACGGGAAAGAAGAAGGTAAACACAGTGGAACCTGCAAAGTGGAATTTAAGAAAAATAGGCCTACAAAACCTACCAACACTTTAGTTTGGCTTGTTTTTTTTTTTTTTTCTGATGCCCACACGGGAGGGTACCACTGCTGACAAGGAAATATGATGAAGACCATAGACTTAGAAAGACTAGATAGACTAGAAAAGCAAGAATTAGAGATGTCCATATCGACTCGAGCTCAGTAATCCTTCATTTATTGACATTAAGACATGATTAAAGCCCTCTAGGCATGAAATAACACCCCTATAGTCACCTTTAAACTCATATTACCTAATATAGTAGACATAATAAGGGAAAATAAGACATAATATGAACATGTAAGCATTGGGGTACTTCCTGTTATGTTTTTGTTATGTAATGTTCTTATAGAGCCACGCATAATTTCACGTTCTTTGGGAACGCTAACGCTAATTGGTGTTCACACGCACCATCCCTCCCACACTACCACTTTCTCCTTATCCACCAAAAACATTAAATTAAACAGTAAACAGTAAATTGAGTCAAGTCAAGTCAAAACATGTCAGGTCGAGTCAAGTCCAAAGTCATTAGTCTCCCGAATAAAATGCCATTTTAATATGCTAATTGGACAAATACACAGTAATTAATACAAAAACATGCTAGGTTAATTGACAAAGTGTCACGCACACAATAAAACTAAAATTAAGTAAAATTATTCCAACAACATGCATGCTAGGTTAATTGGCGACTCCAAATTGTCCATAGGTATGAATGTGAGTGTGAATGGTTGTTTGTCTATATGTGCCCTGTGATTGGCTGGCCACCAGTCCAGGGTGGACTCCGCCTCTGACCCAAAGACAGCTGGGATAAGCTCCAGCATGACCCTCGGGAGGATAAGTGGTAGAAAACGAATGAATTAATGAGTTCTCCTCTTATTTTGTGTGGAAGTGGTAACTTTTTGGCTTCTTATTTTGTCTCTCCCCACCCTCGGCCATCTCTGTGTGGAGTTTGCATGTTCTCCCCGTGCATGCGTGGGTTTTCTCCGGGTACTCCGGTTTCCTCCCACATTCCAAAAACATGCTAGGTTAATTAGCGACTCCAAATTGTCCATAGGTATGAATGTGAGTGTGAATGGTTGTTTGTCTATATGTGCCCTGTGATTGGCTGGCCACCAGTCCAGGGTGGACTCCGCCTCTGACCCAAAGACAGCTGGGATAAGCTCCAGCATGACCCTCGTGAGGATAAGTGGTAGAAAACGAATGAATTAATGAGTTCTCCTCTTATTTTGTGTGGAAGTGGTAACTTTTTGGCTTCTTATTTTGTCTCTCCCCACCCTCGGCCATCTCTGTGTGGAGTTTGCATGTTCTCCACGTGCATGCGTGGGTTTTCTCCGGGTACTCCGGTTTCCTCCCACATTCCATAAACATGCTAGGTTAATTAGCGACTCCAAATTGTCCATAGGTATGAATGTGAGTGGGACCAGTGCAATCCAATCCAACCAAGGGCAATGTCCCGGAACATTCATGTGTATTGACTATTTGCCACCCCCCCCCCCTCCCCCCCGCTTCCTCTCTACAGGCCAAAGATGTCACTTTCCCTTGTAGGAAGCCTACCTGACCCCCCCCCCCTTCCTTCCCCCATATATCACCCCACCCCACCCCATCCTCCTCTGTCAGTTCCTATTCCAGTTGCTATTCCCATGTTTCTTAATCCCCCTCCCTCCCTGGCGATAATTCCTTACTTCTTTCCACTCTCTCTCTTTCTCTCTCACTCTGGCAGCTACACCGCCAGATCCCGCCATTTTTTTCCGGGTTTAACTCCCCCGCCCCTCCCCCTTCTTCTTCCGTACTGCCTTCCATGCCTGTGATCTGTCTCCCCTAAATCATTCCCGGTAGACTGCAGCAGTACACTGAGATGAGGGTGCGGGGGTGAGGTGTGTGTGTGTGTATGCGGGGGTGGGGGGTTATAGCACGGTAATTAAGGACGTACACACAACAGTCATGTTGGCTTGGACTGTTACAAAATTTGGGAATTTTGGTTGGAAAACAAAGGAATAACTGTACACAGGGAGCAGGGAAAGGAATTCTGTTTCTGAAAGCAAACCAATATGTGGGACAACACGGAGATAAGAGCGTGATAGTGATACACAGCAGGGGGGGGGGGGGGGTGATGGAGGAGAGTCAGCAAGAAAGCCCTGCGCTCATTTGCTCTCAATAAAGTGTGTGTGTGTGTGTGTGTGTGTGTGTGTGAAAGAGAGAGAGAGAGAGAGAAAAGGGGGAGGAGTGTGCGGCAGAGAGGGAGGGAGTGAGCGTGTGAGATATTGTCATCCAGTCCTGTCAGAGAACAGCAGAGAACGGCGAGCGGGAAGCATCGGGCGAGTGACGGGATACAGACAGCACCGAATGAGAGCGGGAACAAGCTGGGAATAAACGGAATACACACACGGAAGAAGATGGAAATGACGGAATGATGGAATGACACGGGCTTGCCTGTGTCTCGCCACGTCTGTTTGGAGCACCCCACAGTGAAAACACATACATATGATATATATATAAAACTCCTATACATATATATCAAATTATGCCTGTTTTCAAAGAAGCTGCAACCGGACAAGGAGAGAATTGAAATTCCTTTTGGAAAATAATATGCAACATTTTGCTCAAAACTGTTGCATATCATTTTTGCTCAGGTAAAAAAAAAAAAAAAAAAAAAAAAAAAAAATGAATGGAAAATGTGACTTAATTAATTGAAGCAGCCCCCCCTCCCCAAAAAAAAAAAAAAAAAAAAAAAAACAAGAAAAGATCTGCTGCAGTCCGAGAGGGCTTCTAATGAAAACATGAGCTGATGGTGCCACGCCGCTACTGCCGCTGCTGTTGCTGCTGCTGCTCCACTTCGCCTTGTCAACAAAACTGGATAGATTTATTCTGACAAAACTGCACAAAGTGCACAAAGAGCGAGTCTCTTTTGACCCCATGCTGATATTTGCAAAGCTTCGCCAAAAGTCCCACAGTCCGGCTTGTGCAGACCCAAACAGGTGAGGTACATTTTTTTTTTTTGCGTCATTAAAAGCCATAAATAAATAAATTTCATTAAAAGTTCAGGAAGTTTGCTGTCAAAAATAATATTTAATTCTTCTTAAGTAACTCCAGCATATATTTTTTTTTTAACAGCTTCTCATCACTAAGACGCTGAAATCCGCCATTCCTCTTCCCTTCCCAAGTAGTAAAGACTAAACGGAAAACACACAGCTGTTTTCCACACATCCCGGGATCCAAAGAGGGGTTTTCCATGGGAGGGTGGAGGGCGGAGGGGTCAAGCAACAGGAGCGTCGTGCAGAGCGGGTGCAAAAAGCCACTGGAGTCCCTGTGTGCTGCCTGAAAGAACAGCCGGGAAAAGGGGGGTGGGGAGGGGAGGGGTGGGGGTGTGGGGGTTAAGGCTGTTTGTGCATGCGTGAGAAAAGAAGAAGAAGAAGAAGAAGAAGAAGAAGAAGAAGAAGAGACGCTCCCGGACTGTTGTCATCACCGGATTACAGCTGGATAAATGCCCGGAGTTTTCTTTGAAGGAACAGCTGACGTTTACCTGTTGGGTCACTGCCTGCTCATGAAAACAGAGAAAAAGACGGGAAAAATGGCCGCCACTACGATAACAAAAGGTGTCCGCCGTGCAGCGAGGATGATACGTGCAAGTTAAGCAAGTGTAGTGCAGAAGGCGGACATCTCCTGTGAGGAACAACACACTCGGGTGAGTTTTCCCTCGGAACGTCAGAAGTCATTAGCCGTCGTTTGCGCCAGATGTGCGACCCACTCAGGAGTCCCTGAGAAGCCCTCTTCCCAAGATGGGAACTGGGGACTCTTTGAGAGTGTGAGAAGAATCCCCCGCTTCTTTGGACAGCAGCAGCAAGCACTCTCACACACACACACACACATACACACACATATACACACACACACACGTGTGAATCCGCAGCCAAGTTGGACGCCAAAGCAGGAAATGCCACCAGCACATTTATCTGTGGGCAACAAGAACTCCTGAACTGGATCCACTACAAGCCAGACCGTTTGGATCTGTTTACAACTGCTGGAAGCCATATGGCTTTGTCCAAGGTGACATTTCAGAACTTTAGCTACTTGGCACACACACACACACACACACACACACACATGCACACACGCACACCTAGTATAAGGATGAGGGGGGCTACGGTGGAACCTCTAGGATTGCACACAATGCGTTCCGGAATGCTGGTCGGACTACAATTTGTTTGTATTTGGAAACAATGGGATTAGAAATAGTCCGGTCCAGAGTCAAACTGTCACCATCATACAGCTTTCTTTCCCGGTTTGTAGTATTGTCTTTCATACAAGTGTAAAAAAAAGTTAATCCTTGTTTCCATTGAAGAATAAAAATAATAAAAATAATAAAAATAATAAAAATAATAAAAATAATAAAAATAATAAAAATAATAAAAATAATAAAATAATAAAAATAATATAATAATAAAAATAATATAAATAATACAATAATATAATAATATAATAACATAATAAATAATAAAATAAAAATAACCCCCCGTAACAAAGACTGGATGTCAAGTTGACAAAATAGTTATCAAGTCAAGTTAAAACAGCTTTCTTTCATACAAGTGTAACAACAAGTTAATCTTTGTTTCCATTGAAGAATAAAAATAATAAAAATAATAAAAATAATAAAAATAATAAAAATAATAAAAAATAATTAAAATAATTAAAATAATTAAAATAATTAAAATAATTAAAATAATTAAAATAATTAAAATAATTAAAATAATTAAAATAATTAAAATAATTAAAAAAAATAAAAATACCCCCCCCCCTCCCCGTCAAGTTGACAAAATATCACATTATCAAGTCAAGTTAAAATTAAATATTCACACATCAGCTTTTGATGTTATAGACCAAACCACACACTCTTTGTGTTTGGTTCATATTGATTTGGCCCGTCTAGGGCCGAACCAATTACTCAGTTAATCGACATAGAAAGCTTCAGATTAATCGACTAAGAAATAATTGTGACTCTCGTTCCGCAGACCTGGGTTTGAACACAGGGAAGAACCAGGTAGGTCATTGGTGGCGTGACCCGGATGAGAGTGGGATTCAGGGCTGTGAATGGAATGGTAAATGAGTAAACTTCTAACTTTTAGGATGTTGAGTTAGCGTGACGACTAGCGCCGTCAACGCTCATTCTACAGTCCTTCGTACGAGCCGCGGAATCGTACGAAGCAAAAACAGCAAAGGGCTGCACGGAGGTCAAGTGGTTAGCGCGCAGGCCACACAGCTAGGAGACCCTTGTTTGATTCCACCCTCGGCTATCTCTGTATGGAGTTTGCATGTTCGTCCCGTGCATTTGTGTGTTTTCTCCGGTTACTCCAAAAACATGCTAGGTTAATTAGCGACTCCAAATTGTCCATAGGTATGAATGTGAGTGTGAATGGTTGTTTGTCTAATATATGTGCCCTGTGATTGGCTGGCCACCAGTCCAGGGTGTATCCCGCCTCTTGCCTCAAAGTCAGCTGGGTCAACAGAGGTTGATCTTCCAAAAATGGTAAAAACAAACCAAAGAAAAGTAAAAACCATCCATAAAAGATTATCATGCTTGCAAAGCGGATGTTTTGTTATGTATCCCTTTAAGACATTTTTCTTTGGATTCAAAGTTAACAACCTCAGAGGTTCCACCTTGTGCCGTATGATCAATTCCGTGCACATAAATGCTTTATCGCAAGGGACTCATTCACCGTACGTTAGGAGTACACCGAGATGGGAAATTGATTTCTTTCACTCACTTGTTCCGCTGCCTTGATAGCAATTGAGTCATATGTATTAGCTGGTAATGCTAATTCTCACACTAGTGGTTGGACGTGTCCTCTGGGGAAAAAACATACGCAGGCACATGCGAGGCCTTTAATTCTTGATAAGACATGTGTAAGAATGGTTTGTAACTTTATTTTTGTTATTATTTTTCCAGACCAAGCAGCATTAATGTTAGGTGTATCAGTAACAATTACACATCACTGAGTGTAAGAATGGTTTGTAACTTTATATTTGTTATTATTTTTCCAGACCAAGCAGCATTAATGTTGAGTGTATCAGTAACAATTACACATCACTGAGTGTAAGAATCATAGTAACTTTATATTTGTTATTATTTTTCCAGACCTAGGAGCATTAATGTTGGGTGTATTAGTAACAATTACACATCACTGAGTGTAAGAATGGTTTGTAACTTTATATTTGTTATTATTTTTCCAGACCAAGCAGCATTAATGTTTAGTGTATCAGTAACAATTACACATCACTGAGTGTAAGAACTGTTAGTAACTTTATATTTGTTATTATTTTTCCAGACCTAGGAGCATTAATGTTGGGTGTATCAGTAACAATTACACATCACTGACGCATCACAAGACCAAGGATCCAAGATGTCTACCTACATGCAACCATTGTTGGTCAGCTTCTCGATGGCCATTCTTCTGGGTTTGACCTCTCTGGGTGGACTGAACCATCGGCCTTCGGGACAGGTTTTGGCCCAGGCTCCACCAAATAACCTGACAACCGAGCCCTCAGTGTTACCAGAGGCTGCACTGGCAACACCGACTCCGGACACAGAGGTTCAAACAGTCCCGGGTGGGGCCAATCGCTGCTGGGGTTACTACGACGTCATGGGCCAGTGGGACCCGCCTTTCAACTGCAACGCTGGAATCTATATGTTTTGTTGCGGTTCTTGCTTCTACCGCTTCTGCTGCCAATTCCAAATCCACAGTTTGGATCAGACTTCCTGTTCGAACTACGACACGCCCGTCTGGGCAAACACCGGGCGACCGGCAGCGCCCGTCACAGAGGTTCAACAGGAACCAGACCGCGATCAAACCCATATGATCGTGTATATTATCTGTGGCGTGGTGGCCATCATGGTGCTCATCGGGATTTTCACAAAGCTCGGGTTGGAGAAGAGTCAAGGAGGCCAGACGGACATGACTAATTCCAGGTATGTTTTTCATTTCAGTAGTTGTTGGATCTTTGGCATTTATTCTCAAGACATTGACTCCATCGCAACTGGACTCTTTAGGTTTTCTAAGAAGTCTTTCCCCTAGTCCTAGACTAGGGCTGCCTTAGTCTTTCATCCAAGACAAAGACTGCCCCAGTCTAAGGTTGCCTTAGTCTCTAGCCCTAGACTAGGGCTACCCTAGAGTGTAGGGCTGCCTCTGTCTCTAGCCCTAGATGGGGACTGTCCCAGTCTTTAGTCCCAAGGGTTGCCCCAGTCTCAAGTCCTCGGCTAGGGCTGCCTCAGCCTCTAGTGCTACACTAGGTCTAGCCCTAGACTGAAGCTGCCTTAGTCTTTCGTCCAAGACAAAGGCTGCCCGAGTCTCTAGTTCTCGGAAAGGGCTGAATAGTCTCTAGCCCTAGAAGAGGGCTGTTCCAGTCTTTAGTCCCAAGGGCTGCCCCAGTCTCTAGCCTTAGGCTAGGGCTACCTTAGCTTTAGACCTAAACTAGGGCGACCCTAGAGAGTAAGGCTGCCCTAGTCTCTAGCCCTAGATTGGAGCTGTCCCAGTCTTTAGTCCCAAGGGCTGCCCCAGTCTCTAGCCTTAGGCTAGGGCTACCTTAGATTTAGACCTAAACTAGGGCGACTCTAGAGAGTAAGGCTGCCCTAGTCTCTAGCCCTAGATTGGGGCTGTCCCAGTCTTTAGTCCCAAGGGCTACCGCAGTCTCTAGCCTTAGGCTAGGTCTACCTTAGCTCTAGCCCTAGACTAAGGATGACTTAGTCTTTTGTCCAAGACAAAGGCTGCCCAAGTCTCTAGTCCTAGGAAAGGGCTGCGCTAGTCTCTAGCCCTAGATGGGGGCTGTCCCAGTCTTTAGTCCCAAGGGCTGCCCCAGTCTCTAGCCTTAGGCTAGGTCTACCTTAGCTTTAGACCTAGACTAGAGCGACCCTAGAGAGTAAGGCTGCCCTAGTTTCTAGCCCTAGATTGGGGCTGTCCCAGTCTTTAGTCCCAAGGGCTGCCGCAGTCTCTAACCTTAGGCTAGGTCTACCTTAGCTCTAGCCCTAGACTAAGGATGACTTAGTCTTTTGTCCAAGACAAAGGCTGCCCAAGTCTCTAGTCCTAGGAAAGGGCTGCGCTAGTCTCTAGCCCTAGATGGGGGCTGTCCCAGTCTTTAGTCCCAAGGGCTGCCCCAGTCTCTAGCCTTAGGCTAGGTCTACCTTAGCTTTAGACCTAGACTAGAGCGACCCTAGAGAGTAAGGCTGCCCTAGTCTCTAGCCCTAGATTGGGGCTGTCCCAGTCTTTAGTCCCAAGGGCTGCCGCAGTCTCTAGCCTTAGGCTAGGTCTACCTTAGCTCTTGACCTAGACGAGGGCTGCCCTACTGTTAGCCCTAAACTAGGGGTGTACTATCACTAGTATTTTATTTAATCTAATCTAAGAATACAACAGTGTACTGAAACATAGCATAGCAGAAATGTAGCGCAACGTAGCGTCATAGTACCACATAATGTAGTATAACATATCGAAACGTAGAGTAGCTTAACATAGCGTACCGTAACACCAAGTAATGTAAAGTAATGTAAGTTAGTGTAAAGTAATAATAAATATGTGTTCATCTTCGGAATACTTACGCTACTGTAAAGAATATCGTTGTAAAAAAAACTTGATTTTCACAGTTTTGGTCTCTTAGGCCGCTGATATCAACACGAGGATACTTTTACAAACTGTACAGCTGTGTTGTGCTTGTGTACTGGAGGTATCGCTATTTCACATTGATGTCGGATCGATTCCTGTGACACATCTGTGACTCTGCCAAAGTTTGGCCTCCAGGGGACGATCTGAAGGGAGCGGGTGTTTTTTGGGTGGGTGGAATATCGAGTGGATCTGACTGGAGCGGAGCCAACGGTTAATTCCAGTGCAGAGATCAGTGAGGACAAGAGAGACAGAGTGTGTGTCAGTGTGTTTGGTGTGCGAGCCGCCCGATTGGGGCGATAAGAATGGCACCGTGGGGGCTCCTTTAAAACGCCATCATTACCAGATCTCTCAGCTCGGGGAATGAGTAAGAGGATGGTGTGGGTCTAATGGAGAGGAAGGAAGTGTGGGTGAACGCTGGACATCGGCGCTGATTAATCCTGGCTACGAGACACCCATAATATGATGAAAGCTGGCGGCTCTTGGCACATTTTAGATCCGTTCATGGGAATTTCTTGAATGAAGCCATTACTTGGGTGATTAGTTGGAATTTTGGTCACCTGTCAAAACTAATATGAGGAATTTGTCGGAATGTGTAAAAATGGTTTGTAACTTTATATTTGTTATTATTATTATTTTTCCAGACCTAAGAGCATTAATGTTGGGTGTACCAGTAACAATTACACATTACTGAGTGTAAGAATGGTTAGTAACTTTATATTTGTTATTATTTTTCCAGACCTAGGAGCATTAATGTTGGGTGTACCAGTAACAATTACACATCACTGAGTGTAAGAATCATAGTAACTTTATATTTGTTATTATTTTTCCAGACCCAGGGGTATTAATGTTGAGTGTATCAGTAACAATTACACATCACTGAGTGTAAGAATCATAGTAACTTTATATTTGTTATTATTTTTCCAGACCCAGGGGTATTAATGTTGAGTGTATCAGTAACAATTACACATCACTGAGTGTAAGAACTGTTAGTAACTTTATATTTGTTATTATTTTTCCAGACCTAGGAGCATTAATGTTGGGTGTACCAGTAACAATTACACATCACTGAGTGTAAGAATCATAGTAACTTTATATTTGTTATTATTTTTCCAGACCCAGGGGTATTAATGTTGGGTGTATCAGTAACAATTACACATCACTGAGTGTAAGAATCATAGTAACTTTATATTTGTTATTATTTTTCCAGACCTAGGAGCATTAATGTTGGGTGTACCAGTAACAATTACACATCACTGAGTGTAAGAATCATAGTAACTTTATATTTGTTATTATTTTTCCAGACCCAGGGGTATTAATGTTGGGTGTATTAGTAACAATTACACATCACTGAGTGTAAGAATGGTTTGTAACTTTATATTTGTTATTATTTTTCCAGACCTAGGGGCATTAATGTTGGGTGTATCAGTAACAATGGGTGGTTTGTAACTTTGTATTTGTTATTATTTTTGCCCATCACCTGCTTGTCCTGTTGGGCCATCCTAGAAAATTTCTCGAGGATTTAGCGAAAATTGGACATAGCCTACTTCACCAGGATGACGAAACATTGGCGGCGTATACTTTATTAATCAAGCTCCAGGATTAAACTCAAGACCTGCTGCGGTTTACATCAGCTCCTTCCTGGTGAAAACCAAAATGTGTTTTCTATGTGGAAGAGATGAGCTCATCTTGGCCTGCCAATCATATTTGAAAACCCATTGGCAACTTCCATACGTTGAGTAGTGAAGCACTTTCGACCAGCTGCGATCAAGTCAGTGTGCACAGGTGTGTGTGTGTGCATGTGTGTGTGTGTGTGTGTGTGTGTGTGAGCACTCGACAAAATAAATCTAACCATAAAGCTGTTAAGGTGGTAATGTGCTGAAGCCTTGGGTCAGGCAATCACAACAGTCAGTGGTGCAATGATACACACACACACACACACACACACACACACACACCTCCCATTACAGCTGTGCATTACTCCCTCTGTTGCCCCCCCCCCCCCCACTGCACCCACCCCACTGCATCGCTACTCATCTCCCAAGCGCCTGTTAGTGTTTTTGTTTTGCTCGTCATCTGTCTGTTGTCACGCCTGTTGTGCGGATACAGCTGCAAAGATTAATTAAAAATTAATCACATACTTTGATACATGATTCAGCACAGTCGAGTAATACATCTTTTTTTTTTACTTTATAGAAAGAGTTGGGAACTCAAAATGAAACTATTATATTTTATTATAACATTTAAATATGACAAATTTTTTAATATAAGGCATTAAGAAAACACACTCAAAAATGTGACAATATGTAGTATTCTGCACTGGTCACTAGGTGTCAGTAATGTTACTGTAACTGCTGATTTCACTTCCTGTTTCACATTTACAGCAAATCACACAAGCACATCAAAGGTGACTATAGGGGTGTTATTTCATGTCTAGAGGACTCTAATAATGGTGAAAACATGCTAAGGAGGGCCTAAAGTGTTTTTTATGCTATAACTACAAAGATATTCCATGTATAAATAAGGAATCCTTACAGCTAATTTACAAATTAAATAAAAATAAAATAAAATAAAATAAAATAAAATAAAATAAAATAAAATAAAATAAAATAAAATAAAATAAAATAAAATAAAATAAAATAAAATAAAATAAAATAAAACAAAACTAAATTAAATTAAATATTTAATTCAATTTAAATTTAATTTTAATTACATAAAATATTTAATTTACAGAGCTAATTAATAACAAGAAATTCACCAAAAATCTTAATTAATAGGGTTTTTTTTTCAACAAGTATAAGGGCCAAAAATTAAGGAACAAAAATGAATAATGAATAATGCAAAAATGACAGCATGAACAACACCGTAAGTCACAATCGTTTTGAGAATTAATTTTGTGAGACATCTAAGAGAAATACATAAGAGAAAATTTGTCATTTTACCATAATAAAGCCATAATTTTATGAGAATAAAGTTGTACAGGAAAAAGTCAGAATGTCCTGAAATAAAGGTGTCATTTACATTCTAACTGTCGTAAAAGTATAAACTTATCCTTGTATTAAGACGCAAACTGTTATGTTTCTTGTTTATTTACAATTGTAAACAATGTTTTAGCACAGTAGGAGCAATTTAATGATTGTATAAACATGTCCGTCTGCTCCTGGAAAAAAAAAAATGTAACAAATATGGCGGTTTGTATGAGAAACTATGACTTCCACTTATTCCGAATTTGGACTTAATTCTCAGGATGCTGTGAAAATATGCTAAAATCCAGGCTTTAAAATTCCGGAATATGACAACTTTATTGTCATAACAAAAGAGCCATCTCTTTGCGGTTTGTTTAGGGGACAACTTTGTGGTTAAATCTATTGTCAATTACACAAGCCACACACACACACACACACACACACAAACACACCCAGCGGTGCAATGTCCCTCTCATTCCTTTTAATGGCGTCACCCGACTCATCATAAGTTATTCCACACAAGAGCTTTGCGTTCAAGGGCACCGCCAATTGAATGAGTCACCGGGGGATGCAAACAGTCATTTCCATGAGCCATTCTATTGCTTTACTGTATTGTATTTCATCCACGGGGCTTTCTATTTCCTTTATTGTTCAGCCGCGGTGGCACTTTTCATCATCGGGCGTGACAGGTGTTTACAGCGAAGCGATGAACGCTCGCACCGCGACGCTTTTCCTCAATCGGTTACTGCGGCCGCTCCGGTCAGCACATGTTTGGGTTTTCTCACTTGTGCTGATTAAATCCTAATTAAGTCCGAAAAAGAATTTTTTTTTTTGCATCAAAAAAATAATGGAAAAAGAAACAAAAATAATGACTTTATCCATCAAAACTAAAAAAAAGCTAATCGTGTTAAATTAATTTCCCTGATGTAAAACTTTCTTTGATGGTGAAACATTGAAAAAAAAATAGATTTCCTCCCTCCTGATATAATCAGGATTATTATTTTCTTCATCCTCCTGCAGGGATTTGGGAGGAATTATAACAATGATTATTTTTCATCCTGTGATTGCTTTTTCCTCGTTTACTTCCTGAGTGTCACCTCTCTTCGAAAAACACACAAAAAAAATGGTTAAAAAATGGTCTGATAGAAAACTGTTACAATGTAACATGAGGACACAAAGATTAGCAACACCAGCGTAGCTATGCTAACATGACCAGTCCAGTTTAGACTCAAAATGAGCTCCTGGCTTAATTTTAAGATGTCTAGCGAAGCCTGCTTTTTCACAAAGGCATTCCGGGTACACCCTGGACTGGTGGCCAGCCAATCACAGGGCACATATAAACAAACAACCATTCACACTCACATTCATACCTATGGACAATTTGGAGTCGCTAATTAACCTAGCATGTTTTTTTTTTGGAATGTGGGAGGAAACCGGAGTACCCGGAGAAAACCCACGCATGCACGGGGAGAACATGCAAACTCCACACAGAGATTGCCGAGGGTGGAATTGAACCCTGGTCACCTAGCTGTGAGGTCTGCACGCTAACCACTCGACCGCCGTGCAACCAAGCCAGAACTTAATAAGCAACGGAGTTGATATTAAAGACATATCAAACGTAACATTTACCACCAAAACGTCATTTTTGTTTCACAGCTAGGAGACCAGGGTTCAATTCCACCCTCGGCCATTTCTGTGTGGAGTTTGCATGTTCTCCACGTGCATGCGTTGGTTTTCTCCGGGTACTCCGGTTTCCTCCCACATTCCAAAAAAAACATGCTAGGTTAATTAGCGACTCCAAATTGTCCATAGGTATGAATGTGAGTGTGAATGGTTGTTTGTCTATATGTGCCCTGTGATTGGCTGGCCATCAGTCCAGGGTGTACCCCGCCTCTCGCCCGAAGAAGACGGCTGGGATAGGCTCCAGCACCCCCTGCAACCCTCGTTAGGAAAAGCGGTAGAAAATGAATGAATGAATTACATTCCTTATCATGTAATTATAATTGCACATTACTTACAGACACAGCCATTAAGGCAGAATGCTATTAGAATGTATTCTGGAACAAAAACTGCCTAACTGTGTCACAAGCGCAACTCTATGAAGTATTGTGGTTACTACATGTCGCCAAAAAAAATCAACCCCCCCCCCACTTTAGCTTAAAAGCAGGCTAACTTTTATAAATGTTGCTGTTAAAGTGACTGTCTTTTAGTTTTATGCGTACACGAGTCGTATTTAGTCGTGCTGTGGGAGTTCAACCCACCGCCACGGTCCCTAAAGGGTAGAGTCGGTCGCCTCTGAGCTCAACTGTTGCTGCAGCGGCTCCTCGCCGCACATGCTGATCACATGACCTTTGGCTGCGTTGCCATCGGCCCCCATCCTATTGCTGTCAGCTGTCTATTTCTATATTTTTGTCATGGCATCTTCATTGGAGCCCCGCCTCCTCTAAGGATTCATGCGGAAAACCTTGCATGTTTGGGATCGTGGCACACGTGCGCCTGGCAGATGGTCCCATGCCTCCCATTTAGTATTTATATCATCCATGTGGTCGTACGACGTACGTATGTACGCCGTGAAAGCAACAGCAACATCAACAGACTGAAGCCGGGACATCTCGATAGCAATGTGACATTTAGAAGCCATTAATCAGCTCCTGTACTTCAAACTAATTAAATATGCAAAGTAGCTTCCCATGCAATGGAAATGCTGGAACTAAATGGGATAATATTACGTAATAATTTCCCACCTCCATATCAGGAAAAAATTTCATATCACGCCACACTCCGATTTGACGGTGTTGGGTCTGCTTGTATGTCGCCGACCGAGTTTGGGAACAAACTCGGGTTCCATTTGCACTCCAGTGATCCCGGTAATGGTCTCGTTCCGGTGCAGATTGACACTGGTTGCGAGTTGCCCTGACAGAAAATCAACCGCTTATATGAGGCTGTTTGCTGGAGCGTGCATCAGTGGCGAGCATTATGACCGTCTATGCGCCATATAGCTTCCAATCTATCTCGGAATCTATCCGTCGAAAGCTAGACTGAACCACTCCACTCCGTATATGATGAGTGGGGAGTGGAGGGGCTTTAATGCAGTGATTTTCAACCACTGTGCCGCGACACACTAGTGTGCCTTGAGAAATTATCCAATATCACTTTTTATAATTAACATTTATTAATCATCATTTGCAAATATTACTAGTATTAATAGTACACCTGGTTAGCATACACCTTGGTTAGAATACACCTCGGTTAGCATACACCTTGGGTAGCATACACATTGTTTAGCATACACCTCGGTTAGCATACACCTTGGTTAGCATGCACCTCGGGTAGCATACACCTCGGGTAGCATACAACTCGGTTAGCATACAACTCGGTTAGCACTTAAAAAGCAACTGGCGGGCCGGATTCAAACGCTTGGTGGGCCGCATGTGGCCCCCGGACCATAGTTTGCCCACCCCTGCCATAGAGTATTAATAACACGACAATATATGTGCTATATACTAAGCTAACTAGAAAATGGATGCAAACTGAGGCAAAATTTGAGTAAATGTTCACTGAAAACAATGTAAACCGGAGCGGATGCTAACCAAGGTTTCACTGTAATTGGAATTTTAATTGGAATTTCACCAATGGAAATGGCAGCTTCCCCCCATCCCCTAAATGTGAAATATAAGCTTATTGGTTCACACCATTTTTTACCATATTAGCTAAGTATCCCGTTTCATATCAACGACTGTTCCTGATTGGCTCCAGGCCACTTCTAGTTAGCATAATATTTGCATACGTGTTTTTTCTCCACTTGGCCAAACCTCAAAAGTTTTCGTCTGCGTTCTCATTTCTGCAAACTAAACTCTCTTCCTTTCTTCCAGTTCGTGTTGTTAGTCTTGTATCTGGCGCCATTGTTTTTCTCTTTCATCCGAAAATACTAACGTGCTAGCTCCAACCGCCGTACGCCTTCTGTTTCGCCGGAACGCCGTACAGAAACAAGAGAGAATTCCACATCTTTGCTTTGCTGCTGTCTTTCATCCTCCTTCCGGGTTCCTCAGTAGTCGGCATTTTTTTGATCATTTCTGTACTTGCTCTCCCACTTTGTCCTAATTTTTCCTTTCCCTGCTGTTTTGGTTTGGGAGTAGAACCTACGGAAAGTCTGTCCAATTTCTATTTCATCCATTTTCAAACTCAAGACTCGGATTTTATTATTATTATATTTATTATTATTAGCACTCCCATACAAGCATGACTAATGTTTGGTAAGACACACAAGCACCAGACTTCATTTCCAGAACAGGTTTGCAGGTTTTCAAGGATCTCGCAACATAACCCACGGCAAGCTAAAACTCAACACTGAACTCACGACGTCACTTCCTGTCCACTCCTACTCAGCTCCGCTAGACCTGGACCACATTTACAGCAATACAGTCTTATTTACCATATGTCTTATTAATATGTCAAATATATCAGGTAATATGAATGTAAATGTAACTATAGGGGTGTTATTTTATGTCTAGAGGGCTCTAATAACTCTTATTTAGAAGGTTTTCGACACTCAAAATTCAAAAATATTCATTCATTCATTCAAAGCCAAGACTGAGGGTGTCCCAATCGGACACCCGCTAGACCTGGACCACATTTACAGCAATGCACAAGTCTTATTTACCATATGTCTTATTAATATGTCAAATATATCAAGTAATATGAGTGTAAATTTGACTATAGGGGTGTTATTTTATGTCCAGAGGTCTCTAATAACCTGTATTTAGAAGGTTTTCGACACTCAAAATTTGAAAATATTCATTAATTCATTCAAACCCAAGACTGAGGGTGTCCCAATCGGACACCCGCTAGACCTGGACCACATTTACAGCAATACACAATTCTTATTTGCCATATGTCTTATTAATATGTCAAATATATCGGGTAATATGAGTGTAAATGTAACTATAGGGGTGTTATTTTATGTCCAGAGGGCTCTAATAACTCGTATTTAGAAGGTTTTCGACGCTCAAAATTCGAAAATATTCATTAAGTCATTCAAACCCAAGACTGAGGGTGTCCCAATCAGACACCCGCTAGACCTGGACCACATTTACAGCAATACACAATTCTTATTTGCCATATGTCTTATTAATATGTCAAATATATCGGGTAATATGAGTGTAAATGTGACTATAGGGGTGTTATTTTATGTCCAGAGGGCTCTAATAATTCGTATTTAGAAGGTTTTCAACACTCTAAAATATTCATTAATTCATTTTCTATGTCGCTTCTCCTCACTGGTGTCACAAGGGTATGCTGGAGTCTATCCCAGGTGACACCCTGGACTGCTTATTAGCCAATAGGAGGGCACAAAAAAGGCAAACCATTCACACTCTAAAATCTGTCTGTCTTGTACTATTCATTCATTTTCTACCGCTTTTCCTCACGAGGGTCGCGGGGGTTGCTGGAGCCTATCCCAGCTGTCTTTGGGGCGAGAGGCGGGGTACATCCTGGACTGGTGGCCAGCCAATCACAGAGCACATATAGACAAACAACCATTCACACTCACATTCATACTTATGGACAATTTGGAGTCGCTAATTAACCTAGCATGTTTTTGGAATGTGGGAAAAACCCGGAATACTCGGAGAAAACTGTCTTGTACTAGTTGGACTAAAAGTGTAATGAAGTCAACATTTCAATGTCAAGTCTTTGACTTGCTGTAGGAAGAAGGAAATTGAAGGATGACATTCCGATGGCTCGCCCTTGAGATGAAATGGGAACAATATCTTTCTCCCGTTGGACGGACGTGGAATAAGAGTGAAATAACGGAGTGGATAGAAAAAGGACAGAGGAAGTGAGATTCCTCCTTTCTTCAAGTCAGCCATGATGGTCCAAATCCAACTTATCTTATCCATCCACTCCTCCCTCTCGACTGTCATCTCTTTTGTCATCCATCACGTCGCTTTCCATTTTCGCTTCCTTTCCTCATTCTCGGAAATCTTCCTCTCGTCACGCACCCGTGCCCCCCCCCCCACCCTCACCCCCCTTAGCAACACTTTTTCCAATAATCATTTATACTTGTAGTGGCTATCTAGGCTTTGTTTCAAGTGTTCCCCAAAAAGCAATACATGGTACGTTCTAGAATTCCGTTAAAAGATAGATGGGAAGAACTAAGCCAGACAGAGACAGCTGGATGGAGAAACTGGGGGAGACAAACGAGCTCACGGATGTGAGAAAAGGAAGGCACCGGGATAGACAAACGAGGACAACATATGGTGACTAGGAAAATACAGAGGAACACAAAAAAGTGGAGCATCGCCTCTTGTTGCAGTCACGGTCATTGTTAATGGCGTTTTTATACGTTTATTACTATATATATTATTATTATTATTCATCCAGATTCATCATCTTATTGTTGAGTATAAAATATGCTTTTTTTACTATCTTGGATCAAATTATACAAAGTAGTTACCCTCGTGAGGATAAGCGGTAGAAAATGAATGAATGAGTACTCCTCCTATTTTGTGTGGAAGTGGTAACTTTTTGGCTTCTTATTTTGTCTTTCCCCACCCTCGGCCATCTCTGTGTGGAGTTTACATGTTCTCCCCGTGCATGCGTGGATTTTTCTCCGGGTACTCCGATTTCCTCCCACATTCCAAAAACATGCTAGGTTAATTAGCGACTCCAAATTGTTCATAGGTATGAATGTGAGTGTGAATGGTTGTTTGTCTATATGTGCCCTGTGATTGGCTGGCCACCAGTCCAGGGTGTACCCCGCCTCTCTCTCACCCGAAGAAGACAGCTGGGATAGGCTCCAGCACCCCCCACAACCCTCGTGAGGATAAGCGGTAGAAAATGAAGGAATGAATGAGTACTCCTCCTATTTTGTGTGGAAGTGGTAACTTTTTGGATTCTTATTTTGTCTTTCCCCACCCTCGGCCATCTCTGTGTGGAGTTTGCATGTTCTCCCCGTGCATGCGTGGATTTTTCTCCGGGTACTCCGATTTCCTCCCACATTCCAAAAACATGCTAGGTTAATTAGCGACTCCAAATTGTCCATAGGTATGAATGTGAGTGTGAATGGTTGTTTGTCTATATGTGCCCTGTGATTGGCTGGCCACCAGTCCAGGGTGTACTGTTGCTAAACGTGCTTTAAGTGCTGGCTAAATGAAATAAAATACAAACAAACGATGCATTCAAAGACATGTGATGATATGTAGTAGTCTACACTGACCAGTAGGTGTCGGTAATGTTACTATATTTGGTCATAGGAGTGCAAAGGTGACTATAGGGATGCTATTTCATGTCTAGAGGGCTCTAATGTTAAAAAGTCTATTTTGAAGGTCATAAACGTTAACGTGCAGGCCTCACAGCAAGGAGACCCGAGTTCAATTTCACCCTCGGCCATGTCTGTGTTGAGTTTGCATGTTCTCCCCGTGCATGCGTGGGTTTTCTCCGGGTACTCCGGTTTCCTCCCACATTCCAAAAACATGCTAGGCTAATTAGCGACTCCAAATTGTGACTATAGGTCACATGACCTGCCAAACTAGGAAACTTTTCCATCAAAGTTCCACTTTTGTGTGTCAATCTCTTGGTCTGCACCTCCATTGTTCAGTCACCTGTTTGTTCCTCCCTTTCATTGACATTCCATCCACATGCTACCTCCTCCCTCCTCCTCCTCCTCGCTCCCCGTTCCCGCTATAAATGAGCGTGATAAATCTTAAGAGGGAGGCAGAGCTCTCTATATGCTGAACACACCGTGTGGCTCAAAGGCAGTAGATGTTCTACCAGATGTTAACTGCTTTCATTTAGGAGAGGAGGGGGGAGGTCCGGCACGGCCTTGGAATACCGCCTCGTGAAAACACACAAGCATCATACGTAGTAAGATGACAGAATGACAGTGGAGCGTAGACCTCCACCAAGACCACCACCAAGGCCTCCACCAAGGCCTCCACCAAGACCTCCACCAAGGCCTAACATGCAGGATATGAAACCATACATGGGAATGTTTTGTCTTACAGGACACTGATAGACGCTGGTATCATTTGTTTGGATTTAGAATGCATTTTACCTGTAAACATAAAACTACCAGACTTATAATAAGAGTAACAAAATTAATCAGTTCCAGGGTCAAACCATCTTAATTATTTTAATTAGTATCAACATTACACAATTAGGGGACTCATTTTACAAGGTACACATAATTAGAGTACTTACGGAGAAACTAAAGGAGAACTATTGAGGAACTAATGACAAAGGCACATACATTTAGAGTAGTTACTGAGGAACTAAGGAACTAATGAGTGGAGGGGCTACTGAGGAACCAAGGCAGATACATTTAGAGTAGTTACTGAAGAAGTCATGAGTAACTAATAAGTAGACTAGTTACTGAGGAACTATGGCACCTAAACTTAGTAGTTACTAAAGAACTTGTGAGTAGAGTGGTTACCGAGGAACAAAGCCAGGTACATTTAGAGTAGTTACTGAGGAAGTAATGAGTAGCTAATATGTAAACTAATTACAGAAAAACTATGGCACATAAACGTAGAGTGGTTACAGAGGAACTTGTGAGTAGAGTGGTTACTGAAGAACAAAGGCAGATACATTTAGAGTATTTACTAAGTAATTATGGCACATGAACTTCGAGTGGTTACAGTGGAACTTGTGAGTAGAGTGGTTATTGAGGAACCAAGGCAGATACATTTAGAGTAGTTACTAAGGAAGTAATGAGTAACAATAAGTAGACTAGTTACTGAGGAAATATGGCACATGAACTAAGACTGGTTATAGAGGAACTTGTGAGTAGAGTGGTTACTGAGGAACCAAGGCAGATACATTTAGAGTAGTTACTGAGGAAGCAATGAGTAACTAATACGTAGACTAGTTACTGAGGAATTATGGCACATAAACTTAGAGTAGTTACAGAGGAACTTGTGAGTAGAATGGTTACCGAGGAACTTGGGCAGATACATTTAAAGTAGTTACTGAGGAAGTAATGAGTAACTAATACGTAGACTAGTTACTGAGGAACTATGGCACATGAAGTTAGAGTAGTTACAGAGGAACTTGTGAGTAGAGTGGTTACCGAGGAACCAAGGCAGATACATTTAGAGTAGTTACTAAGGAAGTAATGAGTAACTAATAAGTAGACTAGTTACTGAGGAACTATGGCACATGAATTTAGAGTACTTACTGAGGAACTTGTGAGTAGAGTGGTTACCGAGGAACTAAGGCAGATACATTTAGAGTAGTTACTGAGGAAGTAATGAGTAACTAATAAGTTGACTAGTTACTGAGGAACTATGGCACATGAATTTAGAGTACTTACTGAGGAACTTGTGAGTAGAGTGGTTACCGATGAACTAAGGCAGATACGTTTAGAGTAGTTACTGAGGAAGTAATGAGTAACTAATACGTAGACTAGTTACTGAGGAACTGTGGCACATGAATTTAGAGTAGTTACAGAGGAACCTGTGAGTGGTTACTGGGGAACTTGGGCAGATACATTAAGAGTAGTTACTAGGGCAATGCCTAATAAATAAGTAGACTAGTTACCAAGGAACTATGGAGCTTTTGGGACAGACGTCACATAAAAGCAAAGGAAAAAGCAAAAGAAAAAGCAAAAGCCAGATGCAAAAGAGCTTTGGTTAGCTCTTGTGGAGCCCACTGAGATCTTTGCCGATGTCATGCTTGGCAGCAGAAGAAGAAGGTTGCTGAAGAAAAAAACAACCACTCAAACTCCACTCAGCCCCCACGTCTGCAGCTGCCTGACATAGCCTGATAGCTCCAGGCTTTATTTTAAGAAGTGTAGCAAAGCCTGATTTGATTTGATGTATTTGACACCGATGTCCTATGGGAAGGGGGCGGGCCATTCAGGTGGACCAATACCATCGTCGCCTTAAGAAGCCCTCAACGAAGAAGCCGATTGGTTAGCGTGTGTTCCATCTTCCCGTCTCGGTGTTATTTACACATTCCCATAAGCACTCAGCCAATCACGAGCTGTTGTTTACTATTCACTTTGCCTCTAAATCTCTTAGTGCTGCCATCTGTCTGCCACTATTTACCCTCGTGTCCCTTTATGTGATGAGCTTCCAACCGGCCCGGCTTCAACCATTATGGGGATTTATGGCCTTTTCCTCTCACTGACAGCTATAGGAACATTGCTAACACCCCATTTCCTTCTTTCTGGCTTGATGTATGTCTGCCTCATCTTTTTTTTTTTTTTTTTTTAACACCCAATGAGATATGGGGATGTCTTGTTAAAGTCGGCAGCAACGTTGGAGTGGACTGAGTGGATTATCTGTGCAATTACACTTTTGGCAACAAGCAAGGTTGGCGTTGTGGTTTCTACATGAAACGCAGACAAAGAAAAAAAACGTCATGTCCCTAGCGTGGGTAATCAACGCACAGTCGACCATGATGGGCAGATGCAGGAAAGAAAACAGGAAGTAACGAGGGAGGCACAGGAGAGAAGATGACTAATTAAAAGACGCCGTCCTTAATTAATAAAGTCTTAATACCCATCTGTGTAGCAGTATGTTGTGGTTTAACACACAAAATATGCAACGGCGAAAAATAATTGACACCCACAGAGGTTGTTTTTTTTTGGGGGGGGGGGGGTAACGTCATAAAAATATTTCGGTCAAATACTACTAGCATGACTGGGATGGGCTCCAGTATACACCCGACCCTAGTGAGGACAAGCGGTGGAGAAAATGAACTGATTCATCAATTTTAGCTATTTTTAGCTAGCTATCAGCTAACTAGCTAGCTAGCTAGCTAGCTAGCTAGCTAGCTAGCTAGCTAGTTAGCCTCTCCATGCACCGTCACTCGATATCTGAAGGTATTTTTAACGTGCGGACGCGACACGGTTACATGGCTGAGGATCGTCGTAGGATGGTTCTCTCCCAACTTGATGGTTGCTGGTTCGATTCTCAGCTGTTGAATTTGTACATTTTATACACTTCAGTTTAGCTTCAGGATTACACACAATTTCTATAATAATATAATATAATATTTCCCTTTTTTTTTTTACTTTGACAATTAAATTTTTACACTTCTATATGCCAGTAAAAATATTACGAGGAACAATTTTTAAAAAATGTTATATGATGGTGAGAGTTGACACCTAAAAAAAAAAAACACCTAATATTTTATGTAGTCAACATCTCATTCATTTTGCACGTTTTCACCATCCCTTTAATACCCTAAAACTAACTTTAAAAGAATAATATATGTTGTAATTATTAATATATGTGCGGTAATTTCATTATTTATCGTTTTTTGACCCCTCAAAAAAACACAGAAGTAGAACTCTATCACTATATTGGAAAAATGTTGTATGATTTTAGACTTTAGACTTATTTCTTTCTTTCCCCTCCACTGACTTCAGGAGCCGAGCGGCTTGAGAAAAATCAAGAAATTATTATTTTTATTTGAATTGATTATGTAATGCACTCAATTGTAACCTGATGCATGATTCAAATAAAATTAAACCATTACCATATTTCATATAACACAAATACGGCTGCGACTAAAGATCATTTTATTACTCGATTAATCTGTCGGGTTTTTTTTGCTTTCGATTAATTGCGTAATCAGTTTATCAATATGAACCAAACATAAAAAGTCAATGCTTTGGTCCACAACGTAGCAAAAAAAAGGCAAAAATGTCTATGACTGTTTTCCGCTTTCATGGATGACAAAGGAAACTAATAATTAACCAATGATTAATCACACCTCTAAACAGAAGTATGTACTGTAGCGTTTTGTAACCTTGTGTGTACACAAACTGTGAGCTATACGCTAACCGGTTCTAAATAAACATACATGCATCACACTCGGTTTACCGGCGGAAGATGCTACAAGTGTGTGTGTGTGTGTGTGTGTGTGTGTGTGAATCAGAGGGCAGTTTGTCATGTTGCTGCTCCACAACTCTGATCGGAGCTGACAGGTGAAGCTAAGCGCAGCTAAACAGCACACGTAACGCTGTGGAAAGAGAGAGAGAGAGAGAGATGCAGACAAAGACGGAGAAAGGGAGAGCGAGGGAGAGCAGCGACACAAAGAAATTGAAGGAAGTGGCAGACAAGGAAAGAGGGAACGCCGGTGTGAGAAAATGAGGGATGGGAACATCATAGTGTAAAAAAAAAAAAAAAGAAAAATGAAAGCAAGAGAGAAATAAATAGGAATCTGCAGAAATAAAGGAATTGAGATGAACTGTAGGGGAAATAAGATTGGTTAAAATTGCTATTTAATCAAAGAAGATCGCTCGGTGGCTACATTTTTTTTTTATTCTTCCAGGCCATTAATCTACCCGCCGCCTCGCCACTTTCTTCTCCACTCCCTCTCCATCAGCCGGGGCACTGATGTGATGTCGTTGGGATTTCCTTTCAACTAAAGCAACTAAAAATCTTACCATATCTTACTTATTTTGTGGAAATATGGGCTAATAACTATAAAAGCCATCTTCACTGGCTAAATGTACTGCAAAAAAGGCCAGTAAGGATAATTCATAATGCCGCCTACAGAGAACATACTAACTCTTATTTCTAAAATCACAAATACTTCAACTTGTTGATATAGTTCATCTTCAAACAGCTAAAATAATGCATATGGCTAAAAATAACCAATACCTAAAAATCTCATCCAATACTAGAAATATTATCTCAGGGTGGAACTAAATTTGAAACACTTATATGATAGGACTACGTTAAAAAGCCATAGCATTTCAGTATGTGGAATCAAACTAAATAAAATTAAAATAAATTAAAATTAAATTAGGAAAGCAGGAAGTGAACAAAATTTGATGATTTGCAGCACTTTTGCAGAACGAACACATGCACGGAACATATTAAGTATGGACTGTGATCATAACGGACTGTAAACCGATTATGATCGATTATGTCATTGTATGGTCATATCACCTCGTACTTTGGTACGTGACAAAAAAAATAAATACAAAAATAAAAATTTATAAAATTAAGTTAAAAAAAAATATTAATTAAATAAAATTAAAATAAATTAAAAATTACATTGGGAAAGCAGGAAGTGAACAAAAATAAATAAAATAAAATTTCATAAAATTAAGTAAAAAATGATTAATTAAATTAAATTAAAATAAATAAAAATTATATTAGGAAAGCAGGAAGTGAACAAATGTAACAGTTACTGATTGTAAAAGTACCAGATGGAGAGGTAGGATTTAATAAGCTTTGCTTCTTCCTACTCCTTTTGGACATGTGGAACTGGGAACTGATTATGGGATGCATTCCATTGTAATATGATGCATGTTCAAATGAAATTAAACCATTACCATTACCGTTAATAATTATAATAATAATAATAATTACACATGACAGCGTGAGCATTGTTTGTCCTAGCGACTATTTAACACATCTGCTATATCAACTTGCATGATCACATGTCTAAACGTGATCTTAAAAGGTCCCCTGATAAGCCAAATTAACGTTTTAACGTTCCTTCTTTGTGGACATGACACAGACAGAGAAAGGCTTCACTACACATATTAAATTCAAAACGTGAGCTGTAAGGGAGTAAAGGTTAGGAGGCGAGAGCCGAGCTCATTGTTGACATGATTTAGCGGCAACGCAAGTAAAAGCAGTAGGTCAACGTGGACACATGGAAGAAAGACATGTAGGCGGATCCTTGATGGATTTCATCTATGGACGCCAGAGGTAAGCACAAAGTCACGGTGGAAGGGAAAGACTGTTTACGTGGAACGGCAAGTGAGTGATGTGTGGGATCATTGTCAAGACTTTGGCAAGAGCGCTTTGTCCATTACTATATTACCCTGCATTTGTCGCAGTGTCCTTGCGGTGTTTGTGTGTAGCAGTATGTTGTGGTTTAACACACAAAACCTGCAACAGCAAAAAATAATTGACACCCACAGAGGTTGTTTTTTTGGAAACAAACCACTTTGAGGGTAACTTATATGCTAACTAAAAACTAAAAACTAAAAACTAAAAACTAAAAACTAAAAACTAAAAACTAAAAACTAAAAACTAAAAACTAAAAACTAAAAACTAAAAACTAAAAACTAAAAACTAAAAACTAAAAACTAAAAACTCATTCATTTTCTACCGCGGGGGGTGCTGGAGCCTATCCCAAAAACTAAAAATTAAAAATTAAAAACTAAAAACTAAAAACTAAAAACTAAAAACTAAAAACTAAAAACTAAAAACTAAAAACTAAAAACTAAAAACTAAAAACTAAAAACTAAAAACTAAAAACTAAAAACTAAAAACTAAAAACTAAAAACTAAAAACTAAAAACTAAAAACTCATTCATTTTCTACCGCGGGGGGTGCTGGAGCCTATCCCAAAAACTAAAAATTAAAAATTAAAAACTAAAAACTAAAAACTAAAAACTAAAAACTAAAAACTAAAAACTAAAAACTAAAAACTAAAAACTAAAAACTAAAAACTAAAAACTAAAAACTAAAAACTAAAAACTAAAAACTAAAAACTAAAAACTCATTCATTTTTTACCGCGGGGGGTGCTGGAGCCTATCCCAAAAACTAAAAACTAAAAACTAAAAACTAAAAACTAAAAACTAAAAACTAAAAACTAAAAACTAAAAACTAAAAACTAAAAACTAAAAACTAAAAACTAAAAACTAAAAACTAAAAACTAAAAACTAAAAACTAAAAACTAAAAACTAAAAACTAAAAACTAAAAACTAAAAACTAAAAACTAAAAACTCATTCATTTTCTACCGCGGGGGTGCTGGAGCCTATCCCAAAAACTAAAAACTAAAAACTAAAAAAACTAATAAAAAATAAAAAATACAAAATAAGTAATAAATAATACATAATAAATAATACATAATAAAAAATTAAAATAAAAAAATACACAATAAAAAATAAAAACAAACTAAATAAATAAATAAATACATAAATAAACTATATTAGGAAAGCAGGAAGTGAACAAATGTAACAGTTAAAACTACCAGACGGAGGGGGTAGGATTTAATATGCTTTGCTTCTTCCTACTCCTTTCATATACACCCGACCCTAGTGAAGACAAGCGGTAGAGAAAATGAATGAATTTCATCCATTTTAGCTATTTTTAGCTAGCTATCAGCTAATCCTAGCTAGCTAGCTACCCTCTCCATGCACCGTCACTCGATATCTGAAGGTATTTTTAACGTACGGCCGCAAATACGGTTGCATGGCTGAAGTCGTAGGACGGTTCTCTCCCAACTTGATGGTTGCTGGTTCGATTCTCAGCTGGTGAATTTGTACATTTTATACACTTGAGTTTTCAGCTTTAGGATTCACACATGATTTTTGATGAAATTGCTTCAACGAGGAACAATTTGTTTAGTATAAGTGTGTACACGATGGGTAATTTGTGTAATCAATGTAATCTGGTCAGAGCCTTCAGAGTCAAAAGTGCAGGCCCAGGTCACATAGACACTATTGTGTCAGATTTCAGAGTCACCTCAGCCATCGTTTTTTTTTTTTTTTTTTCATTCTCTGATTGGTTTTGGGGCGGCACGGCGTTCTAGTGGTTAGCGCGCAGACCTCACAGCTAGGAGACCAGGGTTCAATTCCCACCCTCGGCCATCTCTGTGTGGAGTTTGCATGTTCTCCCTGTGCACGCGTGGGTTTTCTCCGGGTACTCCGGTTTCCTCCGGAGTACCCGGAGTAGCCACTCCAAATTGTCCATAGGTATGAATGTGAGTGTGAATGGTTGTTTGTCTATATGTCTATATGTGCCCTGTGATTGGCTGGCGACCAGTCCAGGGTGTACCCCGCCTCTCGCCCGAGGTCAGCTGGGATAGGCTCCAGCACCCCCGCGACCCTCGTGAGGAAAAAGCGGTAGAAAATGAATGAATGAATGAATGATTGGTTTTGTGTCTGAACGCTCATTCCCTACCGATTGGCCTTGAACGCATCATCTGTGATAGCGGCGGTATTGCGAGTATAGAGCGCTATCTGCTTTTGAGCAGAATGCAGTGTGAAGGTACAATATCCGTGCACGTGTGAACGTGCGCTATGAGCTAAACACAGGTTGGCTGCTGAGTCACCGCGTCGCGAGGTTGCGTTCAGTTGCACCACATTGTAAGGAATCCGGTGTTGTGTGTTACATCAGCTGAGGAAGTCATTGAACAGACCCGAATAGACGCGTTGAGCGCGATTCTCATACCCGTGGCAAATATCCCCGTTTTACGGATCGGGTGATTGAGATCGGTTAGCTAAGCTGCTTGTAAGTTCGTCTGTAGTTCACGTTGACCAGCTGCATCCACTCAACCGCAAATAGAACCAATATGGAGGCTCTCCACAGCCGCCATTTGCCAATCTCTCACTTCTGAGTCACAACTTCATTTAAAAAGTACGCCTCGGGTGAATATCCATCATAGTACGTGGACCACGCAGGTCACATGCCTGAGGTTCTAATCCAAGGTCACTTAGTAACGCTGCGTTTTTACCATCCGCCGTCTGCTACAGTGTTGCGTTGTTACAATTCATCACGGCGGCCATGACTGCGACACGTTTATGTGACATGTACGGGCTGGGCATGACGGCCAAGCATGTGCATGTGTGGAATGAAGTGTTGATTTCTGGACAGGAAGTAAAAAGAAATTATCGTTCATAGCCATGATTATGGTTTCATTTATTTCCTACATTAAGGAATCAATCAATTTTTGTAATACAAGTGCAGCAAAGCATGCTGGGAAGCCGAAAGCCCTACCACAAACGGGAGTGATGTAACATGTTTTGGAGTTAATATAGTAGTACTACTATGATTGTTTGGTGGACTAGTGGTTAGCATGCTGGCCACACAGCTCAGAGACCCGAGTTCGATTCCACCCTCGGCCATCTCTGTGTGGAGTTTCCATGTTCTCACCATGCATGCGTGGATTTTCTCCGGGTTTTCTCCACATTCCAAAAACATGCTAGGTGAATTGACAAAGTGTCTCGCACACAATAAAACTAAAATAAAGTAAAAATTATTCCAACAACATGCATGCTAGTTTAATTGGCGACTCCAAGTTGCCCATAGGTATGAATGTGAGTGTGAATGGTTGTTTGTCTATATGTGCCCTGTGATTGGCTGGCCACCAGTCCAGGGTGTACCCCGCCTCTCGCCCCGAAAACAGCTGGGATAGGCTCCAGCACCCCCCCGCCACCCTTGTGCGGATAAACGGTAGAAAATGAATGAATGAATGAGTTTCCCCATTGCAAATGAATGGGAAGTTAATTCGGCGCCCCCTACTGGTGGTAAATATACTCACCCAGTCATTATTGAACCACCAGAGGCAGGCTCAGGGTCATGGGCGCTGTCCATGGTGCTGAAATGACTACTCTTGTTCTCTTGTCTCACTGTTTCTATCTCATCTATATAACATCTGTGTGAGTGTGAATGGTTGTTTGTCTATATGCGTCCTGTGATTTGCTGGCCACCAGTCCAAAACAGCTTGAGTAGGCTCCAGCACCCCCTCCACCCCAAACGACAGAAAATGAATAAATAAAAACATTATATGGAAAATGTAAACAGACATGAAGGACATAAACCGAGCCTATAATGACCTTTGACATGTGTCTGTTTATACTTCCTGTGAGCTGTTTAGACGATAATAGAGAGCTGATAAAAACAGATCGATGATATTCTGCGGGAATGACAGATGATAGTGAGTCACAGCATCATCGGGTTATTGATTATCATCAATAACGCCAAAGGCTGGGCAATAAGATTGATTTTCTGCTGACAAATGTGTACGGAGGTGTGCATTACGCCCCGGCTAGGGTTGCGTTTGTGCGTATGCAGGCATATTCATGCGTGGGTTGCATGTGCGTCACGCTGCAGAATGTTTGAGAACAGATCCCTTGAGCAAAAATGAATCTTTGTTGTTTCTAAAATAGTCCCGAACCACCACCACCAAAAAAAAAAAAATAATGAGCGGAGGCAGTGACTCAGAATGTGACATATGGTATTTTCTGTGACATCATCTTTACCAACACCGCCTTCTCAGCACTGAAGCCCTGCCAGCTAGTGGTTCACATGGCCTCCAGCGTGCTGGCTTCTTTCTGCCATTTTGTCGCCGTGGAAAAGCGTGCGTTAAACCAAATCATGCCTGGCGGCTCGGCTACATTCTTTTTGTTATAATGATCTGAAGAATAAGAACAAAATAGCATTATATGACACATTCCCGAAACCTGCAAAGATCTTCACCAGGATCTTCTATTCCACGCATATTTTAAACTGTTTTAAACTCTGTGGTTAGAATTGTTACATAATGGAGGGAAATAAAATGAAAGTTTCTGGTCTTTGATGGATGATTTAAGTCGGAATTATTGTCCAGCTTGATGTACGGCTCCAAAAAATTCCAACGTGGAGAGCTGTGATTGGTCGGCTTTTCATCGTAAATCCTTTCCAGTTCTTCCCTCGTGCAGAAGCGCCAAAAATAAAAATAAAAAATGTAGCCATGAACACCTATATGATGTTAATTTTAACGTTATTTATATATAATTTAGCATTGTTTGTATCTACACACAGGGAGCTAAATAGCTAGTAACACTGCTTATCAGTTGATGAATCAATCATTAATCAAATATTCAATTCATCAACAATTTTGGTATTCGAGTAAAATGTTTTTTTTTTTCCAATTCAAAAATTAATCTTTGATTTCTGCGATTTTGTGCATGTTTTTTATTGACTTCATCATCCATGAAAGAAGTTTGGAATTTGACGTTGGAAAACAGTTATCAACATTTTTGCGTCTTTACCGATATGTTACAGACCAAACCGCAAAAAATATTGATTTGGTCCATCTAGGACTGATTAATTGATTAATCTAAACAGATTAATAATCATTAGTTGCAGCCCTAAAAAAAAAAAGACTTGCAGTGGCAAACATTACTGATGTACTGTTTGTTAAATAAGCATGCATTTTCAAAATAAAATAAAATAAAATAAAATAAAATAAAATAAAATAAAATAAAATAAAATAAAATAAAATAAAATAAAATAAAATAAAATAAAATAAAATAAAACTGTTGAAATCCAAAACCATCACCTTGAAGCTAGGAAGCTAGAAGCTAGGCTATAATTATGGGGCCAAATAATTCCATATGAATGAAACATTGATATCGAAAAATCATGTGGTGTCCAAACCATCACAACCGTTACCACTGACGTACGTTTCAGTAACTGTAAGGTTTTTTTGCCACTATTTTCCCTGAACTTAACATTATTCAAGTTCTTAGTCAGCAGGTTCGGAGAACATTCAGCTTGAACTTCTGATTGTCCGTCGCTACCAACTTTCGTATGGTCCCTCAAGGTCGGACACCGTCATGCGTGTTCAAACAACAAACAGGTGAATATTAGGCCACCATTCGATTCCCGAAGGCAGACCGTGTTTTGGGAATCTCTTCTAGTGTGTCATATAAGTGGCTCAGAGACAGTGCAGGAGCACAAACAGGCCCTGGCATGGCGGTCGACTCAGCCATGCCAAGGGACATTATTTGGCAGCTGTCAGCTCTAATAGGAATACAGCAGGGTGGGAGACAGATCCAGGCTCTGTACCAAGCCTACAAGGGTTCACTATCTGGCAGCCCCTGCACAACTGTGTGTCGGGCGTGTGCACATGTGTGTGTGTGTGTCTTTAAAATGGTTAGTTTGCCCCGGCAGACGAGTGGATCAGACCCTGTGAGATGATACACGCTAGCCTGTGTAGCCTGTGTTTATTTACGTAGCCTACGCGTGAGCAATTCACTTTGGGTGTTTTTTAGTTTTTAGTTTTTGTAGTTTGGCGCCAAGTGTCCACCAAGTGGAACCAAATGTCACAAACAATCAACTGGAATGTAATGGTGCGAGCCAAGTTCCGCCAATGATGCTAAGAGTCCACTGGGTCGGCGCCACTTGGTGCCAGTTTGCGGCAATGCAATTTGCTGTGGCGCCGAGTGTCACCAATAAGGTGCCTAGTGGCTCAAACTGCCTCCCAACTGGCTCGTTGTGGCCCGTAACAGCGGAGAAAATTGAATTTTGCCGGCAAGAAAATTTCAAAATGTTTAAAATCTTGGTCTCAAGCAAATGGCGCCAAGTGTCCACCAAGTGGAACCAAATGTCACCAACAATCCGCCAAGTGGAATCCACTGGAATGTAATGGTGCGAGCCAAGTTGCGGCAATGATGCTAGGAGTCCACTGGGCCGGTGCCACTTGGTGCCAGTTCACGCTAATGCAATTTGCTGTGGCGCCAAGTGTCACCAATAAGGTGCCTAGTGGCATGCAATGGCTCAAACTGCCTCCCAAGTGGCTCGTGGTGGCTCGTAACTGCGGAGAAAATGTCATTTTGGCAGCAAGAAAATTTCAAAATGTTTAAAATCTTAGTCGCGCCACTTGCATCAAGCAAACGGCACCAAGTGTCCACCAAGTGGAACCAAATGTCACAAACAATCCGCCTATTGGAATCCACTGGAATGTAATGGTGCGAGCCAAGTTGCGGCAATGATGCAAAGAGTCCACTGGGCAATGCAATTTGCTGTGGTGCCTAGTGTCACCAATAAGGTGCCTAGTGGCGTGCAGTGGCTCAAACTGCCTCCCAACTGGCTCGTGGTGGCCCGTAATGGCGGAGAAAAATTAATTTTGGCGGCAAGAAAATTTCAAAATGTTTAAAATCTTGGTCGCCAAATGTCCACCAAGTGGAACCAAATGTCACAAACAATCCGCCTATTGGAATCCACTGGAATGTAATGGTGCGAGCCAAGTTGAGCCAATGATGCAAAGAGTCCACTGGGCAATGCAATTTGCTGTGGTGCCTAGTGTCACCAATAAGGTGCCTAGTGGCGTGCAGTGGCTCAAACTGCCTCCCAACTGGCTCGTGGTGGCCCGTAATGGCGGAGAAAAATTAATTTTGGCGGCAAGAAAATTTCAAAATGTTTAAAATCTTGGTCGCCAAATGTCCACCAAGTGGAACCAAATGTCACAAACAATTCGGCAATTGGAATCCACTGGAATGTAATGGTGCGAGCCAAATGATGCTAGGAGTCCGGTAGGCCGGCGCCAGTTGGTGCCAGTTCGCGGCAAAGATTACATAATTGGCGATTAGTGGCTAGCTGTGTGGAACGCCGAATTAATGTTAGCTCGGCATATTGCCATGTTGCCGTTATTCGCTAGTCAGCGGACTCCTAGCATAAGCAATGGTTATGTACATGTTATGTTATTGCTTATGTTATTTTTATACTAAAATATGCAAGTCAGTATCTTACTATCTGTTTTTTTAATTATTATTATTATTACTTTACTTAAATTTGTATTTATTTTTAATAAAAATTACACAAAAATAACATCATTTGTCCGCACGGAGCATGTTTACGATGTTTAATTTCACTTTCACTTTCTTTGGTGCGTTGAAGATAGAAGTCTACGTTATCCACGTTAGGTCATCGGCCCTGGGACTGATCTGTGGGTGGCGTTTACTACGCACTAACCTGCTGTGACAGCCAGGAGTGATTCAGCTCCAAAATGCTGTGTTCTATTATACGCCCCCCAGGAAGGAGTGTGTTTGTGTGAAGTACAATAGTGGATGATGTCTTATTCAATGACCAGGGGGTGGTTTTCTCGCTTTATTTTTAGCAGCAAACACTCCGAGGCAATTCGGGGAAAATAGTGCATGTTTTAGTTACACAACTAGCACCGAGCCACCGCGCGGATGTGATGCACCGCTGCAGCTGTTTCACAGTGGTTGACTCCCTTCACCCTTACTGATAAGCAATTTAAAACCTAAAGTGTGTTTGCCTTCTCTCCTCCGCTCTGGAAAAAAAATGAATGCAGGGAACGAGAGAGAGAAAGAGAGAGAGAGAGGGGGCGATGTGGGTGAATGAATTAATCATGCAAGGTTTTTGGTCATGTCATAACAACAACAAGCGAGTTAAGTGCTCCAGTTGAGCCGCTACACCGCCGCTGGTATCGCACAAATATTGCTCACCACTAAAAAATACTGCAAACATTTATTAGGTAGCCCGAGTGTTTAACATTGTTAGAGTTGGGCTGCACGGCGGTCGAGTGGTTAGCGCGCAGACCTCACAGCTAGGAGACCCGGGTTCGATTCCACCTTCGGGTATCTCTGTGTGGAGTTTGCATGTTCTCCCCGTGCATGCGTGGGTATTCTCGGTAATGTAAAGTTGTCGGTAATATTACTATATTTGGTCATAGGAGTGCAAAGGTGACTATAGGGGTGCTATTTCATGTCTAGAGGGCTCTAATGTTAAAAAGTCTATTTGGAAGGTCATAAATATTAACGTGCAGGCTTCACAGCTAGGAAACCAGGGTTCGATTCCACCCTCGGTCATCTCTGTGTGGAGTTTGCATGTTCTCCGCGCCGTGCATGCGTGGGTTTTCTCTGGGTATTCCGGTTTCCTCCCACATTCCAAAAACATGCTAGGTTAATTAGCGACTCCAAATTTGTCCATAGGTATGAATGTGAGTGTGAATGGTTGTTTGAAGACAGCTGGGATAAAGGGAGGGGGGGGGGACAAGAATATTCTATTTCAACATTTTCTATACAAAGTACAACAATAAGTCTCGCACACAATAAAACTAAAATAAAGTAAAATTATTCAAACCACATGCATGCTAGGTTAATTGGCGACTCCAAATTGTCCATAGGTATGAATGTGAGTGTGAATGGTTGTTTGAAGACAGCTGGGATAAAGGGAGGGGGGGGGGCAAGAATATTCTATTTCAACATTTTCTATACAAAGTACAACAATAAGTCTCGCACACAATAAAACTAAAATAAAGTAAAATTATTCAAACCACATGCATGCTAGGTTAATTGGCGACTCCAAATTGTCCATAGGTATGAATGTGAGTGTGAATGGTTGTTTGTCTATATGTGCCCTGTGATTGGCTGGCCACCAGTCCAGTGTAGACCCCGCCTCTCGCCTGAAGACAGCTGGGATAGGCTCCAGCAACCCCGCGACCCTCGTGAGGATAATCGGTAGAAAATGAATGAATTGTTAGAGCTCTCTAGACATAACATAACACCCCTATAGTCACCTTCAGACTTCTATTGCCTAATATAATAAAAGTAAATCAGACAATTAAGCTATGTAGCTAGTAGACCGCGATATGAGAGATTTTTATTTGGGATTGTTGTTAATTCCGGCGATCAACACGACAGTAAGATTACCGACACCTCCTGAGCATCATCACCACGTCTTTGAATGCATCATCTGAATGCTTTGGGGTTGTATTGGAGTTCATTTTATGCTTGGAAATGCTAAATTCAGGCGACATTTATGAAGCTTTTGCTTAAATATGGATTATTTTTGACTAATATGCCGCATGACAACGTGATTGCACTCATATTTCCTGTTCTACTGCTTTGTTTTTTTTCCGTTTGCAGCCATTTAAGCTTCCACGTCATCATCACGTGCCACACTTATATCCCAGTGGTTGTCAGCCTGATCCCGTTTTTGCATTCTAAGCATCGGAATGATATCAGAATGATTCATATCAATCCACAATCGGCTGATTCAGCAAAAACAGATGAGCAGTTATTATGCAGTGTAAACTTTCAACATGCTCGGTGACATTACTCGTTACGTCTTTTCCCAGTTGGCATCCAAACGGATGTACTGTGGCCGGGAATGAAGCCGTGAAAGGGAAAGCATGAAGCCCATTAACACCAGCCGTGGCAGGGTGTTGTACAAAGTGTCACATGGGCAGGAAAAAAAAAATGAGTTGTAGTCGTAGTAGTAGCAGTGGCGGCGGTGGCGGCGGTGGCGGCGGCGGCGGCGGACGGTCAGTCAGATGAAACATGACAGATTGTCAAAAACATTTGTGTTTGAAATACTACGTGTCATTTACAGTGCTATTATCCATCCATCACCTATCTACAGGAAGGTCGCATTGACCTCTAAACTGCCGTAGCATTCAGTGGGTGAATATGTGCTTTACAGGACGACTACAGCTCATGAAGATGGGGGGGGGGTATTTAGGAGGTGTTGGACTGCTGTAACCATAGAGGACCATATTATTGCTGATTAAACAGAAAAACAAAGGTTGGACTCTAACAGCAACATAACCAAACCTAATCCTATTTTCCATAAAAAATAATATCAATCCAATGAACATATTTTTTATAGTCATAACAAACAACTGAAATACCTATAAACACATTAATACAAATGAAGGGGAAAAAATTGTTGCCAAGATCAATGGCAACGCCACCTTCCTGTTTTGCCATGAGTTATTTCTCAAATTCAGTCATGTTTCCCACTTCCAGACTCTACTTTTGCTTGGATCACGGCTGCAAGACAACCCAAAATGGGGGCAAAGAATTTGCACATGGGAGCATTTTGATAAAAAAAAAAGAAATAGTGAGAAACTGAAAAAATCGAAAAAAATAACTCATGGCAAAACAAGAAGGTGGTGTCTGTGTTGATTTGGCTGCCAAAATGTGTCATTTATGTGAATTTAAAAATTGTTTTCTGCATGTAAAAGTGTACTATACTGCATGTATACATATATTCATGCACACCGAGTAATAAGTCAGCCAATAGAGACGGACATGAAGACGGGGGGAAAAAAAACATACATAAGTCGCACTGTAGTTCACAAAATTCAAGACCTAGAACAAGTTATTCAGCATTCTAGCTACATTTATAGGTCAGAAAAGATGACTATAGGCTCAATTAACACAACAAGGGAGGGGAGTCCAACAAGTTCACCGAGTTCCCGATCTCATTCCACATGACCGCATCCATCAAGTTCAGCATGACATTTAAAAACTATGCAGTTATGAAAAAGAGAAGAGAGGGCAGAGGTCAGGATGGACAGGCCCAGCAATGCACCAGTGCTATGAAAAAAAGGGGGGGGGGGGCTCGGAGTGTGAAGCCGGGGCGATGTGACAGACGGGATTAGAGGAGCAAAGAGACCGATACATAGAAAGACAGACGGACGCAGAGAACAACAAGCCCTTTTAAGCATTCTGCAAGGGGGGTGAAAACACAGGGGGGGGGGCACACAGATCCCTTTATTATGGAAAATGAGAGCAGGGAAGAGAGTGGAAGACAGAAGACGGAATGGAATGGAAGTGGACAGATATTAACAAGATGAAAGAGAATTGGCCGGCGATGAGAAAGCGCAAGGGCAAGCGAGATCACAGGGAGAACATGGCTACATGATGTTCCTGACGTCTCCTCCTCGTACTCGTCCTTGTGTGGGATATCGCCACGGCCGCGTCCTCGTTGCGAACAACAAACACGCCGTGTTTGCTCATGTGATCTTCTAGTACAACAGCCGACTATTTAGCAAGCTTTTTGCTGAGCATGACACTTTACGTTGCACTGAACTTGCCCCATTTTAACGATGAATGAGTGTTTTCTCTGCACCTCCTTTTTCATTTTACTTAAGCCCTGATAGGCTCCAGCATGCCCCCATAGAAAATGGTAATGGTTTAATTTCATTTGAACATGCATCAGATTACAATTGAATGCATCCCATAATCAGTTCCCAGTTCCACATGTCCAAAAGGAGTAGGAAAAAGCAAAGCTTATTAAATCCTACCCCTCCATCTGGTACTTTTACAATCAGTAACTGTTACATTTGTTCACTTCCTGCTTTCCTAATGTAATTTTATTTAAATTCTATTTAAATTTTATTTAAATTAAATTTTAATTTAATTTAATTTAATTTAATTTAATTTAATTTAATTTAATTTAATTTAATTTAATTTAATTTAATTTAATTTAATTTAATTTAATTTAATTTAATTTAATTTAATTTTATTTTATTTTCTTTTACTTTTATTAATTTCATAATAATAATTGTATAATAATTTAATCATTTTAGATCATATTTCAAGTATTGGATGACATTTTTAGGTAATTGGCTATTTTTAGCCTTATGCATTATTTTATAGCTGTTTGAAGATAAACTATATCAGCAAGTATTTGAAATTTTAGAAGTTAGAGTTAGTATGTTCTCTGTAGGCGGCATTATGAATTATCCTTACTGGCCTTTTTTGCAGTACATTTAGAGAGTGAAGATTGCTTTTATAGTTATTACCCCATATTTCCACACAATAAAATATGTTCAGGGTGTCGCAAGATCTCGATAAATTCCAACATGACAGGATTTCTCGTTGAAAATGTCTCGTGGGCGCAAGGCCTGGGATATTTTAACGATGAATGAATCACACAATACATGAAAATTAACTCAATTTATTGCCATGTGTATGCGTGTCTGTTTTCCTGGTAGGAAGAAGGTTCACTCTGTGCATTGTTACATAGAACAACAGCAAGAACGGAGTGAGCCTGTGTTCTCTGTTCTCTGTAGGCGGCATTATGAATTATCCTTACTGGCCTTTTTTGCAGTACGTTTAGCGAGTGAAGATTGTTTTTATAGTTATTAGCCCATATTTCCACACAATAAGTAAGATATGGTAGAACAAATTTTGCTTTGTTCCAATATTGAAATATTTCTAGATGGTTGGATGGATGGATGGATGGATGGATGGATGGAGCAACCATTCATATTTGACTACATCTACGCAAGGATGCATTCTACAGAAACATAGCTAGAATGTCCAGGTGATCCTCGGGTCTTGTAATAAACAAAGAACACCTGATAATCTACTGGAGTGGCCCTGCATGCATGCAGGAATCGAACAAAGCGTGGACTAAATCTCAGAGGTCACACTGTTGGTGACTGCCTTTTATTGCCGCTGTTGCTGGTGTTTTATGTTTACTGCTCTTATAACGGCAGGGAATCATTTTCAGACGGATATTAAACTTTTAATGCTGGTGTTAGGAGCTGGGAAGTAAAAGTTTACTGATTGCTGGCAGAGGCCGTTACTCAGTCTGAGCTTTGATGCTCGCAAATACCGGAAAAAGTAGCGGGAAGAGGGGGGGGGGGCAAACTATTCAAAAAAGAGCAGTGAAGCATCCGAGCGTATTGGAGTCGACTACGACAAAGTCGTTCACGTTGGAGATTGCTCCTTACCGCTATTACAACATTGGTTCTGTCGCTGCTGTTTTGCACTAATCTCTTGTTTAACGCGGTAAAGTGTTCACAACCCTCTACATATAGTTTAACATTATTAGAGCCCTCTAGACATGACATAACACCCCTATAGTGGGTGGGGGGTGGTGGGGGGGGGCGAGGACATAAAGTAGACCGTGTTATGAGAGGTTTTTATTAGGGATTGCTGTGAGATAATTCAACACTACAGTAAGATTACAGCAGTGTAGAATACTACACATCATCACCATGTCTTTGAATGCATCATTTGAATGCTTTGGGGTTGTATTGGAATTCATTTAATGCTTAGAAATGCTCAATTCAGGCAACATTTATCAACCTTTTGCTTAAATATACATTCTTTTTGACTAATAGGCCGCATGTAAGCATGAAGCAGTATGATTTATTCATGAATATATTTTTGAACAATGTTACACTTGTTAATAAGTTATTATTATTTATTCAAAATTATGTAAATTTTTTGTGCAATTTACTGTTTATGCTGAACATTGTAGTTTTATATTTGATGTCATCTATTTATTCTCCACATTATTATTATCATTTATTATTATAGGGGAGCTATCTATCGATCTATCTATCTATCTATCTATCTAAGTATCGATCCAAGTGTCTATCTAAGTATTGATCTAAGTATCAATCTAAGTATCGATCTAAGCATCTATCTAAGTATCTATATCTATCTATTAATCTATCTATCTAAGTATCTATCTAAGTATTTATATCTAAGTATCTAAGTATCTATCTAAGTATCTATATCTATCTATCTATGTATCTATCTAAGTATTTATATCTACCTATCTAAGTATTGATCTAAGTATCGATCTAAGTATCGATCTAAGTATCGATCTAAGTATCGATCTAAGTATCGATCTAAGTATCTATATCTATCTATTAATCTAGCTTTCTAAGTATCTATCTAAGTATTTATATCTAAGTATCTATCTAAGTATCTATAGGTATCTATCTATGTATCTATCTAAGTATCTATATCTATCTATCTATGTATCTATCTAAGTATTTATATCTATCTACCTAAGTATTGATCTAAGTATCTATCTAAGTATTGATCTAAGTATCGATCTAAGTATTGATCTATGTATCTATCTAAGTATTTATGTCTATCTAAGTATTGATCTAAGTATCTATCTAAGTATTGATCTAAGTATCGATCTAAGTATCGATCTAAGTATCTATATCTATCTATTAATCTATCTATCTAAGTATCTATCTAAGTATTTATATCTAAGTATCTATCTAAGTATATATATCTATCTATCTATGTATCTATCTAAGTATCTATATCTATCTATCTATGTATCTATCTAAGTATTTATATCTATCTATCTAAGTATTGATCTAAGTATTGATCTAAGTATCTATCTAAGTATTGATCTAAGTATTGATCTAAGTATTGATCTAAGTATCGATCTAAGTATTTATATCTATCTATTAATCTACCTATCTAAGTATCTAAGTATTTATATCTAAGTATTTATATCTAAGTATCTATCTAAGTATCTATCTACTAAGTATCTAAATATCTATCCATCCATCCATCTAATAAGACCGTGTGGTCAAAACGAGCTGTGTTTTCCTTTCCATTTTCACATTTTGTAAATAAGCGTTTCTCCAATTATCGCTGCTTCCAAGGAACTTCCCGACCTTTTGCGGAAAAATCCATGTATGTCATCTTATGACATAATAGCCGTTGTTTCCATTGTGCAATTCTTCACTAACCTCAGAATAAAAAAACCTTCCACAGGAGTTAGCTAACTCAAAGTAAACACAGCTAAATGTCAAAAGGAAGCTGCAAAGTAAATAGGTTATGCTAATATCTGAAGATGGAGCACGATATCAACCAAATGAAACATTTACGCTGTTTAAAATAGAACCACCTGGCCTTTGTTTCCTGCTGCAGGTTTGCATGGGAATGTTTCTGTTTTCCTTTTCAAGGCGGCATCAGAACGCCTTCAAAGACTGTTTAGACGCGAGATATGTCAACATTATTATCGTGCAGGATTGTATCATATTGTATCATACGGTATCATACGGTATCATCCTCGGAGGTAGCATCCAAGTGTTGACTTTCTGTCTTAGTTGTGTTTGCTTGGTGTAACGCTCTTCTTCCTCTCCTCAGGACTTTGACCGAGCTGCTGAAGCAGCCAGGCGAAGCGGGAGTTGTGGATGGAACCGGAATTCACCACCCGATTGGGACCAATGGGATCTCGGCCAGGGCGTTACGCTCCAACAACGGTCAGTCCTCACGCAAAAGCTTACTCACAAACTGACAAGAGAGTCGGCCATTTTTGTTTCTTAACATTAGTTTGGGTGTAGGGACTAAGAAGGATGGGACGCAATGACAAAGAACACACACACACATATATGAATACTTTTGGGACATACAGTGAACTTTTACAGCTCAACTCCCCGTAAGGTCCTACAATCCAGAACTTGGCTAAAATATAAAAAAATATTTCTAAAATAGCGAAAAATTCTACAAATGTAGTTAGAATGTTGTATTCTAGTGTTAAACCATGCCAAAGTTTCCGATAATGAGGTTTCCGCATTTGGAATTGAGCCCTGAAAAAACTTTGGAATGGCTCAAAACGCTTGGTTTCAAAAGGCGTGGTAAAACAGCCTCTTTGTGATGTCACAGAGGGACGGATTTCCTTATATGGGCATGGCTGTAAGCCAGCAAAGCTCTCCAAAGCGCCGCCAAGCGATGCTACTCTGTTTACTTGCTAGCTTCCTTCCTGATTCCATACCAGCTAAAGAAATACATTAGTGGCGAGTGTGACCAACCACAGCGGAGTGGGCGTGTCTAAGTGGAATAAATTTAAAAAAAGCCAGTTTTTACGGGAACCACGAAATCCAAAAAAATACAACTGAATAGGTGCAGATTCTGGAAGAACTCTAAAGCTTTGAATAAAGTAGGGCTGCACGGTGGTCGGGTGGTTAGCGCGTAGACCTCACAGCTAGGGTCCCACCCTCGGCTATCTCTGTGTGGAGTTTGCATGTTCTCCCCGTGCATGCGTGGGTTTTTTTTCCGGGTACTCCGGTTTCCTCCCACATTCCAAAAAAAAAACATGCTAGGTTAATTAGCGACTCCAAATTGTCCATACGTATGAATGTGAGTGTGAATGGTTGTTTGTCTATATGTGCCCTGTGATTGGCTGGCCACCAGCCCAGGGTGTACCCCGCCTCTCGCCCGAAGAAGACAGCTGGAATAAAGGGAGGGGGGGACAAAACAGGAATATTCTATTTCAACATTTTCTACACAAAGTACAACAATGAGTCTCGCACACAATAAAACTAAAATAAAGTAAAATTACTCAAACAACATGCATGCTAGCTTAATTAGCGACTCCAAATTGTCCATAGGTATGAATGTGAGTGTGAATGGTTGTTTGTCTATATGTGCCCTGTGATTGGCTGACCACCGCCTCTCGTCTGTAGACAGCTGGGATAGGCTCCAGCACCCCTGCCCGCGACCCTCATGAGGATAAGCAGTCGAAAATGAATGAATGAATGAACCTAGCATGTTTTGTGATTGGCTAGCCACCAGTCCAGGGTGTACCCCGCCTCTTTTGAGTGAAGACAGCTGGGATAGGCTCCAGCACCCTCTGCGACCCTCATTAGGATGAGTTTGTAAAATAAATTACCCGCAAAAAATGCTACTTTTGTATGTTTTTTTTTAACAAATTATGCATTTTTGGCTTTGTGCGACTTATAGTCCAGAAAATACGGTATATAATATTTTGGGATGTTACACGCTTGAACCCTGGAATAGAGTATTTCTATTTGAAGTACTACACAGATGATGTCAGTGATGTGACGAGGCCACGACACGGCTTCTATTTAATCAGGATGGCTTCCAACTTGTCTTTTTTGCTTTTTTGCTAGACAATTTGACACGCTCACACTATTCTAGCATTTTTTTAAGCCCCCCCCCCCCCAAAAAAAAAGCAAGGATGTCAAAGGCATACACACAAATATGCTTAATATAACCACGCGTATTTCCACTGGACTGAGACTGAAACTAATGAGTGTATTTCCTGAAGGCTCATTTGTGATGACTGGTGAGGTTGTTGTTGTTTTTTTTGTTTTTTTTTTTTTAAAGGACAAAAGGTCTCCTCTTGCCTCACATCTGTCCTCACTGTTAAACACATTAGTCACATATACCGCTATGTAAATGTGAAGGTGTTATTACTGTATGTATGGTACATGCCATACCGCCATATCATGGTACATGACAGTAGTAACGTTCCGTACACGTCAACACAGAGAAAACATGTCATATATGCCGGTTCGTTTATAATTTATGATCTTATTTTCCAGCCTCCAGCGATCACACACACACACACACACATGCAGTGTTTATTCACACATGCAGACAAAAGACTCATTTTACTTTATAGCTTATAGCTTATTGCTATAAACACATTTTGGCCTCATTTTCACCCCATACTGCGCTTATTAGCGTGCTTTCTTTTGTACCCATTCCTCCGTTTGTTTTCCCCATACTCGTTTGTCACTGTATTTTCCTTCTATAACATCACGATCTGGTTAAAAAATAATATAAAAATAAACAATGTGTGTATTGCGGCGCACAAAAACCACTAGAAAGAGTCCCGCAGAATATATACAAGTTGTGTTTATCATTTCAGCTCTTATGAACTCTTCCCGCTTCCTAATTTTAAGCTTTCCTTCTTCTTTGGCTTCCAACTAAGTTGAAAGCCGCTTGATAAATATGTATATTTTTCGGCTTGTTGGCAAGCAGCGTAGCGGCAAACGGTACGCGGTAATGACAGCCAGGGCGGCGAGATGAAGTCTACCTGATCCTGCTGTGTCAGCTGTCTGTGCACAATTACCTCTCAATTACACTCATTTCCTCCTCCAGGCCAAGGAGATGGGGGGGGCGGGGGGGGGGTGAAAGAGAGACGCAAAGCGAGTCAGTTATCATGCTGGAAGCCCAATTGAAGGTTTCAATGAAATCGAAGCACTTAATGATCGTCATGATTGAATTTGGCCAAAATTATAAGCTATGTTTGAGTAATCGATTACTGAACAATCCGAATCGGAATCAGTTTCAATCGGATGGATAGCATTTCACTTTTTCTTTGCATTTGCAAGACCTTTCCACTCAATCTCTACTTTAATTGGTTCCAGACGCCACCGTAATAAGTGAATAAGTAGGATTCACCATTATTAGAGCCCTCCAGACATGAAATAGCACCCCTATAGTCACATTCCCACTCCTACAGAGCTTTTTGTTCCACTCTGCAGTGGAACAAAACATCTGGTTGACGTCATGCAGTGCAAGGTGAATAAGTAGGATTCACCATTATTAGAGACCTCCAGACATGAAATAGCACCCCTATAGTCGAATTTCCACTGCTATAGATCTTTTTGTTCCGCTCTGCATCTATGGTTGACGTCATGCGGTGCAAGGTGAATAAGTAGGAGTCACCATTGTTAGAGCCCTCCAGACATGAAATAGCACCCCTATAGTCACATTCCCACTCCTACAGATCTTTTTGTTTCACTCTGCAGTGGAACAAAACGTCTGGTTGACGTCATGCAGTGCAAGGTGAATAAGTAGGATTCACCATTATTAGAGACCTCCAGACATGAAATAGCACCCCTATAGTCACATTTCCACTCCACTCCTATAGATGTTTTGTTCCACTCTGCATCTATGGTTGACGTCATGCAGTGCAAAGTGAATAAGTAGGATTCACCATTGTTAGAGCCCTCCAGACATGAAATAGCACCCCTATAGTTGAATTTCCACTGCTATAGATCTTTTTGTTCCGCTCTGCATCTATGGTTGACATCATGCGGTGCAAGGGGAATAAGTAGGATTCATCATTATTAGAGCCCTCCAGACATGAAATAGCACCCCTATAGTCACATTCCCACTCCTACAGATCTTTTTGTTCCACTCTGCAGTGGAACAAAACGTCTGGTTGACGTCATGCAGTGCAAGGTGAATAAGTAGGATTCACCATTATTAGAGACCTCCAGACATGAAATAGCACCCCTATAGTCACATTTCCACTCCACTCCTATAGATGTTTTGTTCCACTCTGCATCTATGGTTGACGTCATGCAGTGCAAAGTGAATAAGTAGGATTCACCATTGTTAGAGCCCTCCAGACATGAAATAGCACCCCTATAGTTGAATTTCCACTGCTATAGATCTTTTTGTTCCGCTCTGCATCTATGGTTGACATCATGCGGTGCAAGGGGAATAAGTAGGATTCATCATTATTAGAGCCCTCCAGACATGAAATAGCACCCCTATAGTCACATTTCCACTCCACTCCTATAGATCTTTTTGTTCCACTCTGCATCTATGGTTGACATGCAGTTCAAGGTGAAGAAGTAGGATTCACCATTATTAGAGCCCTCCAGACATGAAATAGCACCCCTATAGTCACATTTCCACTCTTACAGATGTTTTTGTTCCGCTCTGCATCTATGGTTGACATCGTGCAGTGCAAGGGGAATACGTAGGATTCACCATTGTTAGAGCCCTCCAGACATGAAATAGCACCCCTATAGTCACATTTCCACTCCTATAGATCTTTTTGTTCCACTCTGCATCTACGGTTGACATGCAGTTCAAGGTGAATAAGTAGGATTCACCATTGTTAGAGCCCTCCAGACATGAAATAGCACCCCTATGTTTTGTCAAATTACATCACACTGTTTTAGCTTCAGCTGTTTCAGTTTCAGCTTCAACCAGACCCCCCCCACCCCCGAACCCAAAGACAATATAATGTCTCATCAATGTAACATTACTGATGCCCAGTGACCAGAAGACAACATACAACTATTTTTTGACCAATAATTGGCCATAGTAAACCACAAAACAGCGATCAATGATTCATTAATTTTTATAATGTAAACAACTTTGGTGGTTTACTTCCAGCACAAGCCAGTGTCTACCCAACCAGTCTCAGCTTTAAAGGTAGTATATCTCGCAGGGATGAGAGCAGGAAGAACAACATGAGAGGAAAGACAAAAGTAAACATCGGTGAATTAGGACAAGAAAAGATGAAGGCAGCAACAAAAGAAGCGAGGGTCAAGCAGGATGGAGGTGAAGAGAGACAAGCAAAGAGAGAGCTGATAGAAGAGCCAACATGCTGCTAGCTGCGAGGGGGACAGCTGGTCAGCTGCTGCTCTGCTCTGCTCTCCTCTAGTGTGGGGAGCTGCCCTCAGGACAGCCACCCTGCCCCACACACACACATACACCTGCTCACACAGTTTTACACGCCCCCACACCCCCACACACCCACACTCTCCTCCGCAGATGGTTGCATGTATACATACAAACAACAAACTGCACCCCGAGCTTGCGTCACCTGAACACATCACAGGCAGGCATGCACAAGTGCACGCACTTCATGCCCTTTACTTCCGTGACATGAAGCATCCAGTAATATTATATAATAATATTAAATATAGATGAGATATTATATAGATGACATAGAAGAGAGACAAGAGTAGTTATTTCAGCACCATGGATAGCGCACACGACTCTGAGCCTAATGCGTATATTTACCACCAGTAGGGGGTGCCAAATTAACTTCTCATTCATTTGTAATGGGGAAACTCATTCATTACTTCATTCATTTTCTACCACTTATCCGCATGAGGGTCGCAAGTGAGTTGCTGGAGCCTATCCCAGCTGTCTTCAGGCGTGAGGCGGGGTACACACTGTACAAGTATGAGTCGCACAAGGCCATAAATGCATAATTAGGTAGAAAAAAACATACATAAGTCGTAATTTATTTTACAAACTAATTCATTCATTTTCTACCGCTTATCCTAACGAGGGTCACTGGAGCCTATCCCAGCTGTCTTCAGGGCGAGAGGCGGGGTACACCCTGTACTGGTGGCCAGCCAATCACAGGGCACATATAGACAAACAACCATTCACACTCACATTCATACCTATGGACAATTTGAAGTCGCTAATTAACCTAGCATGAATGTTGGAGTAATTTTACTTTATTTTAGTTTTATTGTGTGCGAGACACTTTGTCAATTAGCATGTTTTTGGAATAGGGGAGGAAACCGGAGTACCCGGTTCACGGGGAGAATATGTAAACTCCACACAGAGATGCCCGAGGGTGGGATTGAACTCGGGTCATCTAGCTGTGAGGCCTAGATGAAACGGGAAACTGTCACAGAAAAGGAAGCATTGTACTCCGAGGAACATTTTTGACGTTGGTTGAGAAATGTAAACACCCCGATTTTATGTTTTGAAATGATCTTCCACTGGTTGCCATATGTACAGAACCTATGCGTCCATTTGTTGCCAGTCGTGCAAATTTTTTATTTTATTTTTTTTATGAGCGTATTTTCTAATGTCAAATGTGCCGTGGTTCATAAAAAGATTGGGCAACACTTGCTCTAATAAACGCCTTACCTCTAATAAACACCCGGTACTCTCTGCAGTTAAGTACATCGACCCCACTGGACACTTTTGCACAAAGAAGGTACATTTCGAACATAAAAAAAAACACCCTGTGCAGAAATATGCACTAAAAGATGGAAGCATCCCAGCTACATTGATGCAAAACTGATGATGCAAACTTTATGTAACTATAAAAATACTGCTATACACGCCAAAACAAAAATGATAGCACGCTTATTTTGGACTTATTTCAGATCTCAGCTTTTAACGGTCCTGTGGAGTGCTGATGGTACAGTATGAGTTCAGAGGTACTTTGGCTGATTTACGTTTTGTTGACGCGTTGCCTTTTGTCAGCGCAGCAAACCGCATGCGAGGTCGAGACCGAAACCTTTCACGACATGTGATACGGTGGCTGGTGAGGGCGGTGCTAAAAAACATGACACGACACGGGTGTAAGCGTCCGACATACACGCGTATGCCCTACTTCCTGTTGCCATCCCCGAGCGGTGCCTTATCAAGGTAGCATACGTATGTTATCTTCTATTCAGCACTAACCTTCACGCAAGCAAACAATGCCCCCCACCGCCCCCCCACCGCCCGTCACGGAGTAAAGAGATGCGCTCCACTTCCACACTGGAAGGCCTCCTCTGTCACGGATTTGCATTTGTGGGGCATCATTTGCATATAATCCCAGTTAGCGGGGAGGGATAGAAGAAAAGAATGTGCGATTCCATCAATGGACGGGGAGTGTTGGATGTGAGATGGGAATCAGTGTGATGTGAAAATGAGTACCGTGGGATCCTGGAGGATGGCTCTTAAGTGGAAAGATGAGAATAGTGGAGGTGGGGGCAGGAGGGGGGGGGTGTTGTTGTGTGTTTAAAGCATCGGCGTGTTTGTTTACATCAGCACGCCCTTGAATACCGTGGAGCGTCATCAGGGCCACATGGGGCCCGTGCCAATTATATCCTCTGCAAGCCGTCACAGAGACGCAGGGGGACATCATTATTATATCGGGAATTATTTGCATTATTTTCCAAACGTGTTATGACATCAATGACTGGTGAATAAATGGCAATAATAATAATAATAATGATGATGATGATGATTATGATAATCATCATAATAACAATAATGATGATAATGGTGATGATGATAGTGATAGTAATAGTGATAATGATAATAATAATAATAATAATAATAATAATAATAATAATAATAATAATAATAATAATAATAAAAATAATAATAATAATAAAAATAATAATAATAATAACGATAATGATAACAATAACAATAACGATGACAATGATGCTAATAATCATAATGATGATAATGATAATAATAATAAAATAAAATAATGGAGAAGAGCGCCATAAACAGCGGCCCCTTATAGGAGTTAGATATGAAAAGTGTACTGGGCACACTGGACTGTGTATCACACGACTTCTCAACGTACGTATGGGCCAATGTCCTTGAATGCACCTCACATTGTGGTAAATGCTATTGGCTAGCTATGCTACCTGGAGGTGCATGCTAAGAGTGGAGACACACAGATGCGGATATCTGCTGGAGAAGAGCACCATCAACAGCGGCCCCTTAAAGAAGTTATTTATGAAAAGTGTACTGGGCACACTGGACTGTGTATCACACGACTTCTCAACGTACGTATGGGCCAATGTCCTTGAATGCACCTCACATTGTGGTAAATGCTATTGGCTAGCTATGCTACCTGGAGGTGCATGCCAAGAGTGGAGACACACAGATGCAGATATCTGCTGGAGAAGAGCGCCATAAACAGCGGCCCCTTATAGGAGTTAGATATGAAAAGTGTACTGGGCACACTGGACTGTGTATCACACGACTTCTCAACGTACGTATGGGCCAATGTCCTTGAATGCACCTCACGTTGTGGTAAATGCTATTGGCTAGCTATGCTACCTGGAGGTGCATGCTAAGAGTGGAGACACACAGATGCAGATATCTGCTGGAGAAGAGCGCCATAAACAGCGGCCCCTTATAGGAGTTAGATATGAAAAGTGTACTGGGCACACTGGACTGCGTATCACACGACTTCTCAACGTACGTATGGGCCAATGTCCTTGAATGCACCTCACGTTGTGGTAAATGCTATTGGCTAGCTATGCTACCTGGAGGTGCATGCTAAGAGTGGAGACACACAGATGCGGATATCTGCTGGAGAAGAGCGCCATAAACAGCGGCCCCTTAAAGAAGTTAGATATGAAAAGTGTACTGGGCACACTGGACTGTGTATCACACGACTTCTCAACGTACGTATGGGCCAATGTCTTGGCAAGGCATTGTTTACATATTCCCCCGCATTAAAGATGATTTAGCAAGAATTGGGGCCATAAGAATTGTTTATATGGCGACCATATCATTTAATGGCGTCTCTGGCCTTTTTCTTCCTAGCCGATGAATGTGTTGGATATGGTAGTCGCTGACGCCCGGCTAAATCAGGTATAAATCAGGCTAACACTCATAGCGCTGCATCGCTGCCTTTATTCTCTCACTATCTTCTCCTTTCATGTCTCATTTTGCCCTCTCCACTTCCTTCTCATTAGCCGGCCTTCTTCGCTCGTCCTCTGCCTGCTCTCAGCGTCTCCCTCGCAGGCGTTCTCTGCGGTTCTTTCCTCTCGCTCTGTCCCCTCTGCTTCCATCTCCCTCTCTCTCTCGCTCTTTTTGCCTTCATTGTCTGACTGAGCCGTCTGATCCCCCCCACACCCCCCCCCCCCGCCTGAGCACTAAGAAGGTCGTCCACAAGTGATCGCAAAGCTACAGTCAGTAGATTTGATGACTTTTATGGACTTCAAAGCCAACTTTTGGAGTTTCTGGAACAGCAATAAAGCTGAGAGGCAATCATTTAGTCAAATAAAGACGTGATCATTTCATAGAGGTAATGGAATTATGGCTAGTCGCCTGTAATCATCATATTCATTCATTCATAGAAAATGAATGAATGAATGCTAACCGAGGCGTACGTTAACGGAGGTTCTATTCTACATGCAAATCAGTGGGTTCTCTCGGAGCCAAACAGAGCTTTTCTTCCTGCATATAAGTGGTAGAAAATGAATGAATGTGCACAAAATAAAACTAAAATAAAGTAAAATTATTCCGACAACATGCATGCTAGGTTAATCGGCGACTCCAAATTGTCCATAGGTATGAATGTGAGTGTGAATGGTTGTTTGTCTATATGTGCCCTGTGATTGGCTGGCCACCGGTCCAGGGTGTACCCCGCCTCTTGCCTTAAAGACAGCTGGGATAGGCTCCAGCACCCCCCGCGACCCTCGTTAGGATAAGCGGTAGAAAATGAATGAATGAATGAATGAGTTCTCCTCCTATTTTGTGTGGAAGTGGTAACTTTTTGGCTTCTTATTTTGTCTTTCCCCACCCTCGGTCATCTCTGTGTGGAGTTTGCATGTTCTCCCCGTGCATGCGTGGGTTTTCTCCCGGTACTCCGGTTTCCTCCCACATTCCAAAAACATGCTAGGTTAATTAGCGACTCCAAATTGTCCATAGGTATGAATGTGAGTGTGAATGGTTGTTTGTCTATATGTGCCCTGTGATTGGCTGGCCACCAGTCCAGGGTGTACCCCGCCTCTCGCCTCGAAGACAGCTGGGATAGGCTCCAGAACCCCCCGCGACCCTCGTGAGGATAAGCGGTAGAAAATGAATGAATGAATGAATGAGTTCTCCTCCTATTTTGTGTGGAAGTGGTAACTTTTTGGCTTCTTATTTTGTCTTTCCCCACCCTCGGTCATCTCTGTGTGGAGTTTGCATGTTCTCCCCGTGCATGCGTTGGTTTTCTCCCGGTATTCCGGTTTCCTCCCAAATTCCAAAAACATGCTAGGTTAATTGGCGACTCCAAATTGTCCATAGGTATGAATGTGAGTGTGAATGGTTGTTTGTCTATATGTGCCCTGTGATTGGCTGGCCACCAGTCCAGGGTGTACCCCGCCTCTCGCCTCGAAGACAGCTGGGATAGGCTCCAGCACCCCCGCGACCCTCGTGAGGAAAAGCAGTAGAAAATGAATGAATTAATGAATGTAGACAAGAGATTGGAATATTCCTTTCCATGTGTACTGTAGTTTTCGGAAAGGTCATTCGGAATGTAAACATTTTTATACATAATGTCGACTTCAGGCATCCGAGGTCAGCGTCCACTTACTATGGCATGAAACGGTTGGGAATTGCTTGTATCCTAGTGTTATCCTACCCAGCATCCGGAATAACACAATAAGGCATAAGACATACGACGTGACTTCACAGACCAAGGTCACGCTTTTGACATTTTGAGTCAGTTTCTTATTGATGGAGACAGGCTGGGTGAAGTGTACCACCTTAGGGTACCACATACTCATTACTGAGTCGCATGACTGCACTTCCTTCAACACACACACACACACACACACACACATGCAGACTCTTACTGTAGCAACTAATAGCCACATTAAAGGCTAGCCTTGCTAAATGATCAATTACGTTAACAGCTCACTTGATGTCGTATCACAACCCTAATATGCAACTTAATGGCTTTGCTGGTTTCACTGGGAGGGAAACAGGTATCACAGCCGTCGCTTTTGATTGACAAGGAGGGCCGTGATGCTAGTCACAGCTTTCTTCGTGTTAAAGGTCGCGACAGGATGTACGATTTTTGTGGCTTGGGGGCCGTATGTGGCCCCCGCGGCTTGTTTTTAAGACACTTTAAATACATTTAAAAGATTTTTGCATTCTTTTTTTACGGAACAGAAATATCAATCGATTTTTCCATATTTTCCATCCATATTTTCCATAAAGCTGATGTGTGTCTAGGACTGGTGGCCAGCCAATCACAGGGCACGTGTAGACAAACAACCATTCACACTCACATTCATACCTATGGACAATTTGGAGTGGCCAATTAACCTAACTGTTAAGTAACTGTTGCATTTGTTCACTTCCTGCTTTCCTAATATTAATTTAATTTAATTTAATTTAATTTAATTTAATTTAATTTAATTTAATTTAATTTAATTTAATTTAATTTAATTTAATTTAATTTAATTTAATTTAATTTAATTTAATTTAATTTAATTTATTCATTCATTCATTTTCTACCGCTTTTCCTCACGAGGGTCGCAGGGGGTGCTGGAGCCTATCCCAGGTTGTATTTGGGCGAGAGGCGGGGTACACCCTGGTCTGGTGGCCAGCCAATCACAGGGCACGTATAGACAAACAACCATTCACACTCACATTCATACCTATGGACAATTTGGAGTGGCCAATTAACCTAACTGTTAAGTAACTGTTACATTTGTTCACTTCCTGCTTTCCTAATATAATTTTAATGTATTTTTATTTTATTTTATTTTTTAAACTTAATTTTATTTAATTAAATTTTATTTTTTTAACTTAATTTCATTAATTTTTATTTATAATTTTTTAAATTTTTTAATTTTTTAAATTTTTTGTTTTTTATCACGTACCATAGTACAAGGTGATATGACCATACAATGATATAATGGGTACCATAGTAAGTGTCAATATAGTGATATATATAGCACACCATGACTGGTTCAAGACTATAATACACATAACGTGATGAAAATATCCGATTCTTGACAAAATGACGCGCGCAAGAAAAGACGCACACAAGCACAGACGTGCGCACGCAGTTTGGAGAGACGTCAGCAGTTTCTCCATGCTTGACATTTCTCTCGCTGCGCTCTGCAGCCAGCACATGGAAGCTGTCCAGTGACATTTCTCTCTCGCACACACACCAACACACACACACACACACATGCACACACATGCACACACACACTAGTAAGACTAATTACAGATTTCACTACCAACAGACTTCTTAGCTGGATGCAGCTTGAGCTTGTCATCCTTCTCACTTTCTCCTTCGAATTTCACTCCCTGATTCCCACAGTGTTTCTCACCTCATTGTCACCCTCTTGCCTCCATCTGTCACACACACACACACACTCACACACACACACACACACTCAAACATATGCTGCATGCGTACACTTATTACACACATTGCATCTCCTTATTTTTAGCATCCCAGCTTTTCCTAATTTCTTCTCCTGCATGCGCCCCCACATCTGTCTAATGGAGCATCTCTCCCAGGGCGATGCTGAGAGACGGCGGCGGCGGCGGCGGCGGCATCGTCGCCGCAGCGAGTGGCTGGCCTTGATTGAAAATCCTGTTTAGCAGAGTTGCGCCTCATTGGGCATCATTAGTCCTCGTCTTTTTGCTAGCTCTCCTACACTCTCAATCATGCGGCGGGCATCCAGATCCTACGTGGTGTGGCCATCGGCGGCCTCTTTGATCCCCCATGATGCATTGCGATGGCTGTGTCGGCACTCGGCCATCCCCTCGGTCTCACAGAAACTTGACAAGCAACAAGCGAGGATCGATAGCGGATAAGACGCTGTTGTGGATTTTCTATTCTTCCTGCTTTCTTGTCATTATTGCGTCCTTTTACCTTGAACTGCATCATGCCCCGCCCACTTTATTTCTTTTTTATTTGTCCAGGCATATGAAACATTCATTCATTCAATCATTTTCTACCGCTTTTTCCTCAAGAGGGTCGCAGGGGTGCTGGAGCCTATCCCAGCCAATCACAGGGCACATATAGACAAACAACCATTCACACTCACATTCATACCTATGGACAATTTGGAGTTGCTAATTAACCTAGCATGTTTTCGGAATGTGGGAGGAAACCGGAGTAACCCGGAGAAAACCCACACATGCACGGGGAGAACATGCAAACTCCACACAGAGATGACCAAGGGTGGGGAAAGACAAAATAAGAAGCCACAAAGTTACCACTTCCACACAAAATAAAAGAACTCATTCATTCATTCATTTTCTACCGCTTATCCTCACAGGGGTGCTGGAGCCTATCCCAGCTGTCTTCTTCGGGGCGAGAGGCGGGGTACACCCTGGACTGGTGGCCAGCCAATCACAGGGCACATATAGACAAACAACCATTCACACTCACATTCATACCTATGGACAATTTGGAGTCGCTAATTAACCTAGCATGTTTTTGGAATGTGGGAGGAAACCGGAGTACCCGGAGAAAACCCACGCATGCACGGGAAGAACATGCAAACTCCACACAGAGATGGCCGAGGGTGGAATTGAACCCGGGTCTCCTAGCTGTGAGGTCTGCACGCTAACCACACAACCGCCGTGCGGCCCATATTTATTTCTATTATTTATAATTATTTATATATATATTATTTTATTATTTTATTATTTTATTATTTTATTATTTTATTATTTTATTATTTTATTATTTTATTATTTTATTATTTTATTATTTTATTATTTTATTATTTTATTATTTTATTATTTTATTATTTTATTATTTTATTATTTTAAAGTGACTTCTATCTGCTACTTATTGACAGGCGGAACCGCATGCAAATAAGCATACAGTAATTAAAATCAATATGTAAAATAGTGTTTGTGAGAAACATCTACAGGATAAAATAACATGGCGGTTGTAACACGCACTAAGCTAAAAATTCAACTCCAACGTCCGCCGCCGCCGCCGCCGCCACTTCCTGCAACACTCGGCTCTTCTAGCAACGGAAAACATTTACAACAGCACACATGAGAACAAGTTTAAATTCATGGCTTATTGTCTCTTATTATGTGTACTATAGGGGTGCTAGTTCATGTCTAGAGGGCTCTATGCAAATATTCCATTGGGGAAATACTTACTGGGCCAGATAACTCGTAAAATGATTTGGATTCATGAAATAGTTTTAAGTAGCATGAGGTTGTCGGACTCTACTCCATAGTTAAAGTCAGCTAACGCTAGCTTCATTCATTCCAGACATCATAATTCATCACATCATCGTTCTTGTCCTCGGAAGCCACAAGAATCTTAAAGGCATTGCGTGGGATGTTGGGATGCGACTGGGAGACGGCGTTCCACAAAAGGCGGCCATGCGTCTCACAGCATCAATATGAGAGCAGAGAAAGCGGCGACAAACAACTTCCCCGTGTTTAGCTTGTAGCCAGGAACACGCCAACCTCCAACCCCCCCCCTCTCGGTGGTCTGCCGTTCGGAGAGAAATGTGAATTGCGTGTAATTTCCAGGTGTGAATACAAGGGTAGCGTCAAGGTCACAGCTTCCCTGGAAGGAAGCGTTCCACCGCGGATGCACGGAACGTCCTTCTGTTACTGGAATTGTTGGTTCACCATATGGTGTTGAGGATGAGGATGAAGAGTGCGTGCCGCTCGACAATATCCAACATGGCTGAAATATGGCAGAAATATACAACATGTTATGCCGAAATACGCATCAAATTAAAATGAACATACAATAATAAAATAAAAACAGTATGTTTTCTGAGACGCCGTCCATCTTCTATGCTGCTTATCCTCAGCCTATCCCAGCTGACTTCACCCAAGAGGCGGGGACCACCCTAGACTGGTGGCCAGCCAATCACAGGGCACGTATAAACAAACAACCAAATGCGAGTCATGCCTGGTAATTTAACCTACCAATGACTTCCCTGATATTGAAAGCATGATTTAAAACGGGGGGGGGGGGGGGGCAAACTTTTTGACTCGCGGGTCGCATTGAGTTAACAAAATTGACGGGGGGGCCAGACTACATATTTTACACATAACAGTCCACCTGGAATTATTATTATTATTATTATTATTATTATTATTACTAGCATTATTAGCATTATTAGCATTATTAGCATTATTAGCATTATTAGCATTATTAGCATTATTAGCATTATTAGCATTAGTATTAGCATTATTACTATTACTATTACTATTATTGTTATTGTTATTATTATTACATTATTATTACGATTACATTATTATTATTGTTATTATTATTACTACTATTATTATTATTACTATTATTATTATTATCATTATTACTATTACTATTACTATTATTACTATTACTATTATTACTATTACTATTACTATTACTATTACTATTATTACTATTACTACTACTATTATTACTACTACTACTATTATTACTATTACTACTACTACTACTATTATTACTATTACTACTACTACTACTACTACTACTACTACTACTACTATTACTATTACTACTACTATTACTATTACTACTATTACTATTACTATTACTATTACTATTATTATTATTGTTATTATTATTATTACTACTACTATTATTATTACTACTACTATTATTATTACTATTATTATCATTATCATTATCATTATCATTATCATTATCATTATCATTATCATTATCATTATCATTATCATTATCATTATCACTATTATTATTACTATTACTATTACTACTATTACTATTACTATTATTACTATTATTACTATTACTACTACTACTACTACTACTACTACTACTACTACTACTACTACTATTACTATTATTATTATTATTATTATTATTATTATTATTATTATTATTATTATTATTATTATTATTATGTGCTTGTGTCCCTTTTTTCAGGAGCACTTTGTAACCAACAGACTACATCAAATAACGAAATGAAACCAACAGGTTGGCTCAAGCCATGACCCCACGTTGTATGTTGAGTTAAAAAAAATACTTTGGAAAGAACCGGCGGGCCAAAAGTGGCCCCCGGGCCGTAATTTGCCTACCCCTGATTTCAAATGATACATTTGTTCTCATAATAAGGACCATTTTGCTACACTTGGTTTAATACAGTCAATCATCACAGGTGGAAGTGACATAAACACGGTGATGGAAATTAGAATGCAGATTCCGGACGCTTCCAAAAGCCACCTTGTGTTTGGCTGTTGTGTTATTTATGGCGACCAATAGCGTTGGGATTTATTTGCAAAAGAATGGTATTGTTTCCGCAGGCCGCATAAAATGGCCGTGCGTTCTGACGCTGTATTGTTTTTTTTTTTTGTGTCTCAAGCGCACACTTTTGTTCATTGTTTTGGCCGACAATGGAACAGGAAACGACACGTTCTCTGGAGACGTTTGAAAGCGCAATTCTGATTGAAGGCATCCCAGCGTGCGTCCGCTCACTATTTACCGTTTTGGAAATGAAAGAGACAATTAGTCACTCCGGTCTGCCTGGAAGTCTTGGCTTCCTGCTCCGACCCACATCTCCGTCTCTGCAGGTTCTTACGGTTCCAACAACGCGTGTGTATTAAAAAGCAGGCTGACGGTCGGTGCTCTCGAAAGCCCGTGGCTGTCACACAGCACATCGGCTGTCATAACAGACCTGAGTCCCCCCCCCCCCCACATCTGAGGGTTCACGCATGGCTGAGTGTGATTAGGTTAAACACGCTCGCTGAGATGATTTGATGTGATGTCGCGTTATGCGTGTGCCTGACAGATAGGGAAACGAGAGGGAGTGGATGTGGGTTTGCGTCACATGCGTCCGTGGGGCCATCACATGCCAGCAGGCCACATTCAACACATGAGTTGCGCCAAAGGTAGTTTTATTGGAATTAATCGGCAATTAAGCAGCTATTTGATTAATCATCTACTTTCTGGTACTTGATTAATCATTTTTTTTTACCCTCCTTTTTTTGTGAGCAAGCCAGATTGGGGCTTCTTGTACGGACACAATATTAGGTACACTTGAGAGTCAACACATGAGTTGCGGAAAAGGTAGTTTTATAGGAATTAATCGGCGATTAAGCAGCTATTTGATTAATCATCTACTTTCTGGTACTTGATTAATCTTTTTTTACCCTCCTTTTTTGTGAGCAAGCCAGATTGGGGCTTCTTTTACGGACACAATATTAGGTACACTTGAGAGTCAACACATGAGTTGCGGCAAAGGTAGTTTTATAGGAATTAATCAGTGATTAATCAACTATTTGATTAATCATCTACTTTCTGGTACTTGATTAATCTTTTTTTTTACCCTCCTTTTTTTGTGAGCAAGCCAGATTGGGGCTTCTTGTACGGACATAATATTAGGTACACTTGAGAGTCAACACATGAGTTGCGGCAAAGGTAGTTTTATAGGAATTAATCGGTGATTAATCAGATATTTGATTAATCATCTATTTTCTGGTACTTGATTAATAATTTTTTTTACCCTCCTTTTTTGTGAGCAAGCCAGATTGGGGCTTCTTGTACGGACACAACATTAGGTACACGTGAGAGTCAACGCATGAGTTGCGGCAAAGGTAGTTTTATAGGAATTAATCAGTGATTAATCAGATATTGATTAATTAACTATTTTCTGGTACTTGATTAATCATTTTTTTACCCTCCTTTTTTGTGAGCAAGCCAGATTGGGGCTTCTTGTACGGACACAACATTAGGTACACGGGAGAGTCAACACATGAGTTGCGGCAAAATTTTAAAGACTGAGGCGTTAGAAGTGTTCGATACCCAACAACAAGCTTCACAAGTGTGGTTAGAGCCACATAGCCACAGGACCGCTTTCCAAGAACACTGGCTCAATATCTCTGTTGAGATTGATTTCCATCAGATATGTGAAAGCATCATTTGGCTCAGCTGGCGGCGACATGCACACGCACACACGCACACACACACACACACACACAAAGCCACGCTGAGGGCTGAACCTTCTTTGGCGAAAACCACATCCGTTTCAGCTCAACCCTCCCAAACACAAGGAGACAAGGTTATTAAAGGCATATCCTCCATCCTTACTTCTTATTACTTTGCTTTATTGAGCTCATTTCATTATGAGCCGTGCAAACATGGCACCTTTATTATTATTATTATTATTATTATTATTATTATTATTATTATTATTATTATTATTATTATTATTATTATTATTATTATTATTATTAATAATAGTAGTAGAAATAGTATTATGATCATCATCATCCCTATAATTATTATTATTATGATCATCATTATCACTATTATTATTATTAGTAGTAGTAGTAGTAGTAGTATCATTATTATTATTTATTAATATTATCATCATCACTATTATTATTATTATCATCACTAGTATTATCACTATCATCATTATATTATTATTATCATTACCATATTATTATTAGTAGTAGTAGTAGTAGTAGTAATAGTAGTAGCAGTATCATTATTATTATTATTTATTATTATTATCATTATCATTGTCATTATCATCATTATCATTATCATCATTATATTATTATTGTTACCATTACCATTATTATTATTATTATTATTATTATTATTATTAGTAGTAGTAGTAGTAGTAGTAGTAGTAGTAGTAGTAGTAGTAGTAGTAGTAGTAGTAGTAGTAGTAGTAGTAGTAGTAGTAGTAGTAGTAGTAGTAGTAGTAGTAGTAGTAGTAGTATCATTATTATTATTTATTATCATATTATCATTATCATTGTCATTATCATCATTATATTATTATTGTTACCATTACCATTATTATTATTATTATTAGTAGTAGTAGTAGTAGTAGTAGTAGTAGTAGTAGTAGTATCATTATTATTATTTATTATCATTATCATTGTCATTATCATCATTATATTATTATCATTATCATTATGATCATTATATTATTATTGTTACCATTACCATTATTATTATTAGTAGTAGTAGTAGTAGTGGTAGTAGTAGTAGTAGTAGTATCATTATTATTATTTATTATTATTATCATTATCATTGTCATTATCATCATTATATTATTATCATTATCATCATTATTATCATTATCATTTGGAAGTTTGCAAATGTTAGTTTGGTGTTTTTTCCATCCATCTCTCCATCTCTCCATCTCTCCATCTCTCCATCTCTCCATCTCTCCATCTCTCCATCTCTCCATCTCTCCATCTCTCCATCTCTCCATCTCTCCATCTCTCCATCTCTCCATCTCTCCATCCATGTACGTTTGTGTGTTGCTGTATGAATGCTACTTTAATGTCACCATGTGATTTTAAACGTCCTATAAGGGATCATCTTCTTTATAGCTTATTTGTCGGAATTCCCCTTAATGTGCTTCTTTTCCATCATCCCCCTTTCCTGCAAGTCAGCACTCGGGCCACACTTATCCCGACACATTAAGCCAGGAATCATGGAGTCCCCTCTCTACGAGCGGGGTTATGGCTCATTATGGCGTGATAACCATGCCAAAATGGAGCGCCGTCCCGCCCTTTCCCTCCATAATATTAACACTATCAGTCGGCCTGCAGCAGTATGGGGGGTTGGGGGGGGGGGGGGGGGGGGGTTAATCCAAGCAGTTTAACGTATCGCCACACGCTGCACTTCCTATCGGTGTCCACGCACATCATACACACTCACGCACACGCTCCGTTGTGATCTCTCTGGCCCCCGACGCACATCACCTGCCCGGGCTAAGTGCCTTTGCATGCACACACAGCAGGAATAAAGGCATGTCAGTCTATAATGGGGGGGGGCGGACCCTCAGGATTGCTGGAGGGGGGCGAGTCAGACTCTAAGACCCTCTTGACTTCCATCGTACACATCGGGGGTACGACACACATCCCACTGGTGATAACAATGTCAGTGGTCCACTTTATATCATGGCTGTCATGGCTATGTCTATACTGCATGATGGGTGGGGGGGGTGCGGGGGGGTCTCGTGTCCTTGGCGTGTGTAAAGGAAAATATCGGATCAACACACACGGTATTTTCAATGCGTCAATTGTTTTTTTTTAACTTAACCGAACTTAAGGCTGCACGGTGACCTAGTGGTTGGCGCGCAGACCTCACAGCTAGGAGACCCGAGTTCAACCCCACCCTCGGCCATCTCTGTGTGGAGTTTGCATGTTCTCCCCCCCACATTCCAAAAAAACATGCTACGTTAATTAGCGACTCCAAATTGTCCATAGGTATGAATGTGAGTGTGAATGGTTGTTTGTCTATATGTGCCCTGTGATTGGCTGGCCACCAGTCCAGGGGTGTACCCCGGCCTCTCGCCCCGAAGACAGCTGTGATAGGCTCCAGCATACCAATGACCCTCGTGAGAATAAGCGGTAGAAAATGAATGAATGTGCACTTGGGGGGAGAGGGGGGGACATACAACAATGAATCTCGCACACAATAAAACTAAAATAAAGTAAAATTATTCCGACAAAAATGCATGCTAGGTTAATTAGCGAATCCAAATTGTCCATAGGTATGAATGTGAGTGTGAATGGTTGTTTGTCTTTATGTGCCCTGTGATTGGCTGTCCACTAGTCCAGGATGTACCAAAGACAGCCGGGATAGGCTCCAGCACCCCCTGCGACCCTCATGAGGAAAAGCAGTAGAAAATGAATGAATGAATAAAAACTGGACTTGTGAATCCGATTATATATTCATTCGGATTGGCACTTTTCTTTCAGAATGAGGTGTATACAAAGGTTCGATTCTTTCAGTTTAAGCAAATAAACCGAATGAAATTGGAATATTTGGGTCCATGTATACGTGGCTATCATCACAATATTCTGCATGCAGGTTTCCCGGTAACCGAAATACAAACTAGCCTTCTACTTTCTCCTTTTCCAACAAAGACAGCAGACAAGATGATAAACGGTGCCTTCGTGTGTCATTGTGTCGTACAACACAACGTGACGTATTAAATAAGGAAAAACACAGGTGCAGCTGATCACCGAACAACGGCTCGGCTATATAAGCGTCCCCCTGAGCTGTGAGCGTCATCCACTGATTCATTAGCAGCTGTGCTCCTGCTGATTGCTCCTCGTGTTCTAACTCGCCAGAAGAAGCTGCCGGGGTGACAGCGAATAAGTAGAATGAATGTCTCCTTCAGCTGGAAGATCTTTATTATTATTACAAAATGCTCAGTTGTTGCCATTGTTTTGGAAAAATAATGACGCAATTCTATGGTAATGGTTTAATTTCATTTCAACATGCATCAGATTACAATTGAATGCATCCCATAATCAGTTCACAGTTCCACATGTCCAAAAAGGAGTAGGAAGAAGCAAAGCTTATTAAATCCTACCCCTCCATCTGGTACTTTTACAATCAGTAACTGTTATATTTGTTCACTTCCTGCTTTCCATAATACAGTTTAGGGTTTTTGTTTTAGGTTAATTAGCGACTCCAAATTGTCCATAGGTATGAATGTGAGTGTGAATGGTTGTTTGTCTATATGCGCCCTGTGATTGGCTGGCCACCAGTCCAGGGTGCACCCCGCCTCTCACCCGAAAAAGACAGCTGGGATAGGCTCCAGCACCCATCGCAACCCTTGTAAGGATAAGCGGTAGAAAATGAATGAATGAATGACTTCTCCACCTATTTTGTGTGGAAGTGGTAAATTTTTGGCTTCTTATTTTGTCTTTCCCCACCCTCGGTCATCTCTGTGTGGAGTTTGCATGTTCTCCCCATGCATGCGTTGGTTTTCTCCGGGTACTCCGGTTTCCTCCCACATTCCATAAACATGCTAGGTTAATTAGCGACTCCAAATTGTCCATAGGTATGAATGTGAGTGTGAATGGTTGTTTGTCTATATGTGCCCTGTGATTGGCTGGCCACCAGTCCAGGGTGTACCCCGCCTCTCGCCCAAAGAAGACAGCTGGGATAGGCTCCAGCACCCATCACAACCCTTGTGAGGATAAGCGGTAGAAAATGAATGAATGAATGAGTTCTCCTCCGATTTTGTGTGGAAGTGGTAACTTTTTGGCTTTTTATTTTGTCTTTCCCCACCCTCGGCCATCTCTGTGTGGAGTTTGCATGTTCTCCCCGTGCATGCGTGGGTTTTCTCCGGGTACTCCGGTTTTCCCACATTCCAAAAACATGCTAGGTTAATTTAATTAGCAACTCCAAATTGTCCATAGGTATGAATGTGAGTGTGAATGGTTGTTTGTCTATATGTACCCTGTGATTGGCTGACCACCGCCTCTCGTCTGTAGACAGCTGGGATAGGCTCCAGCACCCCTGCCCGCGACCCTCATGAGGATAAGCAGTCGAAAATGAATGAATTGAATGAACCTAGCATGTTTTTTGGAATGTGGGAGGAAAACCGGAGTACCCGGAGAAAACCCACGCATGCACCGGGAGAACATGCAAACTCCACACAGACATGGCCGAGGGTGGAATTCCCGGTTAGCATATTCATGTCAAAAAGTTGTGGGATAAAAACCGCAGCACTTGCTCCTATGAAAGTGAAAGTGAATACTAAGCTTAGTAACAGTCATTAGTATTGTAAGTTTGTTTTCTGTTTGAGTGAAATACTGCAGTACTACGACTCCTAGTACGAGTACGAGTACTAGTACGAGTACTACTTGTCAAGGAGGCTGAAAAACAAGATGCACAAGGTCACTTTTCACCTCGGAATCACTTCCGTGAAATGAAGCAGCACGTGCTAACTTATTTATGTACGCCTGCAGACAAGAAGAAGGTCACGCGGGGTGGGGGGGGGATGTACTGTGTATGACTTTTTTCTATGAAACATTACATCGAGACCTCTGATGCAATAAAGGAGGGGGGGGGGTGTGAGCGAATAGACGCCTTTAGTCACACAATCGCCTTCCTTCGGTGGCTCTCTAATAGTTTTGAAGTGGGGGCAACCTTGTGATGTAATTTGATGTGTGATGCTCGATGACAGTGACACAATACTGTGTGTGTGTGTGTGTGTGTGTGTGTGTATGTGTTTGTGTGATCTACTAGGCACACTGGCTAGCCATGTAACAAGTGCCGGTAGGTTCAAAGATCCAAACTCGGCCACCCGGGCAGTCATCATGTCATGCTTGAAAAAATGTCCCCCCCCCCCCCCCAGACTGAGTAGATGATGCACTCCGTCGTTGTCGCCCGAACTTTGTGTGTCGACACATTTTTATCCAGGTGTGTCGGAGTCCTTCACATCACACCAAGCGGCGGTGTTTTTTTTTTTTTCTGCGTGTGCATGAGTAGGAATGATCTCATCCATATTCTTCAGAAACACTGCAGTTGAACGGCTCAGTTGGTCTGACTTTATGAAGGCCCATAAACCGCCTCCCCCCTCCCCTGCCGCCGCCGCCCGCCGCCATCCGCCACTGTCTTTACAGCGCTACAGCATTCGGCACCGCTGATCAGCACTATTCAAGGCAAGCATCGGAGGGGAAAACCTCATTCACCCTTTTAGGATTCAACACAAAAGAGCCAATGAATAATCAGTTTTTCTCGAGTCTTTCTTGATCGAAGCTTTATATTGTCAACATATGAAGTAGACAGCATGCAAAAAGTACTTTATACAGCGCCATCGTAAAGAAAGTGTTACATAATCTCATGTTTTTTTAACCTTATTTAACAAAAGACAATGAAGCTATTAATGTAAGGACTTTGATTGGATTTGTAGCCCTCGGTAGCATCATTAGGACAATTTTAGAGGGGGTTCAGCCCCCCTAAAATATTCTTAAGCCCCCCTAAAAATTTGATATTTTTTATAGATTTTTTTTTTTACAATTTGATATTTTTTATTGATTTTCTTTCCCCATAAAATGTTCTTAAGCACCCCTAAAAATTTTATATTTTTTTATAAAAAGTTTTTTTTACAATTTGATATTTTTCATAGATTTTTTTTTTTTACAAATAAAATCTCTGACAAATTTCATATAATACAGCAAAAGCAGGCTAATAAGCAAGCCAATAAGCAGGCTAATACTAGTCTACTACTACTATTAATAGTAGTAGTACTACTTATTTAACAAAAGACAATGAAGCTATTGATGTAAGAGTTTGGGTTGGATTAATAGCGCTCAGAGGCGTCATTAGGCCTATTTTAGGGGGGTTCAGCCCCCCTAAAATTTTATTAAGCCCCCCTAAAAATTTGATATTTTTTATAGATTTTTTTTTACAATTTGATATTTTTTATTGATTTTCTTTCCCCATAAAATGTTCTTAAGCACCCCTAAAAATTTTATATTTTTTTATAAAAAGTTTTTTTTACAATTTGATATTTTTCATAGATTTTTTTACAAATAAAATCTCTGACAAATTTCATATAATACGGCAAAAGCAGGCTAATAAGCAAGCCAATAAGCAGGCTAATACTAGTCTACTACTACTATTAATAGTAGTAGTACTACTTATTTAACAAAAGACAATGAAGCTATTGATGTAAGAGTTTGGGTTGGATTAATAGCGCTCAGTGGCGTCATTAGGCCTATTTTAGGGGGGTTCAGTCCCCCCTAAAATTTCTTAAGCTCCCCTAAAAATTGTATATTTTTTATAAAAAAAATTTTTACAATTTGATATTTTTTATAGATTTTTTTTACAAATAAAATCTCTGACAAAATTTATATAATAGGGCAAAAGCAGGCTAATAAGCAAGCCAATAAGCAGGCTAATACTAGCCTACTAGTACTACTCATAGTAGTACTCTGATGTGCCCTGTGATTGGACTGATGGCCAGCCAATCACAGGGCACATATAGACAAACAACCATTCACACTCACACATATATTATATACGTAGTAGATGAGATAGAAACAGTGAGACAAGAGAACAAGAGTAGTCATTTCAGCACCATGGACAGCGCCCATGACCCTGAGCCTGTCTCTGGTGGCTCAATAATGACTGTGTGAATATATTTACCACCAGTAGGGGGTGCCAAATTTACTTCCCATTCATTTGCAATGGGCAATTTGCAATACAGCTGATAGTATAACACTTTTATAGATAAAATTAAATAAACAATTCAAGGAAAATATGTTTTGTTAACTCAATACAACCCACGAGTCAAAATATTTGCCCACTATGAATGATTGATTTGAATGTATAGTATCTCACAGGATTACGCAACAGAACATGCTTCTACATGATGTGATTGTTGTTTTAGCAAGAGCTGAGAGGAAGCGTGATGAGCACCGACATAACAAAGAGAGCAGGTGCTCCCCGACAAGACAGCAGCTGCAATGTTTGCTATATTTTCCCAACTTCTCCCGCCCTCGTGTCATTCCTTTTTCCTCTTCCCGCCATCTGCTTCCTTGCCGTCCCATTCATCTTAAAACATCCTTTCCTTCCTTTAACTTTCTCACGTTTCTTCCCGCCAGTGTAGCACGTTAATCAGGTACGGGTTAGACCACCGAGGTTGAAATGTGGGGGCTGGAAGGTGGCAGCAGTTGGTTCGGAAGATGATTTCAAGGTCAAAGTCGGGCGTGTGTTAACACACACACATACACATACATACACACACATACACACACGCATGCCACATTTCGCCCACACAGTGTCTGAGTGTGAAGCATCAGTCTCTGTTAGACATGGTGGGTGGGCACACTGACAGGAGATTTATGCTTGAAAACATGGAGCAGAGCTCTTGATCCAAAAAAAAGGGGGGGCGGTAGGGGGGGGCAGAAGGAAAGGAATGACTCTTGATGATGAGTGTGTGTATTTGTGAATGACTTATTATCTGAGTGTGTGTGTGTGTGTGTGTGAGTGTGTGTGTGTCGGTGTACATGGCACCCACCGGTGGCGTCATTAGGCCTATTTTAGGGGGACTAAAATTCTTGTTCTTAAGCCCCCCCTAAATAGTTTGATAATAAAATTTAAAATTTAAAATTTAAAATTTAAAATTTAAAATTTAAAATTTAAAATTTAAAATTTAAAATTTAAAATTTAAAATTTAAAATTTAAAATTTAAAAAAATTAAAATCTTTAAATATATTAGGAAAGCAGGAAGTGAACAAATGTAAGGGGGCTAAAATTCTTGTTCTTAAGCCCCCCTAAATAGTTTGATATTTTTTACCCCAGCAAAAGCAGACGGCCTAAAATTAAAATTAAAATTAAAATTAAAATTAAAATTAAAATTAAAATTAAAATTAAAATTAAAATTAAAATTAAAATTAAAATTAAAATTCTTTAAATATATTAGGAAAGCAGGAAGTGAACCAATGTAAGGGGGCTAAAATTCTTGTTCTTAAGCCCCCCTTAAATAGTTTGATATTTTTTACCCCAGCAAAGGCAGACGGCCTCAAAATTAAAATTAAAATTAAAATTAAAATTAAAATTAAAATTAAAATTAAAATTAAAATTAAAATTAAAATTAAAATTAAAATTAAAATTAAAATTAAAATTAAAATTAAAATTAAAATTAAAATTAAAATTAAAATTAAAATTAAAAAAACTTGGAAAGCAGGAAGTGAACAAATGTAACATTTACTGATTGTAAAAGTACCAGATGGAGGGGTAAGATTTAATAAGCTTTGCTTCTTCCTACTCCTTTTGGACATGTGGAACTGTGAACTGATTATGGGATGCACTCAATTGTAATCTGATGCATGTTCAAAATGAAATGAAACCATTACCATAAAATGTCCTTGGGCTCTACACACCTTGGACTTGAAGGTATCTTCAAGCTTCAGGCATGGAGCCTTTAGTTGAAGATATATATATATATATACTGTATGTGAGTGTAAAGTGTAAACGCCCCAGGGTCTGCTTGGCCCTTGTGATGAAAGGACATGTTCAAAGCTCAGATTAGCTCAATAATTCATTGCTCCTCCATGGCTAAGGGAACGGCTACTATAGTGTGACTTACACACGTGCACGTCCGGATCCACATCGGTTATCATCAGTTCCACCACAGTCCGAGATAGAACACTTTAAAGGCCGTATTGTTCAGGTACGGAGAAGAAATAAAGTTGGAATTTGATTACATAATGTTTGAAGATCTGTCATCAGATGTGACGCCGCTTTGCTAATCACCAAATCTGAAGCTATTATACTTCCTGGCAAATTAATTGGGGCAAATGAGGCTTAGGAGTTTTGGACCCAAATTGAGTCCTGTTGCATAACGTGGCTTTTCTTTAAACACCCCCCCCCTCCTCATTCTCCACCGCCTCGCTTCCACTCTCCAAATTTCTGCAGCTGTTATAGGGAGCTGGAGACGATTACACAACACCGCCATGCACACGGGCATCACATCTGACGCTCATGGAACATTACAAGAAAAACAAGGATGGTCCGAGTGGTCACAAATTACGGGACAATTACGTACCTTCATAAAAAAATTTTTAAAAAAATTAAAAATTAAAAATTAAAAATTAAAAATTAAAAATTAAAAATTAAAAATTAAAAATTAAAAATTAAAAATTAAAAATTAAAAATTAAAAATTAAAAATTAAAAATTAAAAATTAAAAATGTGTCTGTCACGAAGCACACCTTAACATTGAAGCAAATTGCGAGTACGTTGCATTTTGTTACCCAAATCCCGCCTGATTTTCTCCCCTCATTGTTCCCTCGCTTGCTCCCAAACAATAGAAGATTTAAAAGGCCACGTCAATACCCTGCTCACCCTCTTTCTCTCACGTTCCCTTTAGTTTCAGTTCACTCTCTATGCGGATATATCCCGGGACTAAGCATTGTGTAAAGTGCTGACTAGACAAGTGGCTAAATTTATTGCACTTGGTAATGGGGTTATAAGCCCTCAGTTAGCCTGCAAATTGTGTGTTGGCGGAGGAATGGAAGCGAGGAGGCGAAACGCGATTGGAATTGGGATGTGAAATGACTCCATTAACGCTATTTGACTCCCGTAAACAAAGTAGTGCTTCGTGGAGAAGTAAACCAGCAAGGGAAAAAGGGGTTATTAATAAGTCAGGTTATTATTATTATCCAGAAGCAAGTAAACTCGGGTCTTCTTCCTGTTTCACTTTAAGCAAAAACGTAAACATTGGAGAATTCCAGCAATATTCTGTGATTGGTACAACTCTGAAGACTTTTTAGTTAGTAATTAACTTTAAGAGCCACAGGCTTTGTGCTTCCTTTAATATTTAGGGATGATATATTATATTATTATATGCATTTCCAGCATATAATCCATCCATCCATTCACTATACAGCAGAGTTGCATGACGCTGGAGTCTATCCCAGGGTCAGGGGTGTGTGGGTATAAAGCAAGGACAGATCACAAAGAGGCAACATCACACACACACACACACACACACTAACAACTGCAAGCAACAATGTCCAATTAACCTAACGTGCGTGTTTGTGGGAGGAAGTCACAGCATCCACAGGGAAGCCCAAAAGGCAAAGCAGAGGTTTTTTTTTTACCAGGAACACGCAAACCAGTTAGCAGGCTCAAACCCGGAGCCTTCCTGTCGGAGGTGACCCTTGGAACTGACAGATGACCGCAAACGCCAGCTAGCAAAACTTTGTGTTATTCAAATATTCGTGTTTTTCAATGTGAATATGCCTGCTATTCCAGAAAATATCCCAAATAAACGTTCCGGGGTCAAACTATCATTAGATATTACTAACTGTTAACTGTTCCTAATATTAAGACAGATGCATTTCACACAGCGCTTTTTTGTTTTACACTTTTAGTCACACAACTGTACAAAAAACAACATTACTGCCACCTAGTGACCAGTGTGGGGGATTAAATATCATCACAATGTCTTTGAATGCATCTTATGAATGCCTTATATTTGTATTTTATTTCATTCAGCCATTTTCATTAATTTTAACTGATTAATTTAGGTAGAAAATGTTTTTTTTTTTTTACATATGCACTCCAAATTGTCCATAGGTATGAATGTGAGTGTGAATGGTTGTTTGTCTATATGTGCCCTGTGATTGGCTGGCCACCAGTCCAGGGTGTACCCCACCACTTGCCCCAAAGACAGTTGGGATAGGCTCCAGCACCCTACTTGCGACCCTCATGCGGATAAGTGGTAAAAAATAAATGAATGAATGAGTTTCCCCATTGTAAATGAATAGGAAGTTAATTTGGCACCCCCTACTGGTGGTAAATATATACGCACCCTGTCATTATTGAGCCACCAGAATCATGGGCGCTGTCCATGGTGCTGAAATGACTACTCTTGTTCTCTTGTCTCACTGTTTCTATCTCATCTATATAATAGTCATTCATTGCTTTTTCCTCACGAGGGTCGCGGGGGGTGCTGGAGCCTATCCCAGCTGTCTTCGGGCGAGAGGCGGAGTACACCCTGGACTGGTGGCCAGCCAATCACAGGGCACACATAAAGACAAACAACCATTCACACTCACATTCATACCTATGGACAATTTGGAGTCGCTAATTAACCTAGCATGTTTTTTTTTTTTGGAATGTGGGAGGAAACCGGAGTACCTGGAGAATGTCCATCTATATTATATTATATAGATGGCTCGACCGCCATCTATATAATATCTCATCTATATTTATTATTATTACCCTCGTGGGTCAAATTACACATTTTTTGACGTCACAGGTTCCTGTATCTTTTACAAATAAGTCACGTTCTACATTTTTTAAATCATTTCTAAATGCCAAAGCTGCTGATTTAATGAACTAAACGTATATTTTCTATATGTGTAGTATAATAGATGTGTGAGCACTGCCCTGAGATTGAATGTTACTCCCTTCTTCCATGAAGGTCAACAGATGGCCTGCCTCATACATAAAGTGGAGTCAAGGAAGAGGCAGGTGACTGGGAGAGGAAGGCGGGGCTAAAAGTCACATCACAGAGATACATGAACACTGACATTGAATACGAAGGTGATACAAGGTGACGCATTAGCACAAACCCGGGGAGAGAGGAGAGGAGAGGAGAGGAGAGGAGGATGGAGACAAGGACGAGGCTTTGGTAAGCCCCCCCCTTTGGATGTCTCGGTCAAATAAATTGACCAAATTATTCACAATTAAATTCAGTGCAAGCTGTTTTGGGGGTACAACACACGTTGATATGCGCATTTGCCGGAAGGAAAGTACCACTCACACATATTTTGTATTATTTTAAAGTCATATTAGTCTTATAGACTCCGTCCAATCAGGAAATGTATTCAAACTCTTGTTGTCTCTTTCACTTTCATATAAACAAATATGGCAACCTTTCACATTCTGCATCAAAGCGCTAGCATTCGCAAATTTCTTTGGCCCCATGGCGGGTTCATTCATTCATTCATTCATTCATTCATTCATTCATTTTCTACCGCTTATCCTCATGAGGGTGGCGAAGGGTGCTGGAGCCTATCCCAGCTGTCTCTCCGTTTAAAACACTTTAAGCTAAGAACGAACTACTTTCTACATGCTACGAGCGGCGGCGTCTTATATGGAGTCTAAAGGTGACTATAGGGGTGTTATTTCAAGTCTACAGGGCTCTAACAATTCATTCATTCATTTTCTACCGCTTATCCTCACGAGGGTGGCGAAGGGTGCTGGAGCCTATCCCAGCTGTCTCTCCGTTTAAAACACTTTAAGCTTAGAACAAACTACTTTCTACATGCTACGAGCGGCGGCGTCGTATATGGAGTCTAAAGGTGACTATAGGGGTGTTATTTCAAGTCTACGGGGCTCAAATTCATTCATGCATTCATTTTCTACCGCTTATCCTCACGAGGGTGGCGAAGGGTGCTGGAGCCTATCCCAGCTGTCTCTCCGTTTAAAACACTTTAAGCTTAGAACAAACTACTTTCTACATGCTACGAGCGGCGGCGTCTTATATGGAGTCTAAAGGTGACTATAGGGGTGTTATTTGAAGTCTACAGGGCTCTAAAAATTCATTCATTCATTCATTTTCTACCGCTTATCCTCATGAGGGTCACGGGGGTGCTGGAGCCTATCCCAGCTGTCTCTCCGTTTAAAACACTTTAAGCTTAGAACAACCTAATTTCTACATGCTACGAGCGGCGGCGTCTTATATGGAGTCTAAAGGTGACTATAGGGGTGTTATTTCAAGTCTACGGGGCTCAAATTCATTCATGCATTCATTTTCTACCGCTTATCCTCATGAGGGTGGCGAAGGGTGCTGGAGCCTATCCCAGCTGTCTTCGGGCGAGAAGACAGCACTCCGTTTAAAACACTTTAAGCTTAGAACGAACTACTTTCTACATGCTATGAGCGGCGGCGTCGCTTATGGAGTCTAAAGGTGACTATAGGGGTGTTATTTCAAGTCTACGGGGCTCTAAAAATTCATTTATTCATTCATTTTATGTATTTTCTACATAAATTAATCAGTTTCAATCATGAAAATGGCTGAATGAAAAAAATACAAATTTAGGGCATTCATGAGATGCATTCAAAGACATTGCGATGATATTTAATTTCCCACACTGGTCTCGGGGCTCCTAGCTGTGAGGTCTGCGTGCTAACCACTCGACCGCCGTGACTTAAACCTAATTCTCTTTGGAAATACTTCAACTCAAACTTGTCAAATATCCAAAATTTCAAGCGACCAATCAAAATTGAATATGATGTGTGGTAAGATGCTGTCTCTCTCGTTATGGTGTGGTCTTTCTCCAGCAGATATCTGCAGCTGTGTGTCAGTGTCAGACAGACCGGCACATTAAGACCCCACTTGATTAAGTCGCCCATAAATATACCAGACAAAAACTCAATTTTTTAAGACCTACGAGCCACTTTTGGGACATGACCCACCAGTTGAGAATCCCAACATGAAACTACCCAGGTCCCTGCCGCACACACACCATTCACTCTTCTTCTTCTTTGCATCTCGGCGCACGTGTGTGAGTGTGTGCAGGCGGTCCAGCAGGGCTCAGCATCAAAGAGTCGAGCTGCTGCCAGCCTCGCTCTGACATTATCACACACACACACACACACACACACACACACACACACACACACACAAAGAGACAAACCAATGCTGGCTGCAACATGCATCCACTCCAACTGAAGCGGTTGTGGTTGTCCACATGCAGCCTTCAAGTCAATTGAACCCTAAAAGTGGCCATAAATGGTCTATTCCACTACTTCCTGTCCCCGGCACACATTGTTTATCATATCTATAAACATACACAATACTAAACCATCACTTGCTTCAGTGCTTCCCCTTAATAAACATACATTTGAATACGTTACTCCTCAGAGGCTTCCTATACTATCCGGCACATCAGAAAGGAGGCGCACGCTCATGAACACACAAACGGGAAAAAAAAAAATGGGACATTTGGAGGAAATGAATGCAAGACAACAAAACACAGGAAACATTGTTCTTTCAATCTGCTCTCTCTTTCTCACTCCCACCGCTGGCAAAGCAGGCAGGAAGCATCCGGAACGACACACGGAAGCACATCAAATGTAGAACAGGCTGGAGACCTGATACTTTCCAATATAGATATTATGTGTTATCATAGCAATAAAAACATGACCTATTTATGGGATGGACGTGGGCAGATCTGTGCAGGGACGGCAAGACGAGACCGGCGAGCGGCAGGTCCTGTTTAGCTAGCTTTGAAGTTTGGAATGTTTGGAACCTATATTATTATTATTATTATTATATTTATTAAGACACAAGAGGCTTCCATTGGAGTGAAGACCTGCCAACATGTACACATTTTTAGTACTCAACATGCAATTAGACTCTTGAATACGCTTGAATCCTCATTGGTTCCTCAGGAAATACTCTAAATGTATGTGCCTTACTCATTAGTTCCCCATTGGTTCCTCAGTAAATACTCTAAATTTATGTGCCTTAGTTCCTCAGTAACTACTCTAAATGTATGTGACTTAGTCATTAGTTCGCCAGTAACCACTCTAAATGTATGTCTTAGTCATTAGTTGTCATTACTTCATTTGTAACTACTCTAAATATATGTGTTTTAGACATTAGTTCCTCAGTAACCACTCTAAATGTATGTACCTTACTCATTAGTTCATCAATGGTTCCTCAGTAAATACTCTAAATGTATGTGCCCTAGTTCCTCAGTAACTACTCTAAATGTATGTCCCCTAGTCATTAGTTCATTAGTAACTACTCTAACTGAATGTATCTTAGCCATTAGTTCCTCAGTAACTACTCTAAATGTGTTTGCCTTAGACGTAAGTTCATCATTAGTTCATTAGTAACTACTCTAACTGTATGGTCTTAGTCAGTAGTTCCTCAGTAACTACTCTAAATGTATGTGTCTTGGTAATTGTTCATCATTAGTAACTACTCCAACTGTATGTATCTTGGCCATTAGTTCCTCAGTAACTACTCTAAATGTGTGTGCCTTAGTCATTAGTTCCTCATTAGTTAGTTCATCAGTAACTACTCTAAATGTATGTGTCTTAGTCAGTTCATTGTTAGTTCATTAGTAACTACTCTAACTGAATGTATCTTAGCCATTAGTTCCTCGGTAACTACTCTAAATGTGTTTGCCTTAGTCGTAAGTTCATCATTAGTTCATTAGTAACTACTCTAACTGTATATGTCCTAGTCATTAGTTCCTCAGTAACTACTCTAAATGTATGTGTCTTAGTCATTAGTTCCTCATTAGTTAGTTCATCAGTAACTACTCTAAATGTATGTGTCTTGGTAATTAGTTCATCATTAGTAACTACTCCAACTGTATGTATCTTGGCCATTAGTTCATCAATAACTACTCTAAATGTGTGTGCCTTAGTCATGAGTTCCTCATTAGTTAGTTCATCAGTAACTACTCTAAATGTATGTGTCTTAGTCATTAGTTCGTCGTTAGTTCATAAGTAACTACTCTAACTGTATGTGTCTTAGTCATTAGTTCATCAGTAACTACTCCAAATGTATGTGTCTTAGTCATTAGTTCCTCATTAGTTAGTTCATCAGTAACTACTCTAAATGTATGTGTCTTAGTCATTAGTTCATCAGTAACTACTTCAAATGTATGTGTCTTAGTCATTAGTTTCTCATTAGTTAGTTCATCAGTAACTACTCTAAATGTATGTGTCTTACCCATTAGTTCCTCAGTAATCACTCTAAATGTATGTGCCTTACTCATTAGTTCCTCATTGGTAAATAAAAAAGGTAAACATGTCAGCATGCAAACACACGTCTATAGCAGGAAATGTTATTTTGCAGGAGAAAAATAAGAAAATCAACATGAATTACAAAATGATATGCTGGAAATATGGTATATGATATATATTTCACTGGAGATGAATACGGGGGTCCAATCATTAGCTCCTCTCCTTTCACTTTCAGCTTCCCTTCACTAAAAGCGCACGGCTGCCAAAGCGAGTTGTAGTGAAATAATTCAACAGATGTATAAAAAATAAAAGAGAAAGGAGGAAGTAAAAAAAAAAAAGACCGGGACATCGGTGCAGCACACATTCTATGGTAGCTCTCTGGTGGCTGGGAACAGCCCTGTGGTCAAACTGGAGACTGGCCAAGGATCTTTCCATCAATTAGTTGATTTTTTTTCCCCTCCAGCAGTCTATCGTTGGCTAACTCTCACTCCCTTATTCTGTTCATCTCTCTCTCTCTCTCTCTCTCTCTCTCTCTCTCCCTGTCTGTCCCATTATTTCCACTGCTGGCTCGCTCGAAGAATGGTTGAGAATGTAGGACACTTAGAGAGCAAAAGCTCTCCATGTTATTAAGAACCACTCAAAGATCTGTCATAGTATAGCGCCACGTAACACAGTACAATGTTTTTGTTTGTTTGGCGTCGTTAATTCCGGGTCATTAAATGTCTAATTTTTGACAAAGTGCAGGTGGAAGTGCACCAAGATGGCGGAGCAAGGCCGCATGCGGCTCTACGCGCACATGAAATGACATCACACAGTCGTTGCTCTCTGCTCAGCACGCCGCACACAGCGTGTCGCCGCCGCATATCAATTACACGGGGAAGTGGAGATGCGTTTCCAATTCAATCAGTCAGCGCTGGTGTCACATCTCTCACTCGAGTAGTCTGCCTACATCCCCTCGCTCGACCCCTCTTGATGCGGCTGATGCATCAAGGGGGCGGCGGACGCGGGGTGTCCGTTTGTAAATGCAATTGGGTGGAGTGGAAATATGCCTCCAAAGTCACGCTTTCTATTAAAAAAAGAGACAAAATACCTGCTTTTTGTAGCTTAAATATACTTCCAGACACTCATTGGTTCCTCAGTAACTACTCTAAATGTATGTCTTGGTCATTAGTTCCTCATTAGTTCATTAGTAACTACTCTAAATGTATGTGTCTTAGCCATCAGTTCCTCGGTAACCACTCTAAATGTGTGTGTCGTCGTCATTAGTTCCTCATTAGTTCATTAGTAACTACTCTAATTGTATGTGTCTTAGTCATTAGCTCTTGAGTAACTACTTTAAATGTATGTGTCGTCGTCATTAGTTCCTCATTAGTTAATTCATCAGTAACTACTCTAAATGTATGTGTCTTTGTCATTAGTTCATCATTAGTTCATTCATAACTACTCTAACTCTATGTATCTTAGCCATTAGCTTCTCAGTAACTACTCTAAATGTGCGTGCCTTAGTCATTAGTTCATCATTAGTTCATTCATAACTACTCTAACTCTATGTACCTTAGCCATTAGTTTCTCATTAACTACTCTAAATGTGCGTGCCTTAGTCATTAGTTCCTCATTAGTTCGTTAGTTACTACTCTAATTGTATGTGTCTTAGTCATTAGTTCATCAGTAACTACTCTAAATGTATGTGTCTCAGTCATTAGTTCCTCATTAGTTCATTAGTAACTACTCTAACTGTATGTATCTTAGCCATTAGTTCCTCAGTAACTACTCTAAATGTGTGTGCCTTATTCATTAGTTCCTCATTAGTAACTACTCTAATTGTACATGTCTTTGTCATTAGTTCCTCATTAGTTAGTTCATCAGTAACTACTCTAAATGTGTGTGCCTTAGTCATTAGTTCCTCATTAGTAACTACTCTAATTGTATGTGTCCTTGTCATTAGTTCCTCATTAGTTAGTTCATCAGTAACTACTCTAAATGTATGTGTCTTAACCATTACTTCCTCAGTAACTACTCTAAATGTGTGTGCCTTAGTCATTAGTTCCTCATTAGTAACTACTCTAAACGTATGTGTCTTAACCATTAGTTCCTCGGTAACCACTCTAAATGTATGTGCCGTACTCATTAGTTCCTCATTAGTAACTACTCTAATTGTATGTGTCTTCATCATTAGTTCCTCATTAGTTAGTTCATCAGTAACTACTCTAAATGTATGTGTCTTAACCATTAGTTCCTCGGTAACCACTCTAAATGTATGTGCCTTACTCATTATTTCCTCATTGGTAAACAAAACCTCAAAATGTGGTTTTAATTCAAACAAATTAGGAGTTGGGCAACTGGGAATGTGGTAAGGGAATGTGTCAACATAAACAGTCAAAATAAATGTGTCACCTTCCAAAAGAGTGACGTACGTAGCAGCCAAATAACTAAATACAAAATGTGCAAATTAAAAATCCTGCCGCATCCTTTTGTCAGATTGCCGCTTGCACCTTTCAAGCTCTCAAAGGGATTTGAGAGCACCAAAGTTAAAGATAATTAACTCCAGCCCGGGAGCACTAATTTGCATCTCTCTTGAACAAAAGCTGAGCGTGGGTGGCATGCCGTGTTCTGCTTTTGCGGATGTGTCCAACTTAGGAGTTCCAGGCAAATATAACATGGAAATAGCGTGGAATAAACCAAGCTTTGATTGGATTCTTGGGAAGGAACGTTTCATGATTCCAGTTCCTCATTAGTTCATGAGTAACTACTCTAAATGTATGTGTCTTAGTCATTAGTTCCTCATTAGTGAGTTCATCAGTAACTACTCTAAATGTATGTGTCTTAGTCATTAGTTCCTCATTAGTTAGTTCATCAGTAACTACTCTAAATATATGTGTCTTAGTCATTAGTTCCTCATTAGTTAGTTCATCAGTAACTACTCTAAATATATGTGTCTTAGTCATTAGTTCCTCATTAGTTAGTTCATCAGTAACTACTCTAAATGTATGTGTCTTAGTCATTAGTTCATCATGAGTTCATTCATAACTACTCTAACTGTATGTATCTTAGCCATTAGTTCCTCAGTAACTACTCTAAATGTGTGTGCCTTAGTCATTAGTTCCTCATTAGTTCATTAGTAACTACTCTAATTGTATGTGCCTTAGTCATTAGTTCCTGAGTAACTACTCTAAATGTATGTGTCTTCGTCATTAGTTCCTCATTAGTTAGTTCATCAGTAACTACTCTAAATATATGTGTCTTGGTAATTAGTTCATCATTAGTAACTACTCTAAATGTATGTGTTGTAAATGTACATATATGCGGATGTGTCCAACTTGGGAATTCCAGGCAAATATAACATGGAAATAGCGTGGAATAAACCAAGCTTTGATTGGATTCTTGGGAAGGAACGTTTCATGATTCCAGTTCCTCATTAGTTCATGAGTAACTACTCTAAATGTATGTGTCTTAGTCATTAGTTCCTCATTAGTTAGTTCATCAGTAACTACTCTAAATATATGTCTTAGTCATTAGTTCCTCATTAGTTAGTTCATCAGTAACTACTCTAAATGTATGTGTCTTAGTCATTAGTTCATCATGAGTTCATTCATAACTACTCTAACTGTATGTATCTTAGCCATTAGTTCCTCAGTAACTACTCTAAATGTGTGTGCCTTAGTCATTAGTTCCTCATTAGTTCATTAGTAACTACTCTAATTGTATGTGCCTTAGTCATTAGTTCCTGAGTAACTACTCTAAATGTATGTGTCTTCGTCATTAGTTCCTCATTAGTTAGTTCATCAGCAACTACTCTAAATATATGTGTCTTGGTAATTAGTTCATCATTAGTAACCACTCTAAATGTATGTGTTGTAAATGTATATGCGGATGTGTCCAACTTGGGAATTCCAGGCAAATATAACATGGAAATAGCGTGGAATAAACCAAGCTTTGATTGGATTCTTGGGAAGGAACGTTTTATGATTCCAGTTCCTCATTAGTTCATGAGTAACTACTCTAAATGTATGTGTCTTAGTCATTAGTTCCTCATTAGTTAGTTCATCAGTAACTACTCTAAATATATGTGTCTCAGTCATTAGTTCCTCATTAGTTAGTTCATCAGTAACTACTCTAAATATATGTGTCTTAGTCATTAGTTCCTCATTAGTTAGTTCATCAGTAACTACTCTAAATATATGTGTCTTGGTAATTAGTTCATCATTAGTAACTACTCTAAATGTATGTGTTGTAAATGTATATGCGGATGTGTCCAACTTGGGAATTCCAGGCAAATATAACATGGAAATAGCGTGGAATAAACCAAGCTTTGATTGGATTCTTGGGAAGGAACGTTTTATGATTCCAGTTCCTCATTAGTTCATGAGTAACTACTCTAAATGTATGTGTCTTAGTCATTAGTTCATCATGAGTTACTTAGGAGCCCGATGTAGAAATCAATTTCGGCATTTTCATCACAACAAACACATGCGGTAAAACGCCAATTGTATTGTTATACAAACTGTGAAATGTTCCATTTAAAAGCGCAGGAAATAGACATTTACGCTCCTTTAAAGCCCAGTTCTGGTCCCCCGCCATCGTTTGAAGCGCTGTGATATGCTCCATAATGTTCACCAAATAGTCCCTACATTTGTTTGCCCAACGCTTGGTGCTGTGCAGGTAGCATGCCGGGACTTTATGAGAGCTTTATTGCCGGTAACAGCTGCCTGCTGTGGCTGTAAAACGCAGATGATGACAGCAGCCGGAGCGAACACCACCGGCAAAGTTCAAAAGGTTAAAAAGGGTAAAAAAAAAACAAAGAATATGATATCTGATGATACCAATACAGGCTGCACGGTGGTCGAGTGGTTAGCACGCAGACCTCACAGCTAGGAGATCAGGGTTCAATTCCACCCTTGGCCATCTCTGTTTGCATGTTCTCCCTGTGCATGCGTGGGTTTTCTCCAGGTACTCCCACATTCCAAAAACATGCTAGGTTAATTAGCGACTCCAAATTGTCCATAGGTATGAATGTGAGTGTGAATGGTTGTTTGTCTATATGTGCCCTGTGATTAGCTGGCCACCAGTCTAGGGTGTACCCCGCCTCTCGCCCAAAGACAGCTGGGATAGGCTCCAGAACCCGCCACGACCCTTGTGAGGATAAGCGGTCAAAAATGAATGAATGAATGAATTTATAGAGCCCCGTAGACTTGAAATAACACCCCTATAGTCACCTGTACACTCCAGAAGAGACGCCGCCGCTCATAGCATGTAGCAAGTAGTTCGTTTTATAAGCTTAAAGTGTTTTAAACGGAGTCAGATGCCAATAATGTACCACTTCCACACAGAGTAGGAGAACTTTTTTCAACGTATCATGCTGGACATGCCATGGCTGATTCCATGCATGTCCATGTGACCAATGACAGCGGAGTTTGTGGGACCCAAAGGTGGGCCCTGGGTGGAATATCCGAGGAAATACTGGAATAGGTGCAGATTCTGGAGGATCTATCTCTGTGTAGCTGCTCTATAGGAGTCCACAACTCATTACAAAGGGCCGAAAATGAACATAATAGGACATTCGAAATAAAAGTTTGTTACTTCTTGTCATAAAAATCGCATAATTGCATAATTTAACTATAAAGGTATCATGCAACAATTTTGTAGTTTGCACTTCTAAAGGCTGCAAGGCTGCTACTCCCGCAAAAAAAGGTTCAATCCCCGCATCTCATTCACAATACAATCAGCAAGGTTTACCTTCAAACATAAAAGGCATTGGCATACTAACTTCCTGTCATTATTTTCCATGTGTGCAACATTTAAATGCAGGGTTCTTTGTGTATCTTTCGTTTTCTTTTAGATCATAACCATCTGAACAACGCAGCGTTGTCTCCCCTGGGTCCCGCCATGGCCTTGTCTCACCCCCACAACAACCTGGGAATCGGCTTCAATAAGTATTCCTCACTCAAGGGAGTGGGTAGGTATTCCACACAGTAACGTTCAAGACCTCCACGTTGAGTACTAATTAGGCGCAGGGCACCATTGCATGCACAGCAGGAAATGTGATTAATATTCAATAATTAAGGCTGCCAGCAATGAAAAAAAAGTTAAAAAAAATTTTTTTAAATGTACTTTAATATTAAAATAATATTTAAATATTATAACAATTAAGCTTAATATTAAAATATGTTATAAAATTAATTACAAATATAATATAATGCATTTCAATGTTCCTGTGTTGAAAGAAAAGTGAAAAAAAGTTTAATTTGCTTAAATATTAAAATAGCAATACATTACATATTTTAAAAAAATGACTAATAAGCCCTATCAAATCACAAAAAAAGCAAGATTTTTTTAATAAAAAAAACCTGACCTCACAAAATTTAAAGCACAAATCGCAGAGGGATTACAGTATTTCAGAACCTCCATTTTTGATGAAATAAAGACTGGAAATCGTCAAAAAACGGTTGATTAACAATTAAACAACAGTTAAACTTAATATTAAAATATGTTATAATAGTAATTACAAATATTATTTAATGCATTTAAATGTTCCTGCGAAAAGTGAAAAAAAGTTTAATTTGCTTAAGTATTAAAATAGCAATACATTACATATTTTAAAAAAATGACTAATAAGCCCTATCAATCACAAAAAAGCAAGATTTTTTTAAATATATTTTGGAAAAAAAACATGAGAAAATAGTGAAAGGAAATAATGAAAGGACAGCTAATCAGGTTGCGCAATAAAAACGTCCTGCACCTTACAAGCGACAGCCGCCACCTTGCTCAACAGCAATAAACACATTGACTCCAAACAACTCAACACAAGCGAGTAAAGCAGAAGTGGACAAGAGATGGCCAGAAGCGGTAAAGGGGAATCGTGCCAGCAGTACAAACGGCCTGAGATAGCTTTTCCTCAGGTGAACAGTGACTGTGCAAACATCATGTTGGTCATTAATTCAGTGCTTTAATGCTGCACATTCATTCTTTTGTCAGTCGGGGTTAGATAAGGGAGACTCAAACTCAAAACACAGGTCTTGAATTATTACATAACTAGTAGTTATTTAACAGGAAACAAACAATAGCCCGCAGAGTCCAAGCAGAAATCCGTGTAGTCCGCCACGTATGGTGCAGTTGTTCACAGAGAAGTCCGTAGTAATACTATTACTGTACTATGCGCCTTTATTTTGTAGTCCTGTTTTGCATAACAGGGCGGCACGGCGGTCGAGTGGTTAGCGCGCAGACCTCTCTTATGAGGCATTTGACGCGTGTTAAAGAGCACCTAAAACAATGATGACGCTAATTTGTCGCTACAAGAACTACAGTTCCCATGATGCTTAGAGTGCAAATTCAGGAAGTAGTGAAGTGCACACAGAATATCAGATGTAAATATAGGTATAATCCGTTTTCTAGAAACTCTGGATAAAATGCAATTATTAATAAATGTAAAAACTTTTTTAAAAAATTGTAAAAAATTACAAAAAATTAAAAATTAAAACTTTTTAAAATTAAAAAAAAATTTAATATTAAAAAAAATTAAAACAATATACAGACAATATATATATACAAATTCTTCTTTTTAACTATTCCTGTGTTCTCAATAGTCATTATTTCTTATGGAAAAAATTCTTTGGTTAGAGTACGTTTTGGTTAAGGCCCGCACGGCGCTCGAGTAGTTAGTGTGCAGACCTCACAGCTAGGAGAACCTAATTCGGTTCCACCCTCGGGCATCTCTGATGTCGAGTTTGCATGTTCTCCCCGTGCATACGTGGGTTTTCTCCGGGTACTCCGGTTTCCTCACACATTCCAAAAAACATGCTAGGTTAATTAGCGACTCCAAATTGTCCATAGGTATGAATGTGAGTGTGAATGGTTGTTTGTCTATATGTGCCCTGTGATTGGCTGGCCACCAGTCCAGGGTGTACCCCGCCTCTTGCCTGAAGAAGACAGCTGGGATAGGCTCCAGCACCCCCCGCGACCCTCATGAGGAAAAGCGGTAGAAAATGAATGAATGAGTTCTCCTCCTATTTTGTGTGGAAGTGGTAACCTTTTGGCTTCTTATTTTGTCTTTCCCCACCCTCGGTCATCTCTGTGTGGAGTTTGCATGTTCTCCCCGTGCATGCGTGGGTTTTCTTCCGGGTACTCCGGTTTCCTCACACATTCCAAAAACATGCTAGGTTAATTAGCAACTCCAAATTGTCCATAGGTATGAATGTGAGTGTGAATGGTTGTTTGTCTATATGTGATTGGCTGGCGACCAGTCCAGGGTGTACCCCGCCTCTCGCCCCGAAGACAACTGGGATAGGCTCCAGCAACCCCCCGCGACCCTCATGAGGAAAATCGGTAGAAAATGAATGAATGTTTTGCATAACATTGAACTGCAGTAATATTCCATTAGCATTATGAAACCGGGGAAGTCCGGTATCGAACAAAAACGAGGATCAGCACATGTTTATGGATGCCTCGCTCGTCTGCGTCCAGCTCAGCTACTACAACATTGACAGTTATTGACAGCTGCCCTTGCGCTAAATAAAGGCAAACATAGTTTACTATGAAAAAAAGAGAAAAGAATAATCAAATCACAAAAAAAAAAAAAAAAAGGTTCCATACTCCGTGTCACTGCGACACAAGCGCGGCATTAATGGTGAGCAACAGCGGTCTGGACAGCAGCAGGGTGAAAGCGGCTACAATCCGGCCTGCAGCTCCCCCTCTGGCTTTTTTCTCCCTGTCCTCCTCAAACATACACAAACATTTTCCTAAGGCTCACATAACACAAACATGTGTAATCACATGCATAGGCGTACACGACACGGCGTCCATATATACCGCCGCCATATGTCAGAGTGTCAAAAAAAAAAGTGTCAAATATCCAAAGTTTCAATTATTTACTGCATCAGAAGCAATGCGAGGACCTATAAGAGAATAGAATATGAAGCCAGGAAAGAAATGCAGAGTTCAGGGTGCGTTCACACTTGTCATGTTTGGTTCAGTTCAAAGGAACGCTGGCTGGTGGACCAAAGACACCCACCAGTGGGAAAACGATGGTATTCACAAATACCAAATATGGAAGAGAAATGATGTCTTTTTGGAAGTATTTGTCATAGTTTTTCCTAAAATGTAAGATGATAAATACTGTACAGTCATACTCACAATATTGCAGTTTGATTATTCCTCCATTGCTATATCGCGATTTTTCATAAATTAATAAATAACATGTATTAATGATGGCTGTTTCGGGGTACTCTAAACATATTGAAGTACAAGTGATGTAGTAGTAGTAGTGATGTAGTATTCTGGCCAAGGACAAGACATGCATCCCTGTTACATGACCCTACCTTGCATTCAATGTAGCCAGACATGGATGTTAAGTGGAAAAAAAGGTCATCCTCCCATTCAGTGTGGAAGTGGTATATTTGTGGCTTCCCTGTCCAACTATCACTCCATTTCAAACCCTTTCTCAAAGGGTTAGCTGTTACACCTTTTCCACTTTTCTGACTTATAAACGTTGTTAAATGCCAAGCATGGATGTAAGCATGGATCGGAAGTCCTCGGGAGCGTTTAGGAATGCAATCAATCACAGCGCACCTGGAGATTGGCCCGAGGTGGAGTAAATTCAAATTCAAGACCGTATATGGAAACACTGCTGAAAGAGGTGCAGAATCTGGAAGATCTAAAAAGCTTGCTGTGTGGGTTATTGTGTGTAGCTGCTCTATAGGAGTCCACAACTCAACACAAAGTGCCGGAAATTAGCATAATAGATGGAGTAAATAAAGAGAGTCCCTGTAGCATAATAGTAACACAATCCTGGTGACTATAGGGGTGTTATTTTATGTCTCCAGGGCTCTAATTTTTTGAAAGTCAAACAGGTTTTGTTTGCTTTAACTACAAAAATATTCATTTCATAATCATTTAATCTTATTCTGCATAGCGTTAAATTAATTTAGGGCAGTTGGGCCTGGAACGAATTAACCACTACGAACAAGGGACAAATTGGGTACGCAGTAAAGTTTTTACTGCTAAGCAAACCACACCAAAGTATGCATTGTATTTTGTTTTATGATTTTATTTTTGGTCTGAACCACAAGTGTGAACGCAGCCAAAAAGTCACCAAGTAGGAAACATATTGCATAGAATTCAAAAGATGAGATGCGAGTCTCAGCAACATTTCTCCATAAAAAAGACTTTGAAATGACAAAAGCCACACACACACACACACACAGACACACACACACACTCCGACTGAAGCGCAAGCGTTGCATCCTCTCTGCACTCAACGTGTGACAAAGTGTTAGATGATGTGCTCTTTGGGGGTCTTTTATGATTTGGTTTGTTTTTTTTTTCCTCTACAGCCTCTAAAGCTCACGTTTCACTGCGACGCTGCACATAACAGCATTTTCATTAGAGTTGCTTTACACTCGCATATACATAACACTGGGGGGGGGGGGGTAAGATTACAGATGTGATTGTTGGTATAATCCATTTTCTAGAAACTCTTGATAAAATGCAATTGTTAACAAATGTAAAAAAAAAAATTAATTTTAAAATTTTAAATTTTCATATCAAAACATGAAAACATAAAAAAAATCAAAAAAATGTAATAATGTAATAATGTAATAATGTAAGAATGTAATAATGCAATAATGCAATAATGTAATAATGTAATAATGTAATGTAATAATTTAACAATTTAACAATTTTAAATTGAAATTAAAAATGTTAAATTAACAATTTAAATTTAACAATTTCACAATTTCACAATTTCACAATTTAACAATTTAACAATTTAACAATTTAACAATTTAACAATTTCACAATTTCACAATTTAACAATTTAACAATTTTAAATTGAAATTAAAAATTTTAAATTAACAATTTCACAATTTCACAATTTCACAATTTCACAATTTCACAATTTAACAATTTAACAATTTAACAATTTAACAATTTAACAATTTAACAATTTAACAATTTTAAATTGAAATTAAAAATTTTAAATCAACAATTTCACAATTTAACAATTTAACAATTTAACAATTTAACAATTTAACAATTTGACAATTTGACAATTTGACAATTTGACAATTTGACAATTTGACAATTTAACAATTTAACAATTTAACAATTTAACAATTTCACAATTTCATAATTTCATAATTTAACAATTTAACAATTTAACAATTTAACAATTTAACAATTTAACAATTTAACAATTTAACAATTTCACAATTTCACAATTTCACAATTTAACAATTTCACTATTTAACTATTTAACTATTTAATTAATGTGCGCCACATGAGTGATGAGTTAGCGCTATATCATGTTTAATTTTTGGAGACACCAAAAATCCTCCAAAGGATGTAAAAATGGGTGCCTCGGTTTAAGGCCAACCTGAAAAAAAAAACACTGATTCTCAACCTAACCTGTTCAAATAAACCGCTATAATAACACGTTACTTTACCTCGTAATGCTGAGCAGCTAACCATTTTGATAGAAAGCTAGATTGAGCCGCTCCCAACTCTTTCATGACTGTATGATTTATTTGGCCATAAAAGGAGCAATAGTTGCCCGGGAGTTGAGAGTTCCTGGCTATGTCGACAAAGTCACGGCCAGGTCACTGCTGGTTTGCCAGCCAGGTGATGCGGCATATGTGTGTGTGTGTGTGTGTGTGTGTGTGTGTGTGTGTGTGTTGGGGGCGGGTGGGGCCAAGCTGCAATCTTTATGAACACATTTTTACGCCAAGGACGCTGATGTGCTGAGACTGCACATTGCACTCCGATGTGGCATCGCTTTTCTTTACCGCTCTCCACATCAATCACGCATTTTCCTTGTGACACGACGCCATTTATAAAAGAGAAGAACAAACAGATGGGCGCACAAACACATCACCATAAACTGTACTATGAAGAAGAAACGAGTCAAACGTGCGGACGGATTACACAGCAAGGATTCCTCTTTTTTTTTTCCTCTAAATGTCTTGTTTTTCTGTAGGAGGAAAATTATTCACAAAAGGGGGAAAACAAGGTTGATAGTGTCTTAAGGCGAGTGTGTGGTTGAGTGTCTGTTGGGGGGGCTGCAGTGGTGATGACCGAACAGCAACGCGCTAATCCGACATGACATGCTGAACCCGTTCTACTTTCATTCGCTACAGTTTTGTGCCACACTCTCTCACCCTGCCCCCCCCCCCGGTCGGATGACAGATTAACTGGCTTTGCATTAGGAATAATTAAGAATTATATTGATTGCATGGAATTACAGTGGAACCATGGTTAGGTCCAACTCTAACCAAAGCGTACTCTAACCAAAACGTTCATTCAAATGAATGGGAAGTTAATTTGGCACCCCCTACTGGTGGTAAATATACACACCCAGTCATTATTGAGCCACCAGAGTCATTGGCGCTGTCCATGGTGCTGAAATAACTACTCTTGTTCTCTTGTCTCACTGTTTCTATATCATCTATATAATATTCATTCATTCATTTTCTACCGCTTTTCCTCACGAGGGTCGCGGGGGTGGGGGGGGGGGTACTGGAGCCTATCCAATGGCCAGCCAATCACAGGGCACATACTATAGACAAACAACCATTCACACTCACATTCATACCTATGGACAATTTGGAGTCGCTAATTAACCTAGCATGTTTTTGGAATGTGGGAGGAAACCGGAGTACCCGGAGAAAACCCACGCATGCACGGGGAGAACATGCAAACTCCACACAGAGATACCCGAGGGTGGAACCGAACTCGGGTCTCCTAGCTGTGAGGTCTGCGCACTAACCAAAACGTACTCTAACCAAAAAAATTTGTCCATAAGAAATAATCACCTACTAATTTTGGACTATTGAGAACACATGAATATTTAAAAAGAAGAATTTGTACATATATATCGTCTGTATACTGTTTTTTTTTTTTTTTTAAATGTTTAAATTTTTAAATTTTTAAATTTTTAAATTTTAAAATTTTTAAATTTTTAAATTTTTAAATTTTTTACATTTATGAATAATAATAATTTTATCCAGAGTTTTTAGAAAATGGATTATACCTAGAATTACATCTGATATTCATGTGCACTTCACTACTTCCTGAATCTGCACTCTAAGCATCATGGGAACTGTAGTTCCCGACAAATTTGATTTAGGTGCTCTTTAACGCGTGTGAAAAAAGTAGCGGCTTGGAGATGAGGTGGCGTTCTAGTTTCTAGTCATATGTGGTCTATATGGTCTATGTGGTCTTTGTGGTCTATGTGGTCTTTGTGGTCTATGTGGTCTTTGTGGTCTATGTGGTCTTCTTCATCCAGCTGAGACACTTTCAGGTCTGTTTATGGACTTTTCCTTTTTCTTGTGTCCCATCAATCCAGACACAACTCCAAGAGATTACTACAAGAGCTACCCAATGGTGGACTACACCCACCGTCAGTCTCCTCCTACCTTCCAGCCAATCAACTTCCACCCTAAGGAAAAGTCCTTCCTCCCACCGCCCGACATCCACGCACCGCTGGCCATCACCATCAACGCTTCCCAGATCCCCAAGCCCAAGATCTCCAAAACCAACACCCACCCTCTCACGTCCGGTTCGGCCTTCAAAGCCTGGGACCCCAGTAAGAGCCACATCCAGCGCCCTGCTGCGACCCACATGGTCCTCCAGGGCCAGCAGCACCACCCCATCCAGCAGCAGCACCACCAGCCCCTGCACCAGCCCAACAGCCGGCGCCAGGCCTACTCCAACAAGAGGCAGTTCAGCATCGAGACGCTGCCCGAGCTCTTCTCGCAGCCGCTGGGCTACGGCCACTCGCCGCACGTGCACCCCAAGCACAAGGGACTGCCCACCAACAGCAAGACAGAGGTCACGGTCTGAACATGAAGAGCCCGAGAGGAGAGGAACGCTCTGATATCGTTTATATCCGCGGGGTGATATCGTGTATGATAAGAGGTTTTTTTTTAACCTCCTTCCTTATCATTGTTGATAACAACAATAACAACAACAATAACAACGTGGGTACTTTTTACCGCTACTGGATCAAAACAGCGACAGCAGATAAGCCGGGAAGGTGTCGGCTAAGCAGGTGGGGGCTAAATAATTGATCGTCTTCTCAGTGTGTTGGCACAGCGTTCGACTCCGTTCCATCCCACTCGCTCCCGCGCGAGCAACTTCCCAGAAATCCCACATGAAGGCAATATTTACCCCTCTTTTTTTTCCCACCCCCCCCTTCAGACTGTGGCTTCCCATCATCAGAGACAATGCCATCGTGTTGTCAGCTCCCACTGCCCTCCAGCCCTCGAAAGAGGGGGGGGGGGGTGAGAGATCGGCCCGGCAATTCATACCAGACAGCAGGGCGGGGGTTATTTGCCTCGTTCCAGGGGCAAATGAGATGAGAGGGATGTGAACTATCTACACACACATCGATACACACACACACACACACACACACATACACACTTGTCAAAAACTACAGAGGATTCCCAGCAGCGTCAGAGAGCATCCGACCCCTCCCTCCGCCACAAAGCCACTGTAATATTCCTCTCTCATGTGCAAAAAACTGCGAGAATAAATATAAGAATTCTCTTGTAATAAATGCTAATTCCAGTCAAGGCTCCCCAGCGTTCCAAAGAATTCCGGAATGTGCCGTGATGGATAGAAACAGAGCATAAGGAAGGTCTATTCAAAGTCAAAGACTTGAAAAGTGATGACTGTAACGGAGTCACACCGGCATGATAGTACTCGTGCAAAACATTCATGTCTGACATTAAACAGCATTTTTTTTTTCCTGATCCGTTTCCGTGGAAACAGCTTAAAAGGAATGCAAAGGGAGAACCGTGTAAACTGTTTAATTTCAAATATGGCCGTTTGACCCTGCTGGGTATATAATGACAAAGTTATAGTACTAGAACATGAATATTCATTCATTCATTTTCTACTGCTTATCCTCACGAGGGTCGCGGGGGTGCTGGAGCCTATCCCAGCTGTCTTCTTTGGGCGAGAGGCGGGGTATACCCTAGACTGGTGGCCAGCCAATCACAGGGCACATAAAGACAAACAACCATTCACACTCACATTCATACCTATGGACAATTTGGAGTCGCTAATTAACCTAGCATGTTTTTGGAATGTGGGAGGAAACCGTAGTACCTGGAGAAAACCCACGCATGCACGGGGAGAACATGCAAACTCCACACAGAGATGACCGAGGGTGGGGAAAGACAAAATAAGAAGCCAAAAAGTTACCACTTCCACACAAAATAGGAGGAGAACTCATTCATTCATTCATTTTTTACCGCTTATCCTCATGAGGGTCGCGGGGGGTGCTGGAGCCTATCCCAGCTGTCTTCTTTGGGCATGAGGCGGGGTATACCCTAGACTGGTGGCCAGCCAATCACAGGGCACATATAGACAAACAACCATTCACACTCACATTCATACCTATGGACAATTTGGAGTCGCTAATTAACCTAGCATGTTTTTGGAATGTGGGAGGAAACCGGAGTAACCCGGAGAAAACCCACGCTTGCACGGCGCGGAGAACATGCAAACTCCACACAGAGATAGCCGAGGGTGGAATTGAACCCTGGTCTCCTAGCTGTGAGGTCTGCGCGCTAACCACTCGACCGCCGTGCCGCCAGGACATGAATATTTTAATGTATTAATTAATCAGGCCTTTGCATGAATCTTTTATTGTTGCCCTTTTGAATGGTCACTGAGGAAGCGTCTCACAACGGGCTGAATGGAAAAGGTCATTTTGATGAATAATTTCTAGTCGGTGGGAAAAACAGTCGATTTAAATCCCAACGCTATTTTTTTTTCACTCCATGGTAACAATGTGTTTTTCCTGAATAATGTGTTAGCTTTGCCAAAAGTCAAAACGATGGGGGGGTCCACTGTAATTGAGTTTTTGGCAATTAAGTAGATTAAGAGAACGCACAACCTTTAATATTAATAAAATCACCTACCCTGAGGTACACTTTCAATACCATCATGAACATAAACATTCTCCATTTAATTGTGTTGGTGGGGGGGGGGCACAGACCCCCCTTCCTCAAAAAAACACTCATGTCGGAAGATAAGTAAAAACTTTTCCCTGGCATGTACAGTACGTTCCTTAATGTAGCAGAACACTTCCTGGTACTACTACTACTACTACTTAAACCCGGTGCTATCCCACGTTTTCCCTGCATGCACCACATTCCCACTTTAAGAGTCCAATACCGGATAGGGTAATAGAATTCACCTTCATTTGTTTTCATCAGGACAACATCGATGCCGCAGAGCATCTCGTATGCCTGGCATCACGTTGGTCGTGGAACCCGATTGAACGGCGTAATTTAGCGTTGTCACGCGCAATTTAGCACTCCTTCTTGGTTAGCACCTTGGAGAGCAGCGGTCGAGCAGAAGTGGTTTTCAAACCCGTCACACCATTTACCGTCTCGATGATATTTAGCTTGATAGCATTTTTGATATGTTTGCTTGCTTAAGTGTGAAAATCGGATCTTTGGTCGATTCCAATTTTAATTCAATAAATGTTACCGGTGTATAAATTGTGCAGTCAGGGCCAGCTAGGCCTTTTCTGCAGGCCTAAAAAAATATCAGAAGCACTGACCTACATTTTTATTATTATTATTAATATTAATTATTATTAATTATTGTTATTGTTATTATTATTATTATTATTATTATTATTATTATTATTATTATTATTATTATTATTATTATTATTATTATTATTATTATTATTATTATTATTATTATTATACCTTTATACAACTTAAACACTCACATTTGTACCATGAACTTGTATAACTTTATTCCCAACACTCTATTATCTTTTATTATTATATTTATATAATATAATAATAATATATTATCTTTAATATATTATTATATAATAATATAATAATAATAAATTATAATATCTATGGTATATTATTATTATATAATAATATAATAATAATATATTATAATATCTATGATATATTATTATTATATAATAATATAATAATAAATTATAATATATTTATATTATATTATAATAATAATATATTATAATATCTATAATATATTATTATTATTATATATTATAGTATTATTATTATTATTATATTATTATATTATTATATTATTATATTATTATTATATTAAGGCCTTCAGAATCCGGAGTGGTGGCCTAACCAATCACATTTCAGATTAGCCTCAGAGGGCCAGCTAGCAGGCGTACAGTAAAATCTGCATTTTTACCATGCACTGATCGGTTAATGTCTGAAGGCCTATTGCAAACAATTCAAGAGTTACGTAGTACGCTTAAACGCCTCAGCAGTGCAGCCCCTAGAAAGGAGACAGATACAGAGTTGTTCATCGTTCGGTGTGCGTTATATGAATATATATAAGTGAGTAGCAAGTGTAGCGTTTTAGAGGGTAATCATAGAATACCTCACCAAATTTTGTAATGCCACACATTGTTATATTGCATTTATGTAAAATATCGATGGTTTGTGTAACCGTGTCGTGATAGCGGTGGTATTAAAGAGGTGGATCGTGTTGCCTAAAGCACCAGGCACCAATTGCACCGACTGCCACGGAAACAGTCATCCCGATTCTCCACTTTGCATCACGGTATTAAGTCGCCAAACAGGGAAGCAGCAGAGTTAAACTTTAATACCAGAGAATAAATTAGCAATACAAGTCCCCGCTTCTCCACCGTAACCACTCCGAGATGTGAAAAACCTGTTAGGCGAGCTGTTGCGAGGGGCGCCGGGTGCTGCTGGCATGCTTTTATAATAAAGGGATCAGCTGAGAACGGGGGATCATGAATACAAAAGCATCAATGGGATGCGCTTCAAACACATTTGTGCTTATGCTCTTGCCAGCCACGTACACATTGTAATGCACCGTGCTGCAGGTTCCTTTGTCACGCCCCCACCCCCCTTTTTCTCGCTGACTTTGATTCCCACCGGGCGCCGCACTTTTACTGGGTCACTTCATACGAAAATAAGCCACAGCAAAAATATTCTTCCGGGGTCTGTCCCGAACCGCTCGGAATGCATTAGAGGTCTAGAACAAACACGGAATGACAGCGAGTAAACAAGCAATATGTGTCAGGGAAGCAATAAGTGCCCGACTATGGCCGAGTCGCCAGGGTTTAGTCCGGATCGGAGGAGGTGATCCAATCCAATCCACTTTATTTATTTATATACATTTTATAAACAGAGTTTAAAAAAAGTGCTGCACTAGTAAAATAAAGTAAAATAAAGTAAAAATAAAATACAATAAAGGTACTAATTGAATTTAACCAAAAACTAAAAGATCAAATAAGAAATAAAATAGTAAAATAGATATTAAAATATTAAAAACAAGAAGCAAAGCAATAAAAGTATAAAAAATTAAAACAAATTAAAATAAAACAAAAGTACTAAAAGACACAACCATACAACTCACTCCGAGTTAAAAGCCAGAGAATAAAATTGGGTTTTAAAACGAGACTTAAAGCTTTCGATGTTGGGGGCCAACCACAGAAAAGGCTCGATCCCCTCTGGTCTTAAGTCTCGTCTTGGGCACCACAAGTTGGAGCTGGCGCTCGGACCTCAGTGACCGTGTTCGAGACTAAATTTGGATGAGGTCCGAGATGTATTTGTGGGCCAGCCAGGCCATTCAACGCCTTAAAAACAAACAATAATATCTTAAAATCGATCTTAAAGCGAACAGGAAACCAATGCAGAATCCAGAACTGTTAAAAAGCTGTGCCACAAAGTTCTGGACTAACTTTAAGACTTTTGGGTAACTCCAGAGTAAAGTACATTACAGTAGTCCAGACGTGGTGATGCCAAAACACGATGTAGACGATGTACAGACCCCCTGACTGCTAACGTCTTTACATTTCTATCAAGTCCCGGGAGACGCCACGACCTTGGATTTACCGCTATGGATGGATTTGAACCTACAGCATGTTCTTGAGTGAGATCAACTCCGACTTCTAAGCACTGTGATTGGCTGATGACGGCCTTTTTATCCTTGCGCTCGTTTTGGAGATTGGGATTTTTTTTCATGTCCAACCTGAATCCAGGAAGCATCCCAGCATGTTTTTTGTCTTCTTCTTCGATGTCGGACCGGATTCGGGAGAACTGCTAAAGGCCTGCGACGGACCAGAATGTCGCCTTTCACTTGTGGACAGTGTAAATACTTCTCATTGACATACACTCCATGATGATATCTTCCACAGCGTTTTTTGGCACAAAAAGCAGGACCAAACGCTTTGCACGGGATCCAAAAAAAAAAAAAAAACGTGCGGACGCTGAGACAGTTTTGGATCGTCAGCGTTAACGACAAACTATGGCAACGCTCGCTCAACTGAGAGCAAACTGACTGTTTGTAAATCTGTGGAAAAAGAAACAAATGCAAGTATTCTAACGCAGGTTTTTCATGAATGCAACGTAGACATACTTGGGCTCTACCATTCTTAGCAATATGTACATTATGGTGTATGGTTCAAAGTAGGGATCGACCGATATGGGGTTTTTTTGAGCCGATGGCCGATTTTGCTTGGGCCGATATTTGTGGTCGATACTGCTTTTGCTCCCTCAATTCATATGAAAAAATTACAATCATAATAAATATTACAGGTCACATGCAACGGAAAAATATATCAACGAACCCAAGCATGTATCGGCCGATACCGATTTTTTTCCATCACCCTGAGCCGATGGCCGATTTTGCTTGGGCCGATATTTGTGGTCGATACTGCTTTTGCTCCCTCAATTCATATGAAAAAATTACAATCATAATAAATATTACAGGTCACATGCAACGGAAAAATATATCAACGAACCCAAGCATGTATCGGCCGATACCGATTTTTTTCCATCACCCTGAGCCGATGGCCGATTTTGCTTGGGCCGATATTTGTGGTCGATACTGCTTTTGCTCCCTCAATTCATATGAAAAAATTACAATCATAATAAATATTACAGGTCACATGCAACGGAAAAATATATCAACGAACCCAAGCATGTATCGGCCGATACCGATTTTTTTCCATCACCCTGAGCCGATGGCCGATTTTGCTTGGGCCGATATTTGTGGCCGATACTGCTTTTTCTCCCTCAATTTATATGAAAAAATTACAATCATAATAAATATTACAGGTCTCATGCAACGGAAAAATATATCAACAAACTCAAGCGGGTATCGGCCGATAATGATATTTTTCCATCACCCTGAGCCGATGGCCGATTTTGCTTGGGACGATATTTGTGGCCGATACTGCTTTTGCTCCCTCAATTTATATGAAAAAATTACAATCATAATAAATATTACAGGTCTCATGCAACGGAAAAATATATCAACGAACCCAAGCGCGTATCGGCCGATACCAATATTTTTCCATCACCCTGAGCCGATGGCCGATTTTGCTTGGGCCGATATTTGTGGCCGATACTGCTTTTTCTCCCTCAATTTATATGAAAAAAATTATAATCATAATAAATATTACAGGTCTCATGCAACGGAAAAATATATCAACGAACCCAAGCACGTATCAGCCGATACCGATTTTTTTCCATCACCCTGAGCCGATGGCCGATTTCGCTTGGGACGATATTTGTGGCCGATACTGCTTTTTCTCCCTCAATTTATATGAAAAAATTACAATCATAATAAATATTACAGGTCTCATGCAACGGAAAAATATATCAGCAAACTCAAGCGGGTATCAGCCGATAATGATATTTTTCCATCACCCTGAGCCGATGGCCGATTTTGCTTGGGACGATATTTGTGGCCGATACTGCTTTTGCTCCCTCAATTTATATGAAAAAAATTATAATCATAATAAATATTACAGGTCTCATGCAACGGAAAAATATATCAACGAACCCAAGCGCGTATCGGCCGATACCGATTTTTTTCCATCACCCTGAGTTGATTGCCGATTTTGCTTGGGCCGATATTTGTGGCCGATACTGCTTTTTCGCCCTCAATTTATATGAAAAAATTACAATGATAATAAATATTACAGGTCTCATGCAACGGAAAAATATATCAACGAACCCAAGCGCGTATCGGCCGATACCGATTTTTTTCCATCACCCTGAGTTGATTGCCGATTTTGCTTGGGCCGATATTTGTGGCCGATACTGCTTTTTCGCCCTCAATTTATATGAAAAAATTACAATGATAATAAATATTACAGGTCTCATGCAACGGAAAAATATATCAACGAACCCAAGCGCGTATCGGCCGATACCGATTTTTTTCCATCACCCTGAGTTGATTGCCGATTTTGCTTGGGCCGATATTTGTGGCCGATACTGCTTTTTCGCCCTCAATTTATATGAAAAAATTACAATGATAATAAATATTACAGGTCTCATGCAACGGAAAAATATATCAACGAACCCAAGCACGTATCGGCCGATAACGATTTTTCTCCATCACCCTGAGCCGATTTTGCTTGGGCCGATATTTGTGGCCGATACTGCTTTTTCTCCCTCAATTTATATGAAAAAATTACAATCATAATAAATATTACAGGTCTCATGCAACGGAAAAATATATCAGCAAACTCAAGCGGGTATCAGCCGATAATGATATTTTTCCATCACCCTGAGCCGATGGCCGATTTTGCTTGGGACGATATTTGTGGCCGATACTGCTTTTGCTCCCTCAATTTATATGAAAAAAATTATAATCATAATAAATATTACAGGTCTCATGCAACGGAAAAATATATCAACGAACCCAAGCGCGTATCGGCCGATACCGATTTTTTTCCATCACCCTGAGTTGATTGCCGATTTTGCTTGGGCCGATATTTGTGGCCGATACTGCTTTTTCGCCCTCAATTTATATGAAAAAATTACAATGATAATAAATATTACAGGTCTCATGCAACGGAAAAATATATCAACGAACCCAAGCGCGTATCGGCCGATACCGATTTTTTTCCATCACCCTGAGTTGATTGCCGATTTTGCTTGGGACGATATTTGTGGCCGATACTGCTTTTTCTCCCTCAATTTATATGAAAAAATTACAATCATAATAAATATTACAGGTCACATGCAACGGAAAAATATATCAACGAACCCAAGCGCGTATCGGCCGATACCGATTTTTTTCCATCACCCTGAGTTGATTGGCGATTTTGCTTGGGCCGATATTTGTGGCCGATACTGCTTTTTCTCCCTCAATTTATATGAAAAAATTACAATCATAATAAATATTACAGGTCTCATGCAACGGAAAAATATATCAACAAACCCAAGCGCGTATCGGCCGATAACGATTTTTCTCCATCACCCTGAGCCGATTTTGCTTGGGCCGATATTTGTGGCCGATACTGCTTTTTCTCCCTCAATTTATATGAAAAAATGACAATGATAATAAATATTACAGGTCTCATGCAACGGAAAAATATATCAACGAACCCAAGCGCGTATCGGCCGATACCGATTCATGTAAAAAACGCAAATATCGGCCCGATATATCGGTCGATCCTTAGTTCAAAGTTGTTTTTTTTGTTTTCTGTTAGTTGGTTTTATTTGTTTTGTATTGTGCTTTTTCGACAACAACGACATAAACAACATAAAAAAAAAACAGTTCATTTGACCAATGAAAGTTAGAAGTGCTTCCAGATTTGAGCTTCATGGCTGCACGACCTTCATCACACCCCCCCCCCCCCCAAGTCCGTTGTTGGCCTTCCCTTTCTACCAGAGGATGTCATACGTTTGCCGCTTGTGATATTTTGACATTGTACGGTATACACACGCCCTGGTGTAATTCATGTAATAACATATTGCATTGTATCCAAGTGCTTTGCCAACACATTAGCGGAAAGGTGACAGGAAGAGTTGCATTTGTATCTGCATAAAAAGTCAAAAATATATTTAAAAAAATTAAAAAAAAAATAATAATCATGCATTACTTCATGATAACGTGTACCATTTTGATTGCTCTGTACTAACTGTGTATATACAGTACGTAATACTGTACCACTCGTCTGCTGTGAATTTGTCGAGTACTCAGCTTACAGTATATAAGGGCTTTTTATAGATATTAAAGCAGACTGGGTAATCTGATGTCACTCACTGTAACTGAAGTTTGCTTTTTTTTTTTTTTTTTTAAAGGGATGAAGATATTTAAAAAAAAAAAAAAAAAAAAAACATTTTCATGCATACGAAACACAAACACTTAAAAATGGCGCTGGCCTTTGTGTCCTGTTTGAATAAATCTTTGTGAAATACAGCGGTGGCCTGCTCTTTGTCCATTTTGCACAACTACGCAACTGTAGTCAAACTATGCACGCCAAAGGCTACGGCAGGGTGTCCTGGGATCCAATAAAATGATGCCATTACTTTGCCAAATCCTGGTGACACCAACATCAAGTCGGAGGCCCTTACTCCTCACATGAAAACCACAACAAGTCACAGAGGCATCGCACGTCCGTATATTTGTTTTGCGTCCTTGTTGCTCTCTTTTTGTCATACGTAGCCTACGGTGTGGAGCTTCAAAAGAGGCATGTTGCCACTTGATGTGTTCTGACATCATGTGGGATTCAACCGGATGTGTTTCCTGTGGCACACGATGAGCTGGCGCTGTGTGTTTGTGTTTTTAAGTCCTTGAGTGTGTTGTGTCATCAACACATTGGATTTATTATTGTGGTTATAGTTTGCAGGGTTTACACTCTTTTTTTTTTCATAGTTTGGTTGGCCTATCCCAGCTGAGGTCAGGTGGAACTTGTATATAAATTTAACATTCAGGTCAAGTGAGGTGGTGGTTGATTTTGGCGACACCTAGTGGCTGCAATAATTATTGAGTTAAGCCTGTGACGCAGTTAGGAGCACAAACACGGCGCATACCAGATGCCTTTTGTATATGTACTACTGTATATTTACAAATAAGTTCATGTATTTATTACCAAATATTGTGTATATGTATATATATATATATATATATATATATATATATACCAAAAAAATATTTTACTCTGAATTTATGCTACTGAAATATTGGCGTTTCGTTTTGGGACTGAATTTTATTTAAAATTTCAAGTTTAATATTACTGTGTATTTACAAATAACATATTTACAAATAAGTTCATGTATTTATTACCAAATATTGTATATATATATACATATAATATATACCAAAAAAAATTTACTCTGAATTTATGCTACTGCTGAAATGTTGGCGTTTCATTTTGGGACTAAATTTTATTTAAAATTTTTAATTTAATATTACTGTATATTTACAAATAATATATTTACAAATAAGTTCATGTATTTATTACCAAATATTGTATGTACATATATAATATACACCAAAAAAAATTACTCTGAATTTATGCTACTGAAATGTTGGTGTTTCATTTTGGGACTGAATTTTATTTAAAATTTTTAATTTAATATTACTGTATATTTACAAATAATATATTTACAAATAAATTCATGTATTTATTACCAAATATTGTATGTACATATATAATATATACCAAAAAAAAATTACTCTGAATTTATGCTACTGAAATGTTGGTGTTTCATTTTGGGACTGAATTTTATTTAAAATTTTTTATTTAATATTACTGTATATTTACAAATAATATATTTACAAATAAGTTCATGTATTTATTACCAAATATTGTATGTACATATATAATATATACCAAAAAAAAATTACTCTGAATTTATACTACTGAAATGTTGGCGTTTCATTTTGGGACTGAATTTTATTTAAAATTTCTAATTTAATATTACTGTATATTTACAAATAATATATTTACAAATAAATTCATGTATTTATTACCAAATATTGTATGTATATATATATAATATGTACCAAAAAAAATGTTTTACTCTGAATTTATGCTACTGAAATGTTGGCGTTTCATTTTGGGACTGAATTTTATTTAAATTAAGCTGCAAATTTAACAGAATATAAATTAATGAGCAAACGTGTTTCAAATTTAATCGTTTTTAAATTCCATGCTAATTAATTTGATGTTTTAAAATTTTTAAACCAAATTTCCTTGTGTTAAATTTGTTGTAGAATTTTTATAAAAATTAATTTGAATTCAATTTTAATACCCTACTTTATCACACGGGGGAAAAGATGTGCGTCTGGCGTAATGCACATCTGTCATGTACAGTATGTGTCTCAAGGGTTTGGACCAAATCCACAGCACTGAGCTAAAAGTCAAACGCAGCAAAGCAGATGTAGGATTGTTTCTCTGTCTCCATGGTAACCGCAGTGAAAGTCCGGAGGGCCGATGGCAAGTGTACGAATGTCCTATTTCAGGTCAGAGATTCTGTAATCTTACATGGACATTACTTATTCAGCTTACACTAATGCAGTCCACCAGCTGAGGAAATCCCACTCAGCAAAAACCGTACATGAAACAAGTAAAAAAAAAAAGCATATATTAATTCATTATTCAAAAGACCAGGATGTTTTATTCCTGCTGTACGATATTGACGGCATCCGTTTGATTTGTGACGGCAGGAAAAAACATCGCTCGTGCAGCAATAACATCAATCACAGTCCCCCGCTATCTGATAGGGGAGGAAGATAAACAAAAACAAAGAAATTCCAGCCAACTAGACCGATGTGTCCCGCCAAAAAAATGTCCTCTCATTGCACCAAACGGGGAGAAATGGCATTTTACCAGCTCACCTTTGTGCACCCCTCCGATAAATGGATTTTAACTGGCACCTGACAGAGCCAGATAAGACTGGAGCTGCCACACAAAGCCATTGACTACAGACGACGGGCAGGGGGAAAAAATAACAAAGTAACGAGGAGGAGGAGGAGGAGGAAGGTATCAATCCTCTGAAGAAAGATTGTCAAAATGGAGAATGATGGCATGAATGAGAATGACCCAGATAATACAGAGAGAATAAAGAAAGGACAAAGGAGGTGTGAGGGGGGGGGGGGGGGGGGCGGGAAAGGCGAGATGACATTTCCAGCCTCATCAGGGTGAAGGAGGGAAGACGGGTGACAGAATGCGGCGGAAGAGCACCAAAAGCTGGGTGAGAAACAACCAGCCAAGGTCCATCCGGCTGTGGTTGATGGGCCGTTGATGGCACGAACCATCCAAAAAAAACTGAATTATACGCAAAAAAGTATCTTATTTTATAGTTTTTCTTTTAATTGTCATATTGTGACATAATATTTTCTGTAATATTTCAACTTTATGCTACTAAAATGACATTTCTCCTCATAACATTACGTTAAAACTTTATTAATATCTTGACTTTATGCTTGTAAAGTTACTGCAGATTTTCAATTTTCTGTAAACATAACCAGAATAGTTCCCTAACAATGTATTTCCTGTTCCCTCACGAGCCACCTCCACACAATTCCAGTGAAACCTCAGTTAGTGTACACCTCAGTTAGTGTTTTTTGGTTAACATCAAAATTTTGCCACGCTTTGCGTACATAAAAGGACATTTCTCCTCATAATATTACATAAAAATTTTATTAATATTTTGACTTTATGCTTGTAAAGTTACTGCAGATTTTCAATTTTCTGTAAACATAACCAGAATAGTTCCCTAATAATGTATTTCCTGTTCCCTCGCGAGCCACCTCCACACAATTCCAGTGAAACCTCAGTTATTGTACACCTTGGTTAGTGTTTTTTGGTTAACATAAAAATTTTGCCACGCTTTGCGTACATAAAAGGACATTTCTCCTCATAATATTACATTAAAATTTTATTAATATCTTGACTTTATGCTTGTAAAGTTACTGCAGATTTTCAATTTTCCGTAAACATAACCAGAATAGTTCCCTAATAATGTATTTCCTGTTCCCTCGCAAGCCACCTCCACACAATTCCAGTGGAACCTCAGTTAGTGTACACCTCGGTTAGTGTTTTTTGGTTAACATCAAAATTTTGCCACGCTTTGCATACATAAAAGGACATTTCTCGTCATAATATTACATTAAAATTGTATTAATATTTTGACTTTATGCTTGTAAAGTTACTGCAGATTTTCAATTTTCTGTAAACATAACCAGAATAGTTCCCTAATAATGTATTTCCTGTTCCCCCGCGAGCCACCTCCACACAATTCCAGTGGAACCTCAGTTATTGTACACCTTGGTTAGTGTTTTTTGGTTAACATCAAAATTTTGCCACGCTTTGCGTACATAAAAGGACATTTCTCCTCATAATATTACATAAAAATTTTATTAATATTTTGACTTTATGCTTGTAAAGTTACTGCAGATTTTCAATTTACTGTAAACATAACCAGAATAGTTCCCTAATAATGTATTTCCTGTTCCCTCGCGAGCCACCTCCACACAATTCCAGTGAAACCTCAGTTAGTGTACACCTCGGTTAGTGTTTTTTGGTTAACATCAAAATTTTGCCACGCTTTGCGTACATAAAAGGACATTTCTTCTCATAATATTACGTTAAAATTTTATTAATATCTTGACTTTATGCTTGTAAAGTTACTGCAGATTTTCAATTTTCTGTAAACATAACCAGAATAGTTCCCTAATAATGTATTTCCTGTTCCCTCGCGAGCCACCTCCACACAATTCCAGTTGAACCTCAGTTATTGTACACCTTGGTTAGTGTTTTTTGGTTAACATCAAAATTTTGCCACGCTTTGCATACATAAAAGGACATTTCTCATCATAATATTACATTAAAATTTTATTAATATTTTGACTTTATGCTTGTAAAGTTACTGCAGATTTTCAATTTTCTGTAAACATAACCAGAATAGTTCCCTAATAATGTATTTCCTGTTCCCTCGCGAGCCACCTCCACACAATTCCAGTGGAACCTCAGTTAGTGTACACCTCGGTTAGTGTTTTTTGGTTAACATAAAAATTTTGCCACGCTTTGCGTACATAAAAGGACATTTCTCCTCATAATATTACATTAAAATTTTATTAATATCTTGACTTTATGCTTGTAAAGTTACTGCAGATTTTAAATTTTCCGTAAACATAACCAGAATAGTTCCCTAATAATGTATTTCCTGTTCCCTCGCGAGCCACCTCCACACAATTCCAGTGGAACCTCAGTTAGTGTACACCTCGGTTAGTGTTTTTTGGTTAACATCAAAATTTTGCCACGCTTTGCGTACATTTTCCAGCTGGCATACTATATTACACACATTTTGTCATGTCATTAATACACTGTTTGTGTCCAAATTGTGTTTTTAATCACTTGTTAGCAGCCTGTTAGCTTGCTAATACACTGAAACAGGAAGTGGGAGTCAAGCGGAAGCTAACAGTTAGGTCTCAAAATTGTCAACACACAAGTGTTAAAATGTTATAATTATGCATAAAACAATTCTAAATGAAAACAGACACCACCTTCTTGTTTTGCCGTGAGTTATTTCTTGAATTCTCTCATATTCTTTTGGCTAGGTAGTTTTGCAGCCATAACAAAAAAAAGCCGAGGCTTGAGGTGAGAAACACTGCTGTATTAAATAAATACAAAGGTGGAGTCCGTGTGGCGAAAGGTGAGTACTTTGACTTTATTTTAGTTGTATTGAGTTTTAATGTATAGTGCTTTTTTTGATTGTTACAAAAGTTAATGAAAATGTACAAAATGAACGCAGTTTACATCATTTTCAGTTCTTCGTGACAATATGGTATTCGTGGTATTCTATTCCCACGCGCATTAGCATTTCCCCTCCATTAAACTTAAACCTTTCCTTGCCTCCATCTTCAATAAATACCTCTATCTTGCCTCGAAGAGCCCACCGGGACGCGACAAGCACAGTGACAAGAACGCACACATGCAAACGCGCTAGCGACAGTCGAGTCACAGTATCGTTTTGTGCTTCTTTCAAGTCACGTGGAAAAAGATAAACACGCGTTTTCACACATGGTGGCATTCTGAAAACAAAGATGTCAGCGCGCCACATGGAAGATACGCGGAGCAACGTGGCTTGGAGATGAAATGAGGTGAGAAAAGCGCGGAGAAGAGAAGTGCGGCTGAAAAGGCAGTAAGTGAGATGAATGGCGCGAAAGGAAAAGATTGGTATTAGTAGATGGATGCCTCCCGTCAATCTGCACCAACCGCCGCTTCATCAACTCAATTCAACCCGCTTCTCTTCATCGTCTCCGCGCTCACATTGCATCCCGTCTTAGTCCTCACGGAACCGTTTGTACAGCAAGTTTACTCCTAAGCCCTTGTGCTAGCTTTAAACTGACAAATCAATCATAAAATAAAGACAATAAATAACAAAAAATGGCCAAGTTGGTTCGTTGCGGCTTTCAATAAAGTTTTACATTCAAACTCAATCTTTTTTTTTTTTATTTATCGTGCAGATGCAGAGCCTTCATACCCACAGTCGGCATTCACCGAGCTGCAAAGTAAATGCTGCAAAAGAAATCTCAATCTCAAAAGAAATGCTGCTTTTTAATACAGTTGGAAATGCTGCAAACGTCTGACAGACGAGTAAAATACACGTCACAAACGCCAATATTGCAACTTTACATACTGAAAGATGACGTATTCATGAAAATATTGCATTATCATGAAATAGAGTTATTTCCTTAAGATGTGGGCGTGGCATGGCAACAAACTTTATCACGATTGGTACATGTCATGAAGGCCACCCAAAATCCAAAATTACCCCAAAAAATTTTTGACTCTGAATTTATGCTACTGAAATGTTTTGGGGACTGAATTCAAAAGAAATGCTGCTTTTTAATACAGTTGGAAAACCTCTTTTCAAGAAATGCTGCAAACGTCTGACAGACAAGGAAAATACACGTCACAAATGCCAATATTGCAAATTTACGGAGTGAAGGATGACGTATTAATGGAAATATTGCATTATCATAAAATAGAGTTATTTCCTTAAGATGTGGGCGTGGCATGGCAACAAACTTCATCACGATTGGTACATGTCATGAAGGCCACACCTTGAATTACCCCCCCAAAATTTTTTGGGGCTGAATTTGTGCTACTGAAATGTTGGCATTTCATTTTGGGGACTGAATTCAAAAGAAATGCTGCTTTTTAATACAGTTGGAAAACCTCTTTTCAAGAAATGCTGCAAACGTCTGACAGACAAGGAAAATACACGTCACAAATGCCAATATTGCAAATTTACGGAGTAAAGGATGACGTATTAATGGAAATATTGCATTATCATAAAATAGAGTTATTTCCTTAAGATGTGGGCGTGGCATGGCAACAAACTTCATCACGATTGGTACATGTCATGAAGGCCACACCTTGAATTACCCCCCCAAAATTTTTTGGGGCTGAATTTGTGCTACTGAAATGTTGGCGTTTCATTTTGGGGACTGAATTCAAAAGAAATGCTGCTTTTTAATACAGTTGGAAAACCTCTTTTCAAGAAATGCTGCAAACGTCTGACAGACGAGGAAAATACACGTCAATATTGCAACTTTACGGAGTGAAAGATGACGTATTAATGAAAATATTGCATTATCATGAATTAGAGTTATTTCCTTAAGATGTGGGCGTGGCATGGCAACAAACTTCATCACGATTGGTGCGTGTCACAAAGCCAGACATGGGTCACTTCCTGAATCCGTCTCAGTGCCAAAAAGAAATGGAAAGCGCTTGTAGATATATGAAATAGACAAGCTTCGTTTAAGGTATTAGATAAGGTAATATCAAGGTAAGGTAAGGTAAATTTAAGGTAAATTAAGGTAACATGAGGTTCTACTGTATTCAATTTGACCCTTCTGTCATGTATTCCCTCTAGAGGCAATTACAATGCTTCCTGGTATGGGGGTGGGGCGCGGTGGGGGGGGGGGGGGGGTAGATACAAGCAGTCCTGATGACTTCATAAAAGGAAGACAAGGCCCGATCAATAGATGTGCTTGAAAGGAGAATGATCAGCAACGGAAAGGTGGACAGCAGACAGCACATAAAGCTGATGGATCGGTATTCGCCGGGACCTACCGCAGAAAATTAATTAAACTCGCAGAAATCCATGATGATTGGAGCCATCCATAACTAGCGTGTGTATATTTGCGCTCTTTTAAATCAGCTCCGGGGAAGGAAAGTCAGTGAGTTGTTCGGTAAATCAGTCAGTCTTCAGGTAACGGGAAGCTCATTCGGGTTCCGTTGGGCAGTTAGTCACTCGGACCCGACCTCCAAATCCAACGCGATCAATCAGAAGCGAGGGTTTCTAGTATAAACACTGCGTTAGCTTTTATTTGTTCAGGAAAGATTTGCTGACTAAGCTCCTGCAACGCTACGCCTCTTGCTTTGCATTCACGCCCCAACAGGAAAGACACCAAAGGAAAACCGTTGGAAAGTTTTACCACCTACCTCCAGAGTGCTGACGGCAGAGACGATGCATTCAGTGTCCCACTACATCCAGCAGATAGCACTGTGGTTGAAAAACAAACAAACAAAATAAAACCTTAGTTAGTAATGATTTGATTATGAAACTGAGATTTGTAAACAAACAATCGCATTAGATATTTCTGTGTTTGTCTGACCCTTGACCTTCCTTGGTGTGTGGAAACAGAGAAAGTATGACTGACAAAATATTTGAATGAGTCTTCTGAATGCCTTAGATTTATATTTCAGTTCATTTAGACAATTTTATGCTTGAAAAATGTCAATTTAGGCACAAACAAATACACAAAATGTGCTTAAATAGGCATATTTTAATAATAGGTATTCAAAAACATGCTAACCGAGGCATATGTTAACCAAGGTTCCACTGTAATCAAATATTGGCATTTTTAGGCACTTTTTGGGGGGGAACTTGGAACGTAACTAGGGATGTCGGACCTACTTATTTTGCTGATTTTTGTCGATATTGTCCAACTCTCAATTTCTGATACAGATTTTTAGAAAAACATGCTAACCGAGGCATATGTTAACCAAGGTTCCACTGTAATCAAATATTGGCATTTTTAGGCGCTTTTTGGGGGGGGACTTGGAACGTAACTAGGGATGTCGGACCTACTTATTTTGCTGATTTTTGTCGATATTGTCCAACTCTCAATTTCCGATACCGATTTTTGGAAAAACATGCTAACCGAGGCATATGTTAACCAAGGTTCCACTGTAATCAAATATTGGCATTTTTAGGCGCTTTTTGGGTGGAACTTGGAACGTAACTAGGAATGTCCGACATACTCATTTTAATGATTTTTGCCGATATTGTCCAACTCTCAATTTCCGATACCGATTTTTGGAAAAACATGCTAACCGAGGCATATGTTAACCAAGGTTCCACTGTAATCAAATATTGGCATTTTTAGGCGCTTTTTGGGGGGGGACTTGGAACGTAACTAGGGATGTCGGACCTACTTATTTTGCTGATTTTTGTCGATATTGTCCAACTCTCAATTTCCGATACCGATTTTTGGAAAAACATGCTAACCGAGGCATATGTTAACCAAGGTTCCACTGTAATCAAATATTGGCATTTTTAGGCGCTTTTTTGGGGGGGACTTGGAACGTAACTAGGGATGTCGGACCTACTTATTTTGCTGATTTTTGTCGATATTGTCCAACTCTCAATTTCCGATATAGATTTTTAGAAAAACATGCTAACCGAGGCATATGTTAACCAAGGTTCCACTGTAATCAAATATTGCCATTTTTAGGCGCTTTTTGGGGGGGAACTTGGAACGTAACTAGGGATGTCGGACCTACTTATTTTGCTGATTTTTGTCGATATTGTCCAACTCTCAATTTCCGATACAGATTTTTAGAAAAACATGCTAACCGAGGCATATGTTGACCTTTCATTTTTATTTAGGAAGCACGGCGGTGCGTGTGAGCCGCGTGTTTGCCTTATAGTCAAGTGTTTCTCACTTCAAATAGTGGTTTGGACCTCTCTGTGCCCCGTGAATAAACATGTCTGGAAAGCTTCTGGAAAATATATTCTGCCACCTTTGAAAATCCATCATTAAAAAAAAAAACAACATAACTGGGTACCGACGTTGTGAGCTTAACAAATTGAAATAAATATTGCAGCTGCTGGATGTGCAAATGTTCCAAGCAATTAGCATCGTTTATTTGTTGTGATTGAGTCGCCTGACTGATTCTCTGCACATTAATGCAATCACTCTTAATGAATCTGCACCAGAAATTGACATCAGAAAGCTACAAGTAATACAGAGTATATTTTTAGGATTGTTGTTTGCAGTCCGCCTCTCAAATGTGCAAACATTTCTCTCACTATGTTGCCCCAGCTTATCTCCAGGACACATAAAAAAATGTGGAGAACTTGTTTACATATGAAAGTGAAAGTAGACTATGCGAGCGTCTTCTACTTAACTGCCTCTTTGCTGCATTTCATTCAAACTGACCCAACATTTCACAGTCGGAATGGTCAGAAACGCAACATCACAAAGAAACCAAACCCCGTTACCGGGGCAACCGCATCCTCACAGCTTACAGGAGACCAATGTTGGCTTGCTCGCTATAAACTTTGTGTATTCTAAACACCGATTCCATTTAGTCTCTTTCATTAAATGGAACATGAGATGAGACTGAGTTCAGATTCGTCATGGGGAGCCTCCTTTTTCATCAGTCACACTACACGCTACATCTGCCATCTTCCCAATGGAGTCATGGCACGCATTTGGCCGGTATTGCCGACATACTGACAATTTTGGTGATATTATGACTTTATTCCCATAGCATAACTTTTTACCCTGCAATAAAATGACATTATTTTCATGAAAGTATGAGTTTATTCTTGTAAAATTTATTTTTTGTTATATTTTTATATTTTTTATATATGTATTTATTTATATTTTTATATTTTTATATTTTTATATTTTTATATTTTTATATTTTTATATTTTTATATTTTTATATTTTTATATTTTTATATTTTTATATTTTTATATTTTTATATTTTTATTTTATTCACATAAAATTTATTTATTTATACTGTATAATACATGTATAAATACATGTATAACGTGCTGTGGGCCAATAAAAAACAGCCACAGGCTGCAAATGGCCCCTGGGCCACACTTTGGACACCTTGGCGCTACGTAAACAATAACTTATATAACTTAAATAACTTTTTCCCCTGCAATAAAATTACATTATTTTCATAAAAGTATGAGTTTATTCTTGTAAAATTAAATTTTGTTATATTTATATTTTTATATTTAATATTTTGACTTTATTCACATAAATGTATTTATTTATACTATTTATTTATACTGTATAATACATGTATAAATACATGTATAACATGCTGTGGGCCAATAAAAAACAGCCACGGGCTGCAAATGGCCCCTGGGCCACACTGTGGACACCTCGGCGCTACGTAAATAATAACTTGCTAAAACGTTGGCAGCTGTCGATGATGCATTTGCAGCTAAACGGGATTTAGCATACTAGCAACAAGCACAGAGGAAGAGTGTGGGGAGGTAGAAATATGACAGGAACGCGTCAAAGACATTGCCTTGTACATTATGTGTAGAAAATACTGTATATTGTTATATTATTGTTATTGTATAATAATAATAATAATAATAGCAGTAGTAAATGAATGAGGCAACATTGTCACGGCACGGTGACCTCCTTTAAAAGGTATAAAAGGCGCCGCATGAATTTGCCATTTAGGAAGCAAAATGCTGACCTCTCCATGTGAGCATTAGCAGGCGAACAATAGGCCGCAGCAGCCAGTTATTTCACGCCTGGGCTGTTGCACCGTTGTCACACCTCAATGTTCTGCATAAAACTGCACCGTGCGCATTACAGGATATTACAAAGCATGAATATTTGACTTGGAATCATCTTGCCCTGTATTATGCATCTCGGCTATTACTGTTTCAAGTGTTGTGTTTACGTCAGTGACAGAATGGGTTTGTCCGTCACTTTGAGTGTGGCTTTTTGTGGACCTCAACTGTTGTGTGCAAACAGGACCGCACTCAGAATTGGTGTCATCTAGTGGTGAAAAGGAGGTAGTACAAGATGAGGTGGTTGCATTTCTATGGAGGAATGTCAAGCTTCCAGGCTTGTTCTAATTTTAGTGTATTGCAGTCTGAATCAAAACAGCCTCCATAGCAGCAGCACAAAAAAATGCACATTAGGAATTTTCTCGCAATATCCCGGTTATGGTTATCTGTCAATCATCATTATTATGACATTTTAGTCCAGGTAGGACGCTACAAAATCCGGCATCCACACTTTTCCGCTGTCTTGTGCAGTTTTTCCTCAACCTCACCTCACTTTTCCTTTTCACCTCTCCAGACCTAGAGTATGTTTGCTGTGCTTACGGGCCCTGAAGGCATCACAACAGCTCTGCAGCTAAACACTAATGAGGGCCTACAAGAAGGGGGCAGCGGCATACTTGTCAATCCTCTCGTTTTCACCCAGAAAAAAATATTTTTTTGCTTTTTTCCGGGGTCTCGGCTATTGTTCCAATCACATGCAATCAATTGATCAATAACTGAGAAACACGATTGAATTCAAGAAATAACTGACGGCAAAACAGGAAGGAGGCGCCCTTGTTGATCTCGCCTCCATGCAGAAAGCAGGAATTTTCTACTATAAAAAAATGCAAAAATATTTTATTTTGGTAAGAATAGCTGGCATGCAGCGGCAGAGAACTAGAGAGTCAACCACTTCCTGCTTCCATGTATTAGCAAGCTAATAGGCTAACGTGGTAAAAACACAGTAAGAACACAGTTGCACTCATGCAGTGTATTAATATTGTACGCTAAAAGGAAATGGACGCAAACAAGGCTAAATTTTGGCGTCAATTTTCAATGTTTTTGGAAAAACATGCTAACCAAGGTATATGTTAACCAAGGTTCCACTGTAATCAAATATTGGCATTTTTAGGTGCTTTTTGGGCGGAACTTGGAACGTAACTAGGGATATCGGACATACCTATTTTGCTGATTTTTGTCGATATTGTCCAACTCTCAATTTCCGATACCGATTTTTGGAAAAACATGCTAATCAAGGTATACGTTAACCAAGGTTCCACTGTAATCAAATATTGGCATTTTTAGGCGCTTTTTGGGGGGGACTTGGAACGTAACTAGGGATGTCCGACATACTTATTTTGCTGATTTTTGCCAATATTGTCCAACTCTCAATTTCCGATACAGAATTTTAGAAAAACATGCTAACCAAGGCAAATGTTAACCAAGGTTCCACTGTAATCAAATATTGGCATTTTTAGGCGCTTTTTGGGGGGAACTTGGAACGTAACTAGGGATGTCGGACCTACTTATTTTGCTGATTTTTGTCGATATTGTCCAACTCTGAATTTCCGATAACGATTTTTAGAAAAACATGCTAACCGAGGCATATGTTAACCAAGGTTTCACTGTAATCAAATATTGGCATTTTTAGGCACTTTTTGAGGGGAACTTGGAGCGTAACTAGGAATGTCCGACATATTTATTTTTTCCCGATATTGTCCAACTCTCAATTTCCGATACCAATTTTTAGAAAAACATGCTAACCGAGGCATATGTTAACCAAGGTTCCACTGTAATTAAAATATTGGCATTTTTAGGCACTTTTTGGGGGGAACTTGGAACGTAACTAGGGAAGTCCGACATACGTATTTTGCTGATTTTTTCCGATATTGTCCAACTCTCGATTTCCGATATCGATATGTGTAAAATGACATACAAATTTCCTGATTGGGAAAAAATATGGATACCGAAATCAACTGATATCGCATTTTTATGCAGTACCGTTAATATCGGATATCCCAAAACTTAACCCGAGTGAATCGCGGGGATTTTAGATGAAAGATGAAAAAAGTGCCAGCTGGTGGGGCACTGCCCACAGAAAAGTTCTTTTCCACATAATTTGTCCGTATTCAAAATAAAATGGATTGTGAGAAACTACCGAATGTCCACATGCTGGAACAAAGGTTTATCCAGCAGGTGCTTGTGGAAAAGTCCATGAAGCTCCTTCAAGTTGATCACACACACACACATATACACACACACACACACACATGGGTGCACTCATGCACACTCACCAGCAGCGTCCAGATGGGTCGAGCCAAGGGCACTCTAGCAAATAAGAGCGAATGCCGAGTGAGGCGGCAGAAGGTCTCCGGGACACTTCCCATTTCTCCCTCGTATTTATGCATCTATGTACTTAATATGCAAGGTCGTGGCAGCGGCTTGACAGCGATAAGGAGAGCACAGCAGCTGTTGACGTAAGCGATTCCAAACGGGTGACCCGGCCAGGTGGTTGGCGGACAAGATAGACGGCGAGGTGTGCTCAAGGAGGAAGTATAGCAACAAGATGGAGTGAAAAGTAGGACTTTCGCGACCTTGGCTGGAACTTAGATGCATGGGAACAAATGACCGGGCACTTTGAACCTGTACCTCCTATCAGGGCCTTCCCAGCCTCCAGCCATCCCTAGTTACAAAGTGTGTCTGACAAAACAATGACTTCTTTTGGCTGAAACATCGGTTGAGACGACAAGAGGGACAAATGAGACGGGAATCTTGGGAAGTGCCGCAATTGCAAGCAAGACGGTGTCATTTCAGGCAAATTAATAATCCAGTGATCCAGATATTAGCTCGAAACAGGAAGGATGTGATGAAGGTGGGCGGTGCTTAAAGGTGAAACCTTGATGGACAGGAATATTCCTCACCCTAAATGACTACATATCAAAATGTGGCACTGAGGAACCAAATGTGTACACTAGGTATGTATTGTACAGCTCGTCCTTTGTTTATCGCAGGAAGTTGCGTTCAATGTTAAATATTATCGAAATTCGAGTATAGAAAGCCTGTTTATAACTTTGTAAATGTTTTAAAATTACTAGAGCCATGCTAGAGTCACCTTTACACTCATTTTATCCAAAATAGTAGACATAATATATAAAAAGACAGAATCAGAGTCACCCAGTGCTTCCTGTCTCATTAATGTAACATTACCGACATCTGGTGGCCAGTGTATGTACTACATATCATTACAACATTAGTATGGTTTGTTTCTTTTTATATACTCATGTATTAATAATACTTTTGTGCATTTCTACACATAATTCTCACACACTGTCACTAACCTGTGAAAATCAAGATCAATAAGAGTGTCCCTCCGCTTCCTGATCAGATCATTGCTGTAATAGATCACTGAAAACAAGTCTGTGTTCAAGTCCATGAATAAATAAGATCTGTAAACAAAAAATAAATCAAATCGGAGTACCGGGAGAAAACCCACGCATGCACGGGGAGAACATGCAAACTCCACACAGAGATGACCGAGGGTGGGGAAAGACAAAATAAGAAGCCAAAAAGTTACCACTTCCACACAAAATAGGAGAACTCATTCATTCATTCATTAATTTTCTACCGCTTATCCTCACGAGGGTCGCGGGGGTGCTGGAGCCTATCCCAGCTGTCTTCTTCGGGCGAGAGGCGGGGTACACCCTGGACTGGTGGCCAGCCAATCACAGGGCACATATAGACAAACAACCATTCACACTCACATTCATACCTATGGACAATTTGGTTAATTCGTCAATTAACCTAGCATGTTTTTGGAATGTGGGAGGAAACCGGAGTACCCGGAGAAAACCCACGCATGCACGGGGAGAACATGCAAACTCAGAGGGTGGAATCAAACTCGGGTATCCTAGCTGTGTGGCCTGCACGCTAACCGCAGGAACACTCCAAATTGTCAAACCTTTGGTGTGTTCAGCACTGGAGGTGAATTTCCACTTGATTTCTGTTCCAAGCCGTCGTATTAGAGGATGGCCATCATTTCAGGTCGCCATGATGTGGCCGTTTGAAGCCTCCAGTGAAATTACACCACGGAATGGAATGATGTGACATTTATGTCTCGGGGGCGGTAAAAGCTCAGTTCATAAGGACTTTGGTTTGAGGATCCAAAAGGTCGGAGACGTGACCTGCTGCAGAACAAACGCCCCCAGTGGTAGAAAACTTCCTGACAAGAAAAAGCTGTGGGATATTTAGTGGGTTTCTAGATTATGTATTCATATCTGATAACTTCTACTTATGAAATCGTGAAAATGTGGCAAACCATGCCCCCCCCTCAGCATGTTAACAGCTCCATTCAGTCAATAATAAGCCCAAAATAAGACCAGAGATTTTGAAGAAGTAGTAATCAATGAATGGCTTTATGTGTTGGTCAAATTACAAAAACATACACAACAATATTAACAATATGATAACTACATCTAGCGTGGGAAAGGATATGAGGAAGCTAGCAATGACATGGAGAGCAAAATAAATGAAGATTTGCTCACCGGTACGTTTCATGGGTGTGGTTACCGTGTCAAATTATATATAGAAGGTTAATTGACTGAAGGGGAAGTCACAATATCATGTTTTGATATTATTTCAGTGCATGAGAGATACAAATAAATAAATAGCTATTGAGTGCAAAAATGTCGATGGCTGCCTGCAAGGTGGAGTTAAGAATCAATGCTGGTTCTGTGCTTCTTTCGTCCTTCAGTTTGCTTACACGGTGACGTCCGACCGCATCCCCCCCCCCCCTTCCTGTATATATTTCAAATTATTACAAATCAAGCCTTCTAGTGGCATCAAGAGATGATTGAGCACCGGGATTCTTATAGGTGACTGTGTCTACACGTGAGGAAAGCGTTACGAGACTTCACGTCAAGTCTTATAGTAGCAAAGCAGAGGGAAATGAAGGCACGGATGTGAAGTACCACACACACACACACGCCGGTATAGAAAGAAGGGGTTCTGATGACTAAATGCTGAACCGTAAGCGGTTACTTTGCTCTCCCAGACCAGCTGATGTGTCCAGTTCATCCTGCTGTGGTATGACTTACATTGTAAACAACAGTTCGGCAAATGGAATGGTCATGTTGTATAAAGGTAAAAGAAGGCGACAAATGTTGGGTTGAAACAGTACAAAAGGACGAGTCATGGAGGGGGGGGGGGGACTAACCAGGAAATATAATAATAAGTGGTGCGGACATGTAAAGGTTCTTGTTGCTAAAACAATATATTAATAAAGATATATTAAAGATGTCTCTGAAATAAATGTCTTCCATTGTCGTCAGCAGCAAGTGTAACTGAATTATATTTTGTACTTGAATTCAAATTGTATATTAACTATACAAACCGATACAGGTACTGTTAATGTATGATGGAGTACACCGCCGCATGTACTACCATAATAATACGCATTAAGCTTGTAAAGGCTTAATTCGCTTGCATTGGATTGGATTGTGCGGGTGCACATTGGTGAAGTAAACGTCATGAAACATACATATTCTTATCATCTTATCGTCCAAAGACATATGGCACCGGGTATTGTCGTTAAAAACGGGCGCGGGGTCTTTATTTGAGACCACTTGCTGACCGACTCCAATGGAATTGAGCCTATGTGTTCGTTGCTCTCTCTCTCTCTCTGTTTTTAGATGTTTCTCCCTCCGTTGATGACGTTGCCTCCCGGCGGGGCGATGTGGATGGAGTCCAGAATGGGTCGCAATATCTGGCCAAACGGTCTGGGCGATAAAAGAAGATCCTTACATCATTAATGCAGCACTTAAGGCTAAAATTGTTCATCGCCTGGATACATTTGTTATCCTTTTGCTGGAAATGACACAAGAATTGCCATTTTTATTGTTTTTAACAGTTTGAGAATGATTCACAGCAATCTTTTAGACAGTGCTAAAACAAACGTTATTTTGCCTTCCACCTAACTGAAGTTAGCTTAGCAGGTTTGAAATGTGTTTTTCTTTATTTTTCTCATGCTGCTGTACCTCCCCGGAAGTTTACTGGTGTCTCTTTTGGGAGCCTTTGGTTTATTATGTAGAGTGGATGCCTGCACGTTTGGCATGCAGTATTTTTTGAAAATGGGCCATTTTTAACCCCCCCACAAAAGACACAATCATTTATAAATATGCAATATTACAGCATACATGTAGCGCCAATTTATACGTTTGTCCTTGAACTTACCGTATTTGTTGTTTATCCATCACCTTAAATGATCATTTATTAGTTGTGAGTACGTTTAATAAGTGTGTGAAGCGTGTGAGTGAAAGAGAAAAGGGGTGGAAAACCTCCACTTCTCTCTTCAATTGCCTTTGTTCACTCACGACACAGTCCAGGTTCAAGCCATAAATACGCCTCACGGGTACATGAAACGCATTTAAACTTCCAAATTAGTAGATAATTGTGTGTAATTAAAACGTATTCATCAAATCACTTTCTTTGTGAGTAAAAATCATATTTGAGAAATACGTTGTGTCTCTGTCTGACTATGAAGGTGCGGCGAGCATGTAGGCGGGGGGTCAATAAACTCACGTGGCGAGGACTTCAGACGGGAGGTCAGTGATGTAGGAAGGGATGGGCGTCCCTGTCAGGAATTGAGCCACCTCGTTGGTGAATGTGTTGCAGTTGTGCTCAAACAGTCGATACCTGTCACCTCTGAAGGAATGGAAGAGAAATAAATCTGGATGCCAAATACTGTACATCTGACAAAGTTATTTTTAGGTTAAAAAAAACTGTAGGACTACATAGAGACACTACAAAGTGTACCTGTAAGTGCTTTCTCCCAAAGATGAGAGATACTCCATGAAGATCTCCTCCGAGACTTCGGTCTCACCAAGTTCCACAACTGTGTCAGGAGGTCCCAGCATTGTTCCACCCTGAAAAGTACATCATCATCTTTTATGGGAATACCCTAGTCACTAATTTCTTCATCTTATTATTGTTATGATTATGGTTTTCACAGTTAAGAGTATAGAAAACCTGTTTACAAGCTTCTAAATAGGGGTTTTAACATTATTAGAGCACTCTAGACATGACATAGCACCCCTATGGTCACATTTACACACCCACGTGATAATAGAGAATAAGCTATTTAAGAAATAAATAAGATTTATGCTCATGTGGTGCTGCAAATGGCTTCCTGTGCTGAGCTGAATGGAGGATGGACAGGAAGTAGTTTGGCGGGGGGTTACGGAAGCAACTGTAGCTTGTGTCGGGGGTTATTGTGACTGCTGTGAGATCGTTCAAAAGACATGTGCTTGTGTGTCTCACCTAACATTAGTGACAGTGTAGAATACTACATAAAGTATTATCACAACATCTTCTGAATACCTTATATTTATTTGTATTGTAGTTTACCATTTGGCATTTTGACAATTTTTTTTAATATACAATTTTTATACTGACAATATACAGCCCTCTCACTTTAATGTATAAAACAAATGTAAATATTAGTAAGTAATTCGAAGAGACTTACAGGCGAACAGCTGGAGATCCCTTCCCCTCCAAAGAAGAACTCATCCCCGTATGCCACTATGGCTGTGTGCCTGGACAAGAGATTCATTCATTTTGTAGTACAAACAATGGCAATACTGTATACTTCAAATGCGTAGTCATCATTTGCTAGGACAGAATTGTAAACACCACCTGAGGCTAGTGTCAACATGCTATGTTGTGATGTTAGCTAATGTTAGCTAATGTAAGCTGCTCAGGGACCAAAACTGTTGAGCTAACTTGACATGACTAAGCGTTTTTTTTACATTTGGAGTTAACTACGTGTATAAATGCAAATGTGTCACATACCATATACCGTCCAGTTGTTTTCCTGTTGAAATGAAAGAAATTGTGATTTAATTGAGGATATTAAAGAGAAAGAGATAGGCAAGAGAAAGCCGACTGTTTGACGTTAAATGATGCCGGGGGGTCTGTACTTACCTAGCATGATAGGGCTGAGGTTACGTGCCATTCCCCGTGATAAATCATAAATATACAATTGAACATTATATCGTGTAGAATTGCTCTCCATGGTGTGGCCTCCTTCTGGAATATTAATGTTTATAAGCGATTATGAAAAAACCTTCGAGTCACAGCTGACAAGGAGGGCCTTTAGCGATGATGTCATTACGTAAAAGCCTACATCCCATTTAACTACTTTCAAAATAAAACACCTTGCGTATAAAGCCACGAAAAATATCTCAAGACTTGCAAGCGTACTTTGAAGGGGAAACACACACTTCCGGTATTGACGTTTACTGTACTGTGGCATGACGTGACAATTTAGGTATTTATGTATTTTTTTCCACATACAAAGTGGTTCGTGATGTCTTCATTATACACAATAATTATCAGTGTAAATAATAATTTTCTTTCTAAATAAAATATGACATTAACTGATATTATTGTGAATTGTAGGCCACCATTTGGTGACGCTGTGCGTTTGTATTTTTTTAGGCTACGCCCCAAAGCGAAAGGGGGCGCTAATGCGCGGAAAGCATCGTGTTGCCATCTTTATAATGAAAAAGAAGAACCATACAACCAAAATAGACTCGAGACGGCGGAGCAGCTGACATCATTCAGCAGAAATGGCTGCCACCGGAGTGCTTCCCTTTATAAGGGGGGTAGACCTCAGTGGGAACGACTTTAAAGTAAGCTTTCTAATATGTATTCGTGTGTGTAGTATATTTTTTATGACTGGTCGCTTGCTCGTAAATCAAATTATCCAGTAAAACTTCAAGAGTCAGTACACTAAATGAATAAAGCCTGAGTCTCGCCACAACACTAGCTTAGCTTAACATTATTAGCTGGGCGTTAGCCAGTTGTCAAGAAATTTGACATGAACCAGTACATTCAAATTTGTCTCGGAGTACTAAAATGTTTAACTCTTAAATGCTCTTAACCAACATTCTTTCGCTTTGTGTTTGTTTACATCTTATGGGCACTCCAACTTGAACTGGGTTAAACAAAGTTAGCTCCTAACTTGGGCATACCATTCGCTTATACTGTACAACAGCAGATTTAAAAGTGAACGAATTGACTGTTTACCAACAATGTATGTATTTATTAAAATGACGGGACGTATGCTTGAATCGAGTTATTTACCATTGCTAACAACAACATCGCATCCATGTCCGTCTGTATGTAAAAATGTAGTTACACAGATACCTGTTGCACATAACTTGTTTGCAACCTATGATATAACCAATAATACCATGTATTCACATTCAATTCAGCAGTGAAGAAAAGATGGCGTTGTTATCCATTAAAATTTTGCTAGATAAATATACCCAAAGTGGGTTATTCTTTAATATCTGCTTAAAGTTGCGGTTTTACTTATTTGTCGTCAATTCAGGTAAACAAACATTAGCATACTGTATCTGTCTTTTGGTTAAATATCTGCTTCTAAGGGAAGAATGCGTTGTCAAGTCATCAATAGCTCTGTGTTAATTTATAACTATCTTTGGAATCCTTTCAGGGTGGATATTTCCCAGAACATGTCAAATGCATGAGCAGCTTGCGATGGCTCAAACTGAATAGGACCGGGCTGTGTTACCTCCCAGAGGAGCTTTCCTCTCTGCAGAAGCTGGTGAGAACTACATTGCTGTTTACTTACTAGGACACCATCTGTTTACAGCATTTGTGTTGTTGTTTTTTGTCCAGTTTATTTCAGGGAAGTCGGTTCACTCATTGATGTGTGGCTGTTGTGTGTCATGTCCCATTGCATAAAAGTGTTCCTCAAAACGCACCACTTTGTGTTTTCATATTGAGTGAACAGATTGTTGCATTTCTTTGTTTAGAGCGAGCATGGTTCACGTCACTGATAAGATTAACCTCTCCAGCTTTGTGATCTTTTCTGACATTGTTTACACTTACAACATATGGGTAAACAAGATTAGTCTGTTTTTGTAGTCTGAGTTGTGCAACTGTTTGTGATCACATAATGCCGCTTAAATATGTGAAGTCAAAATCTGAGTGTGGTGTTGCATTTTGTCTTTTTTTTTAAAGCAGAAGTCATGAAATGACTTGTTTCTTTCCTGCAGGAGCATCTTTCAGTGAGCCACAACAGCCTGACCACCTTACACGGGGAGCTGTCCAGTTTGCCAAACTTGAGGGTAATTAACGAGCATATGTACACAATGTGTAGCGCAACATGTGAAACTGCAATGGAAATGAAATAAATCCTGATTAAACAGTCAACATCATTTATTGGGTTTTAATACACAGTAAAAGTACAAATGGCCTAACTGCGTTGATTTGACCATCTGTGCAGGCTGTGGTTGCACGTGCCAACAACCTGAAAAACTCTGGCGTCCCAGACGACATCTTCCAGCTCGATGACCTGTCTGTGCTGGTACAGCAAAATCTGTCAGAATTCCCACCTCTGTGATTTGAGGACATTTTTTTAAGGACTTCTCCTATAGGACCTGAGCTACAACCAGCTGACGGAGATCCCCAGAGACCTCGAGAACAGCAGGAACATGCTGGTGCTCAATCTGAGCCACAACGGCATCGACTCCATCCCCAACCAGCTGTTCATCAACTTGACTGACCTGCTGTATCTGGACCTCAGCGACAACAAGCTGGACAGCCTGCCTCCCCAGATGAGACGCCTGGTCCACTTGCAGACTCTCATCCTGAACAACAACCCACTGATGCATGCCCAGTTGCGGTAAGAAATAGACTTGGAGTGGAAGCAAATACAATGCTCAATTCTAGTCAGTCTTAATATAAAAACAGAAAGATTACCTTTTGTGTGATATTACCTGTGTGAGCAGCCAGCTGCCAGCCATGGTGGCGCTGCAAACTCTCCACCTGAGGAACACCCAGAGAACGCAGAGCAACATGCCCACAAGCCTTGAGGGTCTCCTGCAGTTAGCAGGTAGCGCATTTAACCATCAAAAACAAAAGTTTGATCCATGCATGACTACACCATTATTCAGGATTTTTCCTTCTGTGTCGCTCCCCTCCAGATGTCGACTTGTCCTGCAACGACCTGACTCGGGTACCGGAGTGCCTCTATTCACTGGGAAGTTTAAAACGCCTCAACCTGAGTAGTAATCAGATCTCGGAACTGTCGCTCTGCATTGACCAGTGGACTCAACTTGAGACGCTCAACCTGAGCCGCAACCAGCTCACCTCATTGCCTGTAAGGATGACTTTAAAAAAAAAATATATATATATATATATATCTTGCAGCTGAAATGACAATTACAAATCTGTCATCCAGTCGGCCATCTGTAAGCTGTCCAAACTGAAAAAGCTGTACGTGAACTCCAACAAACTGGACTTTGACGGGGTTCCGCCTGGCGTGGGCAAACTGTCCAATCTGGCCGAGTTTATGGCCGCCAACAACAACCTGGAACTCATCCCCGAGGGACTCTGTAGGTGGGTAGAAGACATTACGTCGGCACGTTTCCAAAACCACGTCTATCTTAAACCGAGTCTGTGCTTTTTTTGTTTTGTTTGGGGGGGGGGGGGGGGGGGGGGTGTAGGTGTGGCAAACTTAAGAAGCTCGTGCTGAACAAAAACCGCCTGGTGACACTGCCCGAGGCCATTCATTTCCTGACCGACTTGGAGGTATCGGACGTCGTAGTACAATAATCAATAATCACCTTTATATACTTCCTTATATATAAAAACGCAATGTCTTTGTAGATACTGGATGTGCGCGAGAACCCAAACCTGGTGATGCCCCCCAAGCCGGTGGACAGAGCAGCCGAGTGGTACAACATCGACTTCTCCCTGCAGAACCAGCTGCGGCTGGCCGGGGCCTCGCCCGCCACTGTGGCAGCTGCCGGGGGAGGTGTGTGCTGTCGTTCACTTTCATTTTGGGGGTGTCACACGATTTAAAACACCACAAGATTTCTCCTTCAGAAAAATAATGTGGGCGTGGGACAATAAAGAATGACAGACGGGAAGAGGGTTTCAGCACCTTTTGTTCCATAGAACAACAGCATGAACAGAGTGAGCCCTCTTGTCAGTCAGAGTCTCGTTGTCCTAATCGGTGCAGGCGGGGCCACAGTATATACACACACAGTGTAGCATAGATTACAATATTGTTAAAATCTCGTAGACCCAACCTTGTGTATCGTCTCATGAACCGAGTATCTTGTGACTCCGCTACTTAATAACCAGCGCCATCTTGCCTATGCACTCTCAGCATGTTTCCATGGGGTTTGTTGCTACTTGCTTGTGCAGGAGCCAGCCCTAGAGATCCCCTGGCGAGGAAGATGAGGCTGAGGAGGAGAAAGGACTGTTCCCAGGACGATCAGGCCAAGCAAGTGCTGAAGGGCATGAGTGATGTCGCACAGGAGAAGAAGAACCTGGAGGTGAGGAAAGAGTTTTTTCCTCGCCAAATGCTGAGTAAATAAATACCTCGATGTGAACACTCCGTAGGAGAACGGGGATTTGAAATATGGAGATTTAAAGGTACGGCGATGGGATAAGAGTCTGGAGAAGCCGCAATTGGACTACTCGGAGTTCTTCATGGAAGATGCGGGCCAGGTAAATGATCACGCCTCCTCCTCTTCCTGTGTTGCAAGAGCACATTAAGCATGTCTCCCCCTCTCTCCGCACCCCAGATCCCGGGTGTGAGCGTGTGGCAGATCGAGAATTTCGTTCCCATGCAAGTCGATGAAACATTCCACGGGAAGTTTTACGAGGCCGACTGCTACATCGTCCTCAAGGTCAGCCACCCCCCCCCGCTATCATTTGTCGCTACTCGATAATGACCTGGCTTCTTGTTGTCCTTGTAGACGTTTTTGGACGACAACGGAGCGCTGACCTGGCAGATCTACTACTGGATCGGCCAGGAAGCCACACTGGACAAAAAGGCCGGCTCCGCCATCCACGCCGTCAACCTCAGGAACTTCCTCGGAGCAGAGTGCCGAACGATAAGGGAGGAGATGGGAGATGAAAGCGAGGAGTTTAGCGCCGTATGTATAAACATCCTCTTGCTGCGTAAAATACGTACGATACGTGTCACCTTTATTATTTAGTCATTGTATGGTCAAAAAAAATAAAAATAAATAAATGAAATAAAAGAAATTTATTTAATAAAATTAAAATAAATTAAAATTATATTAGGAAAGCAGGATGTGAACAAAAAAACATAAATTTAAAAAATTAAAATGAAGTTAAAAAAAATTTATTAAATAAAATTAAAATAAATTAACATTATATTCGGAAAGCAGTAAGTGAACAAATGTAACAGTTACTGATTGTAAAAGTACCAGATGGAGGGGTAGGATTTAATAAGCTTTGCTTCTTCCTACTCCTTTTGGACATGTGGAACTGTGAACTTATTATGGGATGCACTCAATTGTAATCCGATGCATGTTCAAATGAAATTAAACCATTACCATTCACGGCCTCTCATACGCAGATCTTTAACAACGAGATCTCCTACATCGAGGGAGGCACCGCCAGTGGATTCTACACCGTGGAGGACACACACTATCCTGTCAGGTAGACTACAGTTCAATTGGCCAAGTATTTGAGTCTCCGTCTGTGCTTAAAAAAAAAAAAAAAAATGTGTCTCTAATCAGGCTGTACAGAGTTTACGGCAAGAAAAACATCCGTCTGGAGTCCGTACCCGTGAAGTCCTGCTCCCTCGACCCACGGTGACCCACCCACACACACTCATGGAACTTTCTGGTAACATTCAATGTAACGGAGAAGCATTTCTGGTTTGGAGCGGTCAAAGGTATAGGGGGAAATTTTATTTATGTTTATGATGTGGTTCTGGTGAGACATACATACAAAGACAAATACGCAATAAATGATAAGTAGTAACTCATATTACACAAACATAATGATAAGCCAAAAGGTACGGAATACGCAGAAATCAACAAAGAATCCAAGCAAACATGACGCTCACTAGAACAACAGTTAGTCACAGCTAGCTTAGATACTGATATTAGCACCGAGCCTAACTTGGTGACAAGGGTGCCCGAACAACTCCACAGCTCCCACAACAGAGCCGAAAACTCACCTCTACGCATCCACGCACGGCATCAACCAAGAAGGCTCAGAGATCTATGAATTGTTCAACCGAAAAAAAAACCGTCCTGCACTGCGGTGCGTTTACTGACCGCTGAACACAGTAGGACAAACAACACTGAAAGCTGAATATTATCAAATGATACAATGCAATGTCTGAGCCGGAGAGCAAAGCTCTCAGTTCACCGGTGGATGTATGTTCCCACCCTCACCCTGGTGAGGTGTTCCGGGCATGCCCACCCGGGAAAAGTCCCCGGGGGCAGACCTAGGACACGCTGGAGGGATTATGTCTCACAGCTGGCCTGGGAACGCTTTGGTGTCCTCCCGGGGGAGCTGGAGGAGGTGGCCGGGGACCGGGGAGTCTGGGCTTCCCTACTAAAGACTGCTGCCCCAGGCGACCCGGACCCGGATAAGCGGAGGAAAATGGATGGATAGATGGACAATGCAATGTAAATTAGGGGCTTTCTAACATTCAATGTCTCACTATTTGGCAGCTACGTGTTCCTGGTGGACACCGGGCTGGAAATCTTTATCTGGAGGGGGGCCAACGCGACGCTGAGTGGGACCACAAAGGCCAGGTAGGAGGACAATAATCGGCTAACGTATTTTTTGGGAATGAAAAAGAATAGAAACATTTTTTATGTTCCATGGCCGTACATGTTCGCCGTCGCCTTTCAGGTTATTCGCCGAGAAGATCAACAAGAACGAGCGCAAAGGGAAGGCGGAGATCACAACCCTCATGCAGAAGCAGGAGCCTCCCACTTTCTGGGAGATCCTGGGGGGGCAACCGGAGGAGATTAAGAAACACGTCCCGGATGACTTCGCTCCCGTCAGACCCAAACTATACAAAGTAAAGCACATCGTTTTTCCAATCCGGGCGCTCAACACGTTTCCTCAATGCTTCCTTGTTTGTTGTTGGGACGCTAGGTGGGTTTGGGTCTGGGCTACCTGGAGCTGCCCCAGATCAACTACAAGCTGTCCGTGGAGCACAAAGACCACAAGATAAAACTGGACACCATGCCGGAGCTCAGACTGGTATGTTAGTCCGAGTCCAGTAAGGATCAGAACTAATCATTCATTTTCTACCGCGGGGTTGCTGGAGCCTATCCCAGCTGTCTTCGGGCGGGAGGCGGGGTACACCCTGGACTGGTCGCTAGCCCATCACAGGGCACATATAGACAAACAACCATTCACACTCACATTCATACCTATGGACAATTTGGAGTGGCTAATTAGCCTAGCATGTTTTTGGAATGTGGGAGGAAACCGGAGTACCCGGAGAAAACCCACACATGCACGGGGAGAACATGCAAACTCCACACAGAGATGGCCGAGGGTGGGGAAAGACAAAATAAGAAGCCAAAAAGTTACCACTTCCACACAAAATAGGAGGAGAACTCATTCATTCATTCATTCATTTTCTACCGCTTATCCTCACGAGGGTCGCGGGGGGTGCTGGAGCCTATCCCAGCTGTCTTCGGGGTGAGAGGCGGGGTACACCCTGGACTGGTCGCTAGCCAATCACAGGGCACATATAGACAAACAACCATTCACACTCACATTCATACCTATGGACAATTTGGAGTTGCTAATTAACCTAGCATGTTTTTGGAATGTGGGAGGAAACCGGAGTACCCGAGAAAAGAACATGCAAACTCGACACAGAGATGGCCGAGGGTGGAATTGAACCCTGGTCTGCACACTAACCACTCGACCGCCGTGCAGCCCAGAACTAATCACTCAAGTCAAAAAGCGCTTTTCAGAACCCTCAAAACGCTCCTCCATGTGACCTACTTCCATCATTCCGACTCTCATCACTTCCTGCTTTTCATCGTCAGCTGCAGTCGCTGCTGGACACCAAGTGCGTGTACATCCTAGACTGCTGGTCCGACGTCTTCATCTGGATCGGGAGGAAGTCTCCCCGGCTAGTCCGAGCCGCCGCTTTAAAACTGGGCCAGGAGATCTGCTCCATGCTGCACCGGCCCAAACACGCATGCGTCACCCGGAACCTGGAGGGCACCGAATGCCAGGTGAGACACGACAACACGGCATCGCCGGTTGAAGACTCCACTCACGTTCCTCACGTTCCTCCTCTGCGTCAGGTCTTTAAGTCCAAGTTCAAGAACTGGGACGACGTGCTGAAGGTGGACTACACCAGAGCGGCCGAGACGGTCCAGCAGAACGACAACCTCCAAGGCAAGGTGGGTTTGTCCGCACATGTCGATATCGCCCACGCCACCCACGGGGGGGAGATGTTCCTCCTCACCCGGTCTTCTTGGGCGCAGGTGAAAAAGGACGCGGAGCAGAAAGACCAGATGAAAGCGGACCTCACCGCTCTCTTCCTTCCCAGGCAGCCGCCCATGGCGCTCACCGAGGTGAGATCTCACACCACCCACACATCGAGGAGGCTCCTCTAATGTTCCTGGTTATGTTCTGCCCGTCCAGGCTGAGCAGCTGATGGAGGAGTGGAACGAAGACCTGGACGGCATGGAAGGATTCGTCCTGGAGGGGAAGAAGTTTGCTCGTCTTCCAGAGGAGGAGTTCGGCCACTTCTTCACCCAGGACTGCTACGTGTTCCTCTGCAGGTACGGAACGCGTCCCGTGAAGCGGCTCAAAAAAAAATGTCTCGCCACCTTTGGGCAGGTACTGGGTGCCCGTGGAGTACGAGGACGAGCAGGAGAAGAAAGCGGGCGAGGGCAAGGAGGGCGAGGACGAGGAGGACAAGCAGCCCGAGGAGGACTTCCAGTGCGTGGTCTACTTCTGGCAGGGGCGGCAGGCCTCCAACATGGGCTGGCTCACCTTCACCTTCTCCTTGCAGAAGAAGTTTGAGAGCCTTTTCCCCGGAAAACTGAAGGTACCGGAACTATCCCCCCACCCCACCCCACCTCCTCGTCGTCTCCGTGGGTGACCGTGTTGTCCTCCAGGTGGTCCGTATGACCCAGCAGCAGGAGGACCTCAAGTTCCTGTCCCACTTCAAGAGGAAGTTCATCACCCACAAAGGGAAGCGGAAACAGAAGACCGACTCGGCCCAGCCGTCGCTCTACCACATCCGCACCAACGGCAGCGCGCTCTGCACCAGGTAGGCGAACACCGCGGCGCCGTCCCCGCGCTCCCGTCACGCCTGACGCCGACTCCCGTCTCTCCCGTCTCTCCCGCTAGGACCATCCAGATCGGAACGGACTCGGGAAATCTCAACTCGGAGTTCTGCTTCATCCTCAAAGTTGGTATCGCCCGCTTCGCCGAAAGCAAACATCCGACCCTCTGGGTCTCGAACACCGACGCCTGGCTTGTGGTCCCGCAGGTTCCGTTCGAGAGCACAGACAATCAGGGAATCGTGTACACGTGGGTGGGCCGCGCCGCCGACCCCGACGAGGCCAAGCTGGCCGAGGACGTCATGAACAGCATGTTTGACGACACCTACAGCAAGCAGGTACGTCCGCACGCCGGGTTCTACCACTCGGTCCCCTGGGGGGAGGGACCGGGGGTTGACTCTGCCCCCCCCCCCCCACCTACCAGGTCATCAACGAGGGGGAGGAGCCAGAGAACTTTTTCTGGGTTGGCATCGGAGCTCAGAAGGAATACGACGAAGACGCCGACTACATGAAATACGCTCGACTCTTCAGGCGAGTGTCGTCCCGCCGGTCTTGTCATATTCGGTTCTCCGCCCGCTTACCCCGCCCCCTTCGACTCTCAGGTGCTCCAATGAGAAAGGTTACTTCTCCGTCTCGGAGAAGTGCTCGGACTTCTGCCAGGACGACTTGGCCGACGACGACATCATGTTGTTGGACAACGGCAAAGAGGTAGCAATTAGCCAAAATATTCTACACTTTGTGGTTTTTTGTAGTACTCTAAACCAGTCAGTAGTAGTACACAGACAATAGCCACAGAAACAGGAAGTGGAAAAGGAACAACGCTCCCAGTGCCAACACGTATGAGTCCATATAGTGTCTATTGGGTAAAAGGTGGATATAGGGCTGTTATTTCATGTCTAGAGATCTCTAATGTTGGTTAACAAACCTCGTACGCGTCCGTCATCCTCAGGTGTACATGTGGGTCGGTACTCAGACGAGCCAGGTGGAGATCAAACTGAGCCTCAAAGCCTGCCAGGTCTGGAAGAGAACCCCCGCCCAGCCCGCGCGGTTTGTCGGCATCGAACCCACTAACCCCCGACTCTTCTTCCTTTTACCCAAAAAGGTTTACATCCAGCACATGCGCTCCAAAGACACCCAGCAGCCCAGGAAACTGCGACTGGTACGCAAGGGCAACGAGCCGCACTGCTTCACGCGCTGCTTCCACGCCTGGGGGGCCTTCAAGACGCCGCCCTCGTAGACGCCCTCCATTAAGATAAATGCCGCGACAGAATGTTATGATAAAAGAGCTATATTGTGTCAAAGAGGCCATTCCTCCAAATGCTGTAAATGCTCAGTGACATTTTGCACATCATCTGAAGCAAAGTCAGATTTTTGCTTTTTTCCTTGCACCGTGGAATGTTTTCCCCTTCATACAGTACACCCACCTAATGATGCCGCCCCTCCCTCGCGCACCCCGCAAGCCAGACCCATCCGTCATATAGAGACGCTTTAGTCAGCACTTTTTTTCCAGCGCCACGGCTACGTTCTACACGGTGGAAGGTGCAATCATCATCATTACAACCTGGGAGATAAACTTCTTCTCGTCGCTTTTTAGTCCACCACGGCGCTCTAACATCTTACAGGTCCACGTCTTTCTGACGGGGAACAAAAAAAATATATTTTAATGGGAGATCATATCAAGAAACATATCTACGTTCAAGTACCACTTTGGTCATGTCAAGATGGCGTCTGAGCATGAGCTATATTTTCTTAGTTTTTTTCCTTTCGGGTGACCCGTGTGCCTGTTAAGGAGTGTTTGAGAACCCCCCCCCCCTCCCACACTACACTCATAAGTACGTGTGATCCCGATGCCACCCGCAGATGCTTTATTTATGTATTTTATATTAAAGAGAAATAAAAGTCTCCACATACGTCTGTTGAGTGTTCATATAGTATTTGTGGATTAGATGCTAGATTTCTATAGGGGATACACAGTGGTTGTCAGCGGACACATAGCATAGCAACAGGGGCACCATGAGGGGGTGGGGCGGTGGGGGGGGTCTGTTTTTGGCAGTAAACGTTGCCTGTGCTTTACAGTCGAGCCACGTGTTGTAAACAGACAATAAAGTTTACTATAGGGGTGTTATTTCATGTCTACAGGGCTCTAATAATGGCAAGAATTACATTAAATCGACAAACTGATTTTCTATGCTCCAGCTACAAAAATATCCAATTTATTCATATTTAATCCAACTTTAGTTCATCTAGGTCCGGAACTAATTACCCTAAAAAAAAAAATAAACACATAAGCAATGATAACATATATAAAACTATGCCACATAGAGAGTACATCATTTTTATTAACATTCACAATCCATCCGCTGAAATTGCTAAATGACTCTTAAAATACTAACCACAAAAGTCAATGACAAAAAAAAAGTCAATTATTCATCTTAAGTGGAATTAAAACCTGCGGCGGCTGTAACAAGAAAGGGTTAATGACTCGCACCAATTTAAAAAAAAAACACAAATTCTACCCGTTGAGCTAGATAAGTTAGTCGTGAGGTCCCTTTTTTAAGCTTGTACGCCTTTCCGTTATGTGATTAAAAAAATGCTCTGGAAGCTTTTTTTTTTTTTTTTTTTTAAAGTTCTAAAGTGAACACGTGACTCTTGTCATATGTTAACCTACATAAAGACACCGTATGTATACACACATTTTTACACAGTAAAAACAAAAAGAAAGATTGCTGAATCAAGCTCTGCAATGCACCAGCTAGAATGCAAAGACGTCTCATGGGTGCATTTCTCACACACACACACACACACACACACACACACTTTGCGTTCAAGCCAACTTACTCGTCACGCTTCCCCGGTAGCCACAAAAAAGACCTCTGGAGGAGACCTTGGCGAGGAACTCTATAAAACAACAATACAGTACAGAAACTGCAGTTTATATGTTGAGTCCCAACCACCGCAGCACCCCCTTGTGGCTCCACCTGCGTCCTACAACCTTCACTGTGCCATTCAAAAACATGCCCACGTGTCCATCTTTACAATAACAATTAAAAAAAAAAAAACCTTCATAAGCCATCGACCGTCCACGGTAAAGCCAACAATGCCTCCTCTTTAAGCAGCGTGCAGGACAATCCATCACCTCCACTAAAGTGTCAAAACTTCTCCGGAATGAAAAAAAAAAAAAAATGGCGTAATTAAAGATTCTATGTTAAGACAAGGATGAGAGTGAAAAGTGGTTCAAACACAAGCTCTTCCAAGTTAGCTGTGGTACCACTCTGGGTGGGTGTGTGTGGTTGTGGTGGGTGGGCTTCACAGTGGGCTTGATGACATTTGTGGTCCAGCACGGACATCAAGTCCATCTAATCTGGAAAACATTGAAAAAGTCGAATTAGCAAAGATTTAATTGTGCTTGGAATGTATTGAATGTATGAGAGACTATTCATTATGGCTGTGATCCCATCTTGTACCGCTAGAGGGAGCCATAATACTACAATTCAAATTGGACTTTTTACTGAACATAGAAGCCCGTTTCAGTTATGGAAGAATAAAAATGTCCCAACTTAATTCTGGGATAAAGTCCTAATTATGAGATATGAAAGTCATAATTATAAGATTTATATAATTATGTAAGTATGCATTTCATAATTTCCGCCCACCTGTTCAGTTGATGAGGATGCCGGCCGGGCGTTCATCCTCCTCTTGAATGTTCTTCAGGTTGTTCTCCTCCTCGTCCACGGTGCTGCACAGCCAGCAACCACACTCAACTCAGTCAGCTTCAGCACCAGCAAAGCGGGACGACACGACGGTGGCAAACCTACGTGAGGAAGTCTCGGACGTCCTCCACGGTCAGCTCTCCCGTGGAGTCCAGGGTGAGGTCGGCGCAGCTGAGGGGGGAGTCCAAGGGCGTGTCGAGGACGGGGGAGGACAGGGAGCCGGGTGGCTCGTCTGTTCGTCCTGAGAGGAGACGGAGGAGGAGGAGTCAATCAGACGGTGAAACAACACATACTTCCTGTTCCATCTCTCGGATATTTGGACGCCTTGTACACGTAACCATGATCTTGTGGGGAAAAAAGATTATAGACATAAATATTATAAATAAATAAATTACATTTGGGAGAAAAAAGTAGTAATTTAACAAAGTTTTTTTAATTCTTGAAAAAAAGATTAAAAAAAAATTCTTTAATATTGGGAAAAAGTTTGTCATAATATTACAAGAATATAAGAAAAATATATAATAAAACAAAGTTTTAAAAAAACATACATTTATACCTCATCATTATTATTATAGTTTTTAATGTGGGGAAAAAAGATTATAGACATAGCAAATATTATAAATAAATAAATTACATTTGGGAGAAAAAAGTAGTAATTTAACAAAGTTTTTTTTAATTCTTAAAAATTTTTTAAAAATTATTAAATAATAATATTGGGAAAAAGTTTGTCATAATATTACAAGAATATAAGAAAAATGTATAATAAAACAAAGTTTTAAAAAAAGATACATTTATACCTCATTATTATTATTATTATTATAGTTTTAATGTGGGGAAAAAAGATTATAGACATAATATAAATAAATAAATTACATTTGGGAGAAAAAAGTAGTAATTTAAAAGTTTTTTAATTCTTAAAAAAAATATTCAAAAAAATTCTTAAATATTGGGAAAAAGTTTGTCATACTATTTCAAGAATATAAGAAAAATGTATAATAAAACAAAGTTTTTTAAAAAAGATACATTTATACCTCATTATTATTATTATTATTATTATTATAGTTTTTAATGTGGGGAAAAAAGATTATAGACATAACAAATATTATAAATAAATAAATTACATTTGGGAGAAAAAAGTAGTAATTTAACAAAAAATTTTTTTAATTCTTAAAAATATTCAAAAAAATTTATTAAATTATAATATTGGGAAAGAAGAAAAAATATATAAGAAAAATATATAATAATAAAACAAAGTTTTAAAAAAGACAAATTTATATATATATCATTATTATTATTATTATTCTAGTTTTGAATGAACTAATAAAAAAGATCAGAATGCTAGTGTGTTCATTGTGGATCAAACAAAGGTTGTGTGTGGAGTCCAAAATCAACAAACACGACAATGCTGGCCTCCACTTCCTTGCGCGGTGGTTGGGTGGGTTGGGGGCCAAGTTGGGCATACTGAATGGTTACCGTGGAGACCTGAGGGGGGGGCTGCTCGGATGGAGCTTAAGAGGTCCACAGTGAGGAACAGCGATGGAGAGAGAGAAAGGAAAGCAAGGCTGTGTGTGTGTGTGTGTGTGTGGTACCCACCCTCAGCTTGTCCTATCTGGTTCTTATGGGTTCCGTTGGCTTGTGGCAGCATGGCGGTGCCATCGCTAAGGACACAAACACACTTTACTGTGCTGATACTCAAGTGAAATATAATAATAATAATAATAATAACCGGTGAGTGCGTGTTACCTGGCCATGGTGGCCTCCAAGAGTCTCTGCAGTGCAACGGAGCAAAGAGGTTCCGTGAGAACCTTGGCCGACAAGGAGAACCTCTCGTACTCTGAAGGGGAGATGAGGTAGAAACCTGCGTGTACACACACACACACACACAATGAAGACACAAAAACCTGTGATGCTAGGACATCCGCCATTTTGCTGCCCACCTTGTCCGTTCCTGGTGAAGACGCAGGACGCGATGCCGCTGATGTCCTCCTTACGGATGCAGTCGTAGCGAACCTGGAAGGACGCAGGGCTTCTAATGAAAACCGCAGCGGCTGTAGGCAACCTCCTGTAGGCAACCTCCCCTCTTTTGGGGCCTGCGAAAGGCTCCAGTTAAGGCCTCCATTTAAGTAACCACCGGGTGTCCTTTAGGAAATAACAGCAGGGTTTCTAATGAAAACAGCTGCGGCTGTAGGCAACCTCCCCTCTTTTGGGGCCTGCGAAAGGCTCCGGTTAAGGCCTCCATTTAAGTAACCACCGGGTGTCCTTTAGGAAATAACAGCAGGGCTTCTAATGAAAACAGCTGCGGCTGTAGGCAACCTCCCCTCTTTTGGAGCCTGCAAAAGGCTCCGGTTAAGGCCTCCATTCATTTAACCACCGGGTGTCCTTTAGGAAATAACAGCAGGGCTTCTAATGAAAACAGCAGCGGCTGTAGGCAACCTCCTGTAGGCAACCTCCCCTCTTTTGGGGCCTGCGAAAGGCTCCGGTTAAGGCCTCCATTTAAGTAACCACCGGGTGTCCTTTAGGAAATAACAGCAGGGCTTCTAATGAAAACAGCTGCGGCTGTAGGCAACCTCCCCTCTTTTGGAGCCTGCAAAAGGCTCCGTTTAAGGCCTCCATTCATTTAACCGCCGGGTGTCCTTTAGGAAATAACAGCAGGGTTTGTAATGAAAACAGCTGTGGCTGTAGGCAACCTCCTGATTTTTTTTTTTTTTTTAATCATCACGGGTGTACCGCATCCAAAAGCTTTATCTAGTGGTTTGTATCATAGCTTTCAATAAGAGAGACAGACATTTTTTTTCCGCTGCTTTCTCATGCACTCCTGATCATTACCCATAAGTTGTTATATAATGGCTTTTGGCATTTTCTTTGCGTTTCAGTCCATGAGAACATTCCCTGGGACCCCTACCTGAGGGCGGAGTCCAGGTACGTTGAAGAGGTGCATGTCGCCCATGTTGGTCAGACACACCAGCGTGTGCTCGCTGTAGTCCTCCTGAGCCGTGGAACCGAAGACCGCCAGGGCCACCTTCCTCACCCGACAGCCCTCGTGAGCCGTCAGCTTGAACTTGGTCTTGGCGCTCACCTTGGGGAGAGAGAACACCTGAGAAACGAGACCGCCTCCGTGGTTACGCGCGGGGCGAGACTTGAGCGGACGCGGGCGTTTATGTACTCCACCTTGAGTTGTTCCTCGGAAGCGATGAGCACGGAATGAGCGTTGGACATATCCGGAGCGATGGCGAGGTCCTGTGAGGCTTCGTAAGGATCCGGTAAAGGTTTGGCGCGCCCATCCAGCACGCAGATGGACACCACGGGAGCTCGGTGCATCAGTTGGATCTCTTTGCCCAACACGGCTTCCACGCACGCCGCGTTCTCGCCGCCGACCCCCCGCTCAGGACCACGGCCAGAGCCCACGCCGGGTACCTCCAGGGCGTAGGCGTAGACGCTGCCCGAGTTAGTCCCCGCCCACAACGTGGGTCCGTGGTGTGTGCCTGGTACGGGGGTGCAAAAACACAACTGTCACGTTACGAACTTTTTATCGTCGTTTCGAAGTGCCACTGAACGCACCGTCACGGAGGAAAGTGTCGGCAAAGCAGAGGCAGCGAACGACTCCCGATAAGGAGTCGTCCGCCGACCGGGGTTCGATCCTTCGCTGGATTGGAGCCACTTCCTCCTGCTCCGCTAAGGCAGCGTTGGCCTCCTGGACCTTGACAGTTAGCACACAAACGTCAACTCGAAATAAACGTTCATGCTAACGGGGGGGGGGCGTGGTCTTTCGGGGACACACCTTGCTGGTGGGCGTGGTGATCGGGCGCTTCTTCCCAGATACTCGGCTCTTCCGGATGCGTCTGAAGCTTTGTCGTAAGGATTTTTTTAAGGATTTGACCCTGGATAGGGGGCCCTCCATAGCCAAGGAGTCATTAGGGTGCAGGGTACACCTAAAGGGGACCACGTAGGAAACCACTTAGCGTACATAGCGTCCATGTTAGCGTCATAACATACCTAGCTAAGACTGCGCTTCTTCTGTGGTAATCGAAGAGGCCAAAGCCGTGGCTGGTCCCGAAGGCGATGAGGTTCCATTCGGCGTGCAGCGTCACGGCTGTTACCGACGCGGGCGGCAGGCATTGAACCAGCACCTGAGGTTGGAAGCCCGGGGGGAAGGGGGCGGGTTTGAGGCGCGGCTCCAGTCGGTCGTGGCCCTTCCACGTGAAGCCCTCCCTGTCCTGGAGGAGATCCACCACGGACACGTCCACCGTGTGGTCCGAGGGGTCGTCGTTGAGACCCAGCACGATCACCTGGGGAGGCGGAAGTTCCAGGCTTTAGTCATAGCCCAAAAATAATAATACGTTGTATCCACTCATCATCCGATACCTAATCAATTAAAAGGCATCAACAAAAGTCCCACTATTGACCTTGGAATGATTTTCCAAGTGTTCCTAGATCCTGGTAGTACAATTCCCTGAATTGTTGGCTCCACCTTGGAGAGAAGATGCACTCAAACCATCAACTTTGAAGTTCTTTACAGACGGCTAGAAGAGCCCACCCCGTGTCCACTTCACTGTCTGCTAGAGATGGGATTTGATCTTTTTCGGGTCATTTCTGGTTTCATTTACCATTTTTTTTGGAGGGGTGGGGGGGGGGGGGTGATTTTGCAAGAAAAAAAGGAGATAAAAGGAAACAAAAGGAAGAAGCAAAGCTTATTAAATCCTACCCCTCCATCTGGTACTTTTACAATCAGTACCTGTTACATTTGTTCACTTCCTGCTTTCCTAATATAAATTTTAATGTATTTTAATTTTATGTAATTAACAATTTTTTACTTAATTTTTATTTTTTTAATTTTTTTTGTTCACTTCCTGCTTTCCTAATATAATTTTAGTTTTTTTTAATTTATTTTATAAATTTTTATTTTATTTTATTTTATTGATAAATGTTTTGAATTATTTGATATGACCATCCAATGACATAATGGTTACCATAGTAACTGTCAATATTGTGATATATATAGCACATCATGACATACATCACTTTGAGAATTTTTTTTTTTTTTTTTTTTTTTTTTTATTTTATTTTATTTTTTTTTTTTAAATCGGGCAAAAAAGTGGTCGTTTAGATCCCGAGTGTGCCATTTATTTGTCCAAATACCAACTGTTTACAATTTCGTTCGGACGAATTCTACAAAATTTGAGCAATGCACTTTTGGTTATTTTCACAAAATAAAACATCCCCTTATTTTTCTCATACAAAAAAAAAACATAGTAATAAATCACTGCTTTTACTTTGAAAACAAGAAGCGAACCAAGTTGCAATATATCCTGCTTGACACCGCTGTTTGGACTGATCTCGTCCCGGTGACATCAAGTTCCGTTGCATTCTGGGTAATTTGGGTAATTTGAGTAGTAAGCAGACGATACATACTCAACATTATGGATCCGGGAACTTCTCCCATACGCAAAAATGGCGTACTGGCAGTGTAGATACACCGCATACTCAAAGAGTTAGTACAAGTAGTAGGTAAGTATGCGGTTTCGAGGGTACACCCTGGACTGCCAATCACAGGGCACATATATAGACAAACGACCATTCACACTAAACGTATGTAAACATGAAACTGGAGTGGAAGTCGTACGGTTTGTGCATCTTTACCTGCCCCGCCGTCCCTGCCACCACCAACTTGTTGCTGTATTTGCACATGCTGATCTTCTGGATGCCCAGTCGGGGGTCATCACTGTAGGGGTCGAAACAGCCCACCTATGAACACAAACATACATTAAAAGGACATTATTGCATGGGTAAAAACACGGAAAACTGCATATTAACGATTTTTCCAAACTTGACTTTTTGCCCCAGTGAATTCATCTCATGGAAGCAGAGAACCTGGTCCTTCTTCTCACTCTAAAACGGACTTATGGCCCGTTCACAAACAAACAATGCCCCCCTTTCCTCTTATACATACCCAGGAAAACATGTGCATTAATCTGTCTCACGCTCTTTCTTTCCGACTCTCACACACACACACACACACACACACACGGAATTCCAATAGAATCTCCTGGAAGTCGGTCACAGAAAAGGAGTGGGGTCTGGTTTTCATTACTGAGGGAAAGGGGAGGAAAAATGAGGGCCGCGCATTCCTCACCATGCAGAGCCGTTACCGCAGGATACAGCAGATAAGTGTGCGTTTGCGTGTATGTGTAGGTGTGCGTCTCGTAAAAAAGGGGAAGACAGAAACACAGTGAAGAAGTGTCGGGATCAACCGCAAAAATGCTCCGTCATGAGGAACGCCCCACGTGATCCCAAGCGAGATCCCCGCAAGGATCTATTGAAATATTCATCAAGTGACTTTATGTAAGTATTCGTCTTCCATCGTTTTTCGAAACCGCACATCCGTCTTAGTGCTGGAAAAAGCAAATTTGCACAAAGCGTAGACATTCTCCATCTAAAAACATGCGAAACTAATCTGATGAGGAAAAATAGGCCACTGATGTGTGAGACCCAGATTGGTTCGATTCCCCGGCGCTGCATGCGACTTTGAGGAAAAGCCCCTGGTGTCATTTTGGTCTGCTGCGTTCTCACCTTCCTGAAGGGGGGCCATTCCTCTTCCTGCTGCAAATCGGGGTCGTCGCTAGGGTCGGGGGGCTCGTCGCCGGGGTCGCAGTCGGTGTGGAAGACGTTGGCCGTGCTGAGTTTGTACAGCGGCGTGAGGGCCACGCCGGACGCGTCCCAGAAACGCACGGTGCCATCTTCATGTCTGGGAAACACACGTTATTGTCAAGACATGGCAATGTTTACACATGGACATTTAAAGACGACTAATTGTCTCAAATAACGCACAGGAATAACTCATTGGTTGCAGTTAATTAATTCCACAATCAACTGTGATGAATACATTTATGCAAATTAAGATTTGTTATTTATAAATGGAATATTTACACAGCTAGAGCACAGAAAACCTCTTAATGACCTTATAAATATTATTATAAACATTATTTGAGTTGGCTGCACGGTAGCCTAGTGGTTAGCATGCAGGCCTCACAGCTACAAGACCCGAGTTCAATTCCACCCTCGGTCATCTGTGTGTTTGCATGTTCTTTTGCATCTTTTCTCACATTTTTGTGCTTGTACATGCTAAATATGTTTCTTTAGAGCCCTCTAAACATGAAATAACAGCCCTATAGTCACCTTTACACTGCTACCCAATATGCGTGACATAATAACCGCACGGTGCTTAGAGCGCAGGCCTCACAGCTAGTTTGATTCCACCCGCGGGTATCTCTGTGTGGAGTTTGCATGTTCTCCCCGCCGTGCATGCGTGGGTTTTATCCGGGTACTCCGGTTTCCTCCCACATTCCAAAAACATGCTAGGTTAATTAGCGACTCCAAATTGTCCATAGGTATGAATGTGAGTGTGAATGGTTGTTTGTCTATATGTGCCCTGTGATTGGCTGGCCACCAGTCCAAGGTGGACCCCGCCTCTCGCCCTGAAAACAGCCGGGATAGGCTCCAGCAACCCCCGGTAGAAAATGAATGAATGAATGATTAGAGCCCTGTAGACATAAGATAACACCCCTATATGTAACTTTATGCTATGACAAATATGACTTGTGATCTTCAATGGTGCTATAAATGTGTTCCTGTGTTAGGGGAGCTGAGTGGGGGGACGGACAGGAAGTGATGTTGTAGGTTATAACTGCAACAGTATTGTTACTATTATTATTCCTGTTGTGTGTTTAGTTTAATCAGAGATTATTGTCATATAATGTGTGTGTGTGTGTGTGTGTGTGTGTGTGTGCATGTACCCAGTCAGCAGCAGCTCTTGCCGTTTGGGTGGAGGAGCCAGGTTTTTCCCTCCACAAATGGGCCAACTCTTTACAAACAAAAAAAAAGACATAAAAATGAAGACTTTACACTTTGCACAAAAACAAAATGCATTAAAAGAAAAAAAAAAATTTCCACTGCACTGTGATCCCAGCTGAGGTCGTGACCCCCCCGACACCCCCAGTCCATATGGACCAGCTGACACAGCCTTTGTTGGGGTTTGCTCTCTTATTCGGTTTTTGCACAGAAAGTTGACTTTGATTTATGAGTGTGTGAGATATGTGTGTGTGTGTGTACACACACGGGGGGGGGGGGGGGGGGTTGAAATCTGCCACAGATGAAGCGGCTGATCAAAGCTGCAAAGCCTCTGCAAAGCTTTTAACTGTCTGCTCTTCCTCTGGTTGTCTTATATTATTAATAATAATAATAATAATAATAAGCGCAGTGACTATTATATATATTCTCAGCAGTACAAATTGAAGCTACATACCCGACATCAAGCACAGGTTTGTGTGTTGTAAACATAACAAGATTAGTACTACAAGTAAACGCCCGAGTGGCTTGGCTGTCGGCCATCTTGTATTAAAGGGTCAGAGGTTAAGACGTTTTGGTAATAGCATATTGCTAAATCTACAAATAAGCCAATTTACTGTACAGAGCTTCACCTCCCCTGCACGTATTACAGTTAGCATTTAGCATATACACGTTTTATCGCGGGCGGCACGGCGGTCAAGTGGTTAGCATGCAGACCTCACAGCTAGGAGACCAGGGTTCAATCCCACCCTCGGCCATCTCTGTATGGAGTTTGCATACGTGGGTTTTCTCCGGGTACCTCCAACATCTTTTTTTTTTAGCTCTTTTTATATCTTTTGAATGCACAAAAGAGAGAAAGACGTGTGTTCATGTCTCAGATAAGGATTGTGTTTTTTTTTAGTTTTTTTATTAATTAATGTTTACATTTTTATTACGTTAATTTTTATCGTTTTATTATAATTTTTTGTGGTAAATTTAGAACAGAAATATTTACATTTTGCTTAAATATGCATTTAATTTACTAATAAAGAATCATTGGTTTAACATAGCGGCACGGCGGGCAAGTGGTTAGCATGCAGACCTCACAGCTAGGAGACCAGGGTTCAATCCCACCCTCGGCCATCTCTGTATGGAGTTTGCATACATGGGTTTTCTCCGGGTACCTCCAACATCTTTTTTTTTTTTTAGCTCTTTTTATATCTTTTGAATGCACAAAAGAGAGAAAGACGTGTGTTCATGTCTCAGATAAGGATTGTGTTTTTTTTTTTAGTTTTTTTATTAATTAATGTTTACATTTTTATTACATTAATTTTTATTTTATTATATTTTTTTGTGGTAAATATTTACAATTTGCTTAAATATGCATTTAATTTACTAATAAAGAATCATTGGTTTAACATAGCGGCACGGCGGTCAAGTGGTTAGCATGCAGACCTCACAGCTAGGAGACCAGGGTTCAATCCCACGTACAACAATGAATCTCGCACACAATAAAACTAAAATAAAGTAAAATTATTCCAACAACATGCATGCTAGGTTAATTGGCGACTCCAAATTGTCCATAGGTATGAATGTGAGTGTGAATGGTCGTTTGTCTATATGTGCCCTGTGATTGGCTGGCCACCAGTCCAGGGTGTACTACGCCTCTCGCAAGAAAGACAGCTGGGATAGGCTCCAGCACCACCAGCGACTCTCGTTAGGAAAAAGCGATGAATGAATGTTTTATGGCTTCTCACCTTGGATGCGTGTTCACGTCCCTGCTGGGCTTTCCCGGCATTGACCAGCCTCTCCCACAGTTTCGAAGGAACGCTGGAGATGTGGCAGGAGCACGTGATGGCAGAAGAGTGAAGAGGAGCCAGGTAAGGCGTAGGCAAAGAGGGCCATCCGTGGGTCTGGAGGTCCATTACGACCAGTTCCTCTTCCAGTAAGACCACCACCGCGGACGGGTCATCAAATTCTAGAAGAATAAAAGGCCATGAGATGGTTGAAGCTCCAGGAACACCAACATATAATCGATCCTCACCTTTCTCTTGCTCCACATTGTGTACGGTAAAGAAGTCAATGACCCGGGAAGTGAAGTCTAAAGTGACGTGGTCTTTGTCCTGCTGAATGGTCAGACAGTGGCGGTCGCCATAGCTGGCTCTGGGCATCCCTCCGCTGTACAGCAACACTGGGGACCTGCAGAGGGAAATGGGGGACGAATGCTCAGCTTCTTTGCAGAAATAGTACAATTTTTCCGGACTATAAGACGCACTTTTTTTTCATAGGTTGGCTGTTCCTGCGACTTATACTCCAGAGCGACTTATAAATGAAAAAAATATTTATGTTACATAAACACTGGATACACTTTCTGTTTGTTTATTTTTTGTGTAGTTGAATAACCATTGTGTTAGCATAGCTTACACCTATTAGCATGTTCTCTATTCTTTTATTATTGTTAGAACTTGCCTTCCAAGAGGACGTAATGTCTGTTTTAGTCAAGTAAAATAAATTACCCACAAAAAATGCGACTTATGTATGTTTTTTTTCTACCTAATTATGCATTTTTGGCCTTAATCCAGAAAATACGGTACGTTGTTTTTATTTTGTATTGTTTACTGTATGTTGTGGTATAGTTGAGTTATGCCTGAACTGTTAGTTGGGAACTTGATATTTTCCTGAACCTTACCCAACTTCTACTGCTGAATGGAAAAAAAAAGTAGAAACAAACTTTATGGTGAAATACGCGAGTCTCGTCCTTCTTATGCTAGGTTCCATGTTTATATAGCCACGGAACACGATATTCTGTTGCCATGTTATATTCTGGTCACTAGGTGGCAGCAACAACACAAAAAGATTGACACATTACATTACCTAAAAGGGGACCTACTGTATTGCCTCATCCCGTGTGGAAGTGGTACGTTTTTGGCTTCTTAAGTTCAGAAAAAAAATTTTACTTTTACTAACTGATTAGCTCACTACCTTGCTAGCTTGCTAACTAAACTAAAATAAATTACCCGTAAAAATGTGACTTATGTATGTTTTTTTTTTCTATGTAATTATGCATTTTTGACCAAAATAACCACTAACAACAATGAGCACTTTTTTTCTATGTAATTAAGCATTTTTAGCCTTGTGCGACTTATACTCCGGAGCGACTTATAGTCCAGAAAATACGGTACTTTGCTTACACTGTCGTAAATTACAGATAATACTCTAACAGGGGTGTGAGATACACATCAACAGGAGTATGCAATCAAAATCTATTCATTCAAAATAAATAAAATATAATTTCTGAAACGCTCACCCAGTTTCTGTTGTCCGCCATAGGATTTTATTAATAGCTTTACAGGGGAAAGGACCTGAAACAGCAACCACAAAAATGTATTAGAGGAAATAATGGCAGCGTTCATACTGCAGTTCAAAGATGTCGCATTCGGATCACTTAAAAATATAAACAAAAGCACATTTTGACAGCGAGACACTGCAAGACAACACATGAACGCATGCTAGCTGGAATCAGTTAAGCGTCCCGAGCACCTCCACGCTCCTCCAACAGACACGCGTGTGTGAGCATTTCTCACCATATGGGATGGTAGAGGACACCGGCTGGTGATTGTTGGCGTTGCCGTTGGCGACAGCCCACACGGAATAGCCGCCATCGCTATGGGAGCTGACAAATAAGTTTCCCGAACGCTCCCACACCAGACTCTCCAGCTGCTGCAGAAACACACAAGTATGTCGTTAGCATCACTGTATGCAAATTAACTAGCTTTCATTTCACTATGTTTTGTACTACGCTGCCGAAGAATAATTGTTGCCAAGGCAGAAAAACAACTGTGGTTTGGACAAAAAACATTTGCCCATTCTGGGAATATCGCTGCATCTCAAAATAACGACAACGAGCACTTTTTCGAGTTCGTACCTGCTTGCCAAGAAAGAGCTGCTCTATTTGGCGATTGCTCACGTCCCACAGCACCACCAGGCCACGGCTGTAGCCGATCAGTATCTTCCCCGCTTGCCGAGGATGCTCCTGAAGAGATTCCACAGGTCCTAATGATTTTCCGCATCTGTAGTCTTCGGGCAGGCTGCAAACATGGAATGTCTTGTTTAATAATAGCAACATATCTGTTATCTGCAGCTACTTGGCTTGCCTGTCATACAAGGAAGTCAATGTTTACTGGCCAAAATAAATAAACTGACAATCAAAGTCAGGAGATAAAAGATTGCATGATCCGCATGATGCATGAAGTTAAACGCCCACGGAACAGAGGCCAACGCTATCGTAGGTTGTTGGTGCAAGGTACGTAAAAGATAAAACTGTTTAAAATGCATAAATATGGTTTAGAACATTTAAGAGTAGTAATAGTTCCTGTCATACATATAAAATTCAGTTGTAAAAGAAAAAAAAGACACCCTACTTAGTTGGCGTTTGAGTGTAATACCGCAAGGTCCACTAGGGGGTGCTAGCAGCGACGGTGGTATAAAGTAGGTGACAAAACGACAGAGGAAGAATAAATCTTAAGGTGAATATATGTCAAGTCATCAAAAAAAATGTTTAAAATGCATAAATATGGTTTAGAGTATTTACGAGTAGTAATAGTTCATATCATACATATAAAATTCAGTTGTAAAAGAAAAAAAGACTACTATTTTTTATACGTTTCTAAAATAACCAAAACTCCATTGTTGGCGTTTGGGTGTTATACCGCAAGGTCCACTAGGGGGTGCTAGCAGCGATAGTGGTATAGAGTAGGTGACAAAACGACAGAGGAAGAATAAATCCGGAAGATAAATATATGTCAAGTCATCTTGGACTGTTTTCCTTATTCTGTACCGCAGGTTAGTACAAAGTAGAGATAATTTATGCTAACGGCTGTAAAGAGTAAACAGCTGACTGTAAAATGTTTTATTACACAATGTGTCGTAGAGCATTTGAACAGAAGCGAAATGGCTAATGCTAGCAAGCCTTAATGTACACTTGATAGCATGAAGTAGGCTAATTGAAATATGTGAAATGTGTCTGGAAAAAAAATGGGTAATTGTTGATGTAATCATCATTATGATATCTGAACTGTTGTTATTTTTGAGAGAAGAATAAATACTAAAAATATGTCAAGTCATCTTGGATTGTTGTCCTTATTCTGTACCACAGGATTTTCAATCCAGGTTGTGGAGGGGCAACATTCTAAGGCTACTTACTGTATTTTCTGGAGTATAAGTCACACTTTTTTCATACTGTATAAACCAAATATATACAGTATGTCATTTTAAGTCAAGGTGTGGGTGGTGGCTACTTTTTTGGCAACATCTAGTGGCTGAAAATATTATGAAACATTAGCACCAAAGGCAGTAGATAGCAATTGAATTTACACTAAGGAGCCGTATCATGAGCTCAAGCCGAGGTTGCTCTTACGACGACAATAATAAGCCGCTGGACCTGGCCAACGAGACATTCCTCTGAGGCAGCGGAGGAATGTCGAAGAGAACACACCCTCGAGATGTTGGAGGATTCCCTCGGCAGAGGACAGGGAAGCGAGTGGGAGGAATCAGCGGGGGTTTGGCGAGTGGAAGGAGGAAGGAGGGAATGAGATGAAAACAAACAGATTGAGAATCGACCAAAGCAAGGCTGCACTCCGAGCTCGCTTCAGGACAGAATCTGTGCGGAAAACATGGAATCGGCCTCTATTGCTGTACACACACACAAGCACACACACAGCTGCTTTACTAGGAAGATCCTCTCCGGAAGAACAGAGGCAAACACTTTCCTAACACAGTATTCCATTGTCTTTAGAAGTATTTTTAGGGAATCCAGCATCCTGCAACAGGGACTCAGGGATGAGCCTCTGGGTGTGTGTGTGTGTACGAGTGTTGTATATTCAGCTGAAACACTTCCACAACCGGAACAGTCCATGCTGGCAGCTGCTACAAAGCCTCACTGTGTAAAAGCTCCCATCCTTTAAACTCACACACACACACACACACACACACACACACACATCCTGATCAGGGTCCTCATTAGGCCTCTGTCCTTCCCACTTCCTTCAACAAGCCGGCTTAATGAGGGGTTTGGTGGACCAGTCAGACGGTCACACAGCAAAAAAAATAAATAAAATTCCAACCCAAGCTACGTAGGAATGACCATTATTTTCTTACATACACAACATTTTCATCCGATTGCAAAATCTCTACCGAGAGAGGGATTTGATCTAGCACTTTGGGGGAAAAAAAAAAAAAAAGCAGCAGGCATTGATTCGCTTCTCTTCCAAGCGAAAGCCACTAATGAGCCAATTGTGATTCAGTCACTCACACGGCATCCAATAAAATGCATTCTTGCACACACACAAAGCAAACTGGTCTTTGTGGATTAACTCCTCTCACTTCAAGCTCGGCAGAAAAAGTAACCTGGAATAAGTTTTAGTCGACTCGTTTTACTTATTAAAAACACCTTTTGCAGCAGCATTTGTTTCGACAAATGTAGTATATCAATGTTCTTAAGCGAAGAAAACAATAAAACCAAAACAAAGCCAGAGTTTAGGAGACAAACTAAAGCATATATGTAACATATGTATATTGATAATAAAAACTTCTTTAGTAAATGTCAGAATAAGTGACATGACGCCTGAAAGCATCCCAGTGTGTAGAAACTGCTGTATTTTACATTGTATTTAGTTTACAGTCTCCAAGCTCAACATAATTAGTGTCATAATTAACATAACAGTGCTGTCTGGTATCATAAAATGATAGGTTGCACATTACTTACAGACACAGTCTCCAAGGCAAAAGGTCGTATAAGAAAGTATTCCAAAAGAAAAAGCATCCGGTATGCTCTGTATCATTCGATTTGTGTGCCTAACTCCATCATAAGCTTAACTCAATGAATGACTACGGCCACTAGGTGTCGCCACAAAACACCCCACTTGAATATAAAGGCGACACGTTCAATTATTTTTCAATCATTCATTTGGGTGCTGGAACCTATCCCAGCTGTCTTCGGGCGAGAGGCCGGGGTACACACTGGACTGTTGGCCAGCCAATCACAGGGCACATATAGACAAACAACCATTCACACTCACATTCTTACCTATGGACAATTTGGAGTCGCTAATTAACCTAGCATGTTTTTGGAATGTGATATTTTTTGGAATATTTTCTAAATTATTTTTAGATATACAAGTTGCACCTGAATGAGGATCAGCAAACAACGGGAAAAAAGTGCTTCATGTGGAAATGATGTGTAATTGCTGTCCTTTCAGGTCTTAATCTTAGCATTATATATACGGTACCTACGTGAGTATACCAATCACATTATACTTGTTGCTGAGAAACGTATGTGTGATTTTCCATCAGCCAATAAGATTATTGTATGCTGCATAGTGGAGAGTGTGTGCTGGAATGTACACAGACTAATCTAATTTTTTTCTCCACAATGAATTAGTCAACCGTTGCTTTCATTATCGTTAGCGACCGTCTCACCTCTGTGTGACCTGATCCTGGAGCAGCGTTTGTCCGTCTCTCAGTGACAGACAGGGCAAATCCAGGAAGTACACGCCCCCTCCCTCGGTTCCAATGCAGAGCAGGTTACACGATCTCAGCAGGAGGAGTACGGTCACCCGTGTGGTACTGGAGGATGAGGAGTATCAGCATGGTATAAATTAGGAGATATGAAGTGGGAAGATCCGTATACCTGCAGCTCTCAATGCCCGGTCTTCCTGGTAGACTGTAGCTGCCCACTTCCTGGAGAATGACCACACCCTCTCTTTTGACTCCGCCCACCTGCCTGGGCGGTGTAGCACTCAGCTCCCATAGGTGAATGGTATTGTCATCCAGAAGCGACAGCATGCGTCCCTATTAGGATACAGTATTACTATGTATTACTGTGTATTACTGTATTTGGACTTACCTGTCCTGGCAGGAAGTGGATTTGAGTGACAGTAGTGGTGTCCTTGTGCAGGCCTGTGAACTCCACACCGGGCGCTCCGTAACTGACGGCGACGTGTCAAGAAAATTACACAAAAAAAAAGCAAATATCGTCGCAAAAAACACACAAATTTCTTGAATGGTACGTCCACTCTTAAAATGGTATGGCCCAGCCAGCCATGACAGTTAAACGGTAATTGCGAGCTGTAAAGCCAATGAAACATACCAGTTAAGTGTAATAGCAGAGAGGTCATTTGAGCATAGCAATTTCCAACACCAGCTGACGCAAATGTCTAAAATAACACAAGCGTGTGTGTGTGTGTGTGTGTGTGTGTGTGTGTGTGTGTGTGTGAAATCAAGCGCAATTTTCACATCCTATGTTAGCAGGAGTAAATTAAGCAGAACTGAAAAAACAGTGTAAACGACAATGTAAAAAAACGACACGGACAATTATCACTCATCCATCCGCTAAAAGCTACACCAGAACGCTGGTGATGGATGCAGACACGCGTGACCACAAGGCTTAACGTCTGCAGGCGTGTGGAAGTGGAATAAATATACTGCATAAAAGGAGTATTGCTGCCCTCTTTCAAAAACAGGCATTCCTTTTTTCCGCCTTCATTAGATTAGATTCATTTGCTCAATTGCCACCAAGGAACCATTTGATTGATATCCATCAACATTGTACAGTTAAAAGGAAAAACAACAACATGGAGTCATTATATACTAATTAATATTTGCCATAAATCATTCATTCATTTTCTTCCACTTATCCTCACGAGGGCCGCGGAGGTGCTGGAGCCTATCCCAGCTGTCTTCTTCGGGCGAGAGGCGGGGTACACCCTGGACTGGTGGCCAGCCAATCACAGTGCACATATAGACAAACAACCATTCACACTCACATTCATACCTATGGACAATTTGGAGTCGCTAATTAACCTAGCATGTTTTTATAATGTGGGAGGAAACCGGAGTACCCGGAGAAAACCCACGCATGCACGGGGAGAACATGCAAACTCCACACAGAGATGACCGAGGGTGGGGCAAGACAAAATAAGAAGCCAAAAAGTTACCACTTCCACACAAAATAGGAGGAGAACTCATTTATTTATTCATTTTCTACCGCTTTTCCTCACAAGTGTTGCGGGCATGCTGGAGCATATCCCAGCTGTCTTCAGGCGAGAGGCGGGGTACACCCTGGACTGGTGGCCAGCCAATCACAGGGCACATATAGACAAACAACCATTCACACTCACATTCATACCTATGGACAATTTGAAGTCGCTAATTAACCTAGGAGGAAACCGGAGTACCCAGAGAGAACATGCAAACTCCACACAGAGATGGCAGAGGGTGGAATTGAACTCGGGTCTCCTAGCTGTGAGGCCTGCGCGCTAACCACTCGTCCACCGTGCAGCTTGCCATAAATCAGTCGTTCTCAATTATTTTCTGACCTATTTTTTCCCCAACACCCCCAATTAGAAATAGTATTGCGAACCTGTCATATGAATGTATTCGTCTGTAGTACACCCTGCCTTCTCAGGTACCCTCCCCAGGGGGGGTGAAGCACTGCCATAAATCATTTTTTTAATTTCCTGAAAGTATTCCTTCCTCTTCATTTCCACCAACACCAAACGTTGTGTCATGAAAGCATTCCTGGCGTGCAGTCACTTCCTGTCACCTGGCCCTTTGCCGGCCTCAGACAGCTGGAGGTGTCGGGAGAGACTCAGAACAGGTACTATGTTGACAGAACGCCCCCCCCCCCAAAAAAAAAAAATCACAAGGCTGCTGGCTGCTTCTGTTGTGAACACAAACCGGCGTCACACAGCACCCATGTTTAAAAGCGTGCCCAAGGGCCTTTTGTCCGATGAGTGAATGAATGAATGAATGATCACGGCCTGACACACAAAGCTGAGGTGTGATGACCACAAGTGGTTCACATCACAGCACACTCACTCCAGTGATGTCACAGGACGGCTGGTGGGAGGAGATTCCACAGTGATGATGTCACTGACGAAGCATCATGTGTGTGTGCGGCACTGGAACATATTACAAGTTCTCAAGTGTCCTCGATACATTAAAAATGTGCATTTATAATCAATGCATTTATCGTTAAAATTCATGCAAAATTAATCCCTTCCAGAAGGAAATAAAAGGTTTGAGATTTCTATTTCCTGTAAAATATATATATAATAATTTTTCCGACTGTTGACTAAGGCTGCACGGTGGACGAGTGGTTAGCGCGCAGACCTCACAGCTAGGAGACCAGGGTTCAATTCCACCCTCGGCCATCTCTGTGTGGATGCGTGGGTTTTCTCCGGTTTCCTCCCACATTCCAAAAACATGCTAGGTTAATTAGCGACTCCAAATTGTCCATAGGTATGAATGTGAGTGTGAATGGTTGTTTGTCTATATGTGCCCTGTGATTGGCCGGCCACCAGTCCAGGGTGTACCCCGCCTCTCGCCCTAAGAAGACAGCTGAGATAGGCTCCAGCACCCCCCGCGACCCTCGTGAGGATAAGCGGTAGAAAATGAATGAATGAATTCTCCTCCTATTTTGTGTGGAAGTGGTAACTTTTTGGCTTCTTATTTTGTCTTTCCCCACCCTCGGCCATCTCTGTGTGGAGTTTGCATGTTCTCCCCGTGCATGCGTGGGTTTGGGTGTGGGTCCGGTTTCCTCCCACATTCCAAAAACATGCTAGATTAATTGACGACTCCACCAGTCCAGCCGCTCGCCCGAAGACAACTTGGATAGGCTCCAGCATACCCATGACCCTCGTGAGGATAAGCGGTAGAAAATGAATGAATGAGCACTTGGGGGGGGGGGGCGTACAACAATGAATCTTGCACACGATAAAACTAAAATAAAGTAAAATTATTCCAACAACATGCATGCTAGGTTAATTGGCAACTCCAAATTGTCCATAGGCTGGGATAGGCTCCAGTGACGATAAGCGGTAGAAAATGAATGAATGAATGGTGTTGACTAGCACTAGCATTAAAATTGTGCTGCATAACAAAAGTTCTTCATTAAATAGAATTCAATTTATGAAAAGCTGACATGAAAAAGAAGCCGCCGCATAATATCAGGATGTCTTGCCAGCGACATCGGAGGCTTCAAACAAAAAGTGCGCACGCACACAAGAAGCCAATCAGGCCAATAGTCTGTGACAAGCTGGAAATATCAACAAGGCGGTAATTACTAGGAATCCTCACAATGGCGGCGTATAATAATAATAATAATAATAACAACAACAAGTCTGAAATGAACCACTGCGGCAAACGGATTTGGAAATTGTTCACATGAAGACAAAATGGGAAAAGCGCACCGTGGCTAACCTGTTGAATGACAACTTGTTCAACTTGTTCATTGCTTGCCCCCTAAAGGCTAACAATGGCCGTCTACAGTAACTAGCGATCAGTGAAACTCCCCCTTACGAACGCATACACTTGCTCAGTGATGCAGAAAGAGTGTTAGCAAGGATAAAGCGATTTCACGGTCTGAATACAGACAAACAGAAGGCATTGTCCTCCGTGCGCACACACACGGACAACAGGCATTGACACACATATATATATATATATATAAAATAAGATATGGATTGTCAGGAAGGAAAGATGGCGCAGGATTTTTGGTAAAAAAAAGAAAAAAAATGACCACACATTCACGGAAAAACAATCAGATGCTTGTGAAAGAGTTTTTGTTGAATAGTTTCAAAGTTCTCGGGTATTTCATTGAGTTAGCCAAACATTTCAGGCCTCTTCCCAATGACGAAACAAGCCAAACAGCAACCACCCACCCACCCACTGGAGACGCAATCCACGTCTAATTTGCATCCTTTGCCTCGGCCCTGACTTCTTTTTGGCCTATTTTCTACCACTGTCAACGCAACATCCATTGTTTGCGCTCGCCACGGAAAACGATGAAACAAAGTATAATAATACATGTACGGTAAACGCAAACTATTTGGGATTTGATTGTTTTTTTCCCCAATTTAAAAATGTAAACATACTCCATCTCAGCCTCCCAAATCACTTTAGTCGTCCGTGTATATTTTTTTTAAATTAAAGTCTGAAAAAGATGTCGCAGTTGAGTGTAAAACTTGCCATGCACAAGTTTTCCGTGGCGGCACAGAACCGGGGAAGTTTAACACGACCGAACTCATCAAGCATTTGAAGCGGCGTTTCACGGGACACACCCACGGGATGACGAGAAGTCTTTAGCTAGACGAGAAAAGACGAGTACCTTGAACCTAGCTATATAATGTCTACCCGCCATTTTGTCGAGTTTAAAAATACAGAAATACATGGGTCCTTTTTTTTTATTATAATAATAATAATAATAATTACTGTTGCTGATTATTGTTCTGTTAGGCGGACTAATCACATTATACGTAACACAATGATTGTTGGCGATATCGGGCGATAAAAGTAATATCAGAACCGTCCTACAAACCATTCTCTGTTTGTCTCGATTTGGTCTGTCTCGGACCCAAATGATTAATCGAAACAAGCTTTAGATTAACTGACTAGGACCTCATTGGTTTTATTATTTTTTGCATACAACTTTGTGCCAAAATTGTTCAGATTAATAATCCAATCCATGATATTCTAACCTGGATTTCTTTTACTTCTACTACTTGCAGCAAAACTTGCCATGCACAAGTTTTCCGTGGCGACACAGAACTGGGGAACTCATCATGCATTTTGATTATGTAACATAATAATTGTTGCTGATATCGGACGATAAAAGTAATATCAGAACCCTCCTACAAACCATTATCTGTTTGTCTCGATTTGGTCTGTCTCGGCCCCAAAGAATTAATCGAAACAAGCTTTAGATTAACTGACTAGGACCTCATTGGTTTTATTATTTTTTGCATACAACTTTGTGCCAAAATTGTTCAGATTAATAATCCAATCCATGATATTCTAACCTGGATTTCTTTTACTTCTACTACTTGCAGCAAAACTTGCCATGCACAAGTTTTCCGTGGCGACACAGAACTGGGGAACTCATCATGCATTTTGATTATGTAACATAATAATTGTTGCTGATATCGGACGATAAAAGTAATATCAGAACCCTCCTACAAACCATTATCTGTTTGTCTCGATTTGGTCTGTCTCGGACCCAAATGATTAATCGAAACAAGCTTTAGATTAACTGACTAGGACCTCATTGGTTTTATTTTTTTTTTTTTTTGCATACACCTTTGTGGCAAAGTTGTTCAGATTAATAATCCAAGCATTAATTATATCCTAACCTGGATTTGTTTTACTTCAACTACTTACAGCAAAACTTGTCATGCACAAGTTTTCTGTGGCGACACAGAACCGGGGAATTCATCACGCATTTGATTTCACGCATTTTATTATGTAACATAATAATTGTTACTGATATCGGACGATAAAAATAACATCAGAACCCTCCTACAAACCATTATCTGTTTGTCTCGATTTGGTCTGTCTCGGACCCAAAGAATTAATCGAAACAAGCTTTAGATTAACTGACTAGGACCTCATTGGTGTTATTTTTTTTTTGCATACAACTTTGTGGCAAAGTTGGTCAGATTAATAATCCAAGCATTAATTATATCCCAACCTGGATTTATTTTACTTCTACTACTTATTTACAGCAAAACTTGCCATGCACAAGTTTTCCGTGGCGACACAGAACTGGGGAACTCATCATGCATTTTGATTATGTAACATAATAATTGTTGCTGATATCGGACGATAAAAGTAATATCAGAACCCTCCTACAAACCATTATCTGTTTGATCTGTCTCGGCCCAAGGATTAATCGAAACAAGCTTTAGATTAACCTTGTTTGTTTTATTATTTTTTGCAGACAACTTTGTGGCAAAGTTGTTCAGATTATTAATCCAAGTATTAATTATATCCTAACCTGGATTTATTTTACTTCTACTACTTACAGCTAAAGCCCCAGATCCCCAAGATCAAAGAAAAATGTTCCGAGTGTGTGTCCGTGTGTAAATATTAGCTCGTCCTCAGGTTATTGGTCTCCGGTACAGGTCACAACAGTCAACAGTTCCTACAATTTAAACAACATTATTTGTTTTGTTGTTGTCGTCGTTCATGAAACACAACGTCTGATGTGCTGAGCTACAGACTCGGACTCTAAGTCCTCTCCGTCCCAGAGCACTTCATCCCAAGCAACTGCACTGGTCGTCTTGGAAACCAGTTCAAAAGATCCCTTTATTAAGACTCGACTCAGCAACAAAGCTCTTACTCACCAAAACTACACACACACACAGGGAGGGGTTAACCCAGGGCACGCATTCCACGACAGGAGACGGGAGTCCTTTAGATCGGCCCCACCACCCCCACACCATCTCATACGCATTGTCCCACTCCCTTCTCCGAGCCCCAATCTGTGGTTACAGCAGAAACTCTCTGCCGTAACATGACTCTGCCTTTGTAAACACGCACACAGCGAGGGAAAGAACGGACGAGAGACACCGAGCGTGCATGAGAACGAGTAAGGAGGGAAATCAAGGAATAGTCATGTGACACGGCTCATATTCTATGTCTTGTAGTGCAAAGCATCATACAGTCCAGGTACAACTAGAACTATAACTAAAACTAATCAAAACATATCACACATGGCTTGGTGGTGGGGGGGGGGATCCAGCCAAAGGCTCGCATGATGTACTTGACTGTTTGGCTGCTGCAGCTTACAGGAAGTGTGTGTGTGTGTGTGTGAGAAGGCGCTCAAGCCCATATTATTATTATTAGGAATGGTTGATTAAGTGTGTGGTATTACCTCCAGTCGCTCCAACAACTCAACTGCAGACTGTGCACATTTGATTTTTAAACCACACACACACACACACACACACACACACACACACGGCATCCATCATTGGCCACGTTGTCTTCCGTCCATTTAGATTATCGTCAAGAATTCCGCTTGGTTGTTCCAAAATAGAACCCAATGTAATAGGGATCAAATATAAAGCTTAAACCGAAGAAGAAAAGTTATGGTATTAAAATGGAACTATTATGCTTTTTTTTTCTACTTTTCTGACCTATAAATGTAGCTGGTATCATTTAGCCGGGAATATTAAATTATAATGTTTTAGATAATGAAGGTTTTCGCATTTGGAAGTGAGCCCTGAAAAAAGTTTGGGATGTCTCAAAACGCTCCGTTTGAAAAGGCGGGGTTAAACTGCTCCTTTGTGATGTCACAGCGGGGTGGACTTCCTTATATGGTCGATAGATAGACTTTCTTTATTGTCATTGCACAATAACACAGCAGTGAAATCGCCAACGAAATGTCGTTATTATATTATTAATAATAATAATAATAATGTGGAGAATAAATAGATGACATCAAATATGAACAACAATATACAGCGTAAACAATAATTTGGAATATAAAATTTAAAGTTTTGCGTGTGCGCATAGTAGGGAGCACTTTGGGCTTGTGACCAATCACAACGGAGTGGGCGTGTACTTTTTTTTTTCCCCCATGCTTGCAGCGTTAGGAACAAGCCCCGGGCGTCGTTGCACTGCTGGCGTTTCAGGTGTTGAAGCTTTTTTGTTTGTTTGTTTACTAGCAAGTTTGGACCCGTACCAGGCAGGTACGTACGAGTAATCTCACCTCATCAATTACATTTTTTTTTTTTAATTTACTGGAGCTATTTTTTATGTTATGGTATTTATTAGTAGGACGAATCATACACCGGTAATGCAGATAACTTTAAAACAATTCTTTAAAACTTAAAAAAATTCAGAATGACCCGTGTTGAAGATTTTCCAGATACCCCGTGTGGACTTTTCATGTGTGCCGACTTTCCACAAAATTCCAAGAGCAGCTGGGATTCTTAAGACCTGTATCAGTCGTTTCGGAGTTATTTTGCCTCCCCTTCTCTTCCGCTTCTATTCTGCATCTCTCCCTTCTATCCATTTCTCCGTCTCCGGATCGCCTGGTACCACCAGCCTAGACCCCCCCGCCCCCCGCCTCCTCCTCTCTCTGATGCTGAAAGCTGCATTTCAAAAGAGCTGATTCTCCACTCTTATGCACGTACACACAAACACGCCTTCCCACACACACAGATAAATGTGTGCATGTCGGGCAAACAAGCGAGTTGCCAGTTGCCATGAACAGACATTGGCGACATTGCTGATGAATCATGGGAAGTGCCTCTCTGTCGCTTGCACGCTCACAAAATGAGAAACATGCCAGACAAACAAAACTTTTTTTTTTTTTTTTTTTTTTTTTTTTTAAAGAGTTGATGGTCTGCTAAACTAAAACTCACTTCCTGGTCGACGTGACATCATGAAAATAGACTTCAACGGCTACCAATCAATCAATCAATCAACCACAAAACCACCAAGTTCTTAAATTCCATGTGGGAAACTACATCCGAGATGAATATGTTGCGTTTGTTTTTCTTATTATTAATGAATGGTATTAGCCACAAGCTAACTCAGGAATGTGGAATCAAACTAAGGAATGGATTGAGTAGGGACATCAAACAATACAAGCAGTTGATGTTTGCTAATTAATAAAAAAATTAATAAAATTAAGTCAAAAAAATAAAATTAAATAAAACAAAAATAAAATAAAAATAAATTAAAATTATATTAGGAAATCAGGAAGTGAAATCAAATAAAAATAAAAATTAATAAAATTAAGTAAAAAAAATGAAATTAAATAAAACTAAAATTAAATTAAAATTAAATTAAATAAATTAAAATTATATTAGGAAATCAGGCAGTCAAAAAATAAAATTAAATAAATAAAAATTAGTAAAATTAAGTCAAAAAATAAAAATTAAATAAAACTAAAATTAAATTAAAATAAATTTAAATTAAATAAAACTAAAATAAAATTAAAATAAATTAAAATTATATTGGGAAAGCAGGAAGTGAACAAATGTAACAGCTACTGATTGTAAAAGTACCAGATGGAGGGGTAGGATTTAATAAGCTTTGCTTCTTCCTACTCCTTTTGGACATGTGGAACTGTGAACTGATTATGGGATGGCACTCAATTGTAATCTGATGCATGTTCAAATGAAATGAAATCATTACCATTACCAGGACACACCACTCCGGTCTTAGATACAAGAGTGTCCATGTTATCGAGACCAAAAATGTTGAAGAAGACAAATGTGTCTTTGATAACAGTTTATCAGCCCACTATAAGTAGCCTTCCGCTGTGGTTGAGAGCATGTCCACACGGTACACTTATTATCACAAGCCCGGAGAAAGTATACTTAGCAGCGTTTATAGCAAACAAACAAGTACTTACAGTACTTTGTAGATTCCTTCCTGGTTGGATGCATCAACCTTGCAACAACAACAAAAAAAAAGGATACACTTTAATAGCTCCCGCTCTGGTGCCAATAGCCATAAGTTGCAGCTCCGGGTCAAAAGCCAAAGCGCTGGGCTGATGTGGGAATCCGTGCTCCACCGTCTGTGTGAGTGACAAACAGAAAAAGATTTATTAAGTTGCTCCGAATGGTAAGCAAACACAATTAACGGTAGGAGTTGGATGAATACACACACACAGCGTATTATTCTACATTTAAATTACAAGCCTACAATGTCTGTCATTTAAAGCAAGAAATAGTGTCCCGCCACAGATTGAACAAAGTCGGACACACCCTTCCATGTCTTGTGTGTGTTTATACACGTCAGGCTGAGTGCGTCTAAAAAAAAAAAAAAAAAAAAGGGAGGACACCCTTAATAAAGTTCACGGAGAGTTCCCCCAAAACGGACAGCAAAGCTCTGCAGACCTTTTATAATTGGATTCACACAATTCATAGTCAGCCAGGAAAACAATGACTATAGATCTGGTAAGACAGCTTCTACATCGAGTTTTTAAAAAGGTTGGCGAAGTGAGGACTTATTTTACCGTAGGAGCCTGGAAATTAACCTTTTTTTAGGCAGGGGTCTCAAACATGCGGCCCGCGGGCCAAATGTGGTCCGCAGGACACTAGTTTAAGGCCCCCCGCCTTGATATGAAAGTTTAATGTTCAAGTTTGATATGGATGCTGTATGGTATCATGTACCCAGAAAAAAAATATTACGTTTGATTCATGTTCATGTTAAAGGTTAAATAACTGTTAATAGTTATCCTCCCTATTTGTGTGGAAGTGGTACGTTTTTCGGCTATTTAAGTTTAAAAGGAAATAACTTGAAGGCTACCGTTTAGGTGGCTAGCTCTCTAGTTTGCGAGTTAGCATGTGTCTCAAGACCCTGCAGTTGCGCAATATGTTGTTAATAAAAAAAAAGAGTATAAATGTGACTGAGTAAAAACCTTTCAAACTGCCATAATTTAATAACAAATCTTCATTTTTGTACGCAGAAATTAATTAAAAATATCCATGTCAATGTGTGCACTTAACTGCATCACAAGCTCAACTCAATAAATCATTGTGGCCACTAGGTGTCGCCAAAAAATACATTATCCCCTAGAAGAGAGCACATGTTAAATTATATACAATATTTTGATATATGTCCCACTTACTTATAAGTCACCTATAAATATGATATAGTCTGGCATCCACGGTAAGTATATTACATGTAGCAACAGAACCAATGTTGTAATAACTGCTCAGCATGAATGCAGCTGATTGGATACAACAGGAAAGCAAATAAGAATCACAACAAAAAAACATTTTTAAGTGCATGTAGAGGTAGATGCCATTTTGTACGAATAATAAATACATCACTAGGTTGCCTACAGCCGCATTACTCGACCATTTACAGAGACCCTCAGCAGTTGGGGTGTCACCAAATGATACATAAACATTCATTTTAAGAAAACTACAATGAAAAAAAACATAACATTACTATATTGATAACACTCTTCTGCACCCTGTGTGTATGCTACCGGCCCCGCCTCCTCTCACTGGCACAAAGAGACTGTATGAAGTGTTGGAAGTAGAAGTTAAGCTTTTAAGTTATGCTTTTTTTTTTGTAAATAGTTTGTACACAGACCTTATAAACAACCAAACGATATTGCCGGCCATTTTGGATTCTACCTTGTTAGTTCTTGGGTAAAAGTTCTTACATTTTAGAATATACCACTTTCATTTCTATTCAAGTATACAAAAGTGAGTTTTATTTGACTAGTGTGCATCTTTAAAATGTCAATACACTTTAAATGGAACACTGTGCTCTACTTTGGCGAGTGACACGCTGTACAAACTAGACTTGCTCGGGTTCAAGGCTGCTGGTTTGGTTTTTTTTTTGCTCAGTATATTGTGTTCGCCGAGACGACCTACCGGTGAAATTCAATATGCATGACAATCAGTACATTCCAGGCATCAGAATGGGGTGCTGCAACCCCGTCAGTATGGGATGGGAGAAGTGAGTCTTGAAGAACTTAGCACTGCAAGCTAACCAGCCTGGTTGAGTGTTAAAAAAAAAAAAGTGTTTTATAGATGCCACAGTTATCTGAACCCCTACACTCTTGCACCCACAAATCCCAGATGTCTGAAGTCAGCAAATATTTGTTTTGCACAAAGTGCAGGACTACATTACAAAGCCATAGCATTTCAGTATGTGGAATCAAACTATGGAATGGATTGAGTAAGACCCTTGAACAATGCACAACGATGAGCCAATTCAAGAAACAATACAAGCAGTTGATGTTTGCTAAATACAAGGATTATGTCATTGCATGGTCATATCACCTCGTACTTTGGTACGTGACAAAAAAATAAAATAAAAAAAATTAATAAAAATTAATAAAAGTAAAAAAAAAATTAAATAAACCTAAATTAAATTTTTTAAATGTTTTTGAACGCTTCCTGATGAAAAAAAAATACAAAATTCAAAAATTCTAAAAAAAAAACCAAACAAAAAGAACCTTAAACTGTATTATGGAAAGCAGGAAGTGAACAAATGTAACAGTTGTAAAAGTACCAGATGGAGTGGTAGGATTTAATAAGCTTTGCTTCTTCCTACTCCTTTTGGACATGTGGAACTGGGAACTGATTATGTGATGCATTCAATTGTAATCTGATGCATGTTCAAATGAAATTAAACCATTACCATTACATTTTTTTTTACATGAAAACATGACTTTTTGAACGCTTCCTGATGCAAAAATTACAAATTTAAAAAAAAAAACCCTTAAACTGTATTATGGAAAGCAGGAAGTGAACAAATGTAACAGTTACTGATTGTAAAAGTACCAGATGGAGGGGTAGGATTTAATAAGCTTTGCTTCTTCCTACTCCTTTTGGACATGTGGAACTGGGAACTGATTATGGGATGCACTCAATTGCAATCTGATGCATGTTCAAATGAAATTAAACCATTACCATTACATTTTTTTTACATGAAAACATGACTGTTTTTGAATGCTTCCTGATGCAAAAATTACAAAATGAAAAAAAAAACAAAAAAAAACCTTAAACTGTATTATGGAAAGCAGGAAGTGAACAAATGTAACAGTTACTGATTGTAAAAGTACCAGGTGGAGGGGTAGGATTTAATAAGCTTTGCTTCTTCCTACTCCTTTTGGACATGTGGAACTGGGAACTGATTATGGGATGCACTCAATTGTAATCTGATGCATGTTCAAATGAAATTAAACCATTACCATTACATTTTTTTTACATGAAAACATGACTGTTTTTGAACGCTTCCTGATGCAAAAATTACAAAATGAAAAAAAAAACAAAAAAAAACCTTAAACTGTATTATGGAAAGCAGGAAGTGAACAAATGTAACAGTTACTGATTGTAAAAGTACCAGATGGAGGAGTAGGATTTAATAAGCTTTGCTTCTTCCTACTCCTTTTGGACATGTGGAACTGGGAACTGATTATGGGATGCATTCAATTGTAATCTGATGCATGTTTAAATGAAATTAAACCATTACCATTACCAAACACACACATTAATATGTGGAAGAAAACTGATGCATCACAGTTTCCTAATCTTGCTAATCTGCAATCATGATGATAATCCTAATCACTCCTGGTTGTTATGGAACGCGGGCCTTTGACTAATTAACACAGCCGAGCAAACAACCAAGTTCTCCAGAAAGGGTCCTCGTTGCATCCCAGAACGTCCACTATGGTACTTTGTGCTGTTTTTTAATGAAAAAGCCACAAAAAGAGACACAGAAAGGCCGCTCATTTTCCTTTAAATGAAGACTTGGAGCTCATTAGGTGTAGTTTAGAGAAGCGGCGGAGGAGGAGACCTTCTGGTTTCCGTTACTTTACCTTGTTGAAGGCGAAGAGCTCCTGTTTTATCTTCTCCCTCTGCGGGTCGGTGCCCTGCCGACGAAACCGAAACTTCATCATCTTGAAGCCGGGCTGAAGAGGCACAAGTGACGGGAAGCAGGAGAGGGTATCGCCCGGGCGGCGGCGGCGTCGCTGGACGAAGCTAAACTAGCTTACTTAGCTTACCGGCTAGCCCATGCAGGCTGCGACGCTACTGCGGGGGGAAGCGCTTCGCCTCCTTTCTGTATCCCTTCTGACTGCACTCGACTCGGGTCGGGGATGAGGGGTTCAAGCGGACCCCATTGTTGTCAACCAATGGCAGCGACCAAATCTGTGAGCAATTACTCAGAGACGCCCACATAGCCGAGAGCTCTGCGTGGGGATGTTGGGTTTGTAGCACAGGAAGGCCCGGATTTACGTCTCAACTACACCCACATCTATGTGGGCGGGAAAACGGCGAGTCCTTTAAAATAAATCAAGCGATCATAAGCTAAATAGCCATCGGTGGCGTTTATGGTGACTGTGTATATATTGTATTATTTAATTTCTTATTACATTATCGCTTCTTAAAATGGTTTCGAACCAATGTATCGGTTACTTTTGTGTCTAATTGGAAGTAGAGTGCCAAAATGCAGACAAACAAATTTAGATTCATCGTTATATGTACTAAATATAACTACGGAACTCAAAAATCCTGATTAAAAGCACCACGTTAATAGTTATATTCACCTGAAAGGGAACATTTGAAGGTCTGCTTTAAGTTTTAATGAATTCACAAACTTATTCTATACAACACTTATTTACAGTCACATTTTACAATTATCAAATGTTGACAAAATATGCATCCTGATATGTGCCTTGCAAGTAAAAACAATTCAACCATTGTTTTTTTTTCCAATCTGATCTGGTAAAGCAACTTAATGTAACTATTTTTGTTACATACTGTTTCTAAAAACACTTGGAATGCCTTCTACACACTCCATACTCATCTTTGCAAGGGTAAACTCCGCAGGAAACAACAATTGGCAGCGACTGCAGCAGAGATCTTAAAAGCGGAGCTTCTTAAATGCAAAGCATTCTATTCACCAGAAAAGGAATCCCTACTCATCCTAACCCCTGACAAATCGAGCATGGAAAAACAGGAACTCAGTAACAAGACTGTGGGTCCAACCTGTGTCAAGAACATTCATTCAAGCCTGACAATACTATCTCACTTCCACTTTTGACTCGCGTTGCCTCACAGCAGCACCATGGACGTTTGACTCACTGGTGTGTGACCATGAGTGGAACAGTGCAGGGTGTTCTATCATCATGTAAGTACCGAGAAAGGAGGGAATTGGATACAGTATGTCTTCTCAAGGGTCTATAGTATAGAAATGAAACCTACTTTAGAGTAGTCAGTGTGCAGCTTGTATAGCAGTGGAGATTTACTAGCAAGTGAAAATGACAGGCTGCAGACACTTTTGTCATGGGGGTACTACAAAAAAATATAAAAATAAAAATGAAAAAAAACAGCTTGCTATACAAGCTGCAGACACTTTTGTCATGAGCGTACTACACAAAATAAAAATGAAAAAATGGGGGTACTACAAAAACATAAAATAAAAATCATAAAAAAAACACTACAAAAAATAAAAAAATTGGGGTACTACAAAAAATAAAAATTAAAATAATAAGGGTATTACAAAAATAATAAAAATGGAAAAAAAACAACATGCTATACAAGCTACAGACACATGTCATGGGGGTACTACAAAAAATAAAAATGAAAATGAAAAAATGGGGGTACTACAAAAAATAAAATAAAAATAAAAAAAACCAACATGCTATACAAGCTACAGACACTTGTCATGGGGGTACTACAAAAAAAGAAAAAAAACTGCGTGCTACACAAGCTGCAGACACTTTTGTCATGGGGGTACTACAAAAAATAAAAATTAAAATAATAGGGGTATTACAAAAATAATAAAAATGAAAAAAAAAACAACATGCAATACAAGCTACAGACACGTGTCATGGGGGTACTACAAAAAATAAAAATTAAAATGAAAAAATGGGGGTACTACAAAAAATAAAATTAAAATAAAAAAAAAAAACAACATGCTGTACAAGCTACAGACACTTGTCATGGGGGTACTACAAAAAAAAGAAAAAAAACTGCGTGCTACACAAGCTGCAGACACTTTTGTCATGGGGGTACTACAAAAAATAAAAATTAAAATAATAGGGGCATTACAAAAAAGAATAAAAATGAAAAAAAAAACAACAACATGCTATACAAGCTGCAGACACTTGTCATGGGGGTACTACAATTTTTTTTTTAAAATGAAAAAAAAAAACAGCGTGCTATACAAGCTGCAGACACTTTTGTCATGGGCGTACTACAAAAAATAAAAATGAAAAAATGGGGGTACTACAAAAAAAATTAAAAATGAAAAAAAAAAACAATATGCTATACAAGCTACAAACGCTTGTCATGGGAGTACTACAAAAAATAAAAAAAAAAACAAAAAAAACAGTGCGCTATACAAGCTGCAGACACTTTTGTCATGGGGGTACTACAAAAAATAAACTGAAAAAAAAAACAGCGTGACCACCTTGTGGTGGAAGCATGACACAGAGTTACGTAGTGTGCATGAACGCCTCGACTCAAGCTGGGAGAATTGGGAGTATGGGTACTGAAATGTGACAATGTTTGTGAGATACCGTGTACATTTGATCCATAGCCAGGGGAGACGCGTGTACTAATACACCGTGTGTGTACTCTATGGTACGTCTACTATAGTAGGGTTATTTCACTTGGTGGCAACGTGAGTCTCTTCTCTCTGACCGACAGCATGTTCTCCATGTGCATGGCAACCACTCGACAAAGCTCCAAACCCTGGAAAAAATACACAACTAATTGTAACAATATAATAATAATAATAATAATAATAATACACACAATTGTGCAAGACACCGCACACTTAAAACACTCACCTGCTCCAGTTGAAGCTGTGTGACTCGCTGGCTGAGCAGGTCTCCAATCAGGAGCTCTACATACGGGTAACTGGAGCCTGAGGTGGGCCTCTGGGTCCGAGTCGACTGGATCTCTTTTAAAGGGAAACGCATCATGGCCTCCTGGTCAAAGACACACACACACACGCACGCAAAAATGATGTGCGTGGGGAAACAAGATTGACGCGCTAACCACTTGACCGCTGTGCAGCCCTAATCAATTACAATTTTAGAATATTGAATTATGGGCTGCACGGTGGTCGAGTGGTTGGCACGCAGGCCTCACAGCTAGGAGACCCGAGTTCAATTCCGCTCTCGGCCATCTCTGTGCGGAGTTTGCATGTTCTCCCCGTGCATGCGTGGGATTTCCGGTTTCTTCCCACATTCCAAAAACATGCTAGGTTAACTGGTGAGTCCAAATTGTCCATAGGTATTAATATATGTCTATATGTGCCCTGTGATTGGCTGGCCGCCAGTCCAAGACAGCTGGGATAGGCTCCAGCACCCCCTCCCGACCCTCGTGAGGAAAAGCGGTAGAAAAAGAATGAACTTAAGCCAAAAACGTACCACTTCCACACGGGATGAGGAGATACAGTAGGTCCCCTTTTAGGTAATTTAATGTCTCAATGTTTTTGTGTTGTTGCTGCCACCTAGTGACCAGAATATGACATGGCAACATTTTTAAGGCACACAGAATATTGTGTCCCATGGCTATATAAACATGGAACCCAGCAAAAAAAGGACAGGAGGAGGATAAGCGGTAGGAAATGAATGAATGAATGAATGAATGTTTGAATCATTTAGCATCATGGAGCTTTTTATCAAAATGGAAGAAATATAAAGTATGAAGATATCATTTTTCCAATTATTTACACATCCTCCAGTCATATGCTATTCTTATTTAATATCATGTCCGACCTTAACTCAAAGGATATGGATACTTCAGTCACATAAAAATGACCAAAAAACAACAAAAAAAAATTTAATGACTATTACTAATATTTATTCAATGTTTTGGCTGAAGTTTGTGCAAGGTGCAGTGAAGTTGTAGTTGTGTTACCACACCCCCTTGTGGACAGCTAGTGTTACTGCATCTTCAAAGCAAATGATTGGAAGAGATTCCACGGCAATCCTCATGGTGTGCATGACAATGAGAATAGCAGAATGAGGTCAGCCTTATTTGGGACAGTTTGAGGTGACAACATAGCGCTCCCATGTATAGTGGAGGGGGGGGGGGGGTCTGGTTCCTGTGACAAGGTTCATGGTCCATCTTGTTTAGAATCCCTTTAACCCTTAGATGCATGAGTGACTGGACCCTACACTGTTATTACAGACGGAGCTTTTTCCTTTCACCCTTGACTGGATGATGGATAGCGTCTCTGAAGCCACTGGAAAAAAGAAAAGCGTTTCAAAAACCTGTCCCTACCCCCGCTCTTCCTCGTAATGGTCTCTTCTGGTGAGGCGTCCTCTTGTTGCTCAAGTTCTGAAGCGGGCGTATCAATATCGATGTTGCTGTCCTCACTTGATTCCGGTAGGATTTCTTCCAGGCTTTCTTCACGTTCCGGCGTCTTCCCTTCAATGTTCTGTATCTCATGCAGCTTGTCGAAGAGATCCATGCATGTTTGCACGGCATAAAGCTTCTCCAGACCGTTCTCTGGTTCCTCGGTGGAAAGAATGCTGGCGGCGTGATTCAGTAGATGTTCTTTCATTTTCTGCACCTTGATAAAAAGATTACTCTTCTGAGCTAAGAGGTCTTGAATGATCTTCTCCGCGTACTCGGCGCTCTCCTTCTCCTTGACTTGACTCTCGTGAAGCTGGAGTCTGAGGTCGTTGATGATCTTCCAGCTGGCAAGAAGATTGCTATCGCTGAGCTGCTCCTTCTCTTCAGACGCCTTTAGCTTCTCGCGAAGAGGAATGATCTCCGTCCACATCTGGGAGAGGTTGATGTCCTGCTTTCTTTTCCCTTGGAGGTACTCGAGCACCGCGACTTGGACGTTGATTTTGCTTTTTAGTCCTTCCGTTTCCTTTGGGTCGCACAGCAACAGACGGGTTTTGTTGACGTCCAGGTCTTTGGTGATGGTGCACAGATAGTTGTCGATGTAGACGGACGAGTGAGTATCGATATTACCCATGTTGCTTCGTCTCAAACGTGTTTCGCTAACCTCTATAATATATCTTCTTAACGGGAAAAGCGGTATTTATGTGTCACGAAAGCATCAGAAAGTCAGCCGTGACATCATCAAAGGTGGCCGTTGGTGATGTCATTGACAATAAAGGCAGGGAGGAGCTGTCATTTTGCATTAAAAACAAACTCCACAACAAGGAGGAAGTGGAAGAGCATGGAGTTTAGCATCCGGAAGGGTACACGTTGTACGGTAGTTTAACACACGTACACAGTTTAGTTCCAAATGTGAATATTGTAAATACTTTATGTGTTATAATTGTAATAAATACTGTATTTGTAATAAATACTGTATGTGCGACTTATACTCCGGAGCGACTTGTATTGTTTTTTTCTACCTAATGATGCATTTTTGGCCTTGTGCGACTTATACTCCGGAGCGACTTATATTGTTTTTTTCTACCTAATTACGCATTTTTGGCCTTGTACGACTTATACTCCGGAGCGACTTATATTGTTTTTTTCTACCTAATTATGCATTTTTGGCCTTGTACGACTTATACTCCGGAGCGACTTATATTTGTTTTTTTTCTACCTAATTACGCATTTTTGGCCTTGTGCGACTTATACTCCGGAGTGACTTATATTTGTTTTTTTCTACCTAATGATGCATTTTTGGCCATGTGCGACTTATACTCCGGAGCGACTTATATTGTTTTTTTCTACCTAATTACGCATTTTTGGCCTTGTGCGACTTATACTCCGGAGCGACTTATATTGTTTTTTTCTACCTAATTACGCATTTTTGGCCTTGTACGACTTATACTCCGGAACGACTTATTTTTGTTTTTTTCTACCTAATTATGCATTTTTGGCCTTGTACGACTTATACTCCGGAGCGACTTATATTGTTTTTTTCTACCTAATTATGCATTTTTGGCCTTGTACGACTTATACTCCGGAGCGACTTATATTTGTTTTTTTTCTACCTAATTACGCATTTTTGGCCTTGTGCGACTTATACTCCGGAGTGACTTATATTTGTTTTTTTCTACCTAATGATGCATTTTTGGCCATGTGCGACTTATACTCCGGAGCGACTTATATTGTTTTTTTCTACCTAATTATGCATTTTTGGCCTTGTGCGACTTATACTCCGGAGCGATTTATATTGTTTTTTTCTACCTAATTACGCATTTTTGGCCTTGTGCGACTTATACTCCGGAGCGATTTATTGTTTTTTTCTACCTAATTACGCATTTTTGGCCTTGTACGACTTATACACCGGAGCGACTTATATTTGTTTTTTTTCTACCTAATTACGCATTTTTGGCCTTGTGCGACTTATACTCCGGAGCGACTTATATTGTTTTTTTCTACCTAATTACGCATTTTTGGCCTTGTACGACTTATACTCCGGAGCGACTTCTATTTGTTTTTTTCTACCTAATTATGCATTTTTGGCCTTGTGCGACTTATACTCCGGAGCGACTTATATTGTTTTTTTCTACCTAATTATGCATTTTTGGCCTTGTGCGACTTATACTCCGGAGCGACTTATATTGTTTTTTTCTACCTAATTATGCATTTTTGGCCTTGTGCGACTTATACTCCGGAGCGACTTATAGTCCAGAAAATAAATAGTAAGTTATTTAGATTTTGTATTGTTTACTGTATGTTGTGGTATAGTTGAGTTATGCCTGAACTGTTAGTCGGGAACTTGATATTTTCCTGAACCTTACCCAACTTCTACTGCTGATTACTAAAGAATGGAAAAAGTAAACGAGACTCTAGTCCTTTTTTTGCGAGGTTCCATGTTTACATAACCATGGAACACAATATTTTGTGTGCCTTGAAAAATGTTGCCATGTCATATTATGGTCACTAGGTGGCAGCAACAACACAAAAACATTGAGACATTAAATTACCTAAAAGAGGACCCACTGTATCTCCTCATCCAGTGTGGAAGTGGTACGTTTTTGGCTTAAGTTCATTCATTTTCTACCGCTTTTCCTCACAAGGGTCGGGGGGGGGTGCTGGAGCCTATCCCAGCTGTCTTCGGGGTGGGAGGGCGGGGTACACCCTGGACTGGTCGCCAGCCAATCACAGGGAAGGCTTCTTAAGTTCAGAAAAAACACCTTTGAGGCTAATTGATTAGCTCACTACCTTGCTAGCTTGCTAACTCCCTGCAACATAATGACTGTAGGGGTGTTATTTCATGTCTACAAGGCTCTATTTAAAAATCTTTTACTATGACAATATTACATTTAATTATTACATTGAATCCAATATTGCGGATATTAATTTAACACAGTCGGGTCTGGAGCCAATTAACCGCTATAAACGAGGGACGACGATGCTACTACTATGATGGGGAATAACAGCGTGGGCGTGGCTTACGTGGGTGTCTTTGTTGAGAAAGTGGAGTCCGTTAAGATTGACCGCCAGTATGCACGGAGCCTGAATGGAGGCTGAGCTGGAACTCTGGATGTAGAAGAAGGATGAGCCAAACATGGAGAAGGCACTGACCAGACCTGAGGGAAACACACAAATTTGGTGACGGTTGGTTATATTACTGCAAAATGGCCACCCTGCCATTACAGCACGTCTTACCGAGGAACTGTGCACGGGACTGGTGTGGGTTTAGGGGTTGGACCTGTTGCATATGTTGAGTCGCCATATTAAGCCACTGCTGTGGATTCTGTTTGCTGTAGAACTGTGGCGGGACACACTCCTGCAACTCGCGTCTAAAAGCACACACACAAGTTATAACATAAGTATATGATGGGCATGCAAACATGTTTGGGTTGTTTATGCATGCAGCAGTGAAAGAGCAGAACCACTCAATGGCTGCAATGTTAGGTGCAACTAAAACACCAGAGCCGGTAAGTAAGTCAGTAAATGGCAAAAAATATATAAATAAAAATTTTAAAAACACTTTTGTCATGGGAGTACTACAAAAAAAAATAAAAATGAAAAAAAAAAACAACATGCTACACAAGCTACAGACACTTGTCATGGGGGTACTACAAAAAAAAATCTAAATAAAAAAAAAAAAACAAAACTGCGTGCTGTACAAGCTACAGACAATTGTCATGGGGGTACTGCAAAAAAAATGAAAAAAAACAGCATGCTGCAGACACATTTGTCATGGCGGTACCTCAAAAAAAAAATCAAAATGAAAAAAAAAACATGTGCTATACAAGCTGCAGACACATTTGTCATGGGGGTACCACAAAAAAAAAACAAAATGAAAAAAAAAACAGCATGCTATACATGCTGCAGACACATTTGTCATGGGGGTACCACAAAAAAAAAATCTAAATGAAAAAAAAAAAAACAGCGTGCTATACAAGCTGCAGACACATTTGTCATGGGGGTACCACAAAAAAAAAATAATAATAATAATAACCCCATTATGCTACATAAGCTTTAGACAATTGTCATGGGGGTACTGCAAAAAAAAATGAAAAAAAACAGCATGCTATATATGCTGCAGACACATTTGTCATGGCGGTACCACAAAAAAAAAATCAAAATGAAAAAAAAAAACATGTGCTATACAAACTGCAGACACATTTGTCATGGGGGTACCACAAAAAAAAAACAAAATGAAAAAAAAAACAGCATGCTATACAAGCTGCAGACACATTTGTCATGGGGGTACCACAAAAAAAAATCTAAATGAAAAAAAAAAAAACAGCGTGCTATACAAGCTGCAGACACATTTGTCATGGGGGTACCACAAAAAGAATAATAATAATAATAATAATAATAACCCCATTATGCTACATAAGCTTTAGACAATTGTCATGGGGGTACTACAAAAAAAAAAAAATCAAAATGAAAAAAAAAAAAAAAAACAGCATGCTATACATGCTGCAGACACATTTGTCATGCGGGTACCACAAAAAAAAATGTAAAAAAAAAAACAGTGTGCTATACAAGCTGCAGACACTTTTGTCATGGGGGTACTACAAAAAATAAACTGAAAAAAAAAAACAGCGTGACCACCTTGTGGTGAAAGCATGACACAGAGTTACGTAGTGTGCATGAACGCCTCGACTCAAGCTGTGAGAATTGGGAGTATGGGTACTGAAATGTGAGAATGTTTGTGAGATACCGTGTACATTTGATCCATAGCCAGGTGAGATACGTGTACTAATACACCGTGTGTGTACTCTATGGTACGTCTACTATAGTAGGGCAACGTGAGTCTCCTCTCTCTGCATGTTCTCCATGTGCATGGCAACCACTCGAGTAAAGTTAGCCTGAGTAAATGCCAAATTGCAACTAAGCAGTGGAGTCATTGGTGGTGTTATTTACATGGTGGGCAGATAGGTGGTGTCTTTGGCACGGTGCTGTAGGGCAGCCAGTCTGGCGATCTGCTGGAGGTGTTGTTCGCTCGCCTTTCCCTGAGGGACCACACTCAGCAAGGCCTTCAGGTAATCCGGCAACACCTGACAACAAACAGAGATGAACATTGTGTTGTTCGCTGTGCCATCTTGAGTGGCAATGGATCGCCATAGGATACAACCAAAAAAACGTCCATAACTTGCATCTTTACCTGGTTATAATGCATGGTAACGTAAAGTTCATTATCAAGTTTCAAAGCCAGACTCCAGATGACTCTTCTGAACCAAAGACTGTAATTGGCATCGACTGGTTCTGCTTCCGTGGCAACGTCCAGGATGTACTCTCGCTTGTTGAGGGGGCGTACATTTTGACCTTCAATTAACGTGCATAAATACGAGTCAGTGACAAAAATATAATATGGAATATATCCGTATTACCTCTGTGTGTGACCAAAAAGATGGCATATTCATCCAAAGCGTCCACTCTGTGCAAATCCATTTCATAGCAAAGCTCCTCAATGGCATCCAAAGCAACCTGAAATGAATAAATATGATCACATGGTACATATCCACCAAATTAACTCATTTCCCAATCCACTTACAGAGCATGTCTTGATTTTCAAATGTCTTTCCATCCCGCCCGGCAACAGGAAGAGCTGCCTTTTGGAGCTCCGCCCAGCCTGTGCACGCACAAGCAGCCAAAAAGAGTAATTTTCATAATGACTGGTGAAGAAGTATTTTGGAGGAGTACTACTAAGTAAAGGAGACTGACCATCATGGCTTTGAGTTCCATGGTGTTGGGATACTGTACACGTCCTCCATACTGAAATGTTTTCCTCAGATTCTGCTCGCATGCCTTGGCGATACCTGCCAATGATGACTACTGACGGTCAATGGATGATGATGGATATACGCACGGATGGCTGGGTGACGGCTAATTCATTCATTCATTCATTTTCTACCGCTTATCCTCATGAGGGTCGCAGCGGGTGCCGGAGCCTATCCCAGCTGTCTTCTTCGGGACGAGAGGCGGGGTACACCTTGGACTGGTGGCCAGCCAATCACAGGGCACATATAGACAAACAACCATTCACACTCACATTCATACCTATGGACAATTTGGAGTCGCTAATTAACCTAGCATGTTTTTGGAATGTGGGAGGAAACCGGAGTACCCGGAGAAAACCCACGCATGCACGTGGAGAACATGCAAACTCCACACAGAGATGGCCGAGGACGGAATCAAACCCGGGTCTCCTAGCTGTGAGGCCTGCAGTCCTGCACGTTAACGTTTATGACCTTCTAAATAGACTTTTTAACATTAGAGCCCTCTAGACATGAAATAGCACCCCTATAGTCACCTTTACACTCCTATGACCAAATATAGTAACATTACCGACACCTGCTAGTCAGTGTAGAATACTACATATCATCACATGTCTTTGAATGCATCGTTTGTTTGTATTTTGGTGGCCAGCCAATCACAGGGCACATATAGACAAACAACCATTCACACTCACATTCATACCTATGGACAATTTGGAGTCACTAATTAACCTAGCATGTTTTTGGAACATGCAAACTCCACACAGAGATGGCCGAGGGTGGAATTGAACTCGGGTCTCCTAGCTGTGAGGCCTGAGCGCTAACCACTCGACCACCGTGCAGCCATGGTTGAATGATGATCATGATGGATGATGGATACAATACAAGTTCCTGTATAGGTGACGTTAGATGAATAAATTGATGGGTGACGGGTGATGTTGGATGGGTGGATGACGCATGAACAAATGACTGACTTGAGGTCTGTCTGGTAGGGCGATTAATGCGTGATGTTGGGTGTCGGACAGATGGATACGAGATGGATGCTCGGATGGAAAAATGAATGAATGGATAGATGGATAAAAGACTGCTGAGCGATAAAAGACACGAGTGCCATGCCTTGGTACTGCAGTCCAATGCCGACACAGGCGTCGTGGAGAAAGCTGAAGAGGAATGGCTTCATAACGTGGGAACAGCGATGGAACGCAGTCAGGATGTACAAGAGCCTCCATCCTCTCTGACAGCTATCTCTGCACAATCCAACACAAACATTTTCAGTTTCTTGTCGATTGCAGCCATGAGTCGGCCATGAGTCCTACGGTTTGGTGCTGTTGTTGGCGGTGACTTGCTTCATCACTTGGCAGTACGCTTCGTCCTTCATCAGGCCGTGATCGGCGCTCAACTGCAATAACGGCACATATATGGAAAATCATATTAAACAATATTACCGAAAAAAAGCTCTCTTTGTGTTTGCGTTACGTACTTTCAGTATAACGGTAACGAGGTCCTGTTCAGTTTGACCTTTCATTGGCAGGTCTCCCATAAACTTCATGATGGCTGCCATAAAAAAAAAGTAAATACAAAATTCCCATAATTCCTTAAATTTCTGGAATGTCATAAATCATGTGTAGTTATTTGATCATCTCACCTGAGGAGATGTCAGCAGCCACTCGGTTCATAGCGTTGTCTGAGAACTCGATCAGAGACTCCTGGAGCACAGACTGGGAAGAAGAAGTGAAACTATTATTAGACGGGTATGAGTGCAGGTTCGATTTATTAAACATGGAATATTAACCTTGGAAAATTTGATCATATCAGCCGGCTCCCTGCACTCCCTTCCCTTCCTGGCTTTGGGATCGCTGCGGATAAAACCCAAGCAGTTGTAAACTTGGTCTGGCGTTTGCTGGGTTTTGATTCAGTGTCTTACTTCCTGTTTCTCTGAGCCTCTCTGAAGTATCTCTTGGCAAACTCCACCATGTGGTACTGGCTGCCATACTGGAACAGATCATCCAGGTCCTCGCCTGGGGTGTCCACATGCGTGTCCTTCACGACCTGGGAACAGTTATTCGAAACGGAGTATGAAACCAGAACACAGAAACCAATGGTTCCTCACAAAGATTATTATGCTAATTATGCCTGAATGTCATTATCATTATTTTTGCAGATGCAGAATATTTCTATAGCGTAAATAGTGTATTTCTATAGCGTTCACATAAAAAAATAATAATAAATCAGGCTCCATGCTATGCTAAGAATATTTCTATAGCGTAAATAGTGTATTTCTATAGCGTTCACATAAAAAAATAATAATAAATCAGGCTACATGCTATGCTAAGTATATTTCTATAGCGTAAATAGTGTATTTTTATAGCGTTCACATAAAAAAATTATCATAAATCAGGCTCCATGCTATGCTAATAATATTTCTATAGTGTAAATAGTGTATTTCTATAGCGTTCACATAAAAAAATAATCATAAATCAGGCTCCATGCTATGCTAATAATATTTCTATAGCGTAAATAGTGTATTTCTATAGCGTTCACATAAAAAAATAACCATAAATCAGGCTCCATGCTATGCTAAGAATATTTCTATAGCGTAAATAGTGTATTTCTATAGCGTTCACATAAAAAAATAACCATAAATCAGGCTACATGCTATGCTAAGTATATTTGTATAGCGTAAATAGTGTATTTCTATAGCGTTCACATGAAAAAATAATAATAAATCAGGCTCCATGCTATGCTAATAATATTTCTATAGCGTAAATAGTGTATTTCTATAGCGTTCACATTAAAAAAAATCATAAATCAAGCTCCATGCTATGCTAAGTATATTTCTATAGTGTAAATAGTGTATTTCTATAGCGTTCACATCAAAAAATAATAATAAATCAAGCTCCATGCTATGCTAAGAATATTTCTATAGCGTAAATAGTGTATTGCTATAGCGTTCACATCAAAAAATAATAATAAATCAGGCTACATGCTATGCTAATAATATTTCTATAGCGTAAATAGTGTATTTCTATAGCATTCACATAAAAAAATAATAATAAATCAGGCTACATGCCATGCTAATAATATTTCTATAGCGTAAATAGTGTATTTCTATAGCGTTCACATAAAAAAATAATAATAAATCAGGCTCCATGCTATGCTAATAATATTTCTATAGCGTAAATAGTGTATTTCTATAGCGTTCACATAAAAAAATAATAATAAATCAGGTTCCATGCTATGCTAATAATATTTCTATAGCGTAAATAGTGTATTTCTATAGCGTTCACATCAAAAATAATAATAAATCAGGCTCCATGCTATGCTAAGAATATTTCTATAGCGTAAATAGTGTATTGCTATAGCGTTCACATCAAAAAATAATAATAAATCAGGCTACATGCTATGCTAATAATATTTCTATAGCGTAAATAGTGTATTTCTATAGCGTTCACATAAAAAATAATAATAAATCAGGCTACATGCTATGCTAATAATATTTCTATAGCGTAAATAGTGTATTTTTATAGCATTCACATCAAAAAATTATCATAAATCAGGCTCCATGCTATGCTAATAATATTTCTATAGCGTAAATAGTGTATTTCTATAGCATTCACATAAAAAAATAATAATAAATCAGGCTACATGCTATGCTAATAATATTTCTATAGCGTAAATAGTGTATTTCTATAGCGTTCACATAAAAAAATAATAATAAATCAGGCTCCATGCTATGCTAATAATATTTCTATAGCGTAAATAGTGTATTTCTATAGCATTCACATAAAAAAATAATAATAAATCAGGCTACATGCCATGCTAATAATATTTCTATAGCGTAAATAGTGTATTTCTATAGCGTTCACATAAAAAAATAATAATAAATCAGGCTCCATGCTATGCTAATAATATTTCTATAGCGTAAATAGTGTATTTCTATAGCGTTCACATAAAAAAATAATAATAAATCAGGCTCCATGCTATGCTAATAATATTACATTGATGACACAAATTCCCCAGTCTGCACCTCGGTGGAGAGGTCCAGCTCTTGGGCAGCGATGGATGAGCCCATCGCTACGGCAACAGCAGCTGAAGCGGCAACCCGTCCCTGTCGGTCACGAGGCTCCGCCCTCTCGGTTGGCAGAAGCAGGAAGTCCGGAGCGGCCACGGGTCGAACGTATTCACTGGGGAAAACCCCAGACGTCCCGTACACTGCCCCGAACCGCCAGCCTGCACACACACACGTATAAATAAAGTTTCCTTTACAAAACACACACTAAACTAAGAATTATGATAATCAATATTTCTATAATCTCTGTGTGGAGTTTGCGTGTTCTCCCCGTGCATGCGTGGGTTTTCTCCGGGTACTCCGGTTTCCTCCCACATTCCAAAAACATGCTAGGTTAATTAGCGACTCCAAATTGTCCATAGGTATGAATGTGAGTGTGAATGGTTGTTTGTCTATATGTGCCCTGTGATTGGCTGGCCACCAGTCCCGAAGACAGCTGGGATAGGCTCCAGCAGCCCAGAAAATGAATGAATAAATGTCTACTATATTGGGTAATACAACTGTAAAGGTGGCCATAGGGGTGTTATTTCAAGACTAGAGGGCTCTAATAATGATAAAACTGAAAAATTGTAATCAAGTTTTCGCCTGAAGACAGCTGGGATAGGCTCCAGCACCCCCTTGCGACCCTTGTGAGGATAAGCGGTAGAAAATGAATGAATGAATGTCTACTATATTGGGTAATACAACTGTAAAGGTGGCTATAGGGGTGTTATTTCAAGACTAGAGGGCTCTAATAATGTTAAAAACTGAAAGGATGTAAACAAGTTTTCGCCTGAAGACAGCTGGGATAGGCTCCAGCACCCCCTTGCGACCCTTGTGAGGATAAGCGGTAGAAAATGAATGAATGAATGTCTACTATATTGGGTAATACAACTGTAAAGGTGGCTATAGGGGTGTTATTTCAAGACTAGAGGGCTCTAATAGTGTTAAAAACTGAAAGGTTCTAAACAAGTTTTCGTCTGAAGACAGCTGGGATAGGCTCCAGCACCCCCTTGCGACCCTTGTGAAGATAAGCGGTAGAAAATGAATGAATGAATGTCTACTATATTGGGTAATACAACTGTAAAGGTGGCTATAGGGGTGTTATTTCAAGACTAGAGGGCTCTAATAATGTTAAAAACTGAAAGGATGTAAACAAGTTTTCGCCCGAAGACAACTGGGATAGGCTCCAGCACCCCCGCGAAATCGTGAGGATAAGCAGTAGAAAATCAATGAATTAATGAATATTTCTATATTAACACAATTATATGTGTACACACACAATATTATACTGTATAATATAATAATACAATGTAATATTACAATAGGATACATGACAAATTTGAAAAACCCCAAAAAATTTTAGTGTTTAAATTTCTCTAATTCTCTTAAAATGTTATGTACTGGACAAGTACTTCGGCTCATACTACTATTACTATGCTGTACTACAGCTGTACTAAAATACACAGCAGCTTTTCCAACCCACCAAAGTCAGGCGTGTCTCTCTTGAGTTCTTCCAGCAGCATCACCTTTTTCTTCACGATGCATCCGTAACTTTTTCCTGGTCGGCGACACGTTGACAGACGCGGCATGAAGCACAACATCGTGCAAGTCCGTGCGCCGAACAGACAAGACGACACAAGCGTGCACCTCACCCGCCGCCAGGCCATCCATACGCTGCAGTCTCACGATGTCACCTTTGTGGAAGCTGAGGAGCATCCTGTCCTCGTTGATGTAATTCCTCACCGCCACCACGTACTCGGAGTCCTGGTAGAGACACAGCGTGGCGGCGTGCGAGAAAAAACACCGGACGCAATGACGCGGCTGTAGTCAACAGAGTCGAGTGTGTATAAACAACAGCGCGCCCTCTGACCTTCTTAATCTCTGTGAGGAAGTCGTCGATCATGCTTTTGACCTGCGGGGCTTTAGCGGAAAACAGTATGAGCTTCTCGTTGACTAGATTGAACTCCAGCATGTTCTTGGACGGAATGGACAAGAACAGGATATCCGAGTAGCTGGACAGGAAGTGAGACATTGCAAGACACTTAATGAGTAGCGTGACAATCTTATCGGGTAAATTGAGGCGTAACTGTACCGTACCTGTAAGGTCGCAGTACTCTGAAGTAATCTGGAGCATTGGAGCTGCTCCTCACCAACTTGAGCAGTTTGATGCCTTGATGGGACACGGAGAGGACCTGTACTCCTGTCCCAACACTGCCCTGCAACACACGGTAACAACGGCACGGTCAATTTACATAACTGACTCTATCAACAAAGCTGCAGCGATATTGCTATTGGAGAAGCTAACATGAAAATTAGCATGTATATCAAACATCAAAACATTTCGTATTTCCAATGACGTGCATTGTTAGCTAGCTCATATTAACTCATTTTCTGCCATTATAAAGCACATAGAAGCAAAAGAAACGTGTTCATGTTTATTTTCCAAAAACAATAACATTTGAACTTTATCGACAAATTCAAAGAGACTCACGGAGGCTGGGAAAAGGCGAGAGAAGTAGATCTCCCATGAGTCTCTTGCCATGGCAACCACCTTCTTCTTCACATTTTCATTGTGGGTTCCTGAAACCTGATCCACCCGGTTTTCAGCTGTAGGAAAATAATAATAATAATGTAGAAAGTGAAAGTGAATGTAGAAAGTGAAAAAGGGGAAAAAAGTGGGCTAATAAATTGACAATAAAAGTACAAATACTGCGGCTTTCAGAAAACAACAGATGGAATGATACAGCACTCTACAAGAAGCAATTAAATCTGTAAAATTAAATAATAATTTAAAAAAATCCAAAAATTGTTACAACTATAATGATGAAAATAGTAATATTAATGATGATTATAATAATGGTGATAATAATAACAATAATAATGGTAATGATAAAGATTATAACAATAATGATAATAACAATAATATTACAATGATAATAATAACAGGGGAAAACAAGACTGTGGCATGAACATGATTATATCTTGCAAAAAGAATACAAATATAAATAATGGAAAGTTATATTTTGATTGATGTAAGAAATGCACTGTAATGTTTCATATATTTGCCCAAATAAAATTTTTTTAAAAAGTATGTATATTGTATTTTTATACTATGTTCCAAATGGATGAAAGTGACATACCTAAGAGAGTTTTCATCTTCTGTCGCTCCTCTTGAGTGATACGAATGCAAGCCTCAGAGAAGGTATCATGTACGATCTATCATAAAAAATATGTATATAATAAGAAACAATGTATAAGACAACCCTGGATATATGTAAATATGATAAAAGGATCTGTTTTTGGACAAAAACAAATATCAATATCAACTGTATAAATCAACCTGTTTGAAGATCAGGTCCAACATCAGTGGGTCGTTGAGGGTCTCTTTGGGATAAAACACCTAGAAGACAAAAAAAAGGTAAAAAAAAAAAATTAAAATGCTCAGAAAATGGCGGTCACTGATAATGCTTTAGTGTCAAAATTTTATTTATTGTTTTTGCCATTTGCTTGTTTCTTGCAACAAAAAAAACCATGGATCTACTGGATCTAAAAGTGTCACAATTACCTCCTTCCTCAGGTAGAGTTTCCAGGGAATGTTGGTGTAGGTGTAATATTCATCACTGGTCCTACTGTGGAGTTTGGTCTGGATGATTTCATTTTCTACCGGTAGCTCTCTGCAGACTGGACACGCGTACGTAAAGTGTATGCATTTTCATCCATTTACTTCATAATTCAATTAAAATGCCTGGTAGACGCTGGATTATCACGCAGATGCATGGTCACTTGTTGCTAGGCGGACTTCATAAATCATATATGAACCCCCGAAGCTGTCTTGGCTGGGTTCTGTGCCTCTTGCCAACTTTCAATAGAGACAAGTTGATTTATATGCAATTAACTAGAAATGCATGGCGGTAAACAGCCATAATGTATCCCACAAGGCATCGTTCAATGGGTGTATAATTGTGCACAATTGCGCACAAATCTCACCTGGAGGATGGGCGGGGCCTGTGATGGAGCTTGTTGGTCCAATAGAATCGTTTTTGGTAACTCCTCTCTCGTCTTTTTGATGGAAAGACTGCGACTTCTTCTGAGTCTGATTAAATAACAAAGTTCCAAGTATTTAAACTGTGTGTGTATTTGTGTGTGTGATATGTGATTGTACCGGTGGAGGGGGGTGGGCCATCTGGTCTTTGAGGATCTCCATGGCTTCATCATGGGGGTCTGGCTTCTTCACAAACTTTCCGTCGTCTTTCCTGGACACAGATGTGACCAGATGTGGGTCATGTGACCGGTACAAATATGCGCACGGGCGGGTGTTACCGTCTTATGGAGGGTCCGCAGGGGGACACGGTGGAGGGTTGGTGCTGTTTGATGATGTCTTTGATATCATGGCTGGGCTCCATGCGCTCGGTGTTGCTAACACTAGCCCGGACCACGTCTTCTGGAGGGGCGCCTCGTGTTGGACCTGGAAAAGGGATGTTTCAACCGTGACGTGATGTCAAGTCAGCCAAGCATGAAAGCGCCGCATACTCATTTTGCGCTGAGGGCTGGATCTTGTGGGTGAATCCTCTCTCTCTTTAGTCTGCATAAAGTCGGGCGATAATTCAGCTTCCTGTGGACAATATGACGTACTACATACTACCTGTCTGCTTACAGGGCTTGGCGTGCGAGAGAGTTGCGGCGAGGGCATGTAATACTGGAGTGGTGGCGACGGCGAGGAAGGGAAGGATGACATCATCTGCTGCTGGATGGCGATGGCCTGCATGGTCATCTGCTGGGCCTGCATGACACACACAAACACACAACATGAAGGTTTAATTTTAAATGAAAGTATTAAGTTCAAAGTATTATGCATATAACAACAAATATAATACATAGATTATTCAATCACTTTAGATTATATACTATTATTGCCGTCCTAACTATGTATTAACTTATTATTAATAGTTAAATTGTGTGGTATTGACTTGTTTTCAACTGAGGGGAATGGCATGCACTACTTGGCAGCGACCAGCAGTGGCGCTGTTGAGTCAGTTTCAGCAATGGGACGCTAATTAACGTTAACAAAGCCCTTTGTACATCCGCTAAGGCACAACTCCTCTAGGTGCTATGATGGCACATAAAAGTGCATATAACAACAAATATAATACATAAATGATTCAATCACTTTAGACTTATATATTATTATTGCCGTCCTCACTATTTATTAACTTTTTAATAGTTATATTGTGTGGTATTGACTCGTTTTCAACCGAAGGGAAATTGCATGCACTACTTGGCAGCGACCAGCAGTGGCGCTGTTGAGTCAGTTTCAGCAACGGGACGCTTATTAACATCAACAAAGCCCTTTGTACATCCACTAAGACTCCTCTAGGTGCTATGTTACCACATAAAAATGTGTATAATAACAAATACAACACATAAATTATTCAATCACTTTAGACGTATATACTATTAATGCCGTCCTAACTATTTATTAACTTATTAATACTTACTATATTGTGTGGTATTGACTCGTTTTGAATGGAGGGGAAATGGCATGCACTACTTGGCAACGACCAGCAGTGGCGCTGTTGAGTCAGTTTCAGCAATGGGAAGCTAATTAACATCAACAAAGCCCTTTGTATATCCACTAAGACACAACTCGTCTAGAAAACACTGTTCTGTACTGGAACTGAGGCAGAAGTTGAGCACATTCAGAGAGCGATGTTGCCATTAACATTAATTAAAAAAATTAATTAAAAAAATTAACTGATTTTAAATAAACATGTGTCCATGCCTATATAGTAGTGCTAATGTGTTTTTGTAGAAAACAAACCCTTGGAACAATTCAAAGAGTTTCAGTCCATATTTTTAAACCGGTCTTTCGTCACCTCACATTTTGAAAACCTGTGGTCCATATTCTATATTGAACATAACATACCAGAATGATGGCTTGCTGGTTGATGATAGCCTGCTGCTGTTGAGTCAGAACCGCCTGCTCCGTTCCTGCAGGAAAACATAAAAAACAACTTTGTTTACGTCCGAGGGAAGAAAACAGTTCAGCGCAAACCTTCAGCATGAGAACACACCACCGAAGGACAACATGAGCACGCTGCCACACTGAGAAAAACGAGAAAACGCCTTGCTTCTCCAGCACTCCCACCACGCCCTGAGGCCACACATGCTGAGGACGGGAAGACGCACACTCCGTTATTGTCGCTGACGCACCTGCCAGCACGGGCAAACCCGGAACCACAGGTACGGAAGGGAGGGTGGGCACCACCCCAAAAGACGGGATACCGGTGCCATGTGATGCTACGTCTGTAGCACTCACAGGACCAAGGGCAACAGAGGAGGACGCAGGGGGGCCCGCGGCCGGGGCCTCAGACGGGGCGTGGGTGGGTGGAGGAGTAGGGGTTTCATTTGGGGGAGTGGATGACGTCTGTTGATGGTGGGAGGGTTGGGGCCGGTTGTATTGGTGGTACTGGTGCTGCTGCTGCTGCTGTTGATGTTCGTGGTGATGATGGTGAGAGGGGGTGGGCATGGCAGGGATGGGTGGCATCATCCCTCCTGCTACTGGGAGCACTGGTACGGCTTGAAGAGCAGCAAGGAACACGTAGGACACCAGTTAGGAAAAGTGGGGTTCCTCTGGTCCACCAGCATATAGTAAATATATACTGTATATACGCACACTTATGTAAACAGTTTGTTTACTGTATAAAATATATGTGTATAATACTAATATACTATACTATATGATAATTCTACTACAACAGTAGCAAAGTATATAATGTACCTTAAGCTTAAGAATAATTGTATGACGAACTGACAATGACAATTTTCTCAACGTGTGAAACAACACACACAGACGCGCACACACCTGCTGGCGCTATGGCGTCGACAAAGTGAGCATTTAGCTGGCGAGGTAAGGAGAGTGAAGGAGATCAAATGAGTCATGTGTGCTTACACTGAATGCTCGCCTATGCATTAACCATGAGGGGGAACAGTGCTCATTACAGCCATTGGGATTAATGAAGCGTACAGTTCAGTTGTCGCAAAAGCACGTTGATAGTTTACCTTTCATAATGTGGCGATTAACTCGCACATTGAATTACTTTAATATGTGCTTTGCTCATGATTTCGTGTTCATATTTAACATGTATTAAAATTAGAACGTGATCACTGTAAAATTATCACTGAAAATCAGCAGTGTGGTCAGTATTTATTTCCTGTATAGTATATATATATGTATATATATATATATATGCATCCATCTAACAATTAACCTTTAAGGGCATTCAAGCTACATCGCTGAATAATTGATGGAAACACAAAAGACTGCAAAAGGTCAGTGGTAGTTGTTGCATCGTAGCATTATTATTATTATTAAAAAGATCATTTTTGTTTACCTCCAGGGTGTATTCCAGGTGGATACGCTCTACTGGAACCTGAGTGACTCTCCCCGTCTCCTCTTCCTCCCCCTGGGATGCCAATACCTCCCCCTCCCTTCATCCTTGCTGCCAAGCTTCCAGCCTTTTCCACGTCCTGGCGGGAGTCAATCCAGACAGTCACAGGAGAAGGGAAAGAGCTGGTTAGGAATGTGGAAGAAGTTCAGGGACATGAAGAACATTTCATAGGAGGTAGTGTATTGGAAGGAGAGTAGGGAACTGAATATGCCCCCTGGAAGTACCGTAAAGACTGGAAGAGAGAGGCAATACAAAAGCGGTTTCAAAAAAGTTTAGAGGCTTCGCTACACGTCTTAAAATAAAGCTAAAAGCTCTGCCCTCAGGCAGGTGTCATTTTGTTTCTCTTCAGCTAAAAAAAGCTAATTTAGCATAATGTTGCTGTTAAAATGTGTAATGTTAGCACTTTATGCTAACATTACATGGCATCTATTACAGTGGGACAGGAGTACACAAAATACTTAAAGTGTATTTGGAGATTTGGAGCATCGGTATACTCACAATGCCGCTGTCTGACAGCACGGGATCGAACAAGCTGTCCAAGTAGCGGTCCATTCCTCTCTGGGTCTGACCATCACTGAAGGCGTCAGACTCGACTGCACGTGAGGCGGAAACAAGCACAGAATCATTAGACTGCAGCGTGATACTGTACACACACTGGTCACGTGTACTAATACCACCCCAGCAGGTTTGGGTACAACAGCACCAAGTACTTTAGCACCTAGCACTTTAGCACCTAGCACATTAGAACCAAGTGCTTTAGCACCAAGCGCTTTAGCACTTTAGCACCTAGCACATTAGAACCAAGTGCTTTAGCACCAAGCGCTTTAGCACTTTAGCACCTAGCACATTAGAACCAACTGCTTTAGCACCAAGCGCTTTAGCACCAAGCGCTATAGCACCAAGCACTATAGCACCAAGCGCTTTAGCACCAAGCGCTTTAGCACCAAGCGCTTTAGCACCTAGCGCTTTAGCACCTAGCGCTTTAGCACCTAGCGCTTTAGCACCTAGCGCTTTAGCACCAAGCGCTTTAGCACCTAGCGCTTTCGAACCAAGCGCTTCAGCACCTAGCGCTTCAGCACCTAGCGCTTCAGCACCTAGCGCTCCAGCACCTAGCGCTCCAGCACCTAGCGCTTCAGCACCTAGCGCTTCAGCAACAAGCGCTTCAGCAACAAGCACTTTAGCAACAAGCACTTTGGCACCTAGCACATTAGAACCAAGTGCTTTAGCACCTAGCGCTTCAGCACCTAGCGCTTCAGCACCTAGCGCTTCAGCACCTAGCGCTTCAGCACCTAGCGCTTCAGCACCTAGCGCTTCAGCAACAAGCACTTTAGCACCTAGCACTTTAGCACCTAGCACTTTAGCACCTAGCACTTTAGCACCTAGCACTTTAGCACCTAGCACTTTAGCACCTAGCACTTTAGCACCTAGCACATTAGAACCAAGTGCTTTAGCACCTAGCGCTTCAGCACATAGCGCCTCAGCACCAAGCGCTTCAGCACCTAGCGCTTCAGCACCTAGCGCCTCAGCACCTAGCGCCTCAGCACCTAGCGCCTCAGCACCTAGCGCTTCAGCACCTAGTGCTTCAGCACCTAGCGCTTCAGCAACAAGCGCTTCAGCAACAAGCGCCTTAGCACCTAGCGCTTCAGCAACAAGCGCTTCAGCAACAAGCGCTTCAGCAACAAGCGCTTTAGCAACAGGCACTTTAGCACCTGGCACTTTAGCACCAGGCACTTTAGCACCTAGCATTTTAGCACCTAGCATTTTAGCACCAAGTACTTTAGCAACAAGTACTTTAACATCTAGTGCTTTAGCACCTAGCGCTTTAGCACCTAGCGCTTTAGCACCTAGCGCTTTAGCACCTAGCGCTTTAGCACCAAGCGCTTTAGCACCAAGCGCTTTAGCACCAAGCGCTTTAGCCCCTAGCGCTTTAGCCCCTAGCGCTTTAGCACCAAGCCCTTTGGCAACAAGCACTTCAGCACCAAGCACTTCAGCACCAAGCACTTTAGCACCTAGCACATTAGCACCAAGTACTTTAGCACCTCACACTTAGTACTTTAGCACTATTGTTAACCTGCAAGGCATGGCTTCCAGGAAGTACAACAAAGTCACCAATGAGAGACGCGTGTGTGTGTGTGTACCGTGGCTGTGGTATCCATCAGAGTCAGACAGGCTGTAGGCTGGTCTGCAGCCTCTGCTCGGAGGAAGCGAAGGTGGAAGTTCATCATCTGAGTCGAAGCCACTGCCAAACAAAGTTCTAGTAGAGAACAACCAAGGAGGACATGACGTTATTGTTTTTATGGCGTCTGGGATGTAATCTTGGTATTCCTGTTAAACTGACAGGCTGGCGTTGGCTCGGACCCTTGCGGGGTCGTCAGTACTGATGATGAAGTAGCTCTTCTGTTTGGGGAAGTCGTTCGGAAGCTCCAGGTCTGCAATCAGGTCCATGACGTAGTCGTGACCCGCTAACTCCACCCACTGGCCATGCTCCTTCATGAGGACGGAACCCCCCCTCCACCAGTCGGACACGCCCCTGCAAGACCCCAAATACTGTAGCTATTCATTCATCACATACGGATATTATGGACTGTATGAACAGTAAAAAGAGGAAAAAGAATATGAATGTGTGATTCATAGTAGCACCTGTGGCGAAGAACATCGCCTCCTAAATCCTCACCGCTGGTCCAGGAGTGGACCGGGCACAGGAAGGACACGCCTGCAAGGAAATAAATCATTTGACTTGTTCTATTAAAGGTTGAGTCAGTAATAACATAAATATGAAAGTACAGTGATCCCTCATTTATTGTGGTTAATTGGTTCCAGACCCGATCGTGATAAGTGAATTTACATGAAGTAGGATTCAATATGAATAAACGCAATATTTTAGTAGTATTAGTAGTAATAAGAATGTGTTTTATATATGTACGTGTGTAATTTTAACTGTTTTATTTATTTTAACAACTCTGTATGGTGACCTTGAGTGCCCTGAAAGGCACCTATAAAAAATGTATTATTATTATTATTAATAATATTTTTTTATATTATAAAATTAAATGCCACACCAGCAGGTTTTGGTACACAGCACCTCACATTTTAATATTATTATTATTTATTAATAATAATAATAAAGAGCAAATTTTCTCCGGGTATTCCGGTTTCCTCCCAGATTCCAAAAACATGCTAGGTTAATTAGCGACTCCAAATTGTCCATAGGTATGAATGTGAGTGTGAATGGTTGTTTGTCTATATGTGCCCTGCGATTGGCCGGCCACCAGTCCAGGGTGTACCCCGCCTCTCGCCCAAAAGACAGCTGGGATAGGCTCCAGCACCCCCGCGACCCTCGTGAGGAAAAAGCGGTAGAAAATGAATGAATGAATGAACAGAATAATGTTCTGGCAATCACATTGCTCGTTCTGGCGACACCTAGTGGTCAATGTAGGATACTATTATTCACAAGTACAATGTTTCTTCTGCCTTGTATTTGTATTTTAGTTAATTTAGCCATTTTATGCTTGAAACTACTTAATTTCTGCATTTTTAACTTGTTTTAAACCACAAACAAGCGATAATTTATGAATTATTTCTTGGAAAAGGCAATACCTGAGGGAGTACGTCAGTTATTACCTCAATTATAAAGTATTAGCTTTACCATCAAAACAATGCAGATGTAACACCATGTTAGCTTTTTTCCTGTTAGCCGTCCACTCCAGCAAAGACAGCGGATAGGTTCGTGCTGCCTCCGAGGCCGGGCCTGGGCTCAGCTGCATCTTCTCATTGGCTTGGATGAGTCTGTGTTGCAGTAACGCTTGGCAACCAACAGGGGAGTGGTCAGAAACAAACCTAAAAAAGGAAAGTTACACTAGAATATGTAAATTGCACCGAAAATATTATTTTTGTGCGTTCCTACTTGAGCAGATATCTGTCCATCTGTGGCGACGGAGCAAAGCTGCACACGCATGCAAGCAACAGCAGCCAGCCTCTCTCCGCATTGTCAGCGTTGACGTTCCTCCACACCTGGTTGACAACCTGAGCCAGGATCTCATCCCGTAACCCGGGACATGACAGACCTCTCTGGATGATGTAATTGCCAAACATGTTCTCCTGTGCGCCATTCAGGTGCGGGTCGCCCATGAAGCGTAATATCTGTATAACAAGGTGACAGGAGTCAAGTGATGCTCGTGTTTTGTCCCGTTATTATTATTATTAATGTTTACCTACCATGTTGAAAAGCTGCAGAGCTTCTCCCTTCAGGTCCTCATCCACGCAGGTGAGAGGCGTCTCCAAGGGTGCCGTTAGCATACCAAACTTGGGTTCCTACCACAAGAAATGGAATTACAAAATCTTTCAGGAAGGCATAAAATGTTAAAAATATATATATACATTTAAACTCACAACTAGAAGCTAGTGAGAGGTGCCCATGAGCAAGGCACATGCACATGCGTGAATTGGTGTGCTGCATGGAACGTAATACTGTATATCTCCCATTCTGTTATAAGAAGTGATAACCTCACCATGGTATGGCGGTCAAGTGGTTAGCGGGCAGACCTCACAGCTAGGAGACGTGGGTTCAATTCCACCCTCGGCCATCTCTGTGTGGAGTTTGCATGTTCTCCCCGTGCATCCGTGGGTTTTCTCCCCCATTCCAAAAACATGCTAGGTTAATTGGCGACTCCAAATTGTCCATAGGTATGAATGTGAGTGTGAATGGTTGTTTGTCTATATGTGCCCTGTGATTGGCTGGCCACCAGTCCAGGGTGTACCGCGCCTCTCGCCCGAAGAAGACAGCTGGGATAGGCTCCAGCACCAGCCGCGACCCTCGTGAGGATGAACGGTAGAAAATGAATGAATGAATGAGTTCTCCTCCTATTTTGTGTGGAAGTGGTACCCTTTTGGCTTCTTATTTTGTCTTTCCCCACCCTCGGTCATCTCTGTGTGGAGTTTGCATGTAGAATTGAACCCTGGTCTCCTAGCTGTGAGGTGTGCGCGCTAACCACTCGTCCGCCGTGCCGCCCCTAATAAAATAAAACTACAAAACTGCAGAAAAAATATGTATAATATTCTACGTTATTCTGCATTCTGCGTGGTTGTCAACTGGTTTGGCCGTCCGAGCGACTGAGTAGCATATGGAGTAGCTACCGCAAGGTTGCCCAGCATGCCTTGCGGGTTCCAGTCACACTGCAAGTTCTGATGACCTGCTGTCTGAGCGTGTTGCGTTGGCCTATTTGATCAGGCTTAGATCATTTGTTATGTACGATTTTTGTTTTGAGAACCACTGTTTTACGCAAGTGAAATAGAATAAACGTACTCTGAAGTAGCTCAGCACGTAGCGGTAGAAAGGGTAATTGTTGATGTCCAGAGGCAGAGTGAGTTGACTGGAGGAGGACTCCTGGATATGAGGAGCCTGGAGCAAAGCCAAGCAGTCGTAGTGCAACTCTCTCCTGACTGAGAGACAATAAGATACCGGTCGTATGTAAGTATAATAAAGTCCTAAGTACACACAGCATACAGTATACAGCATACAGACCTGCCGCTGCTTGAAGGAGAGTACCGAGCTCCGCCGGGATCACCAAGTGTGTAACATTCACCACCTCCCTCTTCATCAGATCCTAATAGAACGGTGACACTCGGCTTAATTGTCATCTCAGAAGGTGCAATAGCGTGTGGAGGAATGTGAACGTACCATCTCTCTCTTCTTCATTTCCTCCTCGGCTTTTCTCTGGGCCGCCACCCTCATCTGCGGGGAGATGACAACAATCATCGATGTGTAGAGAGTTGAAAAGCACAACCATTGCGATACATATATATGTCGGATACCTTGACGTATCGTTTACGGCTGACGTACAAGTGAACGAGGGATCGGAAACGAACCAGGCTGCTTCTCATTTTCACGTAGTGCCGTCTGAAGGATGGAACACAAGAATCAGCGCTTTATAGATCTGTGGCGGCCCACCACAAACAGATTTGGCTTGTAAACACATTATAACGGGACTGTGAAATAATAGCTGTGTTTTCAGCAGCCCACCTTGTGAGAAAGCCTCTGCAATGCGCCTGCAGCCTGATGATCACGTCGCGTAAGTCCACGTAGCGTTTCCTGACAAAGTACATGCGAGCGTAACGCTGCAGGGTGAGCGCCGCAAGCTGGCGGCTGCGCTCGCGCTTGCACTCCAGCAACTGGTAGATGGCCTCCTTCACAAACAACTGCAATGACGTAGTATATGTTAGCGGGCCTCAAAATGAAGTAGAATGTCATAAAAGAGTCTCACAACTGACCTTTGTGACCCCCACATGGTAGTCTCCTGGTGTGAGAGGACACAGTTTACCCAGTAGCGTCACGCAATTGGCTCCATTTGCTGCTGGAAGATGCTGAATTCCCACCAGGGATTTGTATCTGATGACACACAGAAGTAATAGGATGCGTTCATTCATTTGGAAATGCCATGCGGACGCCACTAAACAAAAAATGCACCGTTTGGCATTTAAAACCATGCATTTTTTTGTGTGAATTTGACACAAATATATTTAACTGTCACTATTATACCACTTATATCATGTTAAAATGCTGAGTCATTAACTGAAACGCGTGCAAAAAGTATTGTGGCGCTCAAGGACCTTGAAACTTTATTTAAAAAGCGGAAGAAGAAAGCTAGCATTCGACACACAACACAGCCATAAACATAGCCAACATAACGCAACAGACAAATAAAAACAGGTGCCGCAAAGCACGCTGGGAACCAGGAAGTGTTCCCCGGCGACGCAACAGTATAGTATACTTAATGGGGCATTCAAAAACAATTAGCGCATGCGCATCATGATGACCCACGCAAGCTAGCATTCGACACACAACACAGCCATAAACATAGCCAACATAACGCAACAGAAAAATAAAAACAGACAAGACACTCTCGCTAGTTGAGCAGAACGACAACGAACAACTATGCGACTTAAAACTACAAACTGAAGCGCTAATTACATCGACGGTGGCGCAAAGCACGCTGGGAACCAGGAAGTGTTTCCCAGCGACGATACTGTATAATATACTTAATAGGGCTTTCAAAAACAATTAGCGCATGCTAATAACGCATGATAACCTGCGCATGTTTGTTTTGATGGTGAACGGAACCACAATTTGACGCTCTTTTATCACCGTATATTTATCTCCAACCAACAAACACTTATTCTCACCACACTCGTGCGAGGTGCATTCAGGGACACTCGGAACTCCTACCATATCGTCTAAATATGCAAGAAGACCAAGAAAAAGAATAGATGGATATTCTTCCCCACTCACTTCGTATATTTTAATTTTTAAAGTACAATTTGCTGCACTTATTTAAGCTCCAAAATCCCAAACAATACACTCAGAACATTAAATTACGTGGTGTTTTTAACGCAACCCCTCATTGCTGGTCAACGCAGTTAAAGTGTCATTCCACTGTTTTGCCACTAGAGACTAGTGACGGGCAAATATATTTTCAGACGTGTGGCATCTTTTAGTTTTATTTACATTTTCAGTACATTTGGAGCTCATAATTATGTCTGGTCATTGATTTTCTGTTTTTAAAATACAGTGAAAATTGGACGTACAGTAGTTGCAAATAGCGATCATTATTAATTAGGTTTGGTTGAGTATCTTTTGAACAGAAATAACCAGATAAAAGCGTGTTTTACCTAAACAGGAAGACAGAGAATGGCATCCTGACAGGGTATCCTTCTTTACGGATCCTGATGGTCTCCATGATACCCGAGTGTCTCAGCTGACCTTTGACCAAGTCGTCCTCAAACGCACCTGGATGCTGTGAACACAACTTGTGATGCATGGCAGCATACAATGTGGCATTAGCAGGCCATGTTTGAACTACCTTTGTGTTATTTGGCTTAATGCAGCGCACAAAAAAGGGGTTGCACCTGATATGGAGGAAGAAAAGTGACACAAATGAGCATGAAATATGATTGCCGCCATTCTTGATTCATGCACCTCTCCATCTTGTCCACCAGCTCGAGCAGCGACTGCTGGAACTTGCTGCTGACGGTGGATGCTTGATACTTCCTGGTGACGGTGCTGCTGTTGCGCGTGTGACCTCCTTTATGATGACCCGTGACCCCTGCGTGATCCAGGAAAAGATTCGACACCATCTGGACAGGCGTGACAAATATGAGTGAGTTCCCGCGTGGGTAACGTTCATCAAAAACATGCTCCTCACCTTGTTCCTGCTCTGAATGAACAAGTCCAGGACATCTTGACGGACCTGGTCGTAGTTTTTATCCAGGAACTTGTACACCTGCGTTGTTAGAGAGAAGGCCCCCCTGGTACACATCATTGTGGGTGGAACCTAATAGTACCTAATATACCTGATAGCTGACACGTCCAGCAAAATGCTTGATGCTGAACTCGGGGAGGGGCATCTTTGGCTTCACGTACAGTGGGTTGTTGCCGTGGTGATAGTGACACTTTTGCAGAAAAGTGTGATCCGTCGCCTGTTGGCAGGTAAGGTGATTATCATTGGAAATGTACACGTGTACACTCATTTAATCCTATACATTTTTAAAAAGGCATCCCTGCAGTAGGGCTGCACGGTGGTCGAGTGGTTAGCGCGCAGACCTCACAGCTCGGAGACCGGGGTTCAATTCCAACTCTGTGTGGAGTTTGCATGTTCTCCCCGTGCATGCGTGGGTTTTCTCCGGGTACTCCGGTTTCCTCCCACATTCCAAAAAACATGCTAGGTTAATTGGCGACTCCAAATTGTGAGTGTGAATGGTTGTTTGTCTATATGTGCCCTGTGATTGGCTGGCCACCAGTCCAGGGTGTACACCGCCTCTCGCCTTAAGAAGACAGCTGGGATAGGCTCCAGCACCCCCTGTGACCCTCGTGAAGATAAGCGGTACAAAATGAATGAATGAATGAGTTCTCCTCCTATTTTGTGTGGAAGTGGTAACTTTTTGGCTTCTTATTTTGTCTTTCCCCACCCTTGATCATCTCTGTGTGGAGTTTGCATGTTCTCCCCGTGCATGTGTGGGTTTTCTCCGGGTACTCCGGTTTCCTCCCACATTCCAAAAAACATGCTAGTTTAATTAGCGACTCCAAATTGTCCATAGGTATGAATGTGAGTGTGCATGGTTGTTTGACTATATGTGCCCTGTGATTGGCTGGCCAGCAGTCCAGTCCATGGAACATAGAATAGGAAATGGTTAGCAAATATGCTAGCAGTGTTTCGCTAACCTGTGGGAAGCAGCACTGGTCATCCAGAATTCTCAGTATCCCATGAGGCTTTGCGGCGATGAGATCGATGCAGGGCTGGTTGTCATTGAACAGAATATCCTGCCAGGGTATTTGCTCCCTGCTGTACTCCTCCTGTATTGGGATCATAGAAGTAATCATTGAAGTATACTTTTAATAAACCGATGCAAACGGCTCACCTGTTCCTCCCTGAAAATGATCTTATTAAAGAAGAACTGCAGGTACTCGTTGGCGTAGTTGATGCAGAGTTGCTCAAAGCTGTTGTATGTTAGATCCTGTCGTGACACACAAACACACACACACGCATTGAGGAAAAGTTGCAGTACTACAAAGTACTACGACAAAGTGCTACCTCAAAACCGTAAATGTCCAGGATGGAGATGGAGAGGGTGTGTTGGTGAGGATACACCTGAGTGTTGATCCTCTCCGTTAACCAGTGAAAGAGCAGCGAGTACAAGATCTTGGCAACAGCATCTCTGCAGGCAGGATGGTAGAAACGGATTCAACCAATCAGACAGAAGATAGGGGTCACTGATGCTCATTTTAGTTGGTGACCGAATGACGTGAGTTAATTGGAACGCAAAAACACAAAATGGTGTATATAACCTGGCATCTACAGCGCTTTCCACAGTCAGTGGGGTGTAAATCTTGTCCCTCATCGTCTCCTGTGAAGAAGACAGAAGGTTGTCATGACTGGAAAGTCACGTCCACACCATGTACATACAGTATGTACAGAGTAGGTACAGTACTTTAAACCATTCATTCATTCATTCATTCATTTTCTACCGCTTATCATCACGAGGGTCTCCTAGCTGAGCGCTAACCACTCTACCACCGTGCAGCCTTACGTTAAACCAATGATTCATTCATTCATTCATTTTCTACCGCTTATCCTAACGAGGGTCACAGCGGGTGCTGGAGCCTATCCCAGCTGTCTTCTTCGGGACGAGAGGCGGGGTACACCCTGGACTGGTGGCCAGCCAATCACAGGGCACATATAGACAAACAACCATTCACACTCAAAAAATTTGCTCTTTAATATTATTATTATTAATAATAATACATTAATAATACAGGACATATTAATACATATTAATAATACAGGACCCTCAAGGTCACCATACAGAGTTGGTGCATGCACGGGAAGAACATGCAAACTCCACACAGAGATGGCCGAGGGTGGAATTTAACCCGGGTCTTCTAGCTGTGAGGTCTGCGCGCTAACCACACGACCGCTGTGCAGCCCTTTATAATAAAATAATATAAATTAATTTAATAAAAAAAAATTTTTTTAAATAAATAAATTAATAAAAAAAATAGCCATAATCTTTATCTGAGTCTTTTGTGCATTCAAAAGATATAAAAAGAGCTAAAAAAAAAAAGAGGCTGCTAAGAATGTACGTAATGGGAGTCATCATAATCCTTATCTGAGTCTTCTGTGCATTCAAAAGATATAAAAAGAGCTACTTAATGGGAATCACCAATGGTTTGAGTGATCTCGGTTTCAGCCTTTACATTAAAGATAAGTGGATATCAATGTATTAATTAATTTTTGTGTAATTTTGAGTAACAAACTAAGAAAAAAAATAAATCACAGGTTTGTTCCATTGCAGCCATTAACCAGATCCAAAAAGTGCGGCGCATTACAGTAAACAACCCACACTGTACAAGCGCTTCCTCTTATGTGTGTGTGTGTGTGTGTGTAGTAATAGAGTGTCACTACAGTTACATAATGAGTAGTTAACATGCAACGGCTCTGTGATTCCACAGTGATTTAGTTACCAGAGTGAATTACCACAGTGAATGAGTGAATGAATAACGTAAGACTAAGTGGTCAGAGGTCAGATACTTTACATGAGAAGGTAGAGGAGCACGCAGAGCCAAGGAGGAGAACACTCGGTGCAATCGGTGGTGCAATGGGAGCCAACATTGCATGAGAACATTATTTGGCAAAATGGCGACACGCACACACACACACACACACAGCAACACTGACCGTGACTTTGTAGGTGATGGCTTTCTGAAGGCCTTCCGGAGAGATCTGCAACAGCTCAGCGACCACCCTGATCTCCTGGGCGCTCACCACTGTCGCCACCTCCTGGCCGTCGGCCTGCAGTGCAGCAAGAAGAGTCAAATCATTAGGTACAGATCCCCGTGGTAATGGTAATGGTTTAATTTCATTTGAACATGCATCAGATTACAATTGAGTGCCATCCCATAATCAGTTCACAGTTCCACATGTCCAAAAGGAGTAGGAAGAAGCAAAGCTTATTAAATCCTACCCCTCCATCTGGTACTTTTACAATCAGGAACTGTTAGATTTGTTCACTTCCTGCTTTCCTAATATAATTTTAATTTATTTTAATTTTAATTAATATTTTTTTTACTTAATTTTATTAATGTTTATTGTTTAATTTATTTTTTGTTCACTTCCTGCTTTCCTAATATAATTTTAATTTATTTTAATTTTATTTAATTAATAAATTTCTTTTTACTGTTTTATTTTAATTTTATTTAATTGTAATTTTTATTAATTTAATACTTAATTTTATTTAATTGTAATTCAAATTCAACAAATCACTGTAACTGTTACATTTGTTCACTTCCTGTTTTCCTAATAAAATTTTAATTTATTTTTATTTTTTGTACTTAATTTGATGAAATGTTTTAAATTTATTTATGTATTTTTACATTTTTTTTTGTCAGGTACCTAAGTATGAGGTGATATGAGCATCCAATGACATAATGGGTACCATAGTAAGTGTCAATATAGTGATATATATAGCACATCATGACTGGTTCAAGACTCTTCATCCTTGTATTTAGCAAACATCAAGTAGTACCTGATATTTCTGAAAGTAAACGTTGCCCAGATGCAGTATGGAAGACAGAACTCTAAAGATGGCCGACTGGTCGTCTGCACTGAAATGAAGAATCTCCATGGCGGCGAGCAGACGCTGGAAGTCTTCTGCATCATCTTTTCCTGCGATCCCACAATCCCCTCCCTAAGTGGGTTAAGAACCTTGGGTTAAGTCTGAGAAAGATCTCCAGATGTCGCTCCAGAGTGCTGCCCACCTGGTTGAGATAATAGTAGGTCTCCGCCTCCTGAAGGTAGAAGGTCTGCTTCTGCTGTGACGGAAGACCTGCCAGCATCTCGTAGAATATGTGATAGTTCCTCTCATCTTTGGCCTGACGGGACAATACATTTCATAAACAGGGTATGAAATGAAGTCATATCAAATATGCGCCTGAATGAATCACCTGGAAGACGATGCGAGACTTTTCCAGAAGATACTGAGACGTTATGGCACCGTTGATCACACCGCTAAGAAAGGCGAAAGCGCAGTTTTAACCAAGTAAAGCTGAGCTTGAAGCAACATTTTTTTTTTTTTTTATTACGTTTCATACTCACTCCTCCAGAAAGACTTCCATGTGTTTCCCGAAGCGACTGGAGTTATCGTTGCGTACAGTTTTGGCATTTCCAAAAGACTCCAGCAGAGGAGCGGCCTCAAGTATCTAGCGGCCATTCAAACACGTCAACATCAATGAATACATTAAAAAATGCATATTAATATTATTTTTGTGCTAATGCATGATGCTACAACACAGCAAAAACACAACAAGGCTACTGAAAGATGAGTATGATGATAATGTACACAGCAAAGGATCCTCACTACCTCAATCTGCACCCAGACAGGAAGGAAAAAACACACATTGACATTTGTCATTATTAATATAAGGACGTGTGTGTGTGTGTGTGTGTGTGTGTGTGTGTGTGACAGCGGGTTGCACACCTGTTGGGCGAGATTACTTGTGTGATGTAAAGCTACAAGGTAGCGAAGGACTAGTTTGGTGGCCTCTGTTTTCCCAGAACCGCTCTCCCCACTGAAAAAAAAGTAAACATTACATAAGCATGATGCATGATGCATTCATGGTCTCACACAAAGTTGGATTTTTAAAAAAAACTTGTTACAAAAACATGCATTTTCCTCACTCGGGTGTTTAAAAATATTCAAGCAAGGGAGCCACAACAAAGAAGCTGAAGAGACACATGCGGCTCTGGAGCCGCAGGTTGCCGACCCCCTGGACATTAAGCCCCTCCTGCTGACCCCAAGTGACCAGTGAAGAAGACTACATATCAAAACGTGTTTGAATACTTTTGTTTAGTTCATTTATCCCTTTTTTATGCTTGAAAAATTAATATTTACTCTTTGGTAAATCAGTCAAGAATTCTGAATAGGAGTGAGCCTCTTACCTGATTATTATCACCTGGTTATGTTTGGCATCAATCATCTTGGAATAAGCAGCGTTTGCTATAGCAAATAAATGTCTGAAGAAAAACATTAAATGGCATTAAATATTTCTAAATATAGTTTAGAAAATAGTCCAGAACGAAGATCACGACTTACGGGGGGTTCTCGCCCAGAGAGTGTCCCTTGTACTGCAGCACCATGTCTGTCCCATAGATGTTAAACATCTTATAAGGGTTGACGGAAACCAGAATGCTACCTATGTATGTCTGAGAGGCACAAATAAACATAATATGAGTTTATGTTTTGAAATCTCACAACTTATGAATGCATACTTACGTAAATGAACTCCCGTTCGAACCTTTTCCTCAGATTGTGAAGGACAGCATCTTCATGCATTTCCCTGAAGAAAGCAACAACAAAAAGATATACGGTATATTGTAAAGTAACATTCAAGCTAAGTGTAGTATTTCTTATCTATACGGTAGTTGATAAATATTGGTGTTGTGCCATTATTACTCCAGTTGTGTCATGTCTTCCACGCCATCTTCCTCATGTTGCTCTCGGTGAGCCACTGTGGGCAGGCATCTGATCGAGTACATCTGAAATATACAGCACATATACACAGAGATAAATCATATCGATAGATACATCATAGAGACCTTTAACGTATGGATGAATATATAGTATACGAATTAAATATTTGGAATATATGAGTATAGAACTCCGGTTTCCTCCCACATTCCAAAAACATGCTAGGTTAATTGGTGACTCCAAATTGTCCATAGGTATGAATGTGAGTGTGAATGGTTGTTTGTCTATATGTGCCCTGTGATTGGCTGGCCACCAGTCCAGGGTGTACCCCGCCTCTCGCCCTGAAGAAGACAGCTGGGATAGGCTCCAGCACCCCCGTGACCATCGTGGGGAAAAGCGGTAGAAAATGAATGAATGAGTTCTCCTCCTATTTTGTGTGGAAGTGGTAACTTTTTGGCTTCTTATTTTGTCTTTCCCCACCCTCGGTCATCTCTGTGTGGAGTTTGCATGTTCTCTCTGTGCATGCGTGGGTTTTCTCCGGTTTCCTCCCACATTCCAAAAACATGCTAGGTTAATTAGCGACTCCAAATTGTCCATAGGTATGAATGTGAGTGTGAATGGTTGTTTGTCTATATGTGCCCTGTGATTGGCTGGCCACCAGTCCAGGGTGTACCCCGCTTCTCGCCCCGAAGAAGACAGCTGGGATAGGCTCCAGCACCCGCCGCGACTCTCGTACAGATAAGCGGTAGAAAATGAGTGAATGAATGAGTTCTCCTCCTATTTTGTGTGGAAGTGGTAACTTTTTGGCTCTTTATTTTGTCTTTCCCCACCCTCGGTCATATCTGTGTGGAGTTTGCATGTTCTCTCCGTGCATGCGTGGGTTTTCTCCGGTTTCCTCCCACATTCCAAAAAACATGCTAGGTTAATTAGCGACTCCAAATTGTCCATAGGTATGAATGTGAGTGTGAATGGTTGTTTGTCTATATGTGCCCTGTGATTGGCTGGCCACCAGTCCAGGGTGTACCCCGCTTCTCGCCCCGAAGAAGACAGCTGGGATAGGCTCCAGCACCCGCCGCGACTCTCGTGCGGATAAGCGGTAGAAAATGAGTGAATGAATGAGTTCTCCTCCTATTTTGTGTGGAAGTGGTAACTTTTTGGCTTCTTATTTTGTCTTTCCCCACCCTCGGTCATATCTGTGTGGAGTTCTCCCTGAGTTTTTTCCGGGTACTCCGGTTTCCTCCCACATTCCAAAAAGATGCTAGGTTAATTAGAGACTCCAAATTGTCCATAGGTATGAATGTGAGTGTGAATGGTTGTTTGTCTATCTGTGCCCTGTGATTGGCTGGCCACCTAGTGAGGATAAGCAGTAGAAAATGAATGAATATATGAGTATAGATATAAATAATTCAGGAGCATTCACCTTGTCAAACCAGGCACCCTGAGGTTCCCCCTCCCTGCTGAGATTAGACACTCCCGGATTATGTCCCCTCTTTTTCTGCTCCATCAAGTCATGGTGGTCCAGTAGCTTCTCGTCCTTATACATAGACCACTTATTGAGGTTTTGTACCGTCCCATGAGGTAAGACCTTCTCTGCACCCCACACATCCATATCATGTCGCGGGTCTAGGGTTTCAACTCCAGGGTCACGAGCCCAGTGTTGTTCCGGGTCAGAATCCTGGACCTGGGGTGACACCACAGCACATGTGGAGGGTAGTCGGTAAGTCGCGCCCTGGAGGACTGGGTTCTGTAGGGCACGAGAGAGATCTAATGAGCGGGGCTCCGGGCCCCGAGGGGCACCGAGTCGAGGCATGATGTTGCCATTGGGTAGACGCAAATTTGCCTCCCGGATGTTTGGGTTTTTCGACAAAGCACTGGAGAGGTCAACTTTTTGAAGTGGGGACTGCTGGCGTGTCACCAAAACGCTGGATGGTAAACGGTAGGTCGAGCGGCTGACGTTCTGGTTGTGAAGAGCGCTGGAGAGGTCTACAGATGGAGCCACTGTGGGACCAGTTTGCCTCGACGGTGATAAGTTTGGGAGTCTATAAGAGGCACCGCGGATATTGGTGTTCAGCAAGGCACCAGAGAGGATTGGCCCCGAGGACCCTGATGTTAAAGCTTGAGGTTGCGTCAGTGGAAGCGATGATCCTTCAGGTAGCATCTGGGCAGGATTTTCCAGATTCTGCGTCCCTTCCTTCTTGTTAACTAGAATTGAACCTTGAAGTTGTCGATAGGAGGCCTTTCGGACGTTATCATTTAGAAGAGCAGTTGAGAGCACGGGAGAGGATGGTGGTACCGTGTCAGATGGTGGTTGATTTCTTGTAACTGAAGTGCCATTGGGCAGTTTGTATGCAGCTTTGCTCATTTTTGGATTCAGTAGTGCAGAAGAAAGCATCGGTGATGGAGCTCCGGTAGCAGATGTTGGCTCTGAACTGGTCAGTCGGTTGTTCGATAACTTAGAGTGGGGATTAAGTAAGGTGGACGACAACATCGGGGAGGAAAGGGATTGTCCGGAAGAAGATGCCGCGGGTTCGCTTCTGTTGACAATAGTGCCGTCGGGTAGTTGGTAGGAGGCGTGGTGTAAGTTCGGGTTCTGCATCGCATTGGAGAGCAGAGGGGGTGACTGCTTTGGACCTCCAACGGTGGTAAACTGGGTCTCAACTGGGTTTTGGGTCATTGTCAAGGGGTCACCTTGGAGTTGAAGCACGGATCCTTGCATTTGTGAGGTCTGAACCCCGGCAGTCTGATGTGGTGGAGAGGCGTGAACAACGGGAGAGAGGTGTCGCTGATAGGGATACCGGATACCGGATAAATGTGATGGGTACGGGATAGATGGGGCATTAGGGGCGGCCGGATGAGGGGGTGAGAAAAAGGATGTATTTAGATTAGCATTGGGTTGCGGGGGAGACGAGTAGGAAGTACTTTGCATGTCCTGCGTCCCAGACTTTGATTGACATGGATGGACGGAATTTTGACTGACCTGGACAACACCCGCTATCGCCCCAGGAGATATGGGGGGTGGAGTTTTCTTGACATTGTTAACCAATGGATTTTGAAGGTAGAACTCTTGCTGTGTTTGTGTCATGGGTTGGGTTGTCTTATGTTGGGTGGCATCGGGATGAGAAGGGGGTTGGGTGGGTGGAAATGGGGCGCCTACGACTTGCAGGTTTGGTGAAAAATTCGAAAGAAATGAGGATGTGCCTGGATTACTAATTGCGTAGTCCAACTGATGCATAGTCTGTGAGGGTGCGGGAATTGGGTAAGGTACTGAACTTTGAAAAGATGTCGCTCCTACATTCTGGGGACTCGTAATCCGATGAGGCTGGTTGGACTGCGGATACAATCCCTGTTTTTTCGGATAGACTGAATATAAGGGCACTGTCGATGACTGCTGAAATGGTCGCGGATATCGCAGTTCGATATTCCCCGACGGTCTGGGAGAAAAAGAGCCCCCCTGATTCTGCGGTCGAGGGGGCGGTGCTCTGAATGACTGTCTAAGTGAAATGGAGCCCTGGGTTCTGGGCATACGAACCAATGGCTGTCCTCGACCTATCGGTCTTTGGAAACTTGCTTGTGGTTTGGAATCCCGGGACCGAGAGCCTGTCCTGGATAACAAAGGCACTCCATCGACACCCTTCACTTGTCCTGAGGAAGAACCCGGACTACTGTGAATGGAGGACCTGAATGGGGCTACATGTTGAGTTACAGGGGGTCCGCGCCTACTTCGTCTTCTTGGGTAGTGGTCAGCTGGGGAGGGTTTCACGGCCCCCATGGGGACATGACTTTGACTTGCGATACCACCTCTCGACTTGCGAGTGGAGGAGCGAGTCGGGAAGGGGCGACTGGTGTTGCGTGATTGGGAAGGGGAGGGATTATGATAGATGGAGGCGGGGTCAACAGACTGATGTGGAGACGGCATTCTCTCGGATAGAGGAGGGCTTTCTCTTTGGGAAGACAACGGAGTTGGAGAATATGAATGCCTGACGTCGGATCTTTGTTTCCCACTATGGAATAAACGTCTGGTTGACGGAACATTGACTGCTTTCGGAGTGGGAGAAAATGTCGGATCAGGATGTCGGCCTTGTCTAATCCTCAGAGATCCTCTCGGTGATGCCGCTGGGCTTGGAAGCGGGGATTGAACCTGAGCTCTTTCCAGCCTGATTCCGCCTGTCACGGTTCTTAAGGGCGCTTGGGATGCAACTGGGACTCTTTTTCTATGGAATTGTGGAGAAGGAGAAGACCTCGGTAGTCCCTGTGGAGAGGTTAGTCCTGGACTTGCAATTGGGGTTTGGTAAGTGAAGCCTTTCCTGTGGAAGTGAGGGGGGAAGTGGTTAGGCTGGATGTGTGTTTGTAGCTCCATGTGATCTGGTGAATTAATTCCTGGTCTCTGTGAGGATGAAGAAGCTGGAGGTCCATACGTCGGCTTTGATAAGACCAGCGGCGAATAAAATGGCGGATGCGCCAATGAAATATTCTGCGTTTGTTGGACTGTTGGTGGCATTTGAGCCATATTTACCACGGATGGATTATGATTAATATTTGGAGCGTTATTTACTTTGTTAGTAAACTGTAACGCAGATGCTGACAACTGAGGAGATGGCGCTATCCGCATGTACTCAGGTCCAACTGGGACTTGCTGGTTTATTGCAGTTGGAAAGGACGGTTCTGCAGGAAAAAACTGATCACCCTGGTTTCTCATCTCGAACCCTGGAGACGGAGATGGAAACATTGGAGATGGAGATGGAGGAGGAGGAGGTGGTGGTGGCAGAGTTTCTACCTCCATCCTTTCTTTTCCGAATAATCTAACCTGCGGCCTGGGGACTCTGAACTGCTCGGGATATGAACTAGCATCAATGAACTCTTCCTGTCTGTAAGCGGTTTCGGTTTCTGTTGGCGCCAACACGCCAACATTGTAGTACGGTTCCTGGTACGGAGTACGAACGCCAACTTCTGAGTATTCGTGGATTTGATCTTGATACACATCGTAACTACCGTAAGGATCCGCCGTCACGTAGTTCGAACCTGGACTAAGATCCAAGTCATTTGTGTACATCTCGGAATCATACGGATCGTAGAAGTCCGTTACATCATCACCGTGGTGATTAAACGGCTCCTGGACGATGGCATACAGTTTTCCATCATCGCCATAGTAATACTCCACATGTTCAATACCGTCATAATATTCATAATCGTCATAGTTGTACGTATCATAGTCCGCATCGCTACTATAATAAAAGTCGTCATCAGGATAAAAGTTTCCATATTCATCATAGTATCCGTACTCATTTTCCCATTCATTATTATCATCTTCATCATCAAAATATTCATAGTCTTCTTGCTGTCCGTCGTGGTCTTCATCATCAGATCCATATTCGCCATCGTTAAAATAATCTGGGGTTTGATTGTCATAATGCGTCGGTCCAGCCAATGTTCCTCTGTTCCCGAATGAAAGTCGTTTCCGTCCATGACGCCGTGCCCACGCCCCGTGTGGACCGCGACCCCTTGGACCCGGGCCCCCGCGTGTCAACCAGTTGGTTGCGGCAGCAATCCTCGCTAACATCCAACCTCTGGTCTTGAACGCCGATGGCGTTTTCTTTTTTCCGAACATGCCTTTGAACTTGGCTCCCAATCCCTTGGCTTCCGTCGCCATGTTGTTTGTTTTCCGTAAACTGGATAAGTCGATAGTGTTTTTGGGAGGAGGCGTAGTCGGTTTGCTTGGAATGTCCGGTTCAGAACCCGATAGAACTGGCTTTTGGTCCTCGGGGGTGGATTTAGACCCAAGTTCGTTGCTTAGAGGAGGTTTGCCAGAAGCGACGGGGGTCGAGTCCTTTTTCTTGGAGAGCGGGATCATCAGGGCGGATGTGCTCCTCAGGCTTCTCTTTGGTTTGGTTTTCTCCGGTTGCTTTTGTTTGGCGGGAATACTGAACGGAGAGGACTTCCCCTTGAGGCCGCTGAGAACTTTGGAAGCTCCTCGGAGATGACTCTTGACGTTCACGGTCTTCTGCTCCTTTCCCGGCGTTGGATCCTGCTTTTGTCCGTCGACGGCGAGCCCCGCCATGATTTTGGAGGCTCCCTTCAGTTGGACATCTGTCATCTTTTTCAGGTTGATTGCACCCAAACCTTTTTTCAACGGTGGCTTCCCTTTGTCCTGCTCCTCGTCCTTGTCATCCAACGAAGAACCACTTGGAGAACGAGACACCTTTGACGTTTCCGCTGATTTATTTGTGTCTGCTGCTGACTTCTCCACGACTTCTTCACCTCCGTCGCTGTCTTCTTCCTCACTTGTCAGCTTCTCTTCTTCTTCTTCAGACTCCTCCTCCGACTCACTGGCGGGTTTCTTTCCTTTTCCTTTCTTACCGCCGTGTTTCTTTTTCTCCTTGGCTGGCTCCTCCGCTTTCTTGGCTCCTTTCTTGTCATCTTTTCCTGACTTTTTAGCATCCTTTGCTCCCTTCTTGGCGTCCTCGGTGTTGCCTTTCTTGGCAACCGGTTTCGGGGCAGCCTTTTTGGGTGGCATGATGGGATCTAAAGCGGAGACACCCTCGATAAAGTTGATGCGCGTGAAGACATCCTGGAGTTGTTTCTTGTGTTCTTCTATTAGGTGGTTATGGCGGTTCTTCCATACGGAACAATGACACCGAAACAAACCACGGTCCGTGAACTCAACCTCCAGAAATGGACTGCTCACTCAAGGTATGCTGACAAGACTTAGCAAAAGCCTTAAAATAATAAAACTTAAATTTGAAACGGTCTTACTTCTTGGCTGCTTTATGGATTTCTTGCATTTGGTTCCACGAGTTCTTGAAAAATTAGCATCCAGAAAAAAACAGTGACTTCTTAGTCCTTGTCGGTTTTTGTAGTTCCTGTAAGTAAGTTCCCAGGGTCACACAGAGAATAAAAGAGCCAGTAACAGAGTCGGTGTAGTCCTTTGTGCGGCTCCCATTGTCACGGTGTCCCGGGAGTCCTGCAGTGCATCCTCATCTTGGCTGCCATGCGATCTTTGTCAGGACGCCCCTTCGGCGAGGAGACGCCAAGCGCTGGTGTGAGCTGTTTTTTTTTGTTTTTTTTTTAATTCGATAGTGAGCGGTCATGTGGATTTGCATGCTCCCACATCCACCATGAGACCTTTCGTGACCTCCTGCAACCTTTTGCATCTCAGTCTGGTTACTTGCGACTTCATCCTTCCGCTGTTGTTGTTGTTGTTGTTGTTAACTTGACGGGTCATCATACGCTCGTTCCGACAGAGAGCGTGTTGCAAAGGGCACCCGAACGCAGCAGCTGTACGGTCTCGGGGTAACCTTATCCGTGGACTCGCCTGCGTGTGAATAATGCAGGACGGCTGAGCTGTTGCTAAACTGTGTCTGAGAGGCAAAGCCACACAAGAGTCAAAACACAAACACCTGTAGTCCCCTTGGCGGACATTGAGTAGAAAACACTTTGTTTACTGTGTCTCTTCTTTACGGCGAAGGTTCACCCTCATCAATGTTGCACACTGGCGTCTTAGCGTGGGGGTTTCGGCTGATTCATGGCTAAGCGTTGCAGCCACGAAGCTATTTTAACAGGGTAGTAGAGGGACTTGACGTTTTTGTTGATTTCTTGTCCCGATTCCATTAATGGTAATGGTTTAATTTCATTTGAACATGCATCAGATTACAATTGAATGCATCACATAATCAGTTCCCAGTTCCACATGTCCAAAAGGAGTAGGAAGAAGCAAAGCTTATTAAATCCTACCCCTCCATCTGGTACTTTTGCAATCAGGAACTGTTACATTTGTTCACTTCCTGCTTTCCCAATATAATTTTTATTTATTTTAATTTTAATTAATTTGTTTTACTTAATTGTATTAATTTTTATTTTTTAATTAATTTTTTGTTCACTTCCTGCAGTCCTAATATAATGTTAATTTATTTTAATTTTATTTAATTAATAAATTTCTTTTTACTGTTTTATTTTAATTTTATTTAATTGTAATTTTTATTAATTTAATACTGAATTTTATTTAATTGTAATTCAAATTCAACAAATCAGTAACTGTTACATTTGTTCACTTCCTGTTTTCCTAATATAATTTTAATTTATTTTAATTTTATTTTTGTACTTAATTTTTTATTTCATTATTTTATTTTAATTTATTATTTATTATTATTTTACAAATGACAATTAAATAAAATTAATACTTAATTTCATTAACTTTTATTATTATTTTTATATTTATTTTATTATCTTATATATTATATATTTATATTTATTTTATTAATTATTTATTTGTAAAAAAAATATTACTTTTTATTAATTATTTGTATTTATATTTTTTTTCACATACCCAAGTACGAGGTGATTGGCTCATCGTTGTGCATTGTTTGATTTCCTTACTCAATCCATCCCATAGTTTGATTCCACATACTGAAATGCTATGGCTAGCATAATGTAGTCCTAGCATATAAAGTGTTTTAAATGTACTTCTTCCCTGAGATCATATTTCTCCTCTCTTGTAGATCACCTCGTTCTTTAACTTTTTTTGAAGATCTGGCAACTTTTTCCACGACTTTATCATCCCAGTCAGAGAAACAGCCCTCCCTGGCCAAGGTTAATATGTTGAAAATTGCCCGATGTTAATTCATTGACGATGAGCTGATATTCAAGGAGGTCATCTCAGTGGCAGATATGAATGTTTGATGACCGCCGCTGTGTTCTGGCTACACGGCGCGGATAAAACATTCATCGCAGGGCGCTCTAAATATATCACAAAGCGTCGCCTACCGCCCTGGCACGCTCCGCGACCGACATATAATACATGCGGGCAAGTGTCAAGGGGTTAACAGCCAGATAGCACAGAGCAGATGGAGGCTAGATAACACGTAAGCGACAGGAAAGAGCTTGTGACTGCGACAAATAAGGTCACTTGCCGATTAAATCAACATGTGTGGAGTTAAACCCCCCCCAAAAAAATATTGTTATATTATTTTATTGACTAATAGACATGGTCACAAAAGGACGGAGAATGGAACCAGCAACCTTCAGGCTGAGAGACGACCACGTCTGACAGTTGAGTTTGAACCTAAAAATCATCAGGTTGTGAGGCGAGTGAAAGATGGAGTGACAGAGGAAGAGGGCGAGCATCTTCTCAGACAAAGAAGGTGAAAGCATCGAAGCATGAGAGGGGGAGGGGGGTTGTGCGGGGGGGGGGGGGCGGTCTCGGGTTTCTTGTGAGCCTTTAAGCTCCATTCAAGTCGAAACCTTCGCTGCTAGCTTATACTGCTGCAGGACAATGTCGGACACCCGCTGCTGTTAAAAGTGACTGATTGTGTACAGAAGCACTGTCAAGGTCTGATCCTTTGGGGGGGGGCGGGGGGGGGGCAAGGGGGGCGAGGCCCCCATGTTTTTACATGGAAGCATCGAGTGCCAGCAAATTGATAAAGAAGCAGGGAAGTACTATTGAATTGGAGTTACATTTGTTCATTTATAATCATTTTGCATTGTTTCTGCATGGAGAAATATATTTTTTGTTCATAATTTTATGCATATTTTGAAAAAATAGATTCATAATAAATAATAATAAGAATTATATATATAATTTATAGAAATATTTTACAGAAATATAATTTATTATATATATATAATATATAATAAATAATTCTTTTTATAGAGAATAATTATTGTTTTTCTGCTGAAACAACTGAAATTAATTAGGGCTGTCCAAAAATGAGAGGTACTGAAAAATATAGTATTTTTGTTCATATTTTTATGTATATTTTAGAAAAAATAGATAAATCATATATAATAATAAATATAATTTATTATATTTATATATATAATAAATAATTCTTTTTATAAAGAATAATTATTGTTTTTCTGCTGAAACAACTGAAATTAATTAGGGCTGTCCAGAAATTAGAGGTACTGAAAAATTCATTTTTTCGTTCATATTTTTATGTATATTTTGGAAAAAAATTGATAAATATATAATAATAAATATAATTTATTATATTTATATATATTATATATAATAAATAATTCTTTTTATAGAGAATAATTATTGTTTTTCTGCTGAAAACAACTGAAATTAATTAGGGCTGTCCAAAAATGAGAGGTACTGAAAAATATAGTATTTTTGTTCATATTTTTATGTATATTTTAGAAAAAATAGATAAATCATATATAATAATAAATATAATTTATTATATTTATATATATAATAAATAATTCTTTTTATAAAGAATAATTATTGTTTTTCTGCTGAAACAACTGAAATTAATTAGGGCTGTCCAGAAATTAGAGGTACTGAAAAATTTATTTTTTCGTTCATATTTTTATGTATATTTTGAAAAAAAATTGATAAATATATAATAATAAATATAATTTATTATATTTATATATATTATATATAATAAATAATTCTTTTTATAGAGAATAATTATTGTTTTTCTGCTGAAAACAATTGAAATTCATTAGGAATGTCCAATAATTAGAGGCACTAAAAAAAAAATATTTGCTCATATTTTTATGTATATTTTGAAAAAAATATAAATTATTTTATCTATTTATATATATATTATATATAATAAATAATTCTTTTTATAGAGAATAATTATTGTTTTTCTGCTGAAAACAACGGAAGTTTATTAGGAATGTCCACAAATTGGAGGTACTGAAAAATAGATTTTTTGATAATATTTTTATGTATATTTTGGGAAAAAATAGATAAAAATTATTAAAAAATTATTATATATAATAAATAATTCTTTTTATAGAGAATAATTATTATTTTTCCGGCTGAAAACAACTGAAATTAATTAGGGATGTCCAAAAATTAGAGGTACTGATAATTATCACCTATTATGTGTTCATTCCACCACAAGAGATGGTCATGTTATACATATCGATATCAGCTCATATCGGATATTGAGAGCTGGACAATATCGATTTTCGAAACACATGCCTAAAAAAAAGACTGGAAGGAATTATCAAATCGCTGGAAATTTCCTTGGCCCCGTGGTGGGTCATTTTACAGCCGCAATCAATATAAAATGCACTTATTGAAATGTGTTTGTGTTTCCAATTCTGTAACTACTCTTTACACTTTTACCTTTTTAACCCATTTCCTATTTTCTCTCAATTTAGAGGAAAAAGACAAATCATGAATTCCCCCCAAAAAATAAACATGCAATAATCCGGACTTACCTTCTTGGGCTAGGTTTTACCACAATCCCTGCTCATTGTCTGTCTGGACCTCCAAGATCTTCCCTGGTGCATCTGCTAACGCTTTATAGCCCCTGTTCATGGACACACACACATACACACACATACACACACACACTGTGATTGTGTGAACAAATATTTGCAAAATATATACATAGGACAGTACTGCTAGTATGGTATAGTCAATGCATCATTTTTACTTTTCTTAGTAAACATATTTTCTTTAGTGTGTGTGTGTGTGTATAGCAGAGTAAACAACCGGACCAAACCATTGTGTGGTTAAATTGGTGAGACACACACACACACACACATTAAGCTATCATTGTCCCACACTGGTCACCAACGTCACAGCTTGGTGAAACCCCTGATGGAAGGTTTTAAAGTGTGTGTGTGTGTGTGTGTGTGTGCTTATCAGTGCTCCACACACACACCACCAATAGGATGAAAGGAGCTCCTCCTCCTATTCGTTTTTTAGCGTAACCCGTAAGTCAAACCTAGCATCTCAATAAGCATCAAAACACCCAATGTAACCTCAAGATGTTACACCGAATCACTGTGGAATTTGGTGTGTCCCTCTAGTGGACTGGCATGGACAAAAACATGGCCGCCACCGAGAAAAACATCTTTGCATTGGGGCCCCATGGAGACTTGTTTTCCTTCTTTGTTTTATTTTCCTTAAATGCGGCCCGTGACAAACCCTCCATCAAAAAAAAAAAAGTGGAAAAATCTGCAGTAATTTTACAAAAATAGTGTTAAAATATTAGGAGCAAAACGTTTTTTTTTATTTTTTTAAAAAGCTGGGATAGACTCCAGCACCCCTGTGACCCTCGTGAGGAAAAGCGGTAGAAAATGAATCAATAAATGAATGAATGAATAAATAATTATTTTATATTTATTTTATTATATTATATATTGTATTTCTATATTTATTTTATTAATTATTTATTTCTAAAAAAATGTATTACTTTTTTATTAATTATTTGTATTTATATTTTTTGTCACATACCCAAGTACAAGGTGATTGGCTCATCGTTGTGCATTGTTTGATTTCCTTACTCAATCCATCCCATAGTTTGATTCCCCTCCACCAAAAAAAACAAAGTGGAAAAATCTGCAGTAATTTTACAAAAATAGTGTTAAAATATTAGGAGCAAAACGTTTTTTTTTTAATTTTGTATAGTTTTTAAAATAGTATTGTATAGCAATATTTTTTAATAGTGTAATATTATAAGAAAAAATTGCTTTACACTCATAATATTATGAGAAATAAAACAAAAGGTTAGATTAGCATGTAAAAAAAAACAATATAAGATTTAAAGTTTAACTATTATGGTCATAAAATTATGAGAAAATTTCTAAAAAAAATAAATAAAAAAAACAGCAGCAATATTACGACAATAAAGTAAAAAGTTGCATTTTTACAAAAAATAGACTTGTGATATTGTGAGGGAAAAAATTATGTAATTTTAGCAGAGTTGAAATATTTAAAAATATTTTTTTTATTTAGAGTTGTAATATTGTGAGAAACCAAAAAATTAATAATTGTAATTTTTTTTTACAACATTTCCAAAGATTATATTTTACATCATAAAACTGTGATATAATACTATGTCATATTGCATACTTTTTTTACTCCAAGATGTAATATAACTTCCAAATGCACCTGCCGGCCTCAGTAAGCCTCGGTAGCGTGCACATGAAGGGCGAGCAAACAGGGGAACAAGGCAGGCTATTAATGTGTTTGTTTAGAGGGTCCCGCCATGTCTGTTCAAACACAACTTTCCGGTTTGTTCTTTTAGGAGGCGACACAAGCAGGGATTTTCGGACATTGTACGAGTTTCCTCGCTTGTACTTTTATCTCTTTGTGTCGCCATCCGGAACGAACAACACAACAAAGCACTTCTGTCATTAGTGGCTTATATTTTGTTCCTCAAACACACCACATTATCGGTGAAAGGTTTGCTTCTTGGAAGATGATTAAGCAAGGCCGTAGGATTGTACTTTTTTTCTTTTTTAACGGGGGTCAACCGGGAACATGTCTTTAATGATATACGCAAATAGTTTTTGCTTGTATTGTATAACTTTGTACTGTAGAGTGTACAGGAAACTGATGGTTAAATTCAATACAACACTGCCCTCTTGTGGCGAAACGGCATACATAATATAAATTCAGAATGTCTGTTCTTTTTTTCACACAATAAAATTAAAAAAATTATTTTGTGGTTAAAAAAAATGTTAAAAATATATTGTAATTCAGTTCAACATTTTGGTTGGAAATGAAACAGTAACAAAAATCTGACAATAAATATAAGCAATATTTTTTTTTTCAGTTCAATGTCCAAAAATCCTCCAGACTGTCCCTCATACCAGGAATATATTCTTTTTTTCACACAATAAAATGTTATTTTAACAAAAAAAAAATATTTTGTGGTTACAATTTTTTTTTTTAAATATATTGTAATTCAGTTCAACATTTTGGTTGGAAATGAAACAGTAACAAAAATCTGACAATAAATATAAGCAATATTTTTTTTTCAATTCAATGTCCAAAAATCCTCCAGACTGTCCCTCATACCAGGAATATATTCTTTTTTTCACACAATAAAATGTTATTTTAATAAAAAAAAATATTTTGTGGTTAAAAAAATTTTTTTATTAAATATATTGTAATTCAGTTCAACATTTTGGTTGGAAATGAAACAGTAACAAAAATCTGACAATAAATATAAGCAATATTTTTTTTTTCAGTTCAATGTCCAAAAATCCTCCAGACTCTCCCTCATACCAGGAATATACACGTTTTAAAATTATAGTTAATTACAACATTTTAGCTTATAGTGGGAGTGTGCGCGGTGCAAAATATGGTTGGGGTTTTTCATTATTTTCCAAACGTACATTTAAAAAAAAAACAAAACAAAGAAAATGTCTAATATTTAGAATTATTTATAATCCATTTGGTCGTGTTATCGTGTCATTTCAAGCCGACAAGTCGACAAAAAAAATACAAAAATACGGGAGTGTGCGCGGTGCAAAATATGGTTGGGGATTTTCATTATTTTCCAAACGTACATTTAAAAAAAAAAAAAACAAAGAAAATGTCTAATATTTATAATTAATCCATTTGGTCGTGTTATCGTGTCATTTCAAGCCGACAAGTCGACAAAAAAAAATACACAATCTGGATAAGGTACTACTCATTTTTGGCTTGTCACACGAGAGTATCTACAGTAGGTCTGCAGTATGTTTTGGCATAACATTAAATATGACAGGAAGTAATACACAGAAAGATCTGTAAAAAAGTACTCACCTTTGCTTAATAAATGCAATGACACTGCGAAAAACTGCATAATTAAAGTATGGCAACATGAAATAAGTTCTGCAATTTGGCATTGGGACACATATGTGTATATATACATATGTGTATATATATATATATATATATATATATACACAATATATATATATATATATATATATATATATATATATACACAATATATATATATACACACATGCTAAAGAGCTTTAGCTTGTATACACACTCTTACACACAGTCATCTAACAGCATCAGGTGTCATGTCGGCTTCACACACACACACACACACACACGCCCAGTTCACTGCACCTGCGTTTCTCCTCTTCCGCTCCTCTTCTCGCCGTTCAACCGTCTCTCGCTCTCCACCACGCCTCGCCGCCGCGCCGCTACCACCCGGAAGACATCTTCAAGCAGACTTGTTTAATCAGGACTTGACTCTTTTAAGAACAAGAGTGAGCCTCTCTCTCTCTTTGGCAAAGTCTACCCGTTATACCCCCCCCCCCACACACACACACACTTCCCTCCTCGACCAAGAGATCCTCCTCAATTTTTAATGCCGCCATTGTGTTTGTGAATGTGTGTGTGTTTGTATTGCCTGGGGAGTCTAAAGAAAAAATGGAGACAAGCAGCTGGGTGGTTGGGGCAGGGGGGCCGAAAGTGGTGGTGAGGGGGGGTGAAAAGGTACGCTGGTAGAAAGTATACCGGCGTTAAAGTTCCGCCGTTATTTAAAAGTGACTTTTTAAATGACGCAAGCGCAACAGTACGTTGTTCAAATGGTATCATTGCGTGCACAGGCTTTGCTACACATCTTAAAATACAGACCCGGTGTTCTGTTATTTAGTTTGTCTGGTGTTAGCACTTTAGCACACTTTAGCACAAATAGCTAGGCTACTTCCTTCATTGTTAGGTTGTTATTCATTCATTTTCTACCGCTTATCCTCACGAGGGTCGCAAGGTGGGTGCTGGAGCCTATCCCAGCTGTCTTCGGGTGAGAAGGCAGGGTACACCCTGGACTGGTGGCCAGCCAATCACAGGGCACATATAGACAAACAACCATTCACACTCACATTCATACCTATGGACAATTTGGAGTCGCTAATTAACCTAGCATGCATGTTGTTGGAATAATTTTACTTTATTTTAGTTTTATTGTGTGCGAGATTCATGCACATTCATTTTCTACCGCTTATCCTCGCGTGCTGGAGCCTATCCCAGCTATCCTCGTAGCGAGAGGCGGGGTACACCCTGGACCGGTGGCCAGCCAATCACAGGGCACATATAGACAAACAACCATTCACACTCACATTCATACCTATGGACAATTTGGAGTCGCTAATTAACCTAGCATGTTTTTGGAATGTGGGAGGAAACCGGAGTACCCGGAGAAAACCAAACGCATGCACGGGGAGAACATGCAAACTCCACACAGAAGATGACCAAGGGTGGGGAAAGACAAAATAAGAAGCCAAAAAGTTACCACTTCCACACAAAATAGGAGGAGAACTCATTCATTCATTCATTTTTTACCGCTTTTCCTCACGAGGGTCACGGGAGGGTGCTGGAGCCTATCCCAGCTGTCTTCTTCGGGCGAGAGGCCGGGGTACACCCTGGACTGGTGGCCAGCCAATCACAGGGCACATATAGACAAACAACCATTCACACTCACATTCATACCTATGGACAATTTGGAGTCGCTAATTAACCTAGCATGTTTTTGGAGTACTCGGAGAAAACCAACGCATGCACGGGGAGAACACGCAAACTCCCCACAGAGATGGCCGAGGTATTGGGATTGAACTCGGGTCTCCTAGCTGTGAGGTCTGCGCGCTAACCACTCATGATGCATGAAATTAAAACAAGCACATTTTGTTTTTATGTTAAAGTTAGCTGGCCTTTATTGATCGTTTCTTGGCGTCTCCACCCATCAATTTATGTTGCTGAACCAATTCAAAAGGGATCTATTGCGTAATCGTATTAAAAATCATATAAGGAGATTTACGGATGTATAGTAGTAGGAGTTTACGGTCACTTTTTTTTTTTTTTTTTTTTCCCCAGCCAATTTAGAAACACCTCCCGTCGCGCCTCCAAAACGACTGAAGCTGGTTTTACTTCTTGACGATCTGGATGACGTCCTCGTGCTCCATGATGTGCGTCAGGCCCACCCTCTGTGGACTGTACTTAGTGCTGGTGCCCTGCAAATGGAACACAGTCGGGACTGTGGCTGCAAAGGGGATAATTTGGCAGGATTTCAACTCGCAGACAAACCTAACACTGGTCCTCCATGTACTGTATATATTTATACATATAATGTGATGTGAAAAGTTTTAATTTTACATAAATATTGTAATATGAAATATAAATTGAAATTTGGCTTGAACTCAGAATATTATGAGGAACAAAACAAAAGGTTAGATTAGCTTGTGGAAAAAAAACAATATAAGATTAAAAGTTGAACTATTATGGTCAAAAAAAACAAACAAAAAAAGGCAGCAATATTACAAGAATAAAGTAAAAAAATCCAGTTTTACGAGAATAGACTTGTGATATTGTGACGAAAAAATTATATAATTTTAGTAGCAGAGTTGAAATATTTACAAATATTTTTTATTATATTTTTATATTATATTATTTATTTATATTTGTTTATTTAGAGTTTAAATATTGTGAGAAACAAAACAAAACAAAACAATATAAGATTAAAAGTTGAACTATTATGGTCAAAAAAAAAAAACAAAAAAAGGCAGCAATATTACAAGAATAAAGTAAAAAATTCCAGTTTTACGAGAATAGACTTGTGATATTGTGAGGAAAAAATTATATAATTTTAGTAGCAGAGTTGAAATATTTACAAATATTTTTTATTATATTTTTATATTATTTATTTATATTTGTTTATTTGGAGTTTAAATATTGTGAGAAACAAAACAAAACAAAAAAAAAACAATATAAGATTAAAAGTTGAACTATTACGGTAAAAAAAAAAAAAAAAAAGGCAGCAATATTACAAGAATAAAGTAAAAAATTCCAGTTTTACGAGAATAGACTTGTGATATTGTGAGGAAAAAATTATATAATTTTAGTAGCAGAGTTGAAATATTTACAAATATTTTTTATTATATTTTTATATTATATTTATTTATTTATTTTTGTTTATTTAGAGTTTAAATATTGTGAGAAACAAAAAAATAATAATTGTAACTTTATAGTATACTTTATATCATATAACTGTGATATAATACTATGTCATATTGCATACTTTTTATTCCAAGATATAATATAATTTCCGGATATATATTACCGGAATTCATCTGGTAGGTAGACAAACCCTGGTTTCAGTCCAACACACTGTACTGCTACGTGAACACTTACCCAAACCAGAGCGTACTTGAACTGGCTCGCTAAGGTCCGGTGGATCCGATGACACTACGGGCAGACAACCAAACGGTCACCACATTGTATGTCCTGTCAACACGCCAGTTAGCCATCGTATGATTGGCTAGTATCCGTCGTATTTGATAAAACATTTTAGCTAGAAAGGACACAAGATTAGTAGAAGTTGTCTTAAAGGAGACCCATTATGCTAATTTTCGGCCCTTTGTATTGACTTGTGGACTCCTGTAGAGCAGCTACACACAATAACACGCACAGAAAGCTTTCTAGAGTTTCCAGAATCTGCACCTATTCCGGCTGTATTTCCAAAACGGTCTGTTTTGTTGTGTCCTCCGAACACGCCCACTCCGCTGTGATTGGTCCCTGCTTGGAAGTATGAAGATAGCAAGCTAGCACAGTACCTCAATCACTTTGAATGAAAATGGCTAATGTTTGTTTTAAAACACGCCTTTTGCTACATTCTTGCGTCAGTTCAAAGCCAGTCGGAAAAGGTAAGACTCATTTTGGGGCTTAACTCGACAGGAGGATATCTGCAGTAGCATTTACTGACCACGTGTTCCACGCTGGCTCCTCTTCTCATAATGATGGCGTCGCTGAAGTCTGGACGCTCTGATGGAGAAAGGGGGTGGGGGGGCACGGCTTAGTCGAAAAGGATGCATCGGTAGTATGAAGATGCGCACATACCTCCTCTTTTTTTGGTAAAAATACAAATCAAAGCCAGGTATTCCCAAAGCGTCTCTAGAAGATAATCCAAGTTGAGCTTCATGCCGCAACTACGGAAGAAAGAGCACTTAGTCTGATCACTAATTTGAGCGTAAAAAAAAAAAAAACGAAACGGTCGCTATGGCCGACCTGATGACGACACTGTGAGGTCTGCGAGCCAGGCGGTCCACCTCCTCGATGGAGATTTGGTCCACCTTATTGTACACCTAAAAAACACACAGAGGAATATCACAGCGTCAGCCATTTTTTTTTCCGATTTTAAGATTTCACACTTTGTTCGGTGGTCCTTGAACGCACCACAGTTACGTCAGGATGAGGGACTTTCCACAAAGCAAAATATATTATTTATAAATGGAACATTTACATAGTTATATATATATATAGCATAGAAGAGCCCTCTTGACATGAAATAACAACCCTATAGTCGCCGTTCCATTCGTATTACCCAATATTGTAGACATAATAAGAGACATTAAGACATGTAAGACATTAATAAGACATAATATGTTAGCTTTAGGAGAGTTGCTTGCGTGGTTCAGTCCTCAATGTGACATTACTGACACATACTGGCCAGTGTAGAATACTACATGCAATCACATCGTCTTTGTATGAGTCTTCTGAATGCCCTATATATTTGTATTTTATTTCATTTAGCCGTTTTATACCTGAAAATGCTACATTTAGAGAGGAAAATACACTTAATTTACATATTTTTTAAACCATTAATAAGCATTAATAAGTATTGTTAACTAATTCACTAAATAGAAGACAAACTGGTTCTTAAATCAAACACACACACATCTATACCTTGTCGCTTGCAGGGGTCAAATGACCTGCTAAATGTAGCGACAATGGTTGCCAACACTGATCCCCCATGCTACATCTTCTTATTCTCTAGCAGGTCAGGTGCGTCTGAGGGAGGCCCGCATGGGAAAAGCCTCCTGCCAATGAACTTCAAATTCACAAGGGTCGCGGGGGTGCTGGAGCCTATCCCAGCTGTCTACGAGCGAGAGGCAGAGTCGACCCTGGACTGGTGGCCAGCCAATCACAGAGCACATATAGACAAACAACCATTCACACTCACATTCATACCTACGGACAATTTGGAGTCGCTAATTAACCTAGCATGTTTTTTTTTTTTGGGGAATGCGGGAGAAAAATGGAGTACATGCAAACTCCACACAGACATGACCGAGGGTGGAATTGAACCCTGGTGTCCTAGCTGTGAGGTCTGCGTGCTAACCACTCGTCCACCGTGCAGCAACTTCAAATCAACGCCTTTAAAAGAAACTTACGTATAGACAAGGCATGTATACTCTGTTGCCGACGATGACGTCGATGAACTCGTCCGGCGTGCTGTCCTCCCTGAAGAGGACTTCTGCGTTAAAGATTTCTGGGGTTTTGTGTCAAAGGCATCATAAAACCGCTGCTTGCGTTCCTGTGTTTTTTTTTTTTTTTTAATTTGATAGCAGTGAAAGGATACTGTATTCATGAAGGATGAGCTGAACCAGCTTCTCGGAGCAGTGTGTGAGAGGAACTGTGGAGTTGTACGAGAGGCCACCGCCTTTCTTTTGCTACAGAGAGACATAAAGAGGATAAATATGAATACAAATAAAATCTATTTCATGAAAAGCAATTTGGGATCAGGCCAAACTGAGGAAAAAAAAAAAGAAACAGAGACAGCAATGGGCAGACTCGCATGCCCGGACCACCAAAGGCTATTTGAATCAGGCGGTCAGCATGTGGAGGACTTGTTTTGGAGACAAGAGGCCTCTCGCTCCCCAGAAGATAATCATAACAAGTCAATGTGACATTTTTGTGTATGTTAGCAGAAATACATATGTTAGCATATACCGTATTTTCCGGACTATAAGTCGCACTTTTTTTCATAGGTTGGCTGTTCCTGTGACTTATACTCCAGAGCGACTTATAAATGAAAAATTGTTACATAAACACTGGACACCTTTTCTGTTTGTTTATTTTTTGTGTAGCTGAATAACCATTGTGTTAGCATATCTTACACCAATTAGCATGTTCTATATTATTTTATTATTGTTAGAACTTGCCTTCCAAGACGACGTAATGTCTGTTTTGGTCAAGTAGTTACCCGCAAAAAATGCGACTTATGTATGTTTTTTTCCGACCTAATTATGCATTTTTGGCCTTGTGCGACCTGTAGTCCAGAAAATACGGTACTTATAACTAACATTTTTAAAACCAAATGGAATAATGGGTATAAAATATTTAATAAGTGCAATAGGAAACCATTCAGGTATTTTCATGACTGAGTGTTTCCGGATCCACACTTGTATGGCAGGCAACAGAACAGATTCTCACTTAGAGTTACGGTGTCAAAATGACTTTACTAAAATGGTCATTATGGTATGGTAATGGTATGTATTGTACATATTTACTGTATTGATATTTGGAATTTTATATAACGTTATTTTTGCATTTGTAAATAAGAATGTGTTCCTAAATTGCTTGCCTGGGTAAATAAAGGTAAAAAAAAAAAATCATAACAACAAAGCTGCTGGTGGTGTAACACTTTGTGTTTTTATGCTATGCACTTCACAAGAACCTACCTTGAAATATATATTGGGTTTGAGTCTGTTCAGCCTGATGCCCACTGACTCCAGCTCTTTTTCTAAAAGTTCTCTGGAGGAAGAAAAAAAACCAAAACACAACAAATATAATGACCGTACTCCACACACACACACACACACAAAGATTGCATCACCCACCTTTGCACATCACCTTTGGTGGCATCCAGCATCATGATGACCACGTCTGCTGTCCTGGCGACGGCAATGACCTGACGACCTCTACCCTTTCCTGTACAGACGTCAGAGGTGCATCACATGTTGTGTTATCGGAGCGCTACTAGCATATGCATACAAGTAAATAAGCAAAAACTACCTTGAGCGGCACCTTCGATGATTCCTGGCAAATCCAACAACTGGATGTTGGCGCCTTTGTACTAAGAGTGGGAAAAAATGAGCTTGAGTGGAATAGTGTGTAGATGATGATAAGGCGAGAGTACCTCAATGACTCCTGGTATGCAGGTGAGGGTGGTGAACTCGTAGGAGGCGGCTTCACTGGCTGTTGAGGTCATCAAGCTGAGGAAGGTGGACTGCAGGGCGGACACACGTTACATGAGAGTGACGTCAAGTTAAAAAAAAAATAATAATAAAGGATCCCCGGTTATTACAGGATGTTGACATACCTTACCCACAGAGGGGAAACCGATAAGAGCAACTCGCGCATCTCCAGATTTCATAACATCGAAACCTTCTCCTTTGGCCCCCGCTGACTTGGAGGGTTCCAAAAGCTGAGCTCTGTATTTGGCTAACTTGGCTTTCAGCAAGCCCAGATGGTACTCCGTGGCTGTGGAAAGAAGGCAGCACTGTCAACTGTCATCTTCTTATGTAAATACACATGACAACCACAAAAACAAACAAATATGAAACGAAAATACTTTATGGTAGCAAGTACAGCAGTTCTTATTGTAACATGACACTGCCATATAACATAAAAAGTTATTGCTTGGTTGCTAGCAATAAAATTCGGCACTCTCTTACCTTTGTTTTTCTGCGTCCGAGAAATTTCTTTCTCTATTTCAGAGATTTTCTCCAAAATCCCCATAATGTGTCTTCAGATGGACTGCAGTTCGACTATCCGAGCAAGTAAACCGACACACAAACGTGTCACTTTAGCTTTGTTAGCTAAACCCGCTACAAAAGCGAAGCAAGTGGATTCTAACAGCTGGCAAACCATAAAAAAGAAGCCGAATTAAACCCACATATATTTAAATGAGGACCAACATTCAGATAGTGAAGCGTCTGCGGATTAAAAGACTGAAATTGTAGACATTTACACTTAAACGTAAGATCCACTCATCCACGGCATGCTTTACTCGAGCCAAAGCTCGCCACTGGGGGCGCTACTTCTTCTATTTTTATTGTTACAGGGAGATTAGCAACCAGAGGGTTGAGGCATTACCGCCACCCTTTGGTCCGGAGGGGGAACAACAGCACAAAAATCAGCAATGGCGTCAATGTTTACGAATTAAATTGTAATAATAAAATAAACCATCATTTTCCTGTAGAATTTACCAGCAGCTGGGTTTGTTCTTCTTATCAGTCGTTACTGTTTTCATGTGCATTATCTTAAACGTATTTTTATAGATATTTTTTTCTACTTAATAATTGTTAAGTAGTAAAAATGTAGCAAAGTGCAATGCAATGAGACGGGTGTTATTTTCTGCATTCTGCATCACATCAACACAATCACCAAATGTAACCAGTCAATGAAAGTTACATTTATGGAGCTCCATGAGCTGTCTAACATGTTAAATTATCCAATTTAATTTGTCCACAAATACGAGGAAGAGAACATAATTCGTTTCAACTTTGTAGCTGCAGTATTATTTATTAAATGAAAGTTTTCCCATTGCTGTAACAATTTACACCACTAGATGGTAGTGTTTCCCCATTTAAATATAGACCCCGCCCAGTTATGTCGTCATACCCGGAAGACTACAGCACGCTTTGGCTACGTCATAGACATCCGACGAGCACTTACATCACACTGGAAGTATCGAGACACAGCATGTTCGCTCGCTTCTCCACTGACAAAAATATATTTTGTATTATTTTATATGTAAGATTTAGATCATGCGTAATTTTGCAATTTAAGCTAGTGAATTGATCTTTTGAGTTAGCTGATTAGAAAGTCATTGGCTAATGTGTTGACCATTAGCCAAACATGGCTGCTTCCTCATCACCGAGCGACTCACCCGGCTTTGAGGGCTTCCCGTTTAGAACTTCCGAGGACAATTCCAGCGGGGAGGAGCAGGTGAAAAAGAAGCCATGTCGCGCTTGTACGGACTTTAAATCTTGGATGAAGACACAGAAGCGACAGACGACAGCTGCTGTGGAGGTGACAGGTCGATCAATGCAAGTTGGATGGAACATACCAACTCTCTTCTGTGTCACTTTTAAATGTTCCAGGATCCCAAAGCTGAGCAGGAGTTCCAAGATCCTCAGTGCCCACTTGACAGGGAGGAACTGGGCCGTAACACCTGGTCCTTTCTGCACACCATGGCCGCGTATTACCCGGATAAACCATCTCCCAGCCAGCAGCAAGAGATGGGCCAGTTCATTAACCTCTTCTCCAAATTCTTCCCCTGCGACGAATGTGCAGGAGACCTCAGGGACAGGTCAGACTGCAGAGCGCTTATGCAATCCATCCATATTTGATAGCACTTGTCCTCGTTAGGGTCTTGCGTGAGCTGGAGCCTATCCCGGCTGATTTAAGGCACAATATAATGAGAATATCATTTATGTTCTGGGAGAAAATCCACCCCCCCCTGTTATGCAATCAATGTTCAATGACCTCATCCATCTTTTACATGGGGAGTTCAATACAATGGGGGTGTTTTAGTCTCATGACTATATCTCCATAAATGGTGGCAGGGGGCATTTATTGCTCAACTGCAGAAAGTGCTAGGTGTTTTTTGAAACAGATGCTACAGCCGTATCAGGTTTTCCACCTTCTTTCCCCCTTCATCATCTTGTAATAGTCCTGATTTTTTTTTTTTTTTAAAGGCAGCACAGATTTGTCTAACACTCAGAATTACGCTGTGCGCTTGAACGCCTTGCTTGAAAGGAGAATGGAAGGAGACAGATCTGGAGTTGTTGATCGTTTTCAGTGTGTTCTATTAACAAATAAACTACACCTTTATCTTGCTGGAATCTGTCCATAGTGTCCCGAATCTAAAAGAACCACTGTTTGTTTTAGGGTCACACTCATTCAAGGGTAAATCTGGAATTTTAGTTCTTATTTGGTCCCGCCAGCTTTACAGATGCCATGTGTGCTGTGGTAATGACTCTTACTTTTTCGGGGTGTTTCCCTGATGATCCATTAGAGGTCTCTTCTCCAGGAAATGCTTTGTTGACGTGATTTCCCTCCTCCCCCACAGATTAAAAACCAATCAGCCGGACACCAGCAGCCGTCACGCTTTGTCTCAGTGGTTCTGTCGACTCCATAACGGCGTCAACGTGCGTCTGGGAAAGCCTGAGTTTGATTGCTCCCGCGTGGACGAGAGATGGAAGGATGGATGGAAAGATGGCTCCTGTGACTGACAGACATCCTCACAGAACTTTTTGAGTGTGGAAGCGCTTTGCTTTGGAGAAGGTGGACGGAAAACAATTAATTTTTCATGGGAGTTTTACTGTCTGATGATGTATTTGTTCCTGTAAGCAACTTGGAGAAATATCCCTTAATGAGCAACAATAATATTGCAATATTATTGTTACAGGACACTGTTTTTGGACATTTATGTTTGCGTCACAACAAATTCCGCATTAAAATGTTATTTTCTGATGTTGTCACTCATGGTTTGTTCAAGTACAATATGCTGTATTGTCACATACTAATGTAATATATAATAATATAACAGGCTATAACCATTTGAATAGCTAACTAAAAAAAGCACCTGGAGAATATTAGTCCTCCATTTACTTTATTTACATATTTAGGTTGCTAATGTTAACACCTAGTTCTGACTGAAAATGCTACTATGTTAATTTTAGCATGCTAGGAAAAGCTAACACCTAGCATAATAGTGCTAGGTGCTTAAATATGCGTCTAGCTAAACGGCTAAACATGTTAGCATACTAGCAATGTAAACGTGCTAACGTTCGTCCATTCAGAACTTTTGAAGTTATTGTTATAAGTTACTGTTGGTCATATTTAAGGACTTTTGTGGTCAAAATGTCACCTAATATCTGTGTGGGCACCATTTTAATAAACGTTACACACTATGAATGTATTCGATATGTTCAAGACTGCTAGCATTTACTGTAAATAAAAGCACCTGGAGAATATTAGTCCTCCATTTATTTTATTTACATATTTAGGTTGCTAATGTTAACACCTAGTTCTCACTGAAAATGCTATGTTAATTTAGCATGCTAGGTGCTTAAATATGTGTCTAGCTACATAAACGGCTAAACTTGTTAGCATGCTAGCAATGTTAACGCGCTAACGTTCGTCCATTCAGAACTTTTGAAGTTATTGTTATTATTATTGTCGTATTTAAGGACTTTTGTGGTTAAAATGTCACCTAATATCTGTGTGTGGGCACCATTTTAATAAATGTTACACACTATGAATGTGCTCGATATGTTTAAGACTGCTAGCATTTATTGAAAAAAAAGCATTTCGAAGACACCTGGCACTCTGCAGTTGCGCATGCGTTCTGTATTATACTGTATCTCAATTAGAAACAATGTCATTTTCCACTCGTGACGTGAGCTATGCTAGCATATGCTAGGTGTTATAGAATCTAGTATGTGTACATATACGGACTTGGTAATACTAAAAGTAGAACCCATGACGTATTTACGTGCTTCGCCCGTGTAGTATTGATCTAAATGCGCCCGGAGTCTTGGGCTCGCACGCTGAGCTCGTGCTCCGCGCAGGAGCCGTGAACGCGCACGCAAAACCAGTCCCTGCAGCAGAGCTGGGCAGGCAGCGCGTGTGTGCGCCGTGGAGGAGCCTTGAGGAGCGCACACGGAAACCAGCGAAGATGGACGGAGTGGGATCGTTCGGAGCGGGCCGCAGCGGGTCCACTATCGACCCGATTACCTTCGCTAAACAACCGCAGACCATCCTGAGAGTCCTGTCGTGGGTGAGTTGTTTTTTCCTTACGCTAGTGTTTGTGTGCATCCTCACATAATCTTACTAGAAGATATCACGAATAAAAATACATAAATGATAAATCCTGTGTGGAAATAGTAATATATTTTGTTCCGGGGTGTGTTGATGCAGAAGATGAAAGCGAAGCGCAGGTTATAATCGAACCGTGTTAGCGATTTCGTTTTTACAGATGTTTTTAGGGGCGCAAACGCAACACACCACCTCCCTAGGAAACACATTACTGGTGCTTTGTTCCGCTTAAAAACAAAACAAAGCAGCTAGCTCGCTCTTGTTATTTCAATATTATTATCTAACAGCTAGTGCTAGCCTTTAAAGTCATAATAGATGCACGTATTTATCTCTAATGGCCATAATGTTCTTCTGGAAATGAAGTCGTCGTTCGTCATCCCACCTGTGATTGGTCAGTGAACGTGAGTGCGCGCGCACGCAGGCTCACGGACAGTGACGTTTGAAGGGGAGCGTCACCTCAGGGTGACATGAAGAAGGTCCCCCCCCCCCCCACCATACACACACACACATTAACATCACCACCGCCACCAACGATGGTGGGAATGTCAGTGATGTAACTGAAATGTGTGTAAACATCACAGATGCCATTTTGGTTCCGGGTGTGTTTACACTGGCGGTCATTCGTGTTGCTTATCTGGAGCGGAATCGGGGCCCGGTTTATTGACAAGAATGGATGTAAACACAAACAGATCATTTGGAAAATGACGGCAATGCAGTTCCATACATCCATCCTCAATTTTAGATGTAGATAACTACAACGTATTGCCCATACGACACCATTATTCACGTGCTCTATTAAGTAAATAATGGAATTGATCATCCATTGGCTGTAGATGACCACAATGTAGCCCGTAAGGACAAATAGACCACATGATGGCGCTGTTGTTCAATACCTGTAATTTGACTTGAAATTTCTCACACAGCTCAATACAATGGACAAAAGATTGGTTGAAAAACATGGCTGCCATCAAACAGGGGCGGGATTCAGCACCAAATGGTCAGTAAGTCATTGACCATAGTGTTGTGATGTTCACGAACGAACCGGTTCCTTTGAACGGCTCATTAATATGAACGGTGGGAACCGAGTCGCAGCTGGGAAGCGTAGATTAGATTTGCAAATAGTAAGTCATTGACCATAGTGTTGTGACGTTCACGAACTAACTACTTCTTTTGAACGACTCATTAACATGAACGGTGGGAACCGAGTCGCAGCTGGGAAGCATAGATTAGATTTGCAAATAGTAAGTCATTGACCATAGTGTTGTGACGTTCACGAACGAACCGGTTCCTTTGAACGGCTCATTAATATGAACGGTGGGAACCGAGTCGCAGCTGGGAAGCGTAGATTAGATTTGCAAATAGTAAGTCATTGACCATAGTGTTGTGACGTTCACGAACTAACTACTTCTTTTGAACGACTCATTAACATGAACGGTGGGAACCGAGTCGCAGCTGGGAAGCGTAGATTAGATTTGCAAATAGAAAGTCATTGACCATAGTGTTGTGACGTTCACGAACTAACTACTTCTTTTGAACGACTCATTAACATGAACGGTGGGAACCGAGTCACAGCTGGGAAGTATAGATTAGATTTGCAAATAGTAAGTCATTGACCATAGTGTTGTGACGTTCACGAACGAACCGGTTCCTTTGAACGGCTCATTAATATGAACGGTGGGAACCGAGTCGCAGCTGGGAAGCGTAGATTAGATTTGCAAATAGTAAGTCATTGACCATAGTGTTGTGACGTTCATGAACGAACTGGTTCTTTTGAACGACTCATTAACATGAACGGTGGGAACCGAGTCACAGCTGGGAACCGTCCCCCACGGCTTATTAGATGCGCAAATAGTATCCCGTAACGTGGTGCACGGTGACTTAAAACTTAATAAACATTAAAAAAAAATTAGCCAAATGAGCCACTTTTTTGAACGACTCTTTGAAAGGACCGGTTCACCAAAATCCGTCTCCTTTCAAAGAACCAAAAATCCCATCTCTAATTGACCATCCGTCAAACTTATAGGATATCTGTACTACTTCTCTACTTGGGAACAACCAATAGAGGGCGCCACCTGTGTTATTTACATGAATGGAAAAAAAATCTACTTTTTTTTGTCGATGCTAAAAGTATTTCACTTTCTAAAAGGTGCAATGCTTTGCCCCAGAACCACCTGTGCATCTAATCTGATTAAACCACACATGATCGTGGATCCGACATACTCCCATTGTGTGGAACCTCCGCCATCACATGACCGCCACCCCCCATTGGAGTGTGTGTGCGTGTGTGTGTGTGTGTCACATGGTCCTGTTCTGCCATCCAGAGTTACTCAGCTGATCAGTGTCCGTGCGTGAGCACAAGAAGAAAGGCACACATTTTACAGAGGAATGTTGTTGGTTATCATGAGGAAAAAGATGATTTTTTATATGAAAGCGTTGCCGATGGCAACACATGTAACGCTCACTGACTCGGGACGGGGACATTTTGGAAGGGAATTGACGCATCGAACTCTTTGGTTCGTCGTAGAAAGGGAGGGAATGACTGAAGAATAATAACACTGCAAATCAGGTTGCCAGATACAGTTTCAATGTTAAAGGTTTAAAAAAAAGGAATTTGGAAATCCACAGCTTGCCGGATTAAGACACTCGGGCCGCAGTTTGCTCACCCCCGCCTTTATGAGTAAAATATAAAAAATGGCACCACATGTAACGCTCACTGATTCGGGACGGGGACATTTTGGAAGGGAATTGACGCATCGAACTCTTGGGTTAGTTGTAGAAAGGGAGGGAATTAGGTGAAGGTGTTTGGTCTGGGAGACGTTCACAAGCAGCGCTGCTAAAATGTGTTGTGTTGTGTTGTTCGGTTGGCTTTTTTGTTTTTATTTGTATGACTCAAGAATAATAACACTGCAAATCAGGTTGCCAGATACAGTTTCAATGTTAAAGGTTTTAAAAAAAAAAAACGAATTTGGAAATCCACAGCATGCCGGATTAAGACACTCGGGCCGCAGTTTGCCCACCCACGTCTGTATGAGTAAAATATTAAAAATGGCACCACATGTAACGCTCACTGACTCGGGACGGGGACATTTTGGAAGGGAATTGACGCATCGAACTCTTTGGTTAGTCGTAGAAAGGGAGGGAATTAGGTGAAGGTGTTTGGTCTGGGAGACGTTCACAAGCAGCGCTGCTAAAATGTGTTGTGTTGTGTTGTTCGGTTGGCTTTTTTTGTTTTTATTTTGATGACTAAAGCATAATAACACTGCAAGTCAGGTTGCCAGATACAGTTTCAATGTTAAAGGTTTAAAAAAAAGAAAGGAATTTGGAAATCTACAGCATGCCGGATTAAGACACTCGGGCCGCAGTTTGCCCACCCACGCCTTTATGAGTAAAATGTAAAAAATGGCACCACAAACCTCTCTCTGCATGTATTTAAATAATATTTAAATAATTTCCTCGCCGCAGGTCTTCTCCCTGGTGGTGTTCGCCTCCATCGTCAACGAGGGCTACGTGAACATCGGCAGCGAGCGTCTCTACTGCGTCTTCAACAAAAACGCGGACGCGTGCAACTACGGTGTGTTTGTGGGCCTGGTGGGCCTGCTGGCCTGCTCCTTCTTCCTGCTGCTTGACTACAAATTCTCTTCCATCAGCTCCGTCAAAGACCGCAAGAAGGCCGTCATGCTCGAGATCGGCTTCTCAGGTGAAGTCTCACCGCGACGCGTTTGTTTAACCGAGCTAGTCAAAACCCGCCAGATGTTCATTGAAACCTTCGGGGGTTCGAAATGAAGTCACCTGACGCTCTTTTGTTTGACGTTCTTCGCCAGGTTTCTGGGCCTTCTTGTACTTTGTAAGTTTCTGCTTCCTGGCCAACCAGTGGTCTCGAACCACGGTCGACGAGCTGCCGCTCAACCAGGGGGCGGACGCGGCTCGGGCTGCCATCGCCTTCTCCTTCTTCTCGATAATTACCTGGGTAAGACCGTGAGACTACACTGATGAGTACTAGTACTACTACATACTGCATGGAAACAATGCAAATGGGCCTTTCGTAATCGATCCACCGGTAGGAACACCTGCACAATGCAACATGCTAGCGTATCAATAGTGTTGAATTGCACTTTATCATGCTGACAGCGGTTTCTAATATTTGACTTATCTTTGACTTAAGACACAGTGGGGGGTTGACTACTGCCAATTATGAGTCCGAGCTAATGGATAAATTAAGCATTTTCAAGCTTAAGAATGTTCAAAGTCAAGTTAGTTTAAGGCAATACAAGACGCTTATGAACAGTAGTCTACACCGGCCACTAGGTGTCACTACTAAGATGCTCCACAGGCGTCATTATTCATTCTTTCATTCATTTTCTACCGCTTATCCTTATTTTATTTTATTTTATTTTATTTTATTTTATTTTATTTTATTTTATTTTATTTTATTTTATTTTATTTTATTTTATTTTATTTTATTTTATTTTCATTCATTTTCTACCGCTTATCCTCACGAGGGTCACAGTTTTTATTTTATTTTATTTTATTTTCATTCATTCATTCATTTTCTACCGCTTATCCTCACGAGGGTCACAGTTTTTATTTTATTTTATTTTATTTTATTTTATTTTATTTTATTTTATTTTATTTTATTTTATTTTATTTTATTTTATTTTTAATTTTAATTCATTTTCTACCGCTTATCCTCACGAGGGTCGCAGTTTTTATTTTATTTTATTTTATTTTATTTTATTTTATTTTATTTTATTTTATTTTATTTTATTTTATTTTATTTTATCATTCATTCATTCATTCATTCATTCATTTTTTACCGCTTATCCTTATGAGGGTCGCATTTTTATTTTACTTTACTTTATTTTATTTCATTATTATTAGTTTTTATTTTATTATTTTATTATTATTAGTTTTTATTTTATTATTTATTTTATTATGATTATGATTATGATTATTATTATCATTATGACATAATAATCACCATTATAACTCCAGCTGAAACTCAACTCTGAATCCCTGACTGATTATGTCTTAAACAGCTTATTTTCTCTTATTTTGGCTACTATGTTGAGTGTAAAGGTGACTTTAGGGGTGTTATTTCATGTCTAGAGGTCTCTAATCATGATAAATGGTATTTAGAAGGTTGTAACTACAAAAATATTGAATCTATAACTAAACTAAACTATAGTATGGAAAATCCTACAAAGGAGTAAAATAAGCAAAACAACAGAAGAAGAAAATGTCCGTATCAGAGCGAGATGTTTGATGATGATTCGTGGGTCTAAAATCCACGCCTGCCACTCTGCTTTCAGGCCGGTCTCACAGTGCGTGCGGTGCAGAAGTACCTCCTGGGCACCGACATGAGCCTGTTCACCTCAGAGCACATGGACGGCGGCGGTGGCGGCGGTGGCGGCGGCGGCGGCGCCCCCACCCAACCCTTACCCTCCAACTCACCAGGAGGGGGCACCACCGAGTTAACAGAAACCTACCAGAACCCGCCGTTTACAGAGAACAACACGGCGCCGACGTACCAGGTTCCAATTTATTAGACCAGACTGATAAAACTGCTCTGAGGTCAGTTAGCAAAAATCTGCTATCTTTTGTTTCCTCCTCTTGTTGTTCACGTGAACATTCCAGCTTTGTCTGCACTTTTCTAGACGTACTTTCACGCAGATGACATTCCTCGGGTTAGGATTCAACTAAACAAAAACAAACAAGAGGAAGAATCACAGAAGATGAGAGCGTTTTGCAGTATTCCTATAAGTACTAAGTATGACGGACCACCGCGTTCAAGTCCGATTTGCTTTTCCTCCCCTTGCTGCAGTCAAACAGCGATCTCATGTATTGAATCTCCGCATGTTGTCCAAGTGTAGACTTAGCGACTCAAGTGCCATACTGTACTGACAGTGACTTCATTTCCAAAAAAAAAACCACACAAAAAAAATACTTCATTACCACAATGTTCTTGTGACCAAGTGCAATATCTTCCATTCTCATGCAGGTTGATGTGTACTACTGTACTGTACTTTGGTGTATGTAGACTTCCTGTGGATGTAGAAAGTGAAAGCAACCCTTGGAAAAAAAGTAAAAAATATATATAGTACATATAGTATATCTGTATATTTTATTCCAAACTTTCTTCCACTTGTACAGGTTAGATATTAATATTCTTTGGGAAAAAGTAAAAAAAAAATGCATATTATATTTTCCCCGAGGTTATATGCCAATAATGACAATAATATGTGTTATTATTAATAATAATTGTTAGCTCTTTTTAGTATTATTGCTTATTTATTTTTATTTTATTATTGCTTTTTTTATTATATGCTTATTTATATTTACTATTATTAATAATAATACTAATGATGATCTATCAACACGTGTTTAATGGAAATATATGAAATATTTATTTTTTTATTGTATTTTTCCCGTAACATTTGTCGCTTGTCTAAGTTATAGGCCACATTATTATTTAAAAATGATGAAAATATTCTTTATTGCTACAAGTCATCAATTACTAGTTATTGGTAGTATTTATAATTATTATGATGGTTATTTGAATTTTTTGCTAATAATAATAATACTGATGATTGTACTATCAACACGTGTTTAAGGGAAATATATGTAATATTAATTTTGAATTTTTATCCCCAATAAATGTAGTCCAAAAAAATTAGAATTATATTTTTCCCCTGAAATGTGTTGAATGTAGGTTATAGGCCACATTATTATTATTAATAATAATAAAAAGGTAGTTATTAGTATTCATTATTATTACTTTTATTAATGCTGTCATTTATTTGTTTATTTTAATTTTTTTTATTTTATTTTTTATTGTATTTTTCCTATAACATTTGTCGCTTGTCTAAGTTATAGGCCACATTATTATTTAAAAATGAGGAAAATATTTATTATTTGCTACTAGTCATCTATTACTAGTTATTGTTATTATTTATAATTATTATGATGGTTATTTGAATTTTTTGGCAATAATAATAATACTGATGAACACGTGTTTAAGGGAAATATATGAAATATTTATTTTAAAATTTTCTCCCCAACAAATATAGTACAAAAAATGTACAAAAAATTTGTTAAATTATTATTATTAATAAAAAGGTAATTATTAGTATTCATTATTATTACTTTTTATTAATTTTGTCATTTATTTGTTTATTTTTATTTATTTTTATTATTTATTAGTGGTAGTAATAAAAGTGATATATAAATATATAATATAAATTATTTATATTTTCTCCCCCAACTGAATTTTCCAGGTTATATTTCACGATATTATTAGTAACGAATTAAAAATTTACTGTAGTCTAATTGTGGTGCTTTCACTTCCTATATCCACCCCATAGTAGCCCCCCCCCTCTTCCCCCCACCCGCCTCAAATGACACACACTTCTTCAGCTTTGAATTGTACTACTAACAAATCTCAGGCATATTTTGACTTGTCGATCCCCCTGGAATTCCAATCCAAGCTTTAACGTAAGAATTATTTATGATCCTGGTTGTTGGATGTAGCCGTCAATCAAACGCTAAATTGAAAACCAAATGTCGTGTCTAGGTTACATTTCTGTACCAGGGAATGTACGTTGTGTGTGTGATCTGAGACGGCGTCGGTTGTGTTTAGTTGACTTTTTGGAAGCTGCCAAACTGCCCTGTGTTCTGAACAATTTTTTCTTCTTTCTTTGAACGCATCACTGCTGTTGGCTTGATGATGTGGAGTGTGAGGTGAGGTGAGGTGAGGTGAGGTGAAAATGCCGAACTGATACCGTTTTGGCGGCTCAATGTAAGATGCTCTGCTGTTGCCGTGGCGACAAGGCCGGCGCGTAGGTGTATGGAGATAATCGCCATGACAGCCGTGTTGATGTGTAGCCTGTGTGTGTGATGTTTTTTTTGCACAAGTCAGTGCAACAAGTAACAGTGTGTGTGTGTGTGTGTGTGTGAATGTGTTTAATAATATTTTCTTGGTGCATTAAACTTATTTTTACAATAAGTTTTTTTTTTAATCATTTTCACTTTAAAGAATCAAGTATAGAACCAAATATATACGTTTAATTTCCCTGAGTCGATTTGCCTGTAATTCCTCATGTTTAACCCGTCGGCAACAGCGCCCTCTGCCGTACAGAGGTGGTACACACGCAGTGAGACGACTATAAAAATGCATGTTATTGTAAGACAGTCGTGATTAAAAAGCCATTAATGCAGCAAATTTGTTGTTTTAGTAGTTTTAACTAATAATGAAATTAAATGACGCTGATAAAAACACCTGTTCGATACCACAAAAAATAAAAATAGGCCTTCCGGTGAAACTCTTATTATTTCCTGTTATTGATACATACATGGTTGCTGTTCATGTCAAAGCAAATATAACTGCCAACTCAATACCGATGCATGTTTTTTTAATTGATTTCCAGCCGATTAGTTGACGTACTCGTCATTCTATAAGGAGGAACTCAATTGAAGAGCTAATGGAGGAAAGTGTGCCTGAGTGTGATTGATGCCGGGGTCAAGTTGTGTTGTTGTTGTTGTTCTCGGTGCTTCGCTCTCTTTCTCTCTCTTCAGTCAGTCATTGTGATAGATTTAAAATAATAATAAAAAAAACATTCTGTGTGTTTTGTGCACTGCTCTAGTGTTGGTTGATTGTACAAATCAGTATGTTCATTCAAGTAAATGGATCATGTGTGTGATGATGTCCGGGGGGGTCTGGATTGTCCTGTACTGCTTTAAAAAAATATATAACAATTAACAGAATGCACTCTTTATACAGTAATATCACTCATAAAGGGGGGCACTCAAATAAAAGTCTTCTGTGACTGTAGTTTTGTTGGACTGAGATAATAAAAGTGATGATATGTAGTCATTGTGAGGGTTCCAGTATAATTCTTTGCATGGATGTTACCATTTTTTCCCTCCCAGACAAATTAATGATAAAAACAATAAGCCCATAATAAACTAACAAGCAAGTGGATTTGATTTTTAGCGTGCTGCCCTTTTATGAAAATGCTAATTATCATTTGTCCTTGTTTTAGACTTCTTCTGTGTAAAAGAAATAAAACAAAAAAAACGATGTGTATAGACAAGTGTGTCACTGTCTATTTCCTGAATGTCTCTGGACTGCAGTCTGAACATCGCTCCCAATAAAAAAAACATGACATGTATTTTTGAGTGCGTTTCTTTTTTTTAGTTACAGATCGAACCTGGCCCTTTAAGAGAGAACTGCATTGTGGGAGTTGTGTGCTGTAGTTCTGTGGTTTGGCACGTGGACTCGCCTGTCTGCACTACTTACTAGCCGTGTGGCCACGCTCTTTTGTGCCTGTTCAGCCTCTGTACTAAATTTTGGAGATAGCTGAACAAGGGAAGAAAAGCACACTGGGATAATACGTCAAAGTGTTAATTTTGGATGTCTGAGACACACGTAAATAAAACAGTAGACATTTTAAGTAGTGGGACCTAGCGAAAAACCGCACAAGGTGAACCTTGGTTCCCTTTACCCTTCCACAAGCTCATTGATTGGCTGAGACTATCTTTGGTAGCGTGTGATTGGTCGTCCGTGCTGTCACTCCATACGCATACGTGTTTAGCTAGTTGACCAGGATTTCCTGCTTTCTCGGTCACAAACTACACATTGGACGCTTGTTATACCTGGTCAATGGATTTGAGTATCATTAAACAGACAAAAATGTTGAGTCTGTACCCGAGTTAAGTTGATCACGGGGGTAGTTTACTAACAAAGACGCTGCCTACTCGCTTCGTTTCCCTGTCAAACAACATTAAAGACAAAACAGCATTCTTCCGGCCTTCACAATAAAAACACTACGCGTTTGTCAGACGGCATATTAACAAAATAAAGGTCTTGGTCCTGAGAGAAGATGAAACACATCAACACGCCCACCAGCACAAAGGCGCTCAAACAATGGCCAGAAAAGGAGAGTTGCGCGTATGAGTGCTGCTCAAGTGTTTATTTGCTGTAAGTACACATATGTACATGCATTTAAACCTAGTAGGCTGAAATACAAATGTGCTTTGTGTATTAAATTGAAACAAAGAATCAACAATCGGAAACCATTTCATGATTAATTGTATTTTGTTCCTGTTTAAAAGAGAAATACAGTATTGTGTGACTTCATCGATATTGTGGTGAAGTGTTTTGAAACAACAAAAGAAAATGTAAATTGAAAATTAATAAGTATATCTGTTTTGCATGCAGCTCAACAGCTACACTTCCACAGTGTAAAATCATTTCAATTTGAACTGAAAATTCGTTCAAGTTGTTCCAAAATTTTGCACCCTGCAGCTCATCACGGGACTCAAACCGTCAACTTTGAAATGTTACCTAAATGAAAAAAAACTTCAAGAGCAATGGATTGTTCAAGTAGGTTGTGATATTTATAAATAAATCAAGTTGCATCGGAATTGCCCTCATCTCAGCTCGTCAGGAAATACTTTCCACTAAGCCCCGCCTTCGCCGTCTTCTGGCGTGCGTGGGTGGGGTCCACAAGAAAGCGACAGCCGTCCTCCACGCCGGGAGCTGCTGATGAGATCCGACAACAGAGCGCTCGACGGAGTCGGTGGCTAGCTGATAATTTGGCTGATGGACTGCAAGGAAGGGAACTCCTCGTTCTCCGTCATGTGCAGCGTTTTGTGAGAGTTGAAGTCCTTGGGGGCCAGAACCTGTCTGCACGTGGGGCAGACCTGACAGTCCAGGTCAACGGCGGCGTTGGCGTTAGCCTGCGTGCTGGCGGGGGTCTGCCAGGCGTTCTTTTTGTTCTTGTTCCTCTTGCCTCCTCCCGCCCCCGACTGCTTCTCCTGAGCCTTGCAGTCCCCGTGAGCCGTGAGGAGCTCCTGCTGCTTGGTGGTGTCCGGCAGCAGCACCAGGAGCTCGTTGAAGATGCGGTTGAAGTCGTCGCCGAGCAGGTCCTTGCAGCTGCGGTGGTAGTGGGCTGCTGATAAGACCCCCTGCAAGCACGCCGACGGTGTCAGGGGATGCGTGATGAATAAATAAATACGTGCTAAACGTATGCGGCATAACAGAGGAACCTTTGCAGGTCCAGAGCCGGAGCTTTCATAACACATTTATTTACTTTTAACGTACGCACAAATGTTAAAAAAAAATTTAACCACTAGTCTGAATAAAAGTGTGAGACACAAATATATATAAATATAAAATATATAATGTAATATATATATAATATATTAAATATATCATAATATAATAATAATATATAAATAATAATAATAATATAATATATATATAAAAAATATATATAAATATACGACATAACATTAACTCTCAAAGAAGTTAGTGGCTATTATTCGTATAATAATATATGAATAATAATAATATAATATATTAAAAAATATATATAAAAATACAACATAACATTAACTCTCTAAGAGGTTAGTGGCTATTATTCGTAACATAGAAAAAATGAAACATGTACTCACCATTCAATTCGATGACGAGTAAACAAATACGAGGAAATGGGAAATGGAGAGGCGGGATTACCGTTGAAGTAGGAGTGGTTTCCGATCACTTTGCCGTGTCGCTTCCACTAGCGTTTTTTTTTTTTTTTGCCGTCACCCATATCACCCTTTCCCACGTTCCCATTTAGCTATGAATTTTATTACCGTTTCTGTCGTCGTCACGTTTATCCTGTACTCTACCATCACCTTTAACCTTCTGTGGCGGCATTTGAAGGCTTACAAAAAAAAGCCAAAGAAAAAGTAAAAGTTGCTATTGAGTATTTGTCTGGTTGTGACAGCGTTAGAAGTACCTGTCTGAATTGGGCGGAGTAGCTTTTGAACCGATTGAACTTGGACTCGTCGTCGTGGAGGTACTTCTTGATGGACTGGATCAGCTCCAGGTTCCTCTGATGGAAGTCCTCCGGCACCAGGTAACCACTGTCTGGAGCTTTGGGGGCTCTGCGAGGGAGGGAGGAACCAGAACCCAAAGCGGTTTAGAGCGCATCCGTGATCTCGGATGTCTCGGAAGTGGCGGTGGGCTTACAGGTTGACCGCCAGGGGAGGGGTCTCCACCACGTTGCTGTTGAGGGGGATCCCGGTGAAGCCGGGCGGGGGTTTTGTGGCAAGGAGCCCCAGGCCAGGTGGAGGTGGCGGCATTGTGGAGGACGGAGGAGGAGTTGAGGACTTGGTTGGGAAGGAAGTCTTGAACCCTGCGTGGCAAAACGATAATGAGCTAACATGGCGTGTACATAAATGCAGTATTGATCATAATACTTTGTATTTGCTACTTAGGGTGGCATATAGTAACTAAAGAATGTGAAAGTGTAACTGTTATTTTCTTAGTTGACGACCGTAGATCCCAGATACTAACCTATACACTTCCCATGATGCTTAGAGTGCAGATTCAGGAAGTTGTGAGGTGGACGCTAATATCACGTTTTAATAATAATAATACATTTTATTTGTATAGCGCCTTTCAGAGTACTCAAAGACGCTTTACAGTGAAGAAAAAAGAAATAAAAAATAGAGTAGTAAAAAAAAAACAGAGTAAACGATGCATTAAAATACAATATCCATACATTCATTCAGAGCTAAAAACAAGGCTAAAGGCAGGGCGGGGGCGTGGCAGTCAGGTATAAAAAGTTAGACATTAAAAACGGATTTAAAAAGATGGTTTTGATTTGTTTTTTTGAAAGAGTTCCAGAGAGCGGGGGCAGCGATGGAGAAGGCTCGGTCTCCCCAGGTTCGGGTTTTGATCTGACAAATATTAAGTATGTTTGATCAAGCGTAGAAGCTCTGCTTGGATGGCGGCGTGGAGGTACGACGCCGACACAAGTCATTTACGGTTACGTTGTTACCAAATGAATATGAACCAAACCATCAGTTCTGTGGTCTCATAGAGTCCATTGTTGCTAATGCTAGTTGGAAGATTTAAGGTAGGCCAATGGAATCAAACAATACAGTACCTGGAGGTGGTTTCTTAGTCATGAGGGCGGGGAAGTCCTCGTCTTGTTCAACCGGAGCATCTTCCTTAGGATGAGGCGATGTGGCGACCGTCTCTTTGCTAACGACGGGTGGTGATGTTTCATGAAAGCCGTTAACCAATCGACTTTGGCCAACCGCAACGGCGTTGGAAGGTTTGCTCCTGGTTCTCTCAGGAACGTTCTCCTTTTGAACAGCGGTTTCCGCTGACTGTGTCCTTGCAGGCGCTTGAGTCCCCGATGGCGAGGCGTTAGATGGTGCAGATGTGTTCTTTTGTTTTTTCTTTTTGCTGGCTCTAGAGGCGGGCAGGTCGGCGTTGGGCGCCGGGGGTGGCGGCGAGGTAATGGGGGTAGCTTTGCCATCGCATCCTTTGACTGTAAGCAGAGATGAGATGTCCAACATGGTGGGCACGGAGCGGAACTCCTGCCGCGTCATTCCCGCGCCGTCGTCGTCGGAGGAGGAAGGAGGCGAGCGTGCGGATGCGGCCTTGCCGTTCTCGCCTACTTTCTTCTTTCTCCTTGAAGACGAAGAGCTTGAGGAGGTGAGGGGCTGGGGGCCGGACGGTGCGGAGGAGAGTTGAGGCGGGGGTCGAGTCGAAGGAGGTGGCTGAGCAGCTTGCCGAGCCGGAGCGGCGGGAGTGGACCAGGCCGAGTTAGACCCGGCTGCGGATTTGAGGGGGCGGACTTTGGACACGAGGGCGGGGAAATCCTCCTCTTGAAAAGACGACTTCTTCCTGGGCTGGGCGGGGTAAGACGGCGTCATGGGGGCTGGAACGTTAACTACCGAGAGGCTGGGGAAGTCGTCCTCCTTCAGAGTCCGTGGAGCTGGTGGAACCGCTGGTGGAGCCGACTTTACCCTGGTCATGTGACATAAAAGAAGAACTGTAAACCCGAGATTGATAAAAGGGTTTAAAGTCCGTGTGCTGTGTGACGTTATGTTACATGGCGGCTGGAGCTGTGGCGCCCAAAGCTGGAAAGTCATCTTCATCTCTCGGATTTGAGCTCTTCATGGTCTTCACTGCAAAATAAAAACAAATAAAAGTCTCATATAAAAGATGTCATACCATTTTCAAGGACAATTTCATCGATAATTCGAGTACTAAAGCAAGTATTTTCAAGACAACAAACTACCGGAACTACCTCCTACCTGGAGGTTTTCCTGTCGGTTTAATGGGTCCGGTTCTGGCCTCGTCCGATTCCGTTCTCTCTTCCCTGTGCGGTTTGGGAGCGCTCCTCTCCAGTGCAGCCGCTCTGTCTTCTTGTCGACGCATGGCCATAGACGCCCTCATTGCAGCAGCCACCTCCCTGTCCTCTTCCTCCCTGCACAGGTGGGTAAACAAACATTTGAATCTGGACATGCGGCTCGACGGCAACGCAATAGAAGATACATAAAGTGAAGCTTAAATCAGATCGGGTCATTACTTAAAATGTTTGTGTGGATTCAACGCATGGGTTTGCTGTATGGGTTCGTGTCTGGAGAGGCACGAGTCAGGCATACACATATGACACCTTTAGGTCCATTAGAAAATTTCATTGTATTTCATCAGGAAGCGTTTTTATAAAAAAAAAAAAAAAAAAAAAACTTGTTTATTAAAAAAAAAAAAATTTCATGTAAAAAAAAAAAAAAAAAAAAATGTTATGATAATGGTTTAATTTCATTTGAACATGCATCAGATTACAATTGAATGCATCCCATAATCAGTTCACAGTTCCACATGTCCAAAAGGAGTAGGAAGAAGCAAAGCTTATTAAATCCTACCCCTCCATCTGGTACTTTTACAATCAGTAACTGTTACATTTGTTCACTTCCTGCTTTCCTAATATAGTTAAATTTTTTTTTTGTTTGTTTTTTATGTTTTATTTTATTTTTGTCACGCACCGAAGTACGAGGTGATATGACCATACAATGACATCATCGATCATAATCGGTTTACAGTCAGCTATGATCACAGTCCATACATGATATGTTCCGTGCATGTGTTTGTTCTGCAAAAGTGCTGCAAATCATTAAATTTTGTTCACTTCCTGCTCTCCTTATTTAATTTTAATTTATTTTAATTTAAATTTTTTAGACTTAATTTTATAAATTTTTATTATTTTTTTTTTGTCACATACCGAAGTACGAGGTGATATGAGCATCCAATGACATAATGGGTACCATAGTAAGTGTCAATATAGTGATATATATAGCATTTAGTTCTTCCCTGAGATCATATTTCTCCTCTATTGTAGACGAGGCCCAGTAGTATGAATATTTTATGTTGTGATTATTTTTGTGTGTTTCCTCCGGAAGGCCCGCCATCGGTAACAAGCCTGAAGGAGCCCGACAACTCACCGAGAGTACCGCCAGCTCTTCTGTCCGGCTTGGGGTCGTCCTCTCCCTCCTCGATTGTGACGCATCTCCTCATAGTCGTCACCGGTGACCAGACCTGGGAGATAAACGCAGATGAAGACATCCATGACTTCGACTTGTGCTCTGAACTACAGAAGCATCTGTTGCATGATGCGAGTCTGGGGAGGGCCGCCGACCTTCGTTTCTCCTCTGCTGTTGTCGAGGAGCCAAGGTGAACTGCAGGTCGATGTGGCGGTTTTGTCGGGCCTCGGCTCGGCTCTTGCTGTGCGCCGAGGCCTTGTGCGCCTTGTAGTCGATCTCGGTGCGGAAAGCGTGCGTGAACTGCTCGGTGGCGCAGAGGCCTTCCTCGCACAGGTAGTGGCTTTCCCGGAAGTGCTCGCTCAAGTACTGGTAGTCGCTGCGGGAAAACAATGCGTTTGAAAACTTTGTGACGGAACGCAACCGGCAACAAAGATGCAAAGTTCAAGGACGGCTGGTTGCCGTCGTTACCTGTAATATTCCTGGGAGCCGTCGGCGTCACAGAAGTGGCAGAAGTAGTGGTCCTTTCTCAAGTGTTTGAGAAGCTCGTCGTTGTCCAGGTAACGGTCGTCGCAGAACTTGCAGAGCGGGTGTCCTCGGTGGCTGGTGTCGTCCGGGTCCCCGTGCGCTCGATGGCGTGCCAGTTCCTTGCGGTTGTACCACTTCCGCTCGTGGGAGAAGATCTAGGGTTGATTTTCAGTCATCACTGCGAGCTTATTGCGCTTTCACACCGGGCTAGCTAATGCACATGCGGTTCAAGTACGTGGAAATCAATCTGTATAAACAACCACAATGTATCCCCGCTGGGCATCTTTAAGATGCTTTTAAATCAAATCCAATGCCTTCAAGAATAACAATACCTTTAGATGCTTGGTGCAGAGCTTGCAGCAGAAGAGTTCATGCTGCTTCCTCATGTGCTGCTCCAGCTCCACAAACTTGGAGAAGATCTTGGCCTCTGTACAGCAGGGACACTGGGGCAACAGCAGGTGCCTGATGAAGCACACAACCACAAAAAGGTGAACAAATCCCGTATTCGTCACATGACATCTGATAAGGAATGACGTCTTGGGAATATTACATATATACATGAACTGCATGAGATTAAATGGTAAGAGTAAAATTTCATTTGAACATGCATCAGATTACAATTGAATGCATCCCATAATCAGTTCATAGTTCCACATGTCCAAAAAGAGTAGGAAGAAGCAAAGCTTATGAAATCCTACCCCTCCATCTGGTACTTTTACAATCAGTAACTGTTACATTTGTTCACTTCCTGCTTTTTTAATATAATTTAAATTTATTTAATTTTAATTTTATTTTTTACTTTCATTAATTATTATTATAATATTATATATTAAATTATATTATTTTATTTATTTTATTAATTATTATTTATTTGTCCACACAATAAGTAAGATATGGTAGAACCAGAGAGCAATAAAGAGTGTGGAGTGATTTCTGATTGAGAACTAAATTTTGCTTTGTTCAATACTGAAATATTTCTGGCCACCTTATGTTGTATATTTGTAATATGAGGTTTCCGGCTCATATTTTCATCTATTGTGATCCCCAATGCTGCAAGTTCACGGAACAAAATGGAAGTCAGTCAGGATACCAGCGGGAGTCGAACCTCAGGGACGTCCGTTTTTAAAAAGACATGAGCCGGATGCCCTAAAGAAAGTAGGCTACCTTTTGAAGAGGTGGAATGAAAAGGTTAATTTTTCGCTGTTAAACAAATACTCATGTTAGCATAACGTACTGTAGGTCTGGCTCCCTTCATAGGCGGGCTAACCTCCAATTTGTTTCGTTAGGTTGCAGAATTTTTTGACATTTTTATTTGTTTATGACCTTGCAATATGTCCGTGATCGCAGCACTTTTAATTTGCAGATTTAGATTTCTGTATGTTTAGGATCATGTCTGTGTTTAAAGCGTTTGTTTGGGCAGCATTATTACTATAACAAAAGTACAACTGACCTGTACTTAGCATGGATCTTCTCATCTGCAAAATAAATGTCATGTTTCTTCTCACAGGGGAAGTGCTGGTGGGGCAGAGAGGAAAAGGCCCCTGCGGTCTTCACAAAAACCACCTGAGAACAACAACAACAATAACAGATGTAGAGTACTTGCAATGCATATCACACTACAGATATTGTGTAACAGTTGACATGGAAGATTCGCACTAATATTGTCCTGGTATTCCAGTCAAAGTGATATATATTCCAAATTTTGACTATAAAGCAAGCCTTATAGTGAAGGTTTTGGGGGTGACGTTATTATCCAGCCGGGTTGACAGACCAGACCGGCTTAAAGTCCATTGAAAGGACTGAATGGAGGGAGGGTAACTACACAACACGCTAAAACAGGCAGACACCAGTTATCCATTAACACCCGTACACACACACGTTAAAGTATATTTGCTGAAAAAGTGACAGCCAATATGAGCACCACTTCTTGGTCATAAAAAAATAATGAAACAAACAGTTAAGTCGCCCCATGAGATAAGAATGTAGCTACTTTAGACTGGTTGGTACCTCCACCACTAAAGTGGCTAGTTATAGTTAGCACGCTTGATAACGTCTATGACTTATGACTATTTATTTATTTTGAGATTTTTTATTCACTCACAACGACAATGGTTCATAATTCATTCAAATTAGAATTAAGTTACTATTAATGAGAAAAGGGGTTTCTTCTACTGGCACCCAGGACGTTACGGCCTAGCTGGCATTAACTGGTTGGGTCCTGGAGCCACAGTAGTTTCAGCAGCCGCACCTTGTCGAGCTCCTCCCGGCAGACGGCGCAGTACTTCTGCTCGCAGAGCACCCTCATTTTCGTGGAGCAACGGTAACACACCGGGTGGTCGCATTTTCCGAAAGCGAAGATATCCACTTCTTGGCAGCATAAAACGCAGTGCTTCTCCGTTTCTTTAGAGTTTGTTAAATCCATGGTCGAGTAAAAAAAAAAGCAAAAATTACCCAATGGGTCCAGCGGCTGCCTCTGTAGTGCTTACGTAATTGTGAAAGTCTGAGACACTGACGTGCCACGCCGCTAGTTACGCTAGATTTGTATGGCATGTGGATCGGAGCTGTCAATGCCCCAGGTGGTGCTGCGTTAGCCTATCGTGTCGCTTGTATATCTGCACACTCCACTTCCACGTGGGAGGCGTTCACGGAGTGGGGCTTTATCCGGGTTAAATCGTTGGCTTTTTTAAACAGTGCAAATAGAAACAAATGTGACGTTTTTGAAGCTACTCTATTTGTGGCAACAGATAATTTTAATATATTATGTAAAAAAAATGATCCGTTGACATGCATCAAAGGAGAGTTGATGTCTTTTATCAAGGTATTAACTAGACGATGGCAAAGTCAGATGACATGGCGGAAAGCTTTACGACTGAAGCAAAAAAAAAAAATTGGAAAGGCACCGCCAATGTCGAAATGCAGCAATTGTAGTTTGAGTAGCTGAAATGTAAAATTGATGTATGAATGGCCCCGAGTAAGATAGTGTTTATTTAAGTTTGTACTTAGGAAAATGGCTAAAAAGCGAACATTAGCATGAAACATCTAGTATAGTCACGAAAATGCTACTATGCTAACGTTAATGCGCAAATAACATAACAGTACATATTTATAAGTTTATATTCATAAAAACGGCCACAATGTCCCTATACCAATGTTAGCAATGAAAAACCGAGCATGACAAAGCTAAATGTCTGCCAAGGTTAACTAATGAAAACGGCTAAAAATGCTAATGTTAGCATGCTAACGTTAGCTTCACTTATTAGCTCGTATAAGAATTTGATGTGTGGGGTAACACTGGCATCAGCGACAAAACAAAACCTAATAAATTAATTTTGCTTTAAAAATATTTTTTGATTTGTACTTTTCAAAATATAAAAATACTATTAAAAAAACATGCCAAACAACCATATTTCAAATACAGTCATCTTGTGGCATTAATAAAAACTACATCAATTGGTTGCCTACAGCCACAACTGTTAAAGACTAGTGTTGTTGTTAAAGACCACCCGCCCAGCGACTATTGGAGACTTTGAATAGAGGAATTTACTGTATGTATTGGAATATATACATACTGTATTACAATATTATACAATATGTATCATATACATACAGTATATACTGTATAAACTTCAACTTTGCAGGGATTGGTACAGAGTTGTGATAAATTAAGGATTAAAATAGTAATAATTATCAGCAGTTCAAAATAAATAAATGGAGATAGACAAAAAAGATGAAATAAGACCGTCGCTTATTAACACACAAGTACCGATTGTCCACAAGTTTGTTGTCATTTGTTGTGCTTGCTCAGTCCCATGACTCTGAAGGTGCAGCTGGCAATCTTCTCATAGAGAAGGAACATGAGGGCCGCCGTCAGCACCGTCTGCATCAACTTGGCCTCCAGGCCTTTGAACAGACCCAAAATACCCAATTTCCTACACAAGAAAGCACATATGAAATATGTTGCTCGCTAATAAGTGGGAGTAGTATTCTGCAATGTCATCAAGACTAATCATTTCCTGGAAAATAATCACTCAATCCAAGTAGTCAGTTTGTTATGCTAGCTGTGGATAAGCAAGCCACTTGGAAACAGAAATGGACCCACCTGACTCGGTTGACTAGTACAGACTTGACTGTTATTAAGCTGCACATCAGCGTCGACTTGTTTGCTGACTTGTTGAACTGACCAAACTGTGGAAAATTAAAAATAAACAAACGCACCTGTCATCTGCTAAATTGACACGTTAATAAAAACTACAATGTAGGATTTTAATAGCTGTGGAAAATCAACGTGTACAAATAAGCACAAGAAATCAAATAAAACCGTACCCTGAGAATAGACTGGATGGTCTGCAGTGGGTAGGTCACAATAGTGGCGACCGTTTTGGCGACCGCACTAATCACGAAAACCTCCAAAGACAACAGCTGAGGAGACATAGAGAAATAGGCAGAAAAGTTGTTTTGCATGACACAATCCTTGAGTTCATTATGCAGTTTTAAAAAATATATATTTACAGTGGTCCCTCGCCACTTAGTGCTTCCATTTTTGCTTTGTCACGCTATCACGTTTTTCAATGTAGAATAATGACTAAATCATCGCTGTTGTGTGGTTGGATACGGTCCATTACTAGTAAAAAATAAATTAAAAAGCACAATTAAGCAATCTTTACACACGTTTGACCTAAAGTAAGCATGCTCAGGCATGACGATGGCTAAATGAATTAAATACAAATACAAGGCACGGAGAAGACGCATTCAAAGACGTCATATGTAGTATTCTACACTGGTCACTAGGTGGCAGTAATGTTACATTAAGTAGAAAAGGACCAACAACAAGGAAGTCTCCCAATTCATCCATTTTCCGTGGAGCCTATCCCAGCTGCCAGCCAACTGTAGGGCACATATACACAAACAACCATTCTGTATTAGTCTAATTTCCTTTTATAAATGCCCACTATATTGGGTAACACAAGTGTAAAAGTGACTATAGGGGTGTTATTTCACATCTAGAGGCCTCTAATAATGCTCAAAAACTGTACTTAGAAGGTCGTAAACAGGTTTCTCGATGCTCTAACTACACAAATAGTCGATTTATAAATAAGCTTCCACAGTTTGAGCATAGAAAACCTGTTAGCCACCTTCAAAACACAGCTTTTAGCATTATAAGAGCCTTCTAGACATAAAATAACACCCCTATAGTCACCTTTACACCCCTATTTCTTAATATGGTAGCTAGAATCAGAGAAAATAAGCCATTTAAGACAAATAAAACTCATGTTTGTGTTGCAAATAATGTCTTCCAGACGTTTGGACGCAAGGGGGTTCAGAGTTGAGGGTTAGCTGGATTACGGCCACAAAAATGGCTAGTGTTGTTATTAGTATCATGTTGTTATTGTATTGTTGCTAAACATTGCACTTTAATACTATAAAAATAAGAAGAGAGAAGCGATACAGGCAAAGAATAGCTTAGCTTAAGGAAATGTTCTCTTTGTGGATTTGAATTTTAGATGTACAGAATCCAGGTGGTCTGAAGTTCTACATGCAAATGAGCAAAAAAAAAAAAAAGCTGTCTAACTAATTTAGTGCTTTAATAATGTAATTAGCCATGACTGATGCACTAAACCGGAAGGGATTTTGAGCAGACGTGCTCCCGACATTCCCCTCGACGTCCGCTTAATCCGCACATTGAATCATGTGAGCGGAATTACCAAGGCTCATTTGCCAGGTCCTGATAACGAAGTCGTCTCCTTGTTCCGACACCGCGAAGCAAAAAGGTGCAATGCTTGAACGCAAGCAGTGCTGCTGATTGATTGCTAAGCATTTGCCTCACCTCCCTGGGAACTCCTCTCCTCAGCTGCCTCTTCAGACCTTCATAGATCATGAACTGGATGGCAGGGTTGAGTACCAGCAGCAGGGAGGGGAAGGTGCCGTTCCACAGCGCTCCCACACCCTCGTCGCGGACGATCTGCACAAAAGCATCTGCAACGACAAAAAAATGTGGGTTAAAAAAAACGATGAATAATCAGCGTGAAGAAATATGACTGAAGATTTTTGTTTACCCCAAATGCCACGGTAGTTGGTGGGCCGGATGTCGGTGTTGTGGAACTTGGAGCCCTGCAGCTTCAGTCGGGTGTTGACTACCCACAGTGGAGTGGTCACCAGTACATTTACAACACCTTAAGAAGACAAATGAGAACTATTTCCTCAAAAATGAAGACTGTCCTCAAGACTGTGGGGACTAAGCCGCTGCTTTGTTCAGTGGAGATTAAATGGTTGAATCCACTCATCCACTAGGAAGTAGAATTCCTTATTTATAAGTCAAATATTTCCACAGTTTGAGCATAGGAAAACCTGTTTACCACCTTCAAAACACAGCTTTTAGCATCATAAGAGCCTTCTAGACATAAAATAACACCCCTATAGTCACCTTTACACCCCTATTTCTTAATATGGTAGCTAGAATCAGAGAAAATAAGCCATTTAAGATAAATAAAACTCATGTTTGTGTTGCAAAATAATGTCTTCCAGACATTTGGACGCAAGGGGTTCAAGAATTGAGGTTTAGCTGAATTACGGCCACAAAAATCGCCAGTGTTGTTATTTCACGAGGGGTGCTGGAGCCTATCCCGGCTGTCTTCGGGGCGAGAGGCGGGGTACACCCTGGACTGGTGGCCAGCCAATCACAGGGCACATATAGACAAACAACCATTCACACTCACATTCATACCTATGGACAATTTGGAGTCGCTAATTAACCTAGCATGTTTTTTGGAACGTGGGAGGAAACCGGAGTACCCAGAGAAAACCCACGCATGCATGGGGAGAACATGCAAACTCCACACAGAGATGGCCGAGGGTGGGGAAAGACAAAATAAGAAGCCAAAAAGTTACCACTTCCACACAAAATAGGAGGAGAATTAATTCATTCATTTTATACCTCTTATCCTCACAAGGGTCACAAGGGTGCTGGAGCCTATCCCAGCTGTCTTCAGGCGAGAGGCGGTGTACACCCTGGACTGGTCACCAGCCAATCACAGGGCACATATAGACAAACAACCATTCACACTCACATTCATACCTATGGACAATTTGCAGTCGCCAATTAACCTAGCATGTTTTTGGAATGTGGGAGGAAACCGGAGTACCCGGAGAAAACCCACGCATGCACGGGGTAAACATGCAAACGCCACACAGAGAAGGTGGGATTGAACTCGGGTCTCTTAACTGTGAGGTCTGCACGCTAACCACTCAACCGCCGTGCAGCCTCTGTTCTTATATACGTACTTTCGGTATTTCTGTTAGTTTGATTGATTAAGCAAAAGTACCTGCGGCGATGCCAACAAGCAAGTCAACACGAGAAGCTGACTGATGTTCCTTCAACCAGCTGGCCTTCAAAGTGTGGAAGCAGTAGAAGTAGACGAAGTTGGAGCAGCACAGGCTGCAGATGACGGGGAACCAGCCTCTGTATGGAGCCAGTCTGTAGCCACAGGAACATAACAGGAACATCATCACATCTTCTTCAAGAGGACATAGTACAACTTTAAAGCTTTAAAGACAAGTCTTTAAGCAAAACCACATGTTAATCCTGATTTTATCCTTGATTATTGAGCTAAAATTCTACCCTGGAAATGATAATTAGCTAACTATGGCTGAAAAGGGGTTGTGCTTCCATAAAGTCACTCACAGTCCTTCCTCCTTGATGATTTCTGCCAATATGGCGGGAGTGGATTTGGCCCTCCTCTTTTCGTCCACTGCAACCCAAATAAAAAACACATTATCTCAACATTACGGAAGAACTGCTGCACAGCAGAGTCTTACCTTGAAGCCTCAGTCTGGCAGTGTCCAAGGGGAAGAATACTGTCATGGCAGTCACGCTTCCCTAAAACAACTACTGTTAGCATCGACGGGAAGCATTTAAAGTGACCTACAAGCTAACTGACAAGTCAACAGGAACTCTAACTGTATGCTAATAATGTGTAATAATCATACTAGTCATTTTGTTTAGCTAACTTACCATTGCTCCGGACACAGCATGCACCAAACTCTCATACGATAAAACCTCGAAAGCCATTTTCACGAAAATATAATTTAACCAAAAAAGGAATTTGTTTTAACTTGTTAGACTGGAACAGAGATAGTTTACATATCCTCGTGAAGCAGACAAACTTCCTGCTTCCTGTGCAGTCATTGCGCGGTATAGCATTAGAATGATGCATTATGGGTAATGTAGTGCAATATGTCGGCAGCAACTATTCACAATGCATTAGTAATTAATGTAGGCCAATTCTCTTATATATAGTGACGATATTGAAAGTAAAAAAGCGAAATACGTATTAAAGGGATACAAATGAGTTGACTCCGTTGTCGCATTCATAGTTTATTTCGAGCATGTTTAAAAAAAACGTAATTTTGTTTTAACCTGACTGCACAGTAAATGACATTTACGGCGCCCCCTGTTGGTTGTGCCCCAAATGCGTTGGAAGACATGCTAGTTTACAGGTAATCCTGATTTTTTTAATAATGATTAGACAAATGTTCAATGACTTATTACTTACCTGTGTCTCCAGACTGTGACGTGCTAACCACAAGTCACCGTGCAGCATAGCAAAAAATAAAAATAATAAAATAATAAAAATAAACGACTAATCTGCAGCCCATTCTCTCAGCCACTCCTCACACTGCCTCCTCTGCTCCTCACTCTCCTGTTTCCTACTTTGGTTTCTCTTCTTCTCCTTCAGTCTTTCTCTCTCCCGTTCTTTGGTTCGTCTTTGCTCCTCTACCCTGTGCTCCAGGAGGGCGTCCACGGTGGCTTTCAGGGGTCGTAAACTGCGCTGCGGAAGCCATTTGGGGTCCACAGATGAGACAAAGGGGTCGCCCGCGCACACGAGCAGGGGGTCTGGGTCCAAAGGGATGTGGAGGAGGTAGGCGTGCAGCATCATGCGGAATGGGGTGTCATCTGCTCCTGAGCTATAGGTGAAGTCGCCGACGATGGGGTGGCCTACCGCGCTGCAGTGGACCCTTAGCTGGTGGGTTCGGCCTGGGGCACGTATACAGTGATGAGATCACAGACAAAGGAAGATGCGTTGGGGTGTGTTTACCTGTGAGAGGCTGCAGGAGAACCTTGGTGACTGGATCTCCGTCATATAGGCCATACTCCAACACCGTCAGCTCAGTCTGGGATGGTTTGGCATTCTCACAACCTGAGAAGACCGAGGCAAGGGACAAGCTCCTGTTTATGTGGGAAATAGTGACATCTAGTGGAGAGATTAAGAATTGCAACAACAATTGTCTATGTACAGTATATGCCATTTTTGTTCTCATTAGGGTCTTGGGTGAACTTTACTATTTGTTTATTATGTGTTTACCATTTATTTAATTTTACTAGTATTTTTAGGGGGGTTATTATCTAGTCTTCTATTTTCTGCAGTATTTTTTTTACATTTAATAGAATTTTGTTTAAAATATAAAGCCTAATGTGTGTCCATTTTGCCATGTTATAAATAATAATAATAATAATAAAAATAATATGTATATGTACTTCATTGCATACCGTCTGTTCCCTCAATACACATCATATGCGCTTTGCCCTCTGATGTGTTCTTGCCGATGGAAAAGTCCAACGTTTTTGTCTCTTCTTCTACCCAGCCACGGATCTGCAAAGCAAAACAAATATGCATACAAAATGATGTGATATGAGAGCGTGTATCACTGTTGATATACCAGAGCGATATAGGCCTTGGTGACGGTGCGCTCCTTGAAGCAGCGGTACGCCTGACCAGCAGCGGCTTTATTGAGGGCAACGCAGAGGGCGCCACTGGTGGAGAAATCCAACTGGTGACAGAACCTTCAATACATAAATTAATACCTTTAATTACTGGTGATTACATTCTTCATCATTACCTTACTAACGCGCACCTGAATCCGTAATATGTGCCGGGGTCCGCCAGTTCAGGGAAGCGATGTCGGAGTTGGGCCTGCACTGTGTTTTTTTCATACCACATTTTGCTGTCAATGCGGACGTCCCAATGCTTGTCCACCACGATGTAATCATCATTCTGGAAGAGAACGCTAAGCCTCTCCACGCTGGCTGGATCAGTCGTCATTATGATCGGGCATCAAGGAACACGCCTAATCATGAAAAAGACAACTCTTTATTATAATAACTTCATTATTATTATTATTTGTACACCGCCACATGTACTACTATGGCATAAAGTCTATATTGCTGGCAACACAAGTCAAATCTGTGATTTGATGATGGTGGTGCATACAGCATGAACACACTGCGGTTCAGGGAAACATGAATTCTAACATATCTGTGACATTTTCAAGCAGAATTCCCTCGGGGTGTAAATCAGTTTTCCAAGACGATAACGAGCTTACTGCTATACAAGTTTAATTTCTACACTACTTTGAGAATATATAATATAATAGTTGCTGACATTAGAGCTATTATTCACAGCTTTCCACCGCGAGCTATTGGTTCCACATTACACGAAATAGCATGAAAATCAAGCACAGTAAATGCGTGGCATATTGTTTCCACAAACGTCACTATCAGTCTTATATTGTCTTATCAACATTCCTCTCTGGCTTATAGAAACGTTTGTTTTCCTTGGGCTTTTTCTTATTTTGGAATAGCAAAGCATATCTTTCCAACATACCCAAAGTCGACAACCTATGACGCCATGTTGTTGTTGCTGTTCTTCCTCGCGCTTTAAATGGCGCCAACCAACAATAGCGATGCGTGGCGCCCTCTGCGGCAGTAAAAGGTATTGCCGTTGTCATATTCTAATAATACAAGACGCTAAGGCTCAGTTTTGATTGACAGTGGCAAAATAGTGTTGCTTTAACAACACATTTATGATTGTGAAGGTAATTCTCACCATTCTAAGCTACCTCTAAAATGATAATGACATTTTTAATTACATAATATTACATAATTTTGTATATAACAGCCTCTTCTGTCACATAAGTGAATTTCAAATACAGTAAATGCCAGTAAATACAGTAAATCAGCCTTATATTATCTTATCGACATTCATCTCTAGCTTATAGAAATGTTTGTTTTCCTTCGGCTTTTTCTTATTTTGGAATAACAAAGCATATCTTTTCCAACATACCAAAATTCGACAACATATGACGCCATGTTCCTTTTGCTGTTCTTCCTCGTGTCGTGGCTTAAAGGGCGCCAACCAACAAGAGTGATGTGTAGCGCCCTCTACGGCAGTGGAAGGTATTGCCGTTGTCATATTCTAATAATACAAGACGCTAAGGCTCAGTTTTGATTGACAGTGGCAAAATAATGTTGCTTTAACAACACATTTATGATTGTGACAGTAATTCTCATCATACTAAAATGCCAATTACATTTTTAATTATATAATATTACATAATGTTGTATATAACAGCATCTTCTGTCACACAGGTGAATTTCAAATCCAATGGCATTAATTTCAAGGTTATTTACCTTTATTTATTTCATTCACCAATTGATTGTGACTTCCATAATCCCTCACCTCCAACTCACCTCTGATAGGAGTCAGCCAGCCTTGATGAGGCACCAGCGTCGCAGATGGTTCCAGTATCTACACAGATCTAACATCAACGTGATGATTGTTTTATTGGAACATATTGTACTCTCGGAGGATAATCCTCTTCACACTGTACGACTGTGTTATCAAGAATGGCTGATTTATAATGTGCAATGTGTCTCGGAAAGTAATTGGTGCATAACAGGTCAGAGGAAATTAATGCAATAAGCTGAATGGTGTTCTGGGAACACACACACACACACACACACACAAAAGTACACGTGACATAAGACGTTCATGCGTGCTGATCCTTTTTACCTGCCAGTAGTACCGTTTCCTGCTTGGGGAGAGACCATTAGAAGAGCTTTTATCTATTTTTTGCGCTTTGATGCTACCTGGTCTGTGGCGATTTATTTTATGCACATAATTGCCATCTTTGATTTATAGCATGCAAAACAAGTCCTTCCTGCAGGCGCGCTGCGAGGAGCCTATAATGACTTCAGACTGGGGCCTGCCTCTGCTGCTGGCTCTGCTGGTGCTGGCCTTGCTTTACGCTTTCCTGTATCTGCCCGCCACAGCCCAGCGGGCCCTGCTGGAGGAGGCCATGCGGAGCAACAACACCACCACCACGACACCGACGGCACACGGCAAGGAGGGCTGGTCCACAGAAGAATAGGATGCTACAGTAAGTTGCACAATGACGACTGTGTGGATGATGGAGGCACTTTTTCTGGTCTAATAATTATCTTAAACTGGCTTCCAAGTAGGGTCTTTTAAAATAACAATGTCACTTTATGTTGAGAAAAATCATGACAAAACAGAATTACTCAGGATTGCACAACCACTTGTTGCTAGGCAGAATACAAGGAGTACAATCATACAGTGGTTGTTAACAAGAAAAATAATTGCATGCAGGCCACACCCACTAGTCTCAAATGCGTTCATTCATTCATTTTCTACCGCTTATCCTCATGAGGTTCGTAGGGGAGTGCTGGAACCTATCCCAGCTGTCTTCGGGCGATGCATGTTGTTGGAATAATTTTACTTTATTTTAGTTTTATTGTGTGCGAGATTCATTGTTGTACGTCCCCTTCAAGTGCACATTCATTCATTCATTTTCTACCACTTTTGTGCTGGAGCCTATCCCAGCTGTCTTCTAAAGGCGAGAGGCGGGGTACACCCTGGACTGGTGGCCAGCCAATCACAGGGCACATATCGACAAACAACCATTCACACTCACATTCATACCTATGGACAATTTGGAGTCGCTAATTAACCTAGCATGTTTTTGGAATGTGGGATGAAACCGGAGTACCCGGAGAAAACCCACACATGCACAAGGAGAACATGCAAACTCCACACAGACATGACCGAGGGTGGGGAAAGACAAAATAATAAGCCAAAAAGTTACCACTTCCACACAAAATAGGAGGAGAACTCATTGATTCATTCATTTTCTACTGCTTCTCCTCACGAGGTTCCCGGGGGATGCTGGAGCCTATCCCAGCTGTCTTCTTAAGGCGAGAGGCGGGGTACACGCCAATCACAGGGCACATATAGACAAACAACCATTCACACTCACATTCATACCTATGGACAATTTGGAGTCGCTAATTAACCTAGCATGTTTTTGGAATGTGGGATGAAACCGGAGTACCCGGAGAAAACCCACACATGCACAAGGAGAACATGCAAAATAAAAAGCCAAAAAGTTACCACTTCCACACAAAATAGGAGGAGAACTCATTCATTCATTCATTTTCTACCGCGTATCCTCACAAAGGTCATGGGGGTGCTGGAGCCTATCCCAGCTGTCTTCTAAAGGCGAGAGGCGGGGTACACCCTGGACTGGTCGCCAGCCAATCACAGGGCACATATAGACAAACAACCATTCACACTCACATTCATACCTATGGACAATTTGGAGTCGCTAATTAACCTAGCATGTTTTTGGAATGTGGGAGGCCGAGTGTGGAATTGAACCCGGGTCTCCTAGCTGTGAGGAGCCGGGTGATACTACTCCTGTTTTGTTCTTCTTACTTTGTCAACTTCCTGTATTTGGTTGTGAAAGTGACCAAAAATTATATATTATGACGAATTAAAAAAAAAAAAGTGGTCCCTGTTGGTTCTTTCAATTTCCTTTATTAAAAGATACAGACTACAAGAAGATGTGACACCAATATCGAACATTACAGACTTTTGACGGCTGCCCCTGCTTTTCAGATCATTTAAATCTGTACTCAACCTTCCACATCCGGATAAGCCACAGTGTTTTTTTTTTGTTTTTTTTTTGCTCAACCACATTTTTACAAGAAAATTGTAATAAAAAAACGACACTATAGATAGTCTTGCTAAAGCATGCAACACCCAACAAGCTAACGTTTACAGTTATGCGTAGATGACGACTACGGTTTGGAATTAGCGCATTAATGACATTATGCTGTCCGATACATTGATGAATATTCCCTTTTCCTACAGGGAATCAATCAATCAATCAGCCCTATAATATATGAAAATTGCTTATATACACAATAAAATTAGGTACACGATCTAATAATCATTTGTCGTTTTGGATGCAATTACAGTAAAGTCTCGTTATATCGATATTCTCGGGAGTCAGAAAAAATACCGATATAACCGGACTATCCATATATCCGATCCTGCGCCGAACTGCATTAAAAGTGGGCGGATCTTTGATATGGCATGTAATTTTCTCCTTGAGTTCATGGATTGCGTATCTAGCATGCTTTTGTACTACAATAAATTTTGTACTACAGTAAATAAAAATAAATTTACGCTGTAGTGATTACCGGTTACCGGGACATAGTAATTCACCCCGGAACTATCGATAGGGAAGGTGTTGCCACTTTTCCGCTGTGTGTGCTGCACTCTGGTGGTGGAAGTGTGAAAAATAAAGTAGACTGGAAGCAGCCGTTCGCCGTGTTTTTTTTGGTATTGAAATCCTTAAGCAAAGATTGATTTAAGCTGCTTTTGTATCGATATAAGCAGACCAAATTGGCTGGCGGGAGATGAAAAGGGCATCGTAGTAACCGGATTATCATAATAACCGTGTATCGTACTAACGGAGCTAATTATATCATAAAAGACTAGAAATTTGCCGGGAAATGAAAATAGTATCGTAATAAGTAGTCATTCGTTTTAACCGATATCGATATAACGAGACTTTACTGTATAGCGTCTGCGTGTTTTCCCGTGGTCAACATGTGAATCGTATCAAATCCTCAAGAACAAACATGCATTTCTTTCTACAATATCATACACGGTATCGCCGCTTTTTGCGTTTTTCGTCGCAAAAAAAAAAAAAAATAGTGCACATTGTCAGAAATGTTCCCCGTAATATTCTACTTGAAATCGGATCATAACTCGGTACTGTTCTATACTATACTATAATTCCCTCTAGTCTACGGTTTAAGTTACAAAACTGCTTAATATTTCAGCGCAATATTGAGACAGAGTTTATTGTGCATGTTTTTAAGGACGGTATTCCATTTTTGCGTTGAACTTTGTGCTGCTCTGTGCTGTGTGCATATTGTATGTTTGTAAACCTGGACATTGTGATTTATCGATTTGTGTAGTAAAGTCATTCCCAACCCGTGTGAGTATGTAATTAACTGGTGAGAATCACTAAATATATACGTAGGCCAGCGTAAACAAGCGCAATAATACATATTTTGTCTTATTTTTCACATGTAATTTGTCATTTTGCCTGCAGCTGCATGACGTCCACTGCCGCTACGTGAATTTATATGATAACGACATGAAGAAGGACATTATCGTATGGATATTTCACAGTGTATGAGATGCGGACTGGGGATTTAATGCAAAGAGAAAGAGGCAATCGAGCATCCGGTCTTTCCGAAGCGAGGCGTAGTGTGAAGAAGAAAAAGAATAGAGCACCTCTACTCGTCCCAGTCCTTCTTGAGCTCCAGGTTCCAGTCCCAGGCCGAGTAGACGTTCTTGTCGTCATCGGTGAAGCAGGACTTGATCTGATAGAGGCCGCGGGACACCAAACCTTGAGGCGTCTCATCAGCCGGGCACATGAACTCGTGCTCCTCCTCGCGGGGACAGTAGCTCCCCACCATGTAGGACACCCTGTCCACTGCAAGACCACCGGAAGTGGATAACGTGAAACAGGACTGTTTCGATTCGGTCGTCCGTCAGGGGTCGGCAACTCTTTTATTGTTCTGTATTGTTCTATATATACATCTGTGTAGTCACTACAATTTAGCCGAGAAACACAGGAAAAAAAAAATCGACTTTTATTGCAAATGTTGATCAGAAATTGGTGGAAAAGGAACAGTACGACATGTGACAATACATTTAAGGAAACTATACAGGTAGTGTTACTGTCTTTTTTCATGGTCAAATAGGTTTTGTGGCTCCAAGTGGAATTTAAATAGATTTTTTTTTTAATTGCAAGGTTGCCGACCCCCCCCCGACCCAAATACAAACAGTTAGTGGTTGTTTTGGTCTGCAACAGAAAAACGTTCCTCTGTTTTCCAAAGTCAAAGCTGATGTGAGTGAAAAAAAAATTGTAAACAACTATATTGGATTTTATGGAAATTAATATCAATTAATTATTTTATTAAAAAAATATATAATACAGATAAAATCCCAAAATTTTTTTGAATTGTTTATTATTTTTAATATATTAAAAATATTAATATATTATTTATAATAAATTTATTATATTTTTAAGTAATTTTGTTGACCTGTCCCACTTTGTTTGACCGCCTTTAAACGCACCATCTACCTTTCTCCCACGGTACACAGATATATACTACTGTACAATTTTTTTTCACGTTTTTCTTTCACGTCATATTTGGTCCCAAATGCTGATATTACGTGAGAATGCATAAAGGTAATATTTGATGACATCATTGAGTGCTAATGTGCATACTGTATTTTCTGGACTATAAGTCACTTAAGGCCAAAAATTCATAATTAGGTAAAAAAAAACATACATAAGTCGCATTTTTTTGCAGGTAATTTATTTTATAACCAAAACAGACATTACGTCCTCTTGGAAGGCAAGTTCTAACAATAATAAAATTAATATAGAACATTCTAATAGGTGTAAGATATGCTAACACAATGGTTATTCAGCTACATGAAAAATAAACATAAACAGAAAAGCTGTCCAGTGTTTATGTAACATAAATATTTTTTTCATTTATAAGTCGCTCTGGAGTATAAGTCCCAGGAACAGCCAACCTATGAAAAAAAGTGCGACTTATAGTCCGGAAAATACGGTCCAGGCTCATACTGGTGGATGTTGGATCTGTATTCATTTTGTGCTTTTAATTTGAAATTGGCCCTGTCTTAATTTTACACAATACATAATAAATGAGATAAATAATAATTACGTATGTTTTGCTGATGAGTTAATTTTTTTTTCATGGTGGCTAGCTAGCTTGCTGCTACTTTTTCATCCATTCTCGTCTTCAATCCTTTCCTTTTTAACGCAGACTCACCGTTTATTAATATGGAAACGATGTGCATCTGAGAAAGTCGGACTTTACCTTTTATTCCTTTTCTGTAGCTCACATGGTGGTACTTCAAGCCTGCCACAATTTCTCTGTTCACCTGCAAAAACACACAGTATGATACTTTGATACTGTAATTGATAATTATACTGCGCTTTTATTTGGCAAAAACACTGATTTTTGTACTGATATTAGAGAAAATATCAAAAAAATGAGGCTTCTTTTGGGATGGAATATGTTCCCCAAAAGACACAGGTATTCATATTTTTCCCTCTTACCTTGAAGTGTATTTTTAGCCTGAATTTGACGCCTTCCTTTAGGGTGAACGTCTTCTCCTTCAGGCTGTTCAGGTCTCCTGGACAAACAGATGACCTCAGCTGTAAAAGCGTCTCACGGTAAGGACGTGACGAGTGACCGCAGAGTGATGACAGCGTGCTGGTGAGTCACGGTGAGATCACACGGCTGCTGAGTGATGGTCTTGAACATCATTTCACACAGGGGTGGGCAAACTTTTTGACTCGCGGGCCGCATTGATATGACAAAATTTTCCGGGGGGGGGGGGGGGGGGGGGGGGGGGGGGGGCAGACTATATATTTTACAGTCCATCTGGTATTATTGTATCTGTAAAATTGTCATGCAATCTGCTATTATTATTTATTATTTTAGATTTATATTTAAATATTTTAAAAATAATAAAATATTATAATAATTACAATAAAATTAAAATAATAATTATAATATTATTATTATGTAAAATATGCAAATATAACAATAATATTATATATAATTAATATAATAATTAGCATTAATATATTAATTATAATAATCATAATAGTTCTAATAATTATTATAATAATCTAATACTCTAATAATAATAATTATTATTATTATGTGCGTGTGTCCCTTTTTCAGGAGCACTTTGTAAACAACAGACCATGTCAAAAAACAAAATTGATAAAACCATCAAAAGGTTGGCTCAGGCCATGATGCCAGGTTGTACGTTGAGTTTAAATGAAATACTTTGGAAAAATTGGGCGGGCCGTATTCAAACACTTGGCGGGCCGGATGTGGCCCCCGGGCCGTAGTTTGCCCACCCCTGGTCTAAATGGAGGATTTACATTCTTTTATGTTGCTATTGGGAAATGATTACACAATATCTGTTCTGTGTTTTATTCATCATAATGAATAATAACAAATTCAAATCGTTATCACTCCCCAGTCACACACTGGTGATGGTGGTAAGTTATATCTGTATCCACAGCCGCCCTTGGGGTTCACAGTTCACATCTACAGCAGCTCGGACCACCACCAAACATTCATTCACCAGTGTGGGCGGTACTGGAAGCAAGGTGGGTTAAGTGCCTTGCTCAAGGACCGGGTGCAGGGAGCGATGATCGAAAAAGGCCATAAGTCCGATTTCCGGACAACATGTTCTATCTACTGAGCCAAAGCCGCCTTTTGTTCTTCATTCATTCATTCATTCATTTTCTACCGCTATTTCCTCATGATGGTCGCAGGGGTGCTGGAGCCTATTCCAGCTGTCAGGCGAGAGGCGGGGTACACCCTGGACTGGTGGCCAGCCAATCACAGGGCACATATAGACAAACAACCATTCACACTCACATTCATACCTATGGACAATTTGGAGTCGCTAATTAACCTAGCATGCATGTTGTTGGAATAATTTTACTTTATTTTAGTTTTATTGTGTGCAAGATTCATTGTTGTACGCCCCCCCCAAGTGCATATTCATTCATTCATTTTCTATTGCTTATCCTCACGAGGGTCATGGGTATGCTAGAGCCTATCCCAGCTGTCTCCGGGGCGAGAGGCGGGGTGCACCCCGGACTGGTAGCCAGCCAATCACAGGGCACATATAGACAAACAACCATTCACACTCACATTCATACCTATGGACAATTTGGAGTCGCTAATTAACCTAGCATGTTTTTATAATGTGGGAGGAAACCGGAGTACCCGGAGAAAACCCACGCATGCACGGGGAGAACATGCAAACTCCACACAGAGATGACTGAGGGTGGGGAAAGACAAAATAAGAAGCCAAAAAGTTACCACTTCCACACAAAATAGGAGGAGAACTCATTGATTCATTCATCTTCATGTAATCGGCCAAACATGGCCGAGGGTGGAATTGAACTCGGGTCTCCTAGCTGTGAGGCCTGCACGTTAACGTTTATGACCTTCCAAATAGACTTTTTAACATTAGAGCCCTCTAGACATGAAATAGCATCCCTATAGTCACCTTTACACTCCTGTGACCAAATATAGTAACATTACCGACACATACTAGTAAGTGTAGAATACTACATATCATTACATGTCTTTGAATGCATCGTTTGTTTGTATTTTATTTCATTTAGCCAGCACTTAAAGCACGTTTAGCAACAGTACACCCTGGACTGGTGGCCAGCCAATCACAGGGCACAAAAAGACAAACAACCATTCACACTCACATTCATACCTATGGACAATTTGGAGTCGCTAATTAAATTAACCTAGCATGTTTTTGGAATGTGGGAGGAAACCGGAGTACCCGGAGAAAAACCCACCACGCATGCACGGGGAGAACATGCAAACTCCACACAGAGACAGCCGAGGGTGGAATTGAACCCTGGTCTCCTAACTGTGAGGTCTGCGTGCTAAATATAATCTATTATAATCATGATCAATAAATTAAAGGCAAACTCAAAACATAATTTAGTGATGTTGAATGAATGATATTGTCAAGTAAATATATATAATATATATGTAAATATATATAATATATAAGAATAATATAATATAAGAATGGGGAAGCTATGTAGATAATTAGCTAGTACACTAATGACATATTTTTTATATCTTTCCTAACCTTCAATAGTAGGTTCTTCAAGGACCACAATGAGAGAACCGCACAAAAAAATCAAAATATTAAAAATCTACCATACAATATTTCTGCTCTTCTTCTGCGTATGTATGTTAACTTCGGTTGTGGGCATGAATGGGTTGCAGAGGAGAGGAAGTTTTAAAAGCAATCAGAAGAAGATTCACTGCTTAATCTTTTTATATCTCGATTTCAATCCAAGCATCAGTCCTGAGTGCTTCCTTATGGACATTGAAAACAGGAAGTCCAATAGCAGAGTGAGGCTAATAAAAAAAAAAAAAAAAAAACAGCAGCGATGTGTTGATAACACACACACATATGCATGTATAAGGGAATTGCACGGTGGAAAAGCGGGTCAGAGGTGCGTATTAAAAATAGATGTCCTTGCAGCACATTCAGGTAGTTAAGTAAAAAGCATACATCATTCTGCTATTTTATGAAAAGCCACCAAATCACAGCTCCATTTTGTTTTATTCCGATTCCAAACAGTTTTATTCTTCCTGTGGAAAAAAAAAAAAAAAAAAAATGGAGGCACTTTCTCTCCCCCCCGCCCCACTTCTCATCTCCTCAATATCTTTTTTTCTTGTCTCGGGAGGCACAGAGGAGAGAAAAGCTGCTGCCCCCTCGGAGCGTCTCGCTGAGAGAAAATAGGTCACGGCGTCTACCTGATCTTTTCAGTCAGACATACGCTACATCGGCACGCGTACACGTACGTGCACGAGCATCATATGTAAAACGCTTCCTGTTTCTGCTCAAGCTTCCGCCTGCATATCTGCTGTTAAGCGTGGCGATTCCCACAGCATTAGCTTCCTGTCGTAGGGACACGGGAATAAAAATCCAAAACAGCGTGATTTCAAACATATATCTATATGTACTTGATGGTTTTATGATTTTGACTCAGGTTGCACTCGTCCCTCGTTTATCACGTTTAATTGGCTCCAGATCCGATCGCGATAAGTGAATTTCCAGGAAGTAGGATTCAGTATTATTCATTCATTCATTTTCTACCGCTTATCATCACGAGGGTCACCTAGATGAGCGCTAACCACTAAACCACTAAACCGCTACCACTAAATTAAATGCATATTTAAGCAAACTGTAAATATTTCTGTTCTAAATTTGCCATAAAAAATTATAATAAAATAATAAAAAATAATTTAATTAAAAAAAAATAATAAAAAACTAGCCACTATCCTTATCTGAGACACGAACACGTCTTTCTCTCTTCTGTGCATTCAAAAGATATAAAAAGAGCTAAAAAAAAAGAGGCAGCTAAGAATTAAATTAAATTAAAATAAATTAAAATTATATTAGGAAAGCAGGAAGTGAACAAAAAAATAATAAAATTACGTTAAAAAATATTAATTAAATAAAATTAAAATAAATTAAAATTATATTAGGAAAGCAGGAAGTGAACACATTTTTTTTTATTAATAAAATTAAGTTAAAAAAATATTAATTAAATAAAATTAAAATAAATTGAAATTTTATTAGGAAAGCAGGAAGTGAACAAATTTTTTTTTAATTAATAAAATTAAGTTTAAAAAATTATTAATTAAATAAAATTAAAATCAATTAAAATTATATTAGGAAAGCAGGAAGTGAACAAATAACAGTTACTGATTGTAAAAGTACCAGATGGAGGGGTAGGATTTAATAAGCTTTGCTTCTTCCTACTCCTTTTGAACTGATTATGTGATGCATTCAATTGTAATCTGATGCATGTTCAAATGAAATTAAACCATTACCAATTACTATTTTAATGCAGTGCTGTATAATTTACAGCAAACCATATCATTCCATTAAATATGAAAGACGCCCTTTGACAGGAAATAGTGTCATACAAAGCTATTATTGCTTTGCAATAATGTACTATAATCTAGTATACAACGTGTGAATGTGAAAACCACTATGGAAGGCAAAAATCCTTTGTAATCCATCCACTGGTACATGAATACATGCATGAACGCAGGCCGACACGCACCTCAAACTACCTCCCTAGCCGCTGCCTCCGCTCGTGCTCTGGGGAAAACGTCAATAATGCCCACTAAGCAAACATTTAACTCTCTCTCGCTCTCTCTCGCTCTCTTTCTGGACACACCCAATGCAGACATTCTGCACATGAAAGCAGCACCAGGGCTGAGATGCCTTGCTCCGGGGCATCTCAGTGATTTTGTTCAGCAAAGTGAAGCAGAAGTAACGATCACAAAGAAAGTACTGTACCTGTGAGGTCGATGGGAATCGGTCCCGGGCCGTCATTACACAACAGGGTCAGCTTGGTCACCTGGACATTCGGACCAGAGATGTCTGGGGGATGCAGAGCATCATATTTCGGTAATTTATTCCTCATCATTTGCAATTATATCCAATAAAATTAGTTGAATATTACACTGCATTGTGTTGTGTTACTGTCTCTGCTTTTCTTCCGATATCAGATGTCGGACCGTGCCATATGAGATCCTGCTGAGGCAAGCAGGTCTACTATGTGTGTGTGTAATAAGAACTCCATGACTGCAACTGATATTTGTTGTATTGACTGAATTAAAGCTGCAGTAACGCAGCCACTGGAATCAAACGCACGCACCTGCCACCATTCGTTTCGTCCCCAGGAGCGTCTGCTTATATTTCACCAGGCTCTCGTCGTCTTTGTCCAGATCCTGTATCTCCTGCAAAGTCTTCTGGGCTGGAGGGTTGTAGTTGAGGTTCCTCTCGTCCTCTTCGTCGTTCTCCTCCAAAGCCAAATCCTTCTTGTCCAGCATGAAACCTTTTAATAAGAACATAAATGAGAATGGTTTTAGTGTCTTGCACGGCGGTTGAGTGGTTAGCGCGTGGACCTCACAGCTAGGAGACCAGAGTTCAATTCCACCGTCAACCATCTCTGTGTGCAGGTTGCATGCACAGGGAGAACGCGCATGCGAAGGTTTTCTCTGGGTACTCAGTTATCGCTCCCTCGCTATATTACATTTTTATGAAAATAATCAATAATAAAATATACGGATGTCCGATATTGGTCTTTTATCCTCCCATTTTGTGTGGAAGTGGTAAGTTTTTAGCTTCTTAAGTGCCCTGTGATTGGCTGGCCACCAGTCTAGGGTGCACCCCTGACAGCTGGGATAGGCTCCAGCACCGGCCGCAACCCTCGTGAGGATAAGCGGTAGAAAATGAATGAATGAGTGAATGATCAAGAAAAAAATCATACCGGGATCAACCGTTTTTATGCTGATATCGGGACGATAATTGTCATACACCCCTAATAAAAATGTTATGTTGTAGACTATGATCTATTATTATTAATCAAAACATATTGAAATGCAAGTGTTATGTACTATTGTGGTCACTAGGTGGCCACACACTGCATGAAGTCAGCCATGGCATTATAGAATGGAAAAAATTATCCTCCCATTTTGTGTGGAAGTGGTTTTTAGCTTCTTAAGTACCCTGTGATTGGCTGGCCACCAGTCTAGGGTGTACCCCTGCCTCTCGCCTGAGGACAGCTGGGATAGGCTCCAGCACCGGCCGCAACCCTCGTGAGGATAAGCGGTAGAAAATGAATGAATGAGTGAATGATCAAGAAAAAAATCATACCGGGATCAACCGTTTTTATGCTGATATCGGGACGATAATTGTCATACACCCCTAATAAAAATGTTATGTTGTAGACTATAATCTATTATTAATCAAAACATATTGAAATGCAAGTGTTATGTACTATTGTGGTCACTAGGTGGCCACACACTGCATGAAGTCAGCCATTGCAAAAAAAAATTATTATTGGAAAAAAATATCCTCCCATTTTGTGTGGAAGTGGTTTTTAGCTTCTTAAGTGCCCTGTGATTGGCTGGCCACCAGTTTAGGGTGTACCCCTGCCTCTCGCCTGAAGACAGCTGGGATAGGCTCCAGCACCCGCCGCGACCCTTGTGAGGAAAAACGGTAGAAAATGAATGAATGAATGATGTTGATAGCAGTGGATGAGATCTCTGTTATGATGGCAGACAAAGCCCCCCCCCCCCATCTGAATAACTTTATTCTGACCTGAACACACCATCAACATGATATGGTATACTAATATGATATTAATGTTGGCCGAATATCACAATAATATTTTAGTGTCTAGCCCAATTTAATATGGCTACAAATGGACATAAGACAGCAGTCCTTTTGCGACACACACACACACACACACACATACACAAAAACACAAAAACAATAAACCATGTCATGATTCCTATAAACGTGCTGACTGAGACAAATGGTTGTTTACTCTGGTATCACACTTGTAATGAGAAAGTCATTGCACATCAACTCGGTGTAATTGGATGACAGGAAGTACACACACACACACACACACACACACACATATATATACGGTATATATAAGGTATGAATAAATGTACATAATCATTATTGAGTAAACACATGTTAACACACACACACACACATGCATCACACACGTGCATCCCTGCGCCGCTTGCTTACAGCAGCACCACACCCAGTCAGGGCCAAACACGCTTGCCTTTGTCCATCACCATGGCAACCCTTTCAACTCCCCTCGCATCGGTGACATCATCGCATTCGCCGAGCTTCTCTTTTAATCTGTCTCAACGTCCACGGTGACATTTATTATTACAGGCAGCAATAAGATAGCCACGTATTCGTCATGTGTGCTCGGTGTCATGTGCAGGGGGGGGGTCGCGGAGGCGGGGCTGGGCACATCACCTGTCAGTCACAGGGGCTGACAGATGATTGATACGGTATCTTTTTGTTATAGTTTCTGGGGAGAGAGTGAATTTATGATTTCTATCAAAGGCTGCATGTCTTTCTTTGATTATTCGGAATATTGTTAAACTCAGGTCTGTGTTTGATTTCCACCCCCCCCCCCCCCCCCCCCCCCCCCGCCCCCAAATAACACAAGTAACACACATCCATTATACTATTAAATATGCTAAATATTCCAAGCAGATATGAATGACAAGACAACCTCATAAATGATTCGTTCATCCTCATTTACATATCAAACCATGCCGTTCGACCTCCACCTGAGAGAGCACATGCACCCCCACCCCCCCACGCCGGTTGCAGAGTGGGTGTGTTTCAGTGCCACTATCAGTGTTCTCCTCTTTGGTCTCCAAGCTGCTGACCTGGCACGCCAAACTCCTACCTCATTTATTTTTCAAAAGCAGGCCTGAATAGAATTTTTTTTTTTTATTCATTGTTGTCATGCCTATACATTTGAAAAAAAAAATGATTTGTCAAATGAATAGATTGATTAAAAAATTGTATTATTATGTACATAGGTTAGTGTATGCCTTGGTTAGCGTACATCTCGATTTTTCGGTTCACGCTGTAAATGCAAAACAAAACAAAATTTAGCCTCAGTTTGCGTACACTTTCCGGTTAGCGTTAGCAATTTTTTAGTTATTTTGCAGCCGTGATCAAAAAAAATTCTCACACTACTGAGTTCAAATAAATCATGTCAAAACATGCAGGTGTTGTCCGTGTTGATATTGTATTTTTTTTTGGCAACAATCTGGTCTTCAATGAAGGCAAAAGTAAACATTGTTGTCATGCCTATAATTTTTTTTTTCACTACATGGGTCTTTTTCTGAAAAAAAATTATGAACAACAAAATTTAGCCTCAGTTTGCGTACAGTTTCCGGTTAGCGCGCCACGTCATGTTATTAATACACCGCCTGTTCATAATGCATTTTTATCACAACACATCCTTGTTAGCAGTGTTTTAATTCGCTAATACATGGAAACCGGAACCAGAAGTCAGTCCAGTCGGCCATTTGTGACGCCACTAGCGGTTCTTTGCTAACGAACCAAGTCTCAAAAACACTAATAACGCTTGCAACTTTGTTTCTTTCTCAATTTTTGAGTTATTTTGCAGCCGTGATCAAAAGAAATTCTCACACAGTAGTGTGAGAAACACTACTGAGTTCAAATAAATCATGTCAAAACATGCAGGTGTTGTCCGTGTTGATATTGTATTTTTTTTCTTTCTCAATTTTTGAGTTATTTTGCAGCCGTGATCAAAAGAAATTCTCACACAGTAGTGTGAGAAACACTACTGAGTTCAAATAAATCATGTCAAAACATGCAGGTGTTGTCTGTGTTGATATTGTATTTTTTTCTTTCTCAATTTTTGAGTTATTTTGCAGCCGTGATCAAAAGAAATTCTCACACAGGAGTGTGAGAAACACTACTGAGTTCAAATAAATCATGTCAAAACATGCAGGTGTTGTCCGTGTTGATATTGTATTTTTTTCTTTCTCAATTTTTTAGTTATTTTGCAGTCGTAATCAAAAGAAATTCTCACACAGTAGTGTGAGAAACACTACTGAGTTCAAATAAATCATGTCAAAACATGCAGGTGTTGTCCGTGTTGATATTGTAATTTTTTCTTTCTCAATTTTTGAGTTATTTTGCAGCCGTGATCAAAAGAAATTCTCACACATTAGTGTGAGAAACACTACTGAGTTCAAATAAATCATGTCAAAACATGCAGGTGTTGTCCGTGTTGATATTGTATTTTTTTCTTTCTCAATTTTTGAGTTATTTTGCAGCCGTGATCAAAAGAAATTCTCACACAGTAGTGTGAGAAACACTACTGAGTTCAAATAAATCATGTCAAAACATGCAGGTGTTGTCCGTGTTGATATTGTATTTTTTTTTTGGCAACAATCTGGTCTTCAATGAAGGCAAAAGTAAACAGAAATATTCATTTATCTTTTTCATTCATTATCGACATGCATTTAGAATTTTTTTCTGAATGTAAAACTATTATAAAAATATATTTTGTGTGAATATTTTTGTTTTTCTCGGTAAGCGTACGTTTCAGTTAGAGTCTGACTTTCTGAAACAGATTCATGACGCTAACCAAGGTTCCATTGTATCTCGATGCATGTCTCAAAAACACGCAGTACAGTTCCACACCAAGATATACTACAATCATAACTTTATGATACAGCTCATGCATTATATGTAGTACATATGTGTGCATATATGAGTATCAAATGTCTAATAATCGATTTCAAACTGCAGAAACTGGATACTGTGTTGGATTTTATTCATTTTTACACAGACCTGCTTTGAAATGCGCAGACAAAACAAGTTTTATGAATTATTTATGTGGAGATGTTGGCTCCTGCGGGTGTACAAATAGTTACAGTAAAGGAATGCATTCATATCCATCACGGCCGATTGAACGGGCTGCAGAAGAAGGTTGTCATGAAGTAAAAATACATCGTGCACGGTGTGACCGCATCAACGCTGTGAACGACTCCTTGCCAAATCAGATTCGTGTTAAGCCAAGAACGACGCCTGCTTGGTCGCATGACAAATTAGGAGACAGAATGAGCGTCGCTGGCGGCATTTCGAGTTAAATCAACATGTTGTGTTAAGTCAACACACAACAGTTTGGCAGGCAACAGGCGGCTCCGGCAGGGAAGGGACGGATGGACAGATGATGCTAGCATGAAAAAAGACTGATACATGTTGATGCACTGATACACTGATGATTGTTGTGAGGAAGTGGACTGTAATATACTCAAAATATGAGCTGGAAACCTCATATTACAAATATACAACATAACATGGCCAGAAATATTTCAGTATTGAAAGCAAAATTTGTTCTCAATCACAAATCACTCACACTCTTATATGGGAAATATGGGGTAATAACTATAAAAGCAATCTTCACTCGCCAAATGTACTGCAAAAAAGGCCAGTAAGGATAATTCATAATGCCGCCTACTGAGAACATACTAACTCCTTATTTCTAAAATCACAAATACTTCAACTTCAACTAATAAAAATTAATAAAACTAAGTAAAAATAAATTTATTAATTAAATAAAATTAAAACAAATTAAAATTATATTAGGAAAGCAGGAAGTGAACAAAAACATTAATAAAAAAATAAAAAATTAATAAAATTAAGTAAAAAATTTAATTAAATAAAATTAAACTAAATTTAAATTATATTAGGAAAGCAGGAAGTGAACAAGAAATTAATAAAATTAAGTTAAAAAAATCTTAATTAAATAAAATTAAAAGCAGGAAGTGAACAAAAAATAAATACAAAAATAAAAATTTATAAAATTAAGTAAAAAGAAATGTATTAATTAAATAAAATTAAAATAAATTAAAATTAGATTAGGAAAACAGGAAGTGAATGAAAAATAAATACAAAATAAAAATTTATCAAATTAAGTAAAAAAAATAATTTATTAAATAAAATTTAAATAAATTGAAATTATATTAGGAAAGCAGGAAGTGAACAAATGTAACAGTTACTAATTGTAAAAGTACCAGATGGAGGGGTAGGATTTAATAAGCTCTGCTTCTTCCTACTCCTTTTGGACATGTGGAACTGTGAACTGATTATGGGATGCACTCAATTGTAATCTGATGCATGTTCAAATGAAATTAAACCATTACCATTACCATAATATTACAAACGCCTCTTTAAACATGTATTTTATGTCTTCTATACCTCAACAGAAATAACTGCACATTTTCTCATTTATTCCCCAATGCCTGCACGAGTTATCGTCTCTGTTTTTTAGTACGTTGAAGCCCGACGTTACTGCCGTGTTCTAAAACCATAACGAGACCAGCGGGACGATGTATTGCACAGGTACACATCCGGGAAAAACACCCTCACACAACAAGAAGTAAAAAAGATGTCTCCTCTCGTGCTGTAAAGCTAATAGTTACAGCTTTTACCTTCAAGGAAGGGCCAATGAGGAGGAGGAGGACATGCGCTCGTGTGGCCTTCGCTGACAACAACACTGACCACACGACCGCCATCGATCGGCTGCTGCCTGCCTGCTTGAAGACGCCCCGTCAGCACGCCAACCAGGGCACAGCCCATTTCCGTGCTACTGAGCTGAGTGACACACAACCAACACACACACACATCATGACTGACATACTGCAGTCTCTCTTTATTACACAAACACACACACACACACACACACACACATACAGTTCAATAGGCCTTTATTATTATGTCGCAATTGTCGATAATGTTTACGACCAAGCAGGAAATACAGCTCGGTGTCACTTGGTATTTAAATTCCTCTTGTAATTCACAGACTGAGAATCGAATCGCCAACCCCCCAGCTTGCAAAACGACCACTCTACGACCTGAGCAGTGCCACCGAATGAGCATGCATCAGATTACAATTGAATGCATCCCATAATCAGCTTCCAGTTCCAAAAGGAGTAGGAAGAAGCAAAGCTTATTAAATCCTACCCCTCCATCTGGTACTTTTACAATCAGTAACTGTCATATTTGTTCACTTCCTGCTTTCCTAATATAGTTTAATTTTTTTTTTTACATGACCATACAATGACATAATTGGTACCATAGTAACTGTCAATATAGTGATATATATAGTCAATCAGTAACTGTTACATTTGTTCACTTCCTGCTTTCCTAATATAGTTTAAGTTTTTTTATTATTATTATTTTTTTGTCACATAATCAGTTCCCAGTTCCACATGTCCAAAAGGAGTAGGAAGAAGCAAAGCTTATTAAATCCTACCCCTCCATCTGGTACTTTTACAATCAGTAACTGTTATATTTGTTCACTTCCTGCTTTCCTAATATAGTTTAATTTTTTTTTTACATGACCATACAATGACATAATTGGTACCATAGTAACTGTCAATATAGTGATATATATAGTCAATCAGTAACTGTTACATTTGTTCACTTCCTGCTTTCCTAATATAGTTTAAGTTTTTTTTATTATTATTATTTTTTTGTCACATAATCAGTTCCCAGTTCCACATGTCCAAAAGGAGTAGGAAGAAACAAAGCTTATTAAATCCTACCCCTCCATCTGGTACTTTTACAATCAGTAACTGTTATATTTGTTCACTTCCTGCTTTCCTAATATAATTTTAATTTATTTTTATTCTATTTAATTATTATTTAATTAATAATAATAAATTAATATTTTTAACATAATAATAAGTAATATAATAATTAATATTTTTAAAGTTTTTTTAATTTATTTTAGATTTTTGTCACGTACCAAAGTAAGTGACAGAAAGTACTTTTAGCAAAAATGTCGGAAAGTAAAAATATAGATTGAAGGTGGAAATTACTAAATAATTTCCCAGCAACCATTGGGTTGGGAAGACAACAAGGCTACAGTAACTGAAAATGGAAAAACATTTCCCACCAGCAGGGGGCGCCCAAACCGTCAACAGCAAATGTGCGATTACAATAAATATGGGGATTTTTTTTCACCAAATAAATACCGGTACATGAAAAATGGTGTTGAATTTTAAATATGACTGTATATGAGGGAGGCGAGGAAGGAGGTACAGCGTGAGAGAAGGATTAATGAGTAAAGTATGGAGGTTATGCCCTCTAGCCGGCCAAAGATAAGAGGCTATAAAAGGAGAGGAAATGGATGGAGGACCAGAAAGAAAAAGGCAGGTGGGTATTTGCTTGAATTATTACGAGGTAAAAACATTGAGGGAGGTGGCAGGGAGGGGAAATAAGGGCGGGGCTTAGCAAAAGTTGGATAAAGTGCAACAAATCTCTTTTTTCCTTTTTTTAGTTATGAGCAGCTAATGAAATGATCTGAGCTTTTCTCTTAAAGGTGCTCACCGACACGTCTTAAAAACACTCGTGTGGTTTTTACTGCGAGCTAATAGCTCTAGTGGAGCTTTGTGGCTCTGCCGCCTTAAATGCCAACATCAGCATGCAAAGATGCTGCACGGTGGGATGATACCACCATTTCAGGAGCCATTTTTATTACAGTATATCCTCTCAAGGGATTAATGCTATATACATGAAACTTGGCTATACTTTAGAGTAGTCAGTGTACATCTTGTATATATCAGTTTAAATTTACTCCACACTGAAATTGACTCATTTCACGCCATTATTGTCTAAACAGTGAGCATAATAAATACCCTACTTCCAGTATAGCACGATGATGCTAGCGTCATTATCTGGGTCTGCAGATTATTATTCAAGCATTTCTTAAAGGAGCAGTTCATCATTTCCAGTGCTAATTTAATTCCCACGATTTAGGATTCAATGTTAAACTACTTTTTTTTTTTTAGTTTAGGACTTTCTAAATCCGTTTTTTTAACATTATTAGAGCCCTCTAAACATGACATAACACGCCTGTAGCCACCTTTACACTCCGATTATTCTTTGTTTACATCACCCTGCGCAACTCTTACAGTGTAGGGACTCAACACAGGCTAGCAGGAACTTACCACTTCCACACTGAATGGGAGGAAAACTTTTTTTTCCACTCTATCATGCCATGGATGTCTTCATGCAGTGTGTGGCCAACCTAGTGACCACAATAGTACATAGCACTTGTCATAGGAGTGTAAAGGTGACTATAGGGGTGCTATTTCATGTCCAGAGGGCTCTAATGTTAAAAAGTCTATTTGGAAGGTCATAAACGTTAACGTGCAGGCCTCACAGCTAGGAGACCCGAGTTCAATTCCACCCTCGGCCATTTCTGTGTGGAGTTTTACATGTTCTCCGGGTACTCCGGTTTCCTCCCACATTCCAAAAACATGCTAGGTTAATTAGCGACTCCAAATTGTCCATAGGTATGAATGTGAGTGTGAATGGTTGTTTGTCTATATGTGCCCTGTGATTGGCTGGCCACCAGTCCAGGGTGTACTGTTGCTAAACGTGCTTTAAGTGTTGGCTAAATGAAATAAAATACAAACAAACGATGCATTCAAAGACATGTATTATTCTACACTGACCAGTAGGTGTCGATAATGTTACTATATTTGGTCATAGGAGTGTAAAGGTGACTATAGGGATGCTAGTTCATGCCTAGAGGGCTCTAATGTTAAAAAGTCTATTTAGAAGGTCATAAACGTTAGCATGCAGGCCTCACAGCTAGGAGATCCGAGTTCGATTCCACCCTCGGTCATTTCTGTGTGGAGTTTGCATGTTCTTTTGTCCGGGTACTCCGGTTTCCTCCCACATTCCAAAAACATGCTAGGTTTTAAATTGTCCATAGGTATGAATGTGAGTGTGAATGGTTGTTTGTCTATATGTGCCCTGTGATTGGCTTGATTCTTTGAGAATGAAGTTTATGGACACGGTTTGGTCTTTGTTCTCCACATCCAGATGATTTCATTCACTTTCTCCTATCTTTATCACACCGAGTCCTGCTCATCTACACACACACACACACACACACACACACACACACACACCTGTATGAGGGGAAACCCCGGAACCTTCCGCCATCTGTCACTGTTCAGCACTGCTGCAGAGAAGCCATCAAACACACACACACACACACACACACACACACACACACACACACACACACACACACACAGCAGCTTTGGAAGTTGGTGACATCATTTGTGTCGTGTCATCACACACACACACACACACACATTAGCAATATCCTTTTAAGGAGAAAATCTGTATATTGATATATTTTTAGATAATTCCCTGAAGTGACGGAAACATGAAACGTGGGTGTGTGAGTAAAACACATAATGATGCTGTGGCACACACACACACACACACACACACACACACACACATGATCAATAGCTATTGATTGGCTATCTTTGGCTCGTCTCGGCAGCGTTTCATGTCGGGACATAAAAACGTCCACGCCCGCCCCGATTGAGACATACGGTGCAAATGTAGCACACACACACACACACACACACACACACACACACACGCCCTTGTGCACACGCACATGTCCGTAACGCATGCTCAAACTCCAAAACCAAATCTAACAATAAAGTTACACCGAACAACACACTGAACACAACTCGATTCCATCTTCTCACCTCTGTAGCACATGGTTAGCCACAGCAGCTCCAGCACCTGACCCCCAAACTCACACACGTCTAATCCCAGCATGCCGCCTCGCTCGCTCTCGCTCTCTCTCTCTCTTTCTCTCTGCGGGGCTGCGCTCAGCGTTGACGACCGGATTTGGGGAAAACTGTAAAAGCCGGGAACCTCCACAGGTACCGGGGGCAGGGGGGGGAGAAAAAAAAAAGTAGCGAGCAAAAAGAAGAGCATCCACTAAAGTCTCGGATGGAGAAGAAGAAGATCAGACATGAATTTTCCTGTCGGGAGTAAAAGAAAAGAAAAGGAATACTGTAGCGGGGAAGGGCTGCTGAGGAAAAAGGATGGGAGAGAGAGACGGAGCGAGAGAGGCAGAAGGGTGTGGATGTGATGGGGATGCGAGAGAGTGAGAGAGAGAGAGAGAGAGAGAGAGAGAGAGAGAATAGGGGAGTGAGGAGGAGGGAGAGGCAGCTTTCCACTTTCCACACCAAACCAAAAAACTGCACCCAAAATCAAAATATGCTTTTTTTTTTTTTTTTTTTAAATGTGCATGCAGCGTGACATGTGTGTGTGTGTGTGTGTGTGTGTGTGATACTCAGACGCTGGCTATCGATTCGTAGCTGTGCACCCCCCCCCTCCGCTCCCGTCTCCCACCCCCATCCTTCACGGTGCCTCTGTCATGAGCCCAGAGACTGCAATGAGCTCATCCTCTTTTCTCCCCCCCCTCCCATCCGTCTCACCTCTTAACACCTTCTTTTTTTTTTTTTTTAACACACACGGGGTGCCCTCTCCGTCCGTTCACTTATCCGTCACCCTGTCATTGAGAGCCTCCATGTCCATGCTACATCTTCTTCTTCATCTCCCTCAGGGAGGTGGCCACACCCTGGTAAGACTGGGTACTCAACTCCGGACACCCTTTAACGTCTCGACTCGTTCTTCTTAAAAAAAGGGCAGAATGGAAAAAAAAGATTGCATCGCACACTTGACAATCAGACATGTCTACACACACACACACACACACACATACACACACATATATATATATATAAACATGGAGTCCCTTGTTAGAGAGTGGATTTCTATGCATCACAGTAGCCTGCTTTTGCTTTGTCCCTCTCCAGCCTCCTCTCTAAGATATTAAAAAAATGGGCATATTCTACATTTTAACAACATTCAAAACCAAGAAATAGCCCCCTAGACACCATTCAAAACATATTTTAGAAGAAGAGGCGAGGAAAAACTACTTTGAACGCAGCCAAGACGCATCTGCCTTGTTGTTAGCTAATAAGAGCATTTTTTGCAAAGCTAGCTAGTAATGTTAGCCCCTCATTTACACTTCTAAATACAGATTTTAACATTATTAGAGCGGCGGCACGGTGGTCAAGTGGTTAGCGTGCAGACCTCACAGCAAGGAGACCAGGGTTCAATTCCACCCTCGGCCATCTCTGTGTGGAGTTTGCTATTCCTATTCCAAAAACATGCTAGGTTAATTAGCGACTCCAAATTGTCCATAGGTATGTTAATTTTATTAATTTTTAATTTTTTAATTTTTTGTTCACTTCCTGCTTTCCAAAACTAATTTTAATTTATTTAAATGTTATTTAATTAATATTTTTTTAACTTAATTTTATTATTTTTTGTTCACTTCCTGCCTTCCAAGCGACTCCAAATTGTCCATAGGTATGAATGTGAGTGTGAATGGTTGTTTGTCTATATGTGCCCTGTGATTGGCTGGCCACCAGTCCAGGGTGTACCCCGCCTCTCGGCCTAAGAAGACAGCTGGGATAGACTCCAGCACCCCCGCGACTCTCGTGAGGAAAAGCGGTAGAAAATGAATGAATGAATGAATGAGTTCTCCTCCTATTTTGTGTGGAAGTGGTAACTTTTTGGCTTCCTATTTTGTCTTTCCCCACCCTCAGTCATCTCTGTGTGGAATTTGCATGTTCTCCCCGTGCATGCGTGGGTTTTCTCCGGGTACTCCGGTTTCCTCCCACATTCCAAAAACATGCTAGGTTAATTAGTGACTCCAAATTGTCCATACGTATGAATGTGAGTGTGAATGGTTGTTTGTCTATATGTGCCCTGTGATTGGCTGGCCACCAGTTCAGGGTGTACCCCGCCTCTCGCCCTAAGAAGACAGCTGGGATAGGCTCCAGCACCCCCCCCCCCCCCGCGACCCTCGTGAGGAAAAAGCGGTAGAAAATGAATGAATTAATGAACATTATTAGAGCCCTCTAGACATGAAATAACACCCCTATAGTCACATTTACACTCATATTAAGAAGAACTAGTTCTTTTGACCTGTTTGTTCATGACGTTGTCACGTGTTGTTGCGCTGTAGAATCCGAACGAACGTGAACATGAGTGAACGGACTGACTCGACTCAGCTGACCGGGTCTATGCACAGGGGGACATCACAGGCTAACAACCAATTGACCGAAATGAACGGATCTTTTTACTGAATGAACCGCTTCACTGAAACGAACGATTTTGCCCACATTAAAATGAATCTTAAGAGGATGAATGTGGTAGTGTTCCAGTTCCTCCAACTAGAACCGATAAAATGTGTGAGTGCATACCTCTGAATCACATCCTCTTCCTTTGTCTTTGGCAGGCTGGCACATCCTGTAAAAAAAAAAAAAACTTCATAAATGACGGAACAGAATTGTGGAGTCCAATCAAACATAAATCTAGATCTGAGTCAACACACTCACGTGCTAAGCCAATATCTTAAAATGGTTAACGACAATAAAAAAGTGAAAGTGATAAAAACAGCCCCTCTCTATCAATTGACCTGTCAGTAGCGGCAGGGAGTCTCTCTCTCCTGCCTGTCTTAAAGTAAGCAGAGCATGAAGCTATGATATTCCTATTGCTTTATGGAAATATAAATCAGAGGCAGCAGTGGTCCCGAGTGGGGTGGGGGGGTTGTGAGGGAGTGGGGTCCATCCATAAAAATGTGTGGCTGAACCAAGCAGTCTGGACGATGTCATAAAGAGTGTATCAGAGTAAAGAAAGGACCCCGGGGGCCTAGCTGTGCATTATCACAATTTTGTTCTTCAAACAGTACAAACCTGTTAAAGTACCAACACGGGGAAATAAAAGCCAAATAGCCTAGTGAAAGAGTACATTTTACATGAGAGACTGCGCATGGAGCTAAATGCTAGCATTACATGCTAACACTAAATGCTAGCATTACATGCTACATGCTAACACAGACCGAGCAGAATTAATTTACACATAACACCCCCAAACGCAGAAAAAAATATTTTTTTGTCTAAATGGGGCCACATTGGGAAGGATTTGACATTTTGAGAATAAAGTAAGAGAGTAAAAAGTCGTAATCTTACCTTTTTACGATAGAGTATTAAAATAATTCGTTATAAGTTCGTGACAATAAAGTCGAAAATTTACGACAATAAGTGTTAAAACTAGGAGAAAAAAAGTCTTACATTTACAAGAAAAAAATTATGTTACAGGCATCGACTGAAAATGAAGAAAAAATTCACTTTTTTATACAGTATGTCATTTAGTTATTTGAACACTGGCGAGTTTTTATTCAGGCAAATGATTGGACACCTCTGAATTCAGATGATGACGGTATTACACTGTACAGTAGACATGTGGCTCATTGACAGCTATTATTATTAATGGGATTTATACACTGGATTTATATCACAGTCAATTAACAGCTACTAAAAAATTGCCACAAATTCTAGTCAAAAGTTTTATACTCACATTAAAAGAAGCAGCTGGTCCTCCATAGAATTATATGGACTTTTTACTGACATCTAGTGGAGCCTCGGGGTAGTGATGTATTGTACTCACCACGCCTTGCTGGCATTATGTTGCACCCTTCTCTTTTATGACTATTTCTGGAGAAATAAGTGGCACAATGATGACAAAATTCAAAACTTAGCATCAATAATTAGGAGAGTCTATCGTTGTATTGTCTGTTTGATTACCATGTTGTAGAAGAGTCCCCTATAAAGACAACAATTAAAGTGCACTGTGCTCATAAAGGGATGGTCTGCAGCAATGCTGATGTTTAAATGACTTGGACAAAAAATAACCCCCTTTACAACACCCACAGCAGCCTGAACGGATGATAAAAAGAAAGATGGATTCATTCTGTTTGTGTTTACGTCCAATTCTGAGCCAATTACAGTATTGCAAACAAATCATGTACAATATATCTTTTTTTTATTTCACTAATCCAGTGGTTATAAAACAGAGCACAGGCTTTATTTATAAACATGGAGATCTATTCAACAGACAGGATGTGTAAAAACAAATAAGGTAACACTGCTGATATTCATGAATCTTAGTACTTGCGGTCTGCATGTTATCATAATGCAAGGATTGCTCCTGTGATAAACAGCTTATACTTCTACCTTTCTGTGTGAAATGTTGCTTTCAGTAGTAGCCACAGTGCAAATGTCTATGAATGATTAAAAAAAAAAAATATGTTTAAGTATCGTATGTGAAAGTAGGACTCGGTACCTTGCAATGCATTTCTTCAGCCAGCTAATAAAAGACACTAAAGAGCTTTAAGTTATGGGATCTGACACCCAAAATCTCTCTTGTGACCATTCAGTAAAAACAAGCATTGGGAATAAATAACAGCATTCTTTCAGTGCAAAACAACAGACAACAGCAAGTGAATGAAAACAGAAAATTCAAACACAGCATCAGCTACTTTTGTCCTAGCAGTACCGTCCAATGAATGAGCGGGAAGACAATAAACTACACGTTGATGCTATGAAGGTGCAAACAAATATTATCTGAAAAGGGTTGAAAAGAAATGTTGACGACTTTGAAATGATGCAAACAAGGCCATCGGGTTGATGGAGTGGGGGGGTGGGGGGGTCTTTGGTGACAGCCCCAAGTTGTACATGTGTTGCTGATCCCCCTGTGACCCAACACATGAGGCACTTGTGATATTCAAAAGGTGTGGAAAGGGAATGTTTTATGGCACCGTTTGTCAGACTGTGTGTGTGTGTGTGTGTGTGTGTGTGTGTGTGTGTGTGTGTGAACTATGTCTGGGCCAGCTGAAGTTCCTCCAGTCCATGTTTTCCCATGTGATATCTGGCCAAGTCTTTCCTGGTCACCAGTCCAACCACCTGTAGATGACGGAAAAGAAGAAAACCGCAGTAGTCCCTCGTTTATTGTGGTTAATTGCTTCCAGACCCAACCGTGATAAGTGAATTTCCACAGAGTAGGATTCCTTATTTATTAACAAAGTATCTTTGTAGTGAGAGCCCGAGTAGAGCCCTCTAGACATGATATAACACCCCTATAGTCAGCATAATAACAGTAAATAAACATATACTGTATGACTTATGGGGCGGCATGGCGGTTGAGTGGTTAGCACGAAGACCTCACAGCTAGGAGACCAGGGTTCAATTCCACCCTCGGCCATCTCTGTGTGGAGTTTGCATGTTCTCCCCGTGCATGCGTGGGTTTTCTCCGGGTCCTCCCACATTCCAAAAACATGCTAGATTAATTGGCGACTCCAAATTGTCCATAGGTATGAATGTGAGTGTGAATGGTTGTTTGTCTATATGTGCCCTGTGATTGGCTGGTACCCCGCCTCTCGCCCAAAGACAGCTGGGATAGGCTCCAGCACCTCCCCGCGACCCTCGTGAGGAAAAGCGGTAGAAAATGAATGAATGAATGTATGACGTATGCTCCTGTGTGTTGGGGGCGGACAGGAAGTGACGCTGGGTGTTTATGCCAGTATTGGGTAGCAACAGTCGTCCATGTTGTCCCTATGTTAGAGATTATTGTGCCTGTTGTGAGATGATTCAAACCTCTTGAAAACATTTTTGTCCTTAAGGGGGTCATGACAGAACCACTGCATTACAGGAACATTACTGACCCCTAGTGACCAGTGTAGAAAACCACATATCATTGCAAAGTATTTGAATGCATCTTGTGAATATTTCCACTATTTCAAATGTAATGGTGTCTTCCACTTTTCATTTATGCTGGTAACTATGGAAACAAACCCTACTGTACTTTATAGGAAGCGTGAAACAGGTGAGCATCCTTACCCTGTTCTCATCATCCACCACCACCAGGTGCCTGAGGCCAAGCGCTCTGACCAGCTTAAACACACGAGGAAGAGATGTTTCCTGCAAACAAACCACATCTTTTCACCTTTTATCTGTCACGAAACATGCCACACAATACGCGGTGCTGCGTATTACCTGTGGAACGGTGTAGGGCGTCGGGTTCATGAACTCGGAGAGGTCCATCATACACTCCCGCTCATCCTGGGACACGTGGATGCTTTGAATGGGGGGGAAGCGCGGGTAGGCGTCCCGGAAGTCCTTCAGCTGGAGCTTCCTTTGGGTCAGCCGCGAGCGGGCGAGCTCCACAAACACCTGCAAGTCATTGGATCGGGCATTAATGCCGACGGCCTTTGGAAAATACGTGGTCGGCAACCCAAGCTGTCACTGACCTTGTGCTTGAGGAGAACAATGAGCTGGGAGCGAAGAATCAGACCACAGAGCTTGGCTGGCTGAACAGAAGAAGGGAAGAAGAATCAAAGCAATGCACAAATATATATATAACTTAACTTTAACATGATGTTAAATGGGCTGCACAGTGGATAAGTGGTTAGTGCGCAGGCCTCAAAACTAGGAGACCCGAGTTCAATTCCACCCTCGGCCATCTCTGTGTGGAGTTTGCATGTTCTCCCCGTGCATGCGTGGGTTTTCTCCGGGTATTCCGGTTTCCTCCCACGTTCCAAAAAAACATGCTAGGTTAATTAGTGACTCTTATTTGTCCATAGGTATGAATGTGAGTGTGAATGGTTGTTTGTCTATATGTGCCCTGTGATTGGCTGGCCACCAGTCCTGGGTGTACCCCGCCTCTCGCCCGAATACAGCTGGGATAGGCTCCAGCATACATGCAACCCTCATGAGGATAAGTGGCAGAAAATTAAAGAATGAATGATTTTAAAAGCCAGGCTGTACCCCACCTCTCACCCAAAGACAGCTGGGATAGGCTCCAGCATCCCGCGACCCTCGTAGAAAATGAATGATTTTAAATGCCAGGGTGCACCCCACCTCTCGCCTGAAGACAGCTGGGATAGGCTCCAGCATACCTGGGACCCTTGTGATGATAAGCAGTAAATATGAATGATTTTAAATGCCAGGGTGTACCCTGCCTCTCGCCCTGAAGACAGCTGGGATAGGCTCCAGCATACCTGTGACCCTTGTGAGGATAAGCGGTAGAAAATGAATGAATGAATGATTTTAAATGCCAGGGTGTACCCCGCCTCTCGCCTGAAGACAGCTGGGATAGGCTCCAGCATACATGCGACCCTTGTGAGGATAAGCGGTAGAAAATGAATGAATTAATGATTTTAAATGCCAGGGTGTACCCCGCCTCTCGCCCCGAAGACTGCTGGGATAGGCTCCAGCAACCCCGCAACCTTCATGAGGATAAGCAGTAGAAAATGAATGAATGATTTTAAATGTCAGGGTGTACCCTGCCTCTCGCCCCGAAGACAGCTGGGATAGGCTCCAGCAACCCCGCGACCCTTGTGAGGATAAGCGGGAGAAAATGAATGAATGATTTTAAATGCCAGGGTGTACCCCACCTCTCGCCCGAAGACAGCTGGGATAGGCTCCAGCATACCTGTGACCCTTGTGAGGATAAGCGGTAGAAAATGAATGAATGAATGATTTTAAATGCCAGGGTGTACCCCGCCTCTCGCCTGAAGACAGCTGGGATAGGCTCCAGCATACATGCGACCCTTGTGAGGATAAGCGGTAGAAAATGAATGAATGAATGATTTTAAATGCCAGGGTGTACCCCGCCTCTCGCCTGAAGACAGCTGGGATAGGCTCCAGCATACATGCGACCCTTGTGAGGATAAGCAGTAGAAAATGAATGAATGAATGATTTTAAATGCCAGGGTGTACCCTGCCTCTCGCCCCGAAGACAGCTGGGATAGGCTCCAGCAACCCCGCAACCTTCATGAGGATAAGCAGTAGAAAATGAATGAATGATTTTAAATGTCAGGGTGTACCCTGCCTCTCGCCCCGAAGACAGCTGGGATAGGCTCCAGCAACCCCGCGACCCTCGTGAGGATAAGCGGTAGAAAATGAATGAATGAATGAATGATTTTAAATGCCAGGGTGTACCCCACCTCTCGCCCGAAGACAGCTGGGATAGGCTCCAGCATACCCGCGACCGTCGTGAGGATAAGTGGCATAGAAAACGGATGGATGATTTTAAATGTTAATCATAATTCATACTGACTGGCATGAACCAAGAAGTGAATGTGACCATCAAGAGCTATTCCATGGATGAATTCAATGGATTCATTGAGTTTCCTTCTTGAAATTCCAATTATAATTTTGAATGACTGAGCCATATAAGGAGTTCTGTGGGTACTGTATTAATTAGCGATGAATTAATTCCTCACTGGTGTTAATCCCGTAGTGACTGAACAGTAGCGAAGCACAAAGACGAGAAGAGGCGGCTTTGTTGAGTAGAGTACCTCTTCACTGGTCGCTCCTTGCACCACGACAGGGAAACCGTTGTGATTGGTCGACGTGTTGCTAAGGGTGTCCACAATGGTTCCCACCTTCTCTACCTTGTTCAAACAGGTGACGGGAGAACTCATGACTTCTCTAGATACGAGGGATGGAAGGGAGAGTGATAATGAGAGACAGGAAGTTGCCGAGCTGAAGCGATCGCGGTTGTCTCCGGTTCAGGAAGAGGATGTTACCTCGCTGTTAGCCAGTGTGAGGTGGCGGGAGCTTCCCAGTGCAGGAAGGGAATGCTCTGCAGCTTAATGTGGATGTCGTACAGGCCCTGCAGAATGAAGATGTGGAAATGACGTGGAAATTTAACAGCACTTGTTAAAAACAGTGCTGCTCCTTAACTCACCTCCACAAAGTAGTCTCCTACGATCTTTGCCGTCATCAAGACCAGCATGATGGGAAGGCCGTAGGTGACGTTCCCTGTAGCCTCCACCATGATGACCGTCAAACTGAGAGTCATCCTCACAATGCCCCCTGTGAACATGACAACAGATTCCTTCACTTCTCTTTCCATTAAAGGGGACCTATTATGCTCATTTTAACACCCTTTGTATTGAGTTGTGGACTCCTATAGAGCAGCTACACACAATTACCCACATAGAAAACATCTAAGATCTTCCAGAATCTGCACCTATTCCAGCTGTGTTTCCTTTGATTTGTGCTTCCTGCCCAAAAAAGGTCTGCCTGTGTGATTGGTCACACACCCAAAGTGCTTCCTAAGTATGAACCATATAAGGACATCCGCCCCTCTGTGACATCACAAAGGAACAGTTTTACCACGCCCTTTGAAACAGAGCGTTTTAACCAATCACAAACTTCTTTCAGGACTCACTTCCAAATGCATTCTAACTACATTTAAAGTATTTAAAGACAGAGACCAGGGTTCAATTCCACCCTCGGCCATCTCTGTGTGGAGTTTGCATGTTCTCCCCGTGCATGCGTGGGTTTTCTCCGGGTACTCCGGTTTCCTCCCACATTCCAAAAACATGCTAGGTTAATTAGCGACAAATTGTCCATAGGTATGAATGTGAGTGTGAATGGTTGTTTGTCTATATGTGCCCACCAGTCTTTAAATGTCTTTAAATCTTTAAAGATTCAACTGACTTACCTAACTGAGCTGCAGCTCCAATCAAGGCGTATTTACCAGGGTCAGCCCAGATCTAAAGAAACAGAAAGAGATAAGAGACATAGTAGGGTCTGACAACAAATCACAAGGTTTTAAGGAATTGTATACAGTGGAACCTCAGTTTTTGCTGAAAATTATTACAAAAATTACATACAACGTGCTGGTTATGGTACGGCCACATAGTGCCCAAACAAACCATCCATGCATTGGTAAATCAGTCACTGTCAAGAATGGATAGTGGTTATTTTAGAGACGGGACACTAGCCATCCATTTTGAATGCTTTCATCATTCTTATTATGTATGTAATGGTTTAATTTGAACATGCATCAGTTCCCAGTTCCACATGTCCAAAAGGAGTAGGAAGAAGCAAAGCTTATTAAATCCTACCCCTCCATCTGGTACTTTTACAATCAGTAACTGTTACATTTGTTCACTTCCTGCTTTCCTAATATAATTTTTATTTATTTTAATTTTATTTAATTTTATTTTTTACTTAATTTTATTGATATGACCATACAATGACATAATGGGTACCATAGTAAGTGTCAATATAGTGATATATAACTGGTAACTGTTTCATTTGTTCACTTCCTGCTTTCCATAATACAGTTTAAGGTTTTTTTTGTGGTTTTTTTTTTTAAATAATGTACCTCGTACCGAAGTATGAGGTGATATGACCATACAATGACATTATGTGTACCATAGTAACTGTCGATATAGTGATATATAAAGCACATCATCCAAGAACCAACACAGAACAATTTCTGTCTCTTATCTGTGTACTATGAGGCATTCAAGTGCACTGCATCAGCCCTTATGGAGTAAATTAATAGCAAAAACCCGGGTTCCGCTGTACACTGGTAGCTCGAGACCCACCGATCCAGAAGCCGAGATGGCGGCCAGCAGAATTCCACACAGTCGCCCCCAAGCTGCTCCGATGAGCAGAGATGGGATGAAGACCCCGGCGGACACGGTGAGGCCGTACGTCCAACAGGCCAGGAAGAAATATGTGAGCGTAAACATTCCCAATGTCAAAGGGTTGTAGGAGCCTTTAAAAGACAAGGCAAGACAAGAATATTGACAGTTCTTTATCACGTATATACGTACGTAATTATACAACATGCAGTGATATGTGACCTGCACGCTTGATTTACCTGGCTGGTTGTGGAAGAGACTGCGGACGCTTCTCTCTGGAGTGTTGAAGAAGGCTGTTGCCATGGAGTTATACTCCCCATCTGCACAGAACAACTGCAGGAACACGCAGGAAATATGAGAAGACTAAAAAGAGGTATAGTCGATACGCAAACCTCATCCAACCTTAAAAGCTAAAACGGCTAAAAGTGTTTGCGGTGTCATTTGATCACATGAATTGGAAGTGTTCGGTCAGAGCTTTGTTGCACAGTTTAAACGGAACGTTTTTCACACAAAGTGCAACCATCCGGATGATAAATACACAACGCTGATGTGTTTGTTTGCTTCCTGAAAGGGTCAAGGGGACTCTCGGGAGGTGTAAACAAACAGCAAGAGAATACAGTTGCTGGGAAAGAAAAAAGATTTAAGAGATTAACGGCATTCCTATTTGTGTGAATACAGATGGAAATGTATGTATTATATATAGGAGTACTGCAATTGAGATTTTAGTCTGTGTTAATATTTTTAGTTTATGTTTATGGCACGATACAGTACCTACCTCACTCACGGTGCGTGAAATAAATGCTTACATACTATTATACTAATATTCACTCATTCATTTTCTACCGCTTTTCCTCACAAGGGTAGCGGTGGGTGTCTTCGGGCGAGAGGCGGAGTACACCCTGGACTGGAGCACGGAGCTGCGGTGTGTGTGTGTGTGTGTACCTGCAGAGGGTACTCCTCCGTGTGCTCTGGCCCGAGAGGCTGACAGTCGTTGGAGAAGTAAATCATGGTGAATGACACCATCGCGGTCACGCCGGCGACCAACATGGCCTCCATCACTTGCAGACAAGGCCGATGGACGTACCTGATGCACACGCAACGAGATGACGCGGTTTAATGACTGGATGCTCATTCGTCTGCCGAAAATGTTGACGTGTGGCTTTTGAAGTCACACTTGCTGGAGCCTATCCCAGCTGAGAGGCGGGGTATACCCTGGACTGGTGGCCAGCCAATTACAGGGCACATATAGACAAACAACCATTCACACTCACATTCATACCTATGGACAATTTGGAGTCGCCAATTAACCTAGCATGCATGTTGTTGGAATAATTTTACTTTATTTTAGTTTTATTGTGTGCGAGATTCATTGATGTACGCCCCCCCAATTGCACATTCATTCATTTTCTACCGCTTATCCTCACGAGGGTCATGGGTGCTGGAGCCTATCCCAGCGGGGTACACCCTGGACTGGTGGCCAGCCAATTACAGGGCACATTTTGACAAACAACCATTCACACTCACATTCATACCTATGGACAATTTGGAGTCGCTAATTAACCTAGCATGTTTTTGGAATGTGGGAGGAAACCGGAGTACCCGGGGAGAAAACCCACGCATGAACGGGGAGAACATGGAAACACCACACAGAGAGACGGCCGAGGGTGGAATTGAACCCTGGACTCCTAGCTGTGAGAACATTTTTTTTTTTAACGTAATCAGAGGTTCTTCCCGGGCAGAATGCATCCGTTCATTTTCTATGCCGCTTTTTGACTTCAGGTGCCAATCAGGTGCCAATCAGAAGGGAACATGTAAAACAACTATTCAACTATGGACATTTTAGTCGCCAATTAACCTAAAAAGCATGTTTTTGGAAAACCGGAATACCCATAGAAAACCCACGTCATCTCACTTAATTAGCTCCGCAATAGGATGCAATTATGCTTGAAATCACAGCACATCTCGTGACTGCCTGTTGTCATTTAAACCGGAAAACATTTGACGTGATTCCATCCTAATCTCAATGCGGCGACTGAGTGACAGAATAATTGTACCTGTTCTCACACCGCGGCTATTTTTAGACACTCATCACAGGTTTGCCAGTTACCCACGGCAAGCCCTTTTAAAGTCTGTTTGAAGAACTATGAAGAAAATCCCGGCTTTACAGCTGTGACACAAAACAATCGTTGTGAATGCGTCATTTGACCTTTTGCTCTCCACCCACGCGGCACACGATCCGACAATGTGGTTTTATACTCGCAGGGATTTGGCTCCTCTTTACCTGATCCTGAAGATGGTGAGCCAGTAGTTGAGAACGTTGAATAGAGCCCCCAGCAGTCCGCCTGCGAGGGAATAGTATGATGGCTGTACATTAAAAAAGGCCAAATTGACACATGAAAAAGTTCACTGTCGTGCAGGGGGTGTCCATAATGCGGCTCGGGGGCCATTTGCAGCCAACTGCGTGATTTTTTTTTACGATTTGGCCGCAACATATTTTAACAATTTTAATAAAAAGAGCAATTGAAAAGGCGGGATGTAATATGTGGACACCAATAATTAATAATAATACGATTTTATAATTTTTATAAGCTAAAAAAAATATCACAATGGCTTATAACTTCAGGTTTGGATACCCGTGATGTAATATGTTGACATTTCCAAAAACAAAATATTTTACCTATTGCTCCCATGGCGATGAATAAGGGGATTTCGTAGAGGTAATAGGCCACGCTCTGAGAAAAGGCACAAACATCACACGTGCTCATTCCTATTCATTCAACATCGACGCCGTGTTATTGTTGACATTTCCTGTCCTTACTTCATTCTCAAAGCGTCCAAAGTTGATGAGACCGGGGTTGGAAAGGTCACCTGGGTTGTTGTGGTAGATACTCAGGAAGAAATTCAACGTAAAGGTGGAGATCATGGAGGCGAAAAACTGCAGAATCACAAATGTAAGATCAGTTTATATTATTATTCTTATTTTTGCATGTATGAACTATGTACGACATGCACTAATCAGCATTGTACCAACTTTGGACTTGTACTGGTACAGTAAAGTCTCGTTATATCGATATTCTCGGGAGTCGGAAAAAATACCGATATAACCGGACTATCCATATATCCGATCCTGCGCCGAACTGCATTAAAAGTGGGCGGATCTTTGATATGACATGTAATTTTCTCCTTGAGTTCATGGATTGCGTATCTAGCATGCTTTTGTACTACAATACATTTTGTACTACAGTAAATAAAAATAAACTTACGCTGTAGTGATTACCGGTTACCGGGACATAATTCACCCCGGAACTATCGATAGGGAAGGTGTTGCCACCCGGAGGGGTAGGGGCGAGGGACGGGTGTTTTCCGCTGTGTGTGCTGCACTCTGGTGGTGGAAGTGTGAAAAATAAAGTTGACTGGAAGCAGCCGTTCGCCGTGTTCTTTTTTGGTATTGAAATCCTTAAGCAAAGATTGATTTAAGCTGCTTTTGTATCGATATAAGCAGACCAAATTGGCTGGCGGGAGATGAAAAGGGCATCATAGTAACCGGATTATCATAATAACCGTGTATCGTACTAACGGAGCTAATTATATCATAAAAGACTAGAAATTTGCCGGGAAATGAAAATAGTATCGTAATAAGTAGTAATTCGTTTTAACCAATATCGATATAACGAGACTTTACTGTATTTCCATTGATTCTAAAAAAGGACAAAGTGGTAAATGCATCCATCTCAAGTTGTCATCGAATCCGCGTCACAGAGTTACGCAAGGTCGGAATTTATATGTGCGGGAATGCGACTGTTCCATTTGCATTCTGACGGCAACCGATGACAAGAAAAAAATGTCCTTTGCAGACACCCGAGAAAGTAATGGCTTCTTTGCCGAGCATGGGGTGTCATCGATCCTCCTCGAAATAAATGGGGATGTTTTTTTTTGCATAAATTTGGCGTTGGAAAAGGAAGTCTGGATGTGACTTACTATCCTCCATGTCAGCATCTGGTTCCAGAAGGAAGCTCCTTCTTCAAGGGAGAAGAGAACGCCACCTGTTGACCCAAAAATGATAAGGCTATCAATCAAATTACCACTACTGTAAGTCACAATGTCATACAGTACAGTAATTAGAATTCCTTATTTACGGACTATATGGAATATTTGTATTTACATTACGGGTCAAAAGTTGAACACCCCAATTTTTGCAGTTATTTATTCAAATTTAAGTGGTTTGAGTCCAACGAGTAGCTTGAAAGGTGACCCAAAACTCCCTACTGTGTGTGATTGTGTGTGTCTGTGTGTATGGAGGATGGGAGGGAGGGGCTTTCTTAGTAATTGTTTTTCCTTTTAATTGTGGTAATTGTTTTTTTTTTTTGCATGTCTTTGCAGGAAAAGTGCTCTACAAATAAAGTTGATTTTATATTTCAGAATCCTACAAAAAAAAAGCCTCTTTCAGGGACCACAAAAAATGGATCAACAATTTAAAGCAGTTCTGCAGAAATGGAGATTATTCCATTGCGAGTACTTACTACCGCCTTTGTATGCATAAAAACACACATGGTATCATACAATCGTGAACATGAGTTGAACGCCATTGTACAAAAATTGAATAAAAAATGGACGAAAGAAACGCATCTTAACACTCAAATATTGATTTTTTTTTTTCCTCCAGTGTTCTAAAAGTTTTCTGACGCATTTCCGTCACCCAAAAAAAGACGTTTGCCAGGTGAGTCAGAGGCTCTACCGTGACACGGGCCTCGTGCTTCTCATATCTGTGCAGGTCACATGACAGTATTAAAGGAGCGCTGCTTTAATGACACATTACTCCTTTAGGGACATGTGTCATTCCTTCCGACCTTCTCTCATGAACGCTGGTTCTACTGGTTCTCCTGAAACAGCTCTGAGGCTCTCGGTCGTACCGCACAACCGCGCTATGGAAAGCTGACTTTACCAACTGGTGCTCCGAAGGCAGCCGAGACGCCGGCAGCAGCTCCGGCTGAAACAAAGTCTCTTTTTTCTGTGTCTCTCCGGAAGTACTCAAAGATCTGCAAGGGAATTATTATAATCATAATCCTTTCAATAAAATGACGACATGACACAAACACACAAACCTTGAAGTCTCTTTTCAAAGAGGTGCTCCTGCCCTGGGAGACTCCAGCAGCTACCACTGCACCGGAGTGGATCATTGGACCTTCCTAAAGGATTGTGGGTAAACAAGGAGACACATCACCGCATTATGAATCCATAAATACCATAAATACAGTCATTTGTTTCCAGACACCACCTAACCTGAGATATTCAATATTAATACGCATTTATAGAAACATTATTAGAGTCCTGTAAACATGAAATAGCACCCCTATAGTCACCTTTATACGTGTATTAGCCAATACTGCAGACGTAAGAAGCAGTCATAAAACATAATAACTCAACATAGCATAGGCTAAGTTGCATTCCTGTCGGTCTGACATGTATCTGTCATAAACAGACTTGACGTGACATTGCGCAATGCTGCACAGGCTATGACAAGAGATTTAAATAGAGCATTATTGCACACGAGCAGGCTAGTTAGCCTCCAATGGGTTTGAAACCGAGTGAGAAAGGAGGACAAAATAACCACTTCCACACTAAATAAGAGACCATACTCAACCACAATAAGGGAATATTTCTTACCTTTCCAACAGCAAGTCCACCCACCACAGAGCAGATAACGCCGCACACTTTCACCACCAGGGTCTAACAGAGACAATTATGTGTTATATGTGTGTGTTGTGTGTGTGTGTGTGTACTTGTGTGTACCTTAAGTCGAACCACCCTCGGGATCTTGACTCCGTTCAGGTAACATTTTATTTGAGGAATACCACTTCCTGCTGCTATAGGCTGTATAGAAATGATGTTAAGGTTTATATATGCATATAAATATTAATTGTGCAGTATGTCAGCCTTACCTCAAAAAAAGCAACTATAATGGCTCCCACCATAACAAAGGTGGAGTTGAGGACAGCCCAAAGGATGAGCGAGATGGACAGGCCGCCCACCTCTGTGAACCTTTCTATATCTGAGCATCACATGTCAAGGGAAGCTGTGCCGGTTTTGAAGTATGAAGTACAATATTCTAATACTTAACATTAAAGCAACTGGTTTATGATCATGCAGCTTTGAAGGGGAGTACCGGGATACTTTCTTTCACAACTTGGTATTTGATTCCAGCCAGCTGCTCCACCACAATGTCAATGAAACAGGCGATGAGGCCTGTCAAAAAGCCAATCAGGCCGCAGACCACCCAGCGACTGATCTCCAAGCAGCGGAAACCCTTCAAGAGGAAGAATAATACATATTGGAGCATATAGTACACTCATACTAAGTACACATTTTGTATAGGATGGGAATTTTGATAAAATGGTTCCCCCTACTGGTGAAAAATAATTTCACATTTTCTATTAGTGTGACATTCCACTTTGGAGCTGTCCACACGGAAATGTTTTCAGGTGGGAGATTGGTCATCTCCCGACCTGCAGTTGCTGGTTCGATCCTCGGTCCTGGGTCAACATATTTATATTTCAATCTTTTTTTTTTTTCAAATTGAGCATGAATGGACAATTTCAATGGCTCCCCCTTTTGGTGGAAATTAATTTAACATTTGCCACTTCATGTAACATTGTGCCTATTCTGTGCACGGTAGCATTGGGTCAGTCAGGTGGTAGAGTTTCCACCTCACTTACCATGTGACTCATCCGCCTCTCTTCTTCCAAAAACAACTGGTTCTCAATGTTATCGTAGTCGAGGCTCTACATCACACACAAAAGAATACAAAGAAATGATTTAGTGTGAAGATAACACATTTTAAAAGCTCAAAAAATAGTTTTTTTTACCTCGTATTTGAGTGACAGTAGTTTCTCATTATGAGGGATTTCTTTTGGACGCCCCCGCACAGATTCCTGCAAGGAAAAACAAAACGCAACACGACAATGAGTTTCACCAGCAGTCACAAATGTGGACAGAAAAGCAATAATGCAGTTATTATGTCATGGAACCTTACAGAAAAATGAATGACATTGTAGTGATAACCTCCCCAATGGTGCATATACAATGTGTGGATGGTATCTGGAAGCCTTGCATCGCTTTGCTGCTAGGCAGACATAATAACCAAATTGCTTTGCCAATTATGCATATTATATTGTTATGTATAATATTAGGTAAGTATCATTACTTATATATACCTCTCCCTCAATAAAAACCTTACACATAAGAACACCATAAGTAAATGTGGACCGCCATTAAACAGATTTGGCGCTGCCTGTACATCGGGCACCCCAGCAAAACACCAGGACATTGCCGAAACACACCACCAACCCCGCCAGCCAACCCACCTGGCCCAGACCCCCCTAGCCCCCCTGAGTGCACCCTTCAAATAAACTCCGTTGGGAGCGAAACGAACATGAAGCTGCAGAAAAATCACATGCATCCCATCTCCGCTATCATGTACTGTAGTATAATGGCTGTGACGTAAACTAAGTGAATACCTCAGGCCTCGGGACAGTCATGTGACCCCCAATGACCCTCCTCGTGGCTACAAGTTAGCAGGGCATTGTAGCACCGCATTCATATAAAACAACACAGAAAGTCGTTAAAAATACTATAGCCCCTTCGCATCTGCAAACATGGAAATATTATTCATTTTTTATTGCTTCTGACAATGCATATTTCCTAAATAAAGCAACAGACATCACATTGGTAGATTAATGCCACAAGCTCGCAAACTCCTGACCCGGATTTAACCGTTGTCAATGGGGACCATAACGGAAAAGACAGAAAGGAAATTTTTTTACCTCATCTGATGTTATCTCCTCTTCCAAATCCGCCGTGCTCAGTCTGCCTATTTGGAATACAGCGCCTCCACCAGACGGCTGAAGAGGAACAGACATCAGGGATATGAATGTTTTAACAATTTGACACTTGAGGAAATCATGAAAACATTATAAACATTAAATAACTAAATGCTAAATAACAGAAAATGCAGAGCTAAAAAGTTGAATGGAAAAAGTAGTATGCTTCCACTTTTAGTCAGCGTGATGTGTGCGACAATAATAGCACCGGTGGAAATCCGCCTCATTTTCCAGTCTTTCAACATAAAGTGGAACAGCTGACTGCAGTGAATGTGGCAGATAATAAAGCTTTTGTAATTAATTGGCTGTAGACAACTATTTTCATCATTAATTAATTAATTTTAGTAATAATCTGAAGGGGGAACAATGCCACTTAATTTTATTATGACGGTAAACTAAAGAAATAATGAAGACCTTAATCTATAACAATTGTGTTATCATGAGTGTGGGTTAATCACATCTCGAAGCAATGGCGGCACAATGGAGTGTAGTACTCGGGTTCAACCGGCAGAGGCGCTGCTGATTCACAACATGACACTGGGATGCCGCGCAACATCCACTGTTTGATGTGCTCAATAGAATATAAAAAAATAGTGTTTAAAACTAATAACCTATTAACTAGAGTAGTAGTTATCCCAACAAGCAATATAATCATATGAATATTAAGATTAATTACAGCTAAGGACATAATTAGAGCTGTATGTATGTATATTTGTACTGCAAGAGATACCAGCTGTTAGCAAGCATGCTAGCTCTACCTCTCTGGAGTGTCGCCGCTTCTCAGAGCCGTTGAGCAGCGGCGTCCCTTCGCCAACTGCACCGGATTCGTCCGCTCGGCTCGACCACGACACTTTCTTCGTGATGTTGGCCATGGTGGCCCACCGGTTACCTCCAAAAGGCGTTGTTTTAGCGCATGAATTGCAATAAATATCGATTGAATAGAGCCATTTTCCCCTCAGTTACCCCTGATCACTCCTGTAACTCGTGACGCTTTAGTTAAGTAAGGGAAGCGTGGCAGTCCAAAAATGTCCGTTGTCGCAATGAATGCTGGGACTTGTAGTTCCTCTGAGAGTGGGCACGTTTCCTTTCATTTTTGGGTGGTCTTTGCGTTTTTTAAATATACGTATAATTTATCACTATTGTAAATTGATTTATAATGTATTTATATCATGTATGTAACCGCCATTTTGTGTTTTTACGGATAATTATGATGACTAAAATGTAATTCATTCACCATAAAGCCTTACTATTTTTATCATGCAAAAATCTGATATTTGAAAAATATATATATAACTACAAATGTTTAGTGTGGAGTTGACAATGAAAGTGACTTTAAGTTGTGTGATTTAACAATAAAAATAAGGATTTAAAAAAAATGAAATAAATATAAATGGCACAACTGGATGTACACAGTATAAATTTGAGCTGAAAAAATGTAATTATAAGATCTGAAAATAGTCCAGGTCTTTTGGAAAGTTCATTCTATATGCACAACTATAGTATATGGTATTTTATTTTTAAAAAGTGGACCCAAAAGGTCACATTAGAGGTTCAAAAGCCCATTTGTTACTGCTTAATTGTCTACAAACATCAGGAAAATACTAATACAATGTTTAAATTGTGCAGGTTTAACAGTGACCTGTTAAAATGAGGTGTAATACTTAAATGTGTCGCTTTGCTTCTGCTTTCACTTTCACTTGAGTGGCTCCATCCAGGAATGGCCTTTTTTTTCAACGTATACTTGAAGTCAGTAGAGTATTCAATCATAGAAACAATACACACCAAGTATGTTGATTATTAGTATATTATCATACATTATTAACAGAGACTATAAGTTTAAATTTACTGGCTGCTGAGTCGGTATTTGTCACCGAAAATTCCCCTTTATGGTAATTTTTGAAAGTCCATGCGGTGGCGTTGCTTCCCGGTTTCGCTTTCATGTTGACTGCTTGATCAGCAGCCAGTGTGTTACATCCATCTCAGTCCCATTCCTCCTAAATCTACAGAACACTTGAGTTCCTTCTGAGTAATTATGCTTTGTTTAGGCTGGAATTAAAGATTTGGGCTATTATTGCTGTGCAGCCCTCAACATGGATGAAGAAGCAAGGCCTCTGCTGAACAGGAGACGCTTGTCGTCAGAGCCCACGGTAGGAGAACCAAAACAGTTTTAAGAAGACTCTGTCCACAACTTTTCATATACTATTCAGAATTTACCGCTTCTTTCCATTCCAGTTCCAAAAATCCAAGCTGTTCCTGGCTGTTTTTGCAGCCGTTTTGGGGAACTTCAACTTTGGCTATTCCTTGGTGTATCCGTCCCCCGTCCTGCCAGTGCTCCAGAGTCCCGATGCGGACCCCCGGCTGAAGATGGACACCTCGCAGGCCGCCCTGTTCGGCTCCATCTACATGCTGGGAGTAGCTGGAGGCGGACTGGGGACCATGTTGCTCAACGACTTGATTGGAAGAAAGCTGAGCATTATGGTGTCAGCAATACCTTCTGCTATTGGGTCAGATATTTACAACGATGCATTACAGTCTAGTGTTATTCTTTAAATGCTCATATTTTAATGATGGCAGGTAGGAAACTGTTTATTTATTCTATTAAGCAAACTCATACAGATGCTTAAACCGCACCTAACAACTGTTAACACTTTCCACTGGTTCCTCTTCTAAGGACTGAATTCGCTTAGAGTCCTGCTCCAATGTGGAACATTACTGCCCCCTGCAGCCCACACCCTGAACAGCAGCCCAGCACCACACATTAAACCTGCCGCTAGCTATACACTATTGCATTTAAATCAAGCAAAATATATTCAAATGATCAAATATTAAAGAGTAGTTGAACACTTTAACACTTTTAAATGTACTGTAGTCATTTCCTTTTCGTTCTTATTGTGTGTGTGTTTCAGGTACCTTCTACTGGGAGGGGCTGTGGAACTGTGGATGCTCCACTTGGGCCGTTTCCTCACAGGTGTCGCCGGCGGGGTGACGTCAGCAGCCATTCCTGTAAGTTACCATGGTTACAGCGGAACTGTGTTGATATAGTCTCATTTTCTTTATTGGCTCCCAGCATTACTACTATTGATGCATTTTATTGAGAAATTCGGAGAAAGTCGGCACATTTTATGCCATTGACTTTGTTTATTTATCGATATATTTTTTTTTAAAGCTACACCAAAAATGAGAAAACATAAAATACCATTATTGATAACACATTTATCTTATCTTATCTTTATCTGATGTAGCCTAGTAGTAGTCGTATTGGTAGTAGTAGTATTAGTAGTTGTAGTGGGAAAAAAATGCTGTAGAATATACAGTAAAATACATTAATTCAGTGTTGGCCCATCTCAGGGCCTAATAGTAATATTAATAATATGCAAATACTACTTTAAAATTTATTTTAGAGGAGTTTTTTATTTATTTAAATATTCTGGATTTAAAAATAAAATTCAATAGTTTTTTTATTTAAATATTCTGGATTTAAAAATAAAATTCAATAAATAAAATATATGTAAAACACATAATCACTTAATGTGGAAGGAAATATGAAGATATAAATTGACATAAAATAATACGATACTGTAGAAAAAATAACGCATCTCAGGACTTAATAATAATAATAATATTAATAATATGCAAATACCCCTTAATATTTTTTTTACTATTTTGGTATTTTTTTCCATTTAAAAATATGTAAACATATTGGATTTTAAAAGGTAAACAACAAAAATAATGCATTTAAAAGAGTAACTTGCTTAAAGCAGGGAGGAAAAAAATTATATTTTAATAATGATATTTTTTTAAAGTCGACATTTTGTGTATTTATCAGGATTCATAAGGATCTTTGCTTTTGAGCTGTATGAACAGTACTCACCATACATTTGTGTGTTTTTGTGCTGCAGGTTTACATCTCGGAGATTTGCCATAAATCTCTGAGAGGAGCTCTCGGCTCGTGTCCTCAGATCACTGCCGTGTTTGGAGCCTTGGCACTGTACGCTTTGGGTAAAGGCATTCATTAATGCAGAGCAATAACACTGGAATGCGAGGAAGGAAGCCGCCACCCATTGTCTGTGTACGTCTGTGCAGGTCTGGTGTTACCTTGGCGGTGGCTCGCAGTGGTGGGCGGGGTACCAGCGTTGCTGATGGTTGTACTGCTGGTCTTCATGCCCGACTCCCCCAGGAGGCTCGTCTCCCTGGGAAGAGAGGAGAAGGCTGAGCGTGCTCTCCGCTGGTTGAGGGGAGCCGACTATGACGTACTAAGCGAGCTTGATGCTATCAAGGTGACAAATAGAACCACAAACAATATTATAGGGCATATTTACTTTAGTACATTTATTATTAAAATGTCATAACAATAAAAAATAATAAAGAATAAAAATCTATAACTACTAAAATATTATTTAATTAAATAATCAATAAAAGTAATAAAAATGCCTCATTTACTTATTAATGGGCCAATAATTTTCATATTTAGTAATTGACATCTGTTATCGTTTAAAAACATAAAAATATTAGTTTTAATGTTTTCACAGTATGTGTTTGTTTACTATGAAAACATGCCATGGAAGGGTTTGAATGACTTAAAGAATGCTAATATTAGCATGCTAACACCCAGCATAGTCGCGTGTTTATATAAGTGCTTACCTATGAAAATGCTAAAGATGTTACTGTAATTATGATATCATGCTAATGCTAATACTAGTATGCCAACTTTAGCATACTGGCAATGTGAACATGCTAACTTTAGTATACTGGCAATACTAACATGCTAACTTTACTACACTGGCAATACTGACATGCTAACTTTAGCATGCTTGCAATGCTAAAATGCTAACTTTAGCATACCATCACCTAACATATCAGTGTCTACCAATGAAAATGGCTAAAAATACTACCATGCTAATGTTATCATTAGCAATATTAACATGCTAACTTTAGTACACTGGCAATACTGACATGCTAACTTTAGCATGCTAGCAATGCTAAAATGCTAACTTTAGCTTACCATCACCAAACATATCAGTGTTTACCAATGAAAATGGCTAAAAAAATACTACCATGCTAATGTTATCATGCTAACACATAACATGATAGTGCTAAGTGTTCACATACTGTCCACCCATGAAAACAGCTAAATACTACTATGTTAATATTAGCATGCTAGCAATGCTAACATGCTAAAGGTAGCATGCTAACGCCGAGCATAGTCATGTGTTTATATAAGCGCCTACCTCTGAAAATGCTACAAATGTTCCTGTAAGTATGATATGCTAACACCTATCATATTCATGAAAATTGCAAAAAAATACTAGTATGCTAACTTTAGCATGTTGGCAATGCTAACATGCAAACTCTAACATGCTAACAAAAAACAACATGCTAACTTTAGCATACCGTCACCTAACATAATAGTGTCTCCCAATGAAAATGGCTAAAAAATACTACCATGCTAATGTTATCATGCTAACACATAACATGATAGTGCTAAGTGTTCACATACAGTCTACCCATGAAAACAGCTAAATACTACTATGTTAATATTGGCATGCTAGCAATGCTAACATGCTAAAGGTAGCATGATAGTGTTTTTTCTGATGCGATTGAGTGATTACGTTTTTCAATGCAGCATAGCGTCAGTCTGCAGAGGCATGTCACATGGTCTCAGCTGGCCACGCCCGTCTACTACCGGCCAATCATCATCTCCGTGGTGATGCGTTTCCTGCAGCAGCTGACGGGCATCAGTCCCATTCTAGTTTACTTGGAGCCCATCTTTTCTCAGAGCAATGTCTCCCTGGAGCCCAGGTACGAAACGCCGCTGGACCCGTTCACTCCGCACGCACAAGATAATTAGATCATAATTAGTCACATGTTCTGTATCTCTCAGGTACGATGCCGCAATCGTGGGATTGGTTCGCCTCTTTTCCGTTGCCACGGCAGCTGTTTTGATGGACAAGGCGGGGCGGAAAGCCCTGCTGTACACGTCAAGCTTCCTGATGTTCCTGTCCACTCTGACTCTGACCGCGATCTCCCTCACCGCACCTCACTCGCCGGACCCCGCCCCGTCAAACCTCACCTCAAGCATGGGCCGCAGCTTCCACGATGACACGGCATTACACACGGCCAGCAGCCAAACGCCTGCAGGCCCTCTTCCACTTATCAGCGTTGTGGTATTCATATTTGGTGAGTCATCAAACCTGGTTGAAAAAAAGAAAAAAATTGTTAGTTTTACCACGATAGAGTCATAATAAAGTCATAATATTACAAGAAAAGGTTGTTATTGTAATATTATGAGGAAAAGTATATGATGGGAATAAAGAATACTGCAGTTTTTTAAGGTTAGGACAGAGTGGCAGTATCATGAGAATAAAGTTACAATATTATGAGAAAGAACAGTAGTAAAATCTGAATTAATTTTTTTATTAAGTATTAATTAATTAATTAATAAAATTAATTATTAAAATTAATATTAATATTAAATTAACATAATTGTATTTAATTATAAATATATATAAATAAATTTTAAATAAAATAAAAAGAATTATAAAAGATTTATAGAAATAAATAAAATAAATAAAAGATTTTATTAAAAAACTAATTAAATGTGATAAAATCAGAAAAAATAAAATTACAAAGTCAAAATTTTAGAGGAATGTAATTTTAATATATATAACATAAAAATGTTATAGTTTTAATCAATTTGCCTAAGAAAATATGACAACAAAGTTGTAATATTAAGAGAAAATGTTACAAAAAAATCAGAATTTTTCATAAAGTCATAATTTTGCAGGAATTAAGTCCAAAAATAATTAAAGTTGCAAGAATAATTTGATAAAAACACATCCAATAACTGCAAGAAAACGTGTCAGTCACTCCCTGATTGTCTTCTCTACCAAACTCTCCCTTTGCTGTTCTTTGTCTCCTAGGTTACGCCATGGGGTGGGGCCCCATCACATGGCTGCTGATGTCAGAGGTGTTACCGCTAGTGGTCAGGGGCGTGGCCTCGGGCCTGTGTGTGACAGTCAGCTGGTTGACAGCCTTCGCCCTCACCGACGCCTTCACTCACCTGGTGGACAGGTACGGCCTGTACGTGCCGTACTTTTTTTTCACCGTGGTGTGCTTCCTGTGTCTGCTCTTCACCGCCGTGTGCGTCCCGGAGACCCGCGGCCGCTCTTTGGAGGAAATCGAGAATTATTTCAGGACACGTAGATTTACTGTTGATGGTGAACGTTGCGATGAGGAAGAATAAGTGCGGTTGGCTGTTTGTCAGTGCCGTTATGACGTCATGAAATGTATAATAATAAACAAAAGTTGTAATATTGCATTTAAAAAGTACTCATATGAAGTTGAAAAAGTCGCAATAGACGCTTATTTCACTAAATTAGTGACATGAACTTTTCAGTTTCTCTTTATCTCCAACATGCATACAAAGTTACATAAGAATACGACACTTCCTCAATTCAACATGTCCAAAAAGAAGAAGCAGAGCAAATGAACGTTCCTGATAACTAACATGCCGACTGTCTGATGACAAGTAGCCAAGTCACATGGTGCAGCACACACACACACACTCATTACACTAATTATGATAAGATAGGATATGATATTCACATGAACCTGCAGATATGCCACTTCATTCCATATTTCAGTGTGTGTTTTGTGTTATACATGTGTATGTGTTTTTAAGGACATGCTCTGCATTGACGAACAAGTATTGTTGTTATAACTACAGAAATTCCTTGTTTTCAGCGCCCTCAAATGGTCAATGTTCCCATAACGCACTGCAAAAAAAGGCCAGTAAGGATAATTCATAATGCCACCTACAGAGAACATACTAACTCCTTATTTCTAAAATCACAAATACAGAACATGCAAACTCCACACAGAGATGGCCCAGGGTGGAATCGAACCCTGGTCCTCCTAGCTGTGCGTTCTGCACGCTAACTGCCGTGTCGCCTTAAAAAAAAATTTATTAAATAAAATTAAAATAAATTCAAATTATATTGGGAAAGCAGGAAGTGAACAAAAAATAAATAAAAAAAAATTAATTAAAAAAAATTATTAATTGAATAAAATTAAAATAAATTAAAATTATATTAGGAAAGCAGGAAGTGAACAAATGTAACGGTTACTGATTGTAAAAGTACCAGATGGAGGGGTAGGATTTAATAAGCTTTGCTTCTTCCTACTCCTTTTGGACATGTGGAACTGGGAACTGATTATGGGATGGCACTCAATTGTAATCTGATGCACGTTCAAATGAAATTAAACCATTACCATTAAATTTTTTTTACATGAAAACATGACTGTTTTTGAACGCTTCTTGATGAAAAAAATTACAAAATTCAAAAATTACAAAAAAGCAAATAAAAAAAACCTTAAACTGTATTATGGAAAGCAGGAAGTGAACAAATGTAACAGTTACTGATTGTAAAAGTACCAGATGGAGGGGTAGGATTTAATAAGCTTTGCTTCTTCCTACTCCTTTTGGACATGTGGAACTGGGAACTGATTATGGGATGGCACTCCATTGTAATCTGATGCATGTTCAAATGAAATTAAACCATTACCATTACATTTTTTTTACATGAAAACATGACTGTTTTTGCTTCCTGATGAAAAAAATTACAAAATTCAAAAATTAAAAACAAAAACAAACAAAAAAAAACTTACACTGTATTATGGAAAGCAGGAAGTGAACAAATGTAACAGTTACTGATTGTAAAAGTACCAGATGGAGGGGTAGGATTTAATAAGCTTTGCTTCTTCCTACTCCTTTTTGGACATGTGGAACTGGGAACTGATTATGGGATGCACTCAATTGTAATCTGACGCACGTTCAAATGAAATTAAACCATTACCATTACTATGGAATATTTCTTTATCAAGAATTTCTTGTGAGTAGAAAGAGAGGGTCACAGCCTTTGTATATCTAAACATTTAACAATGCACCACTTGCTGTAGAATGTACAGCTTTATGAGGTCAGGAATGTCGTCCATCAGGACCATCCAAACACACACACACACACACACACACACACATTCCGCCACGTCACCCATTTGACATCAAGCACAGACAACACCCTGTCACACACCTTTCCCTGCATTGATACCATTACTGACATTTTTTAAGCACATTTTCTCTTCAAAAAGAGTTGGCCAATTTGTCCTTTTTCATTAACGGTGGAAATAACCAACATGAGCCTGGAAGTGTACGAATCCATTCCCACCCAGTGACCAATTGTTGAAAAATGTGGTTGAACTGTCATATAATCCTCCTTAGACGTATTAGATTGAACTTAAAGTTCTGAAGTTCCATCACGATAAATGCGGAAACTAGTTTGTCTGCATCTTTTTCCGACTGGAAGTGTCTTTTAAAATGCTACACGGGTGAACGATTAGCCGGGTTTATCGCTCGGGATTCCTTACTGTGTGGTTGTATTAATAGTTAATACTTTTTGGGAGGTGGTTACTGCCAACAACAACACGACAACATACGTACACGTTTTCATGTACTGTAGGTTTGTCTAAGCTATCGTTTCTTTAAGCTTGAATGAATGTTCGTGGTCTAAGTACAGAACCCTGTGTACGGTAGACTTAAAGCAGGGGTCTCAAACACGCGGCCCGCGGGCCAAATGTGGCCCGCAGGACACGAGTTTGAGGCCCCCGCCTTGATATGAAAGTTTAATGTTAGTGCGGCCCGCGCAAGTTTGATATGGATGCTGTATGGTATCATGTACCCAGAAAAAATTATTACGTTTGATTAATGTTCATGTTAAAGGTTAAATAACTGTTAATAGTTATCCTCCCTATCCGTGTGGAAGTGGTAAGTTTTTGGGTTTGATATGGATGCTGTATGGTATCATGTACCCAGAAAAAATTATTACGTTTGATAATGTTCATGTTAAAGGTTAAATAACTGTTAATAGTTATCCTCCCTATCCGTGTGGAAGTGGTAAGTTTTTGGGTTTGATATGGATGTTGTATGGTATCATGTACCCAGAAAAAAATTATTACGTTTGATTAATGTTCATGTTAAAGATTAAATAACTGTTAATAGTTATCCTCCCTATCCATGTGGAAGTGGTAAGTTTTTGGCTATTTAAGTTTAAAGGAAATAACTTGAAGGCTACCGTTTAGGTCGCTAGCTCTCTAGTTTGCGAGTTAGCATGTGTCTCAAGACCCTGCGGTTGTAAATAAAAAAAGTATAAATGTGACTATAGTCGTGTTTTGTCATGTCTACAGGGCTCTAATAATGCTGTGTTCATTTTAATCTGAAAAAAATAATTTGTCTACCCACCAACTATATGTGGTTTCTTAAGTTTTTATGATTTGCCGTTTTATTATTATTATTATTATTATTATTATATTTATTTAAATTAAATTTAGACATATGAATTTAGACAACATAAACGACACAAAACTACTAAATAAAACTAAATTAAACAAAACTACTAAATACTTGTCTTTGTTTGTTATATATTTTTGAAAAACAAGCAATTTTGTGTCGCTCACAAAAATAAAATTAAAAAACAGCAAAATTTATGAGGAACAAAATTTTAATTTCACCCGAAATGCTTTGGCCATGACTGTATCATCACTTATTTATGTTTTCAGGCGCCTATGTCTACAGAAGACGCCTAAACAAGTCATCACCTGGTCACCGATTGTTGATTTGAAGCCTCGCTCCTATCATACTGGGGATCTTTTTCATGACATCATGCCGACAGACGAGCTTCATTTTTAAGCTACAATCTTTCTGGAAAATGACATTTCTTATAAACACTCACGTCGCAGTGGTTCACGGATATTTTGTCTTTTTTTCCCCCACCCTGCCTGATTTTAAAAATTGTTAATGAATGAATATCTTCATAGTTAGAGCATAAAGAACCTATAACACCCCTATAGTCACCTTTACAGTCATTGTTTACACCACATTGTAACTCTTATGTTGTCGGGACTCGACACGGCCTAGCTAGCGAGCTAACCAGTGAGCCTTGAATTTATTCCTTCTAAACATAAAAAGCCAAAATCTTACCACTTCGGAGGAAAACGTTTTATTTACAGACTGAGCTTGAAACGGAAAACCAGCCAAGTGCAACGAAATGCATACCTTGAGAGGAGTGGAGCGTACAAGTGTACTCGAGGGTTGATATCACAAGATCTCGAGAGATTAAAGCGTGACTAGATTTTTCCTTCAGGAAAAAAAAAAAAAAAATCTCATAATAATGACTTCATAATTTTGCTGGCTTCTGTACATTAGCATGCGCATCTGCATTGCTCATTTCTCGCCTCCAAACAGGCAGGAATAGAGTTTACTGTGTGCGTCATATACGGAACAATGGTGAACAGAGTGAGACCTCTTGTCAGTCATACAGTTGCTCGCACACAAACAGCAAAAGAGTGCTCGTTGAGGCACAATTGTTGAGGTTTCCATTTAAGGCTGCACAGTGCATGAGTGGTTAATGCGCATGACACACAGCTAAGATACCCGAGTTCGATTCCGCCCTCGACTATCTCTGTGTTTTCTCCGGGTACTCCGGTTTCCTCCCACATTCCAAAAACATGCTAGGTTAATTAGCGACTCCAAATTGTCCATAGGTATGAATGTGAGTGTGAATGGTTGTTTGTCTCTATGTGCCCTGTGATTGGTTGGCCACCAGTCCAGAGTGTACCCCGCCTCTCGCTCGAAGAAGACAACTGGGATAGGCTCCAGCATACCCATGTGAGGATATTTTTTTCTGGCTGATAGACAGAGTACAATTACATAACTATCACGACTATTATTATTCATCACTATCTTGTTTGTTTTTCTCTCCCTATAATAGAATAATTGCTTTTGGCAGTACACAGCTAGCATTGAGAATTGAACATTGAGTGCCAACAAGGCACAACCCTCCGAGTTTCCTCTTGCACACCGTTGTTGCTTGTCCTGTGTTCTATGGCATCCTACATTCTGTAAATGATGCACTTTATAGTATGTCCACTCAATGCTTCTAATTGAAAAATAATAATAATAATAATAATTTGCACATGCTGGTAGGTTTGCAGTAATATTAAAAGTTCCCTTGTCCATTCTGGGGGGTGGGGGGGGTGCACCGACCAGTGGAATGACCTAGTCGAGTTGTCTTATTTTGCAGAAAAGTTCCTTTGTCGTCATGGATACCAAATAATATACGTCACAGTTCAATACCGTGAAATTTACAGGACGCTAATTCAACAAGACCGTGATGGGAAAGAAGGCCAAAACCCCGGGAAAACAGTGTGTGTTTTTTTTTTGGGGGGTGGGGGGGGTGCTTATCCAGCAAACATCATGAATGGTCCAGGTCAGGTGACCAGCCTTTAAAGCACACCTCAGCAAGAGTCAAAACAGGTTGGACTCCCTTACGGATGGTGACGCATTACACGCTCGCCTTCAATAATCTCTGAGAAACAAAGACCAAGAAGAAGCGAGATCATTCCGTACGAATTGTGCCGTTTCGGCTGAGAAGGCGGAGCCTGGGGGTGGGGGGGTGGGGGCGTGTTGGAGGTTGGAGGTGAGGGAAAGGGTGTGGAGTACAGGTGAGAAGCGCTGGAGCCGAGAGTTGGGGACCCGTTTGGACTGTTGTACGGCGGTAGCGGTAGCAGCTCTGCACATCTCTGTACACCGACATTACCACCTGGACCAGGTGAGACTTTTACGCTTATTATGGGATGGACGATGGACAAAAAAATGACTTTGAAATTTTTTTTCTGCTATTTTATTGATAGAGTGTGTTTCGTGGTATGCGACATATAATTCAATCAATAATTAATAAAAATTCAATCAAATTAAACCCATCCATACAGATTCCAAAATCATCTGTGGATGCAGAAAAAAAAATAATTTTGTAGATAAGTCGTGTGTCCAGTTAAGATAAGATTTGACGAGGCAATGGTGTAAAAAAAAAAAAAAAAAAAAAAAAAAAAACACCTTTTAATTAATTTATAGTATTTATAGGACTTCCTGTTTGTGGGATATTTTGCATTAGTTGCACCAATCGGATCAATAATATTGAACTTTGCATTGTATTTGATTAAAACCCAATATTTCCAGGATATGATACAGTTGCGTGCCCCCAAAAACTGATTTTTCACACTTTGACACAGCTGAAATTCGCTTGTTTGAAAATTATGTTTTTCTTTATTTTTCTCAAGCCGCTTTGACACATAATTTGAAAAGAAAATGCAGAAATTTGCAGCGCAGTACGTGTTTTTTCTCGTTTGTTTTGGTTACAATTCATCACACTTACGATAATGTGCGATAATGGAAAAATGCCAGCTCAAATCCGAGTGATGTTCAATGTCATGACGTTAATGCGGTCATTTGCAGTTCCCCGAGCCGGAGCTTGTTAAAAAAGGAAGGCAGACAGTGAGCATTCCGTACTTTCTAGCAGGTTGGACCAGCATACAGTCCATCAAGACCACACCTTTGGTACAGGTGTGAATGTGTCTGAGGTGACGCAGGTTGCGCATCCGAGGGCGGGTTCGAGTCTACGTAACTCATCTCTTGTTGTCGTGACCGCAGAATGCAGACCGACTTGATCAGGAGCCATTTTTTTTTTATAGAACTCATTTATCTTTTAAGACAGATGCGGCTGCATTGGCGTCAGCCGCCTGCGTGCACAGAACACTCACGTTCGATGTCCATGTTGACACATGGATGCTACTAACAATTTTACACATACTGGGATTCTAGCACCCCCTGTGGATAGTTTTCTTACTAACCACTAAATTATTATTTTGCATCATGAGCGCTTGAATGCAGCAGATGCGTACCGCCATTTTTTTTTAAAGCAAACCCAAACATGAAGAAATGTCACTCCACTTGCTTGTACTGTGAAGTCAAAAAGCAACCAGTTGGCCAAGATGAATTGCGATGACAACAAGCTGTCAGTCACCACACACACACACACACACACACACACACACACACACACTATATACACAGCATATATAGCATAGTCCAACAACCTAGCATTTATCTTCTGTGCACCAGCCAACCACCAAGATATAATATATCCCACTCGAGCTGCGACAATTAATCATTCATCCCATTAATCAACAACTATTTCGATATTGAATTAATCATCTTAATATTCTCTGATTTCCACCTCTTGCATGTGAATATTTCTGAATTTTCTTTGTCACATTCTATATTTATCTCCATGTTTTATGCCGAACATATAATTTTGACTTTAAACTGTATTATGGAAAGCAGGAAGTGGTACCCATTATGTCATTGGATGGTCATATCAACTCGTACTTCGGTATGTGACAAAAAAAAAATAATAAAATTAAGTAAAAAGACATTTCTTAATTAAATAAAATTAAAATAAATCAAAATTATATAGGAAAGCAGAAAGTGAACCAAAAAATAAATTAAAAATACAAATTAATACAATTAAGTAAAAAGAAATTTATTAATTGAATAAAATTAAAATAAATCAAAATTATATAGGAAAGCAGGTAGTGAACAAAAATGAATTAAAATAAAAATTCATAAAATTAAGTAAAAAAAAATAATTAAATACAATTAAAATAAATTTAAATTATATTCGGAAAGCAGGAAGTGAACAAATGTAACAGTTACTGATTGTAAAAGTACCAGATGGAGGGGTAGGATTTAATAAGCTTTGCTTCTTCCTACTCCTTTCGGACATGTAGGAACTGTGAACTGATTATGGGATGCATTCAATTGTAATCTGATGCATGTTCAAATGAAATTAAACCATTAGCATTACTTTGGGGAAACATTTTGCCGTCCTTTCCGATATATCGATATATTGCGGACCACACCGCTAACTGTTTTTTGTTTGGTTCATGTGGATTTGGTTCGTCGGGTGCCGAACCGATGACTACTCCGAGAAAGCAGCGATTCCCAACCACTGTGTTGCAGCTGGAAATGATTATTTACAACATATAATGTAAGCTATGTACAGTGACAGGCGGAAGATTTAAATGGCGACATACTGTATTATCACATAGGGTATATGTTTTGGCGGCCATTTTGTGCTGCGAGTCGGTGAACATTGATTTGTGCCAAACAAGATGACTGCAGACAGGCTTTTTGGAATTCTGGAATTCTGAACTCAAACCGAGCCGTCTGTCTTAAAAGGCAGCAGCTGTACCATTACACTATTAAGGTGGCTGATAAGTGATTCTGCTGCCTGCTGTCAATCGTTGGTAATGAGCAAAGATTGCGGCGTCAATTGACTCGCTCCCCCCCCGTCGTTCTCGGCGCATTTGACGAGAATGCGCCCCCTTACGCGAGATGTACTGTGAAAAAGCTCGATATTTCTTATTCGGTTGATTAATTAAAAAGTTCCAACTGCATATATTGACATTATTTCCATAAGAAAATTTGCAAGCAACATGTGAGTCACCGGCATTTTTCTCGGCACACCCTTTCATCGGTGACTGAGGCAAAGCATGCAGCAAAGCCACATTCTTGCACTACTGTGTGTGTGTGTGTGTGTGTGTGTGTGTGTGTGTAACAATGACAATAAAACATCATCCACTCTGTCAAGTGAGGAATATGGCTTGGCACACACATTTCAGCAAATGCGACAAGTGCATGAGAGAAAGTGTGCAAGGCAATCAGCAACCATGTGTGTGTATGTGTGTGTGTGTGTATGTGTGTGTGTGTGATAAACGCAAAGTACGCTTCTACGTCTTTTGATGTCATACAAAAAGATGACCATGAGTCATGTGCAACTTTTCGACAAGTTTTTCTCGTTCTGGGTCATTCATTGACGCGGTCACATGGTCCATTATTTACCTCATGCAGATTCTTTGGGCCTGGTTATCATTGTTTATCATTTACGTATGATAAAAATATCAAGTTATGAGAGACAGTGTTGTCGTTGTCCAACAACATGTGTCTAACTTGTGAGGTTTTTTTTTTTTTATCTAAAAAAATAAAACAAATAAGTGAAAATAAAATAAGCCATTCAGAAATAAAAGGCAATAAATTCAATAAAAAATATATACGTTTTTATGTAAATAAAATAAAAAACAAAAATTAAAAAATAAAAAAAATATATATATAATATAAAATAAACAAATCAAATCAAATAAAATTAAAAAATAAACATAATAAAAAATAAAAACAGTAATATTGCATATATTGCTAGGGATAAAAATGCGGTTGATATCAGTATCAGATTTTTTCCCGATCATGAAAAACAATATTTTTAAAAAATGTATACAACACATGTGTGTTCATACAGAATATATGTCATGTTACACATATCGGTATTGGAAATTCACAGTTAAACAATATCAGCATTATCGTTTTTTTGGGGGGGTAAAAAAGTCAATATTAGATTTAAAAAAAATCATTATAAATCTCAACTGAAGTCTGAAATTTTAAAAATATACATAGAAATCTTTCGATTCAGCAGCAAGGTGGCCTCATGATAAAACATGAATGCGTGCATGAATCATATTGAATCATAATAATTGAATCATAAATTGTTTTTTATTGCTAAACTTGGGCATGACCTGAGCTAAACGACTTCATGCATAATATCTAACATGAATGATGAACAACGCAGGCATGAAAAGGAATTACGGGCCCCGTTTTGGCTCCTACACATTATGTAAATAACAATAATTAGTTTTAATGCGATAAAAGGGGCGGCGGTATTGATGTATTGATCTGAACTTTAACACTCATTGTCACTAATTCAACTTTTCCTCCTGCAGCTATTGTTTTCTTGAACGCCAATTAAAGAAAATGTATCCTATTGGGTACATTTTGGGTGGATGAAGGAACATTTCTCTGCGGTGCCACGCCCTAGCAGGACGCGCTGCAAGGGCGTTTCCCCCCCTCTTAACCATCCCTTGCACAAACAAACATGAACAGAAAGCACCCGTCTTTACGCAATCCATCCATTCGTTCACGCAGGCGTGTACGCCCTCTAGCGACAGGGAGGGGAACATCACACGTGTCTCCACAGAGTGACAAGCTCTCTTATTAACATTCTTTTTATTTCTTTTGCAGCACGATGAGCGATCAAAAACATCCTCCTCCCTATACCATCCCAAGTAAGCTCACTTCATCGTATATATTTGCATTTTTCATCCACACCTTCATTCATTTACTTTACTTTATTTTACTTTAGCTGTAGCTGAAAGTCAAGCTGACAAGGTGAAGGTCTACCATGTCCACACTCCATTCAACGCCTCCTTACCGGACCAGTCTCAGGCAGTACCAGGTATATATATATATATATATATATGTAACATCACATGCACACAAATGTATACATTACTCTATCATTGTATTAAATTGAATAATAAATTCTTTCTTTCCTGTAGAGCTATGCACGCTTCCCTCTGACATGTAATATTATGTCTTTATTATCAGAAATTTACTACATTATTCTCCCAATATTATGACTTTTTAAAATAAATTTAAATTATTTTTTTTTATATCATTTATGACTGGAACTGTTGGGTCCTACCAGTTGAGAATAATAGATCTTGTTGTATTTTTAAGAACACGGTCACGTGTTCAAGGGAGCCACGCCCCCCTCATACCGCTATGGTTTGAAAGCCACTGCTCTAACCCGACATGTAGAACGTTACTGCCCTCTACCGCCCGTACAATGAACAGCAGCTCAGAACTACTATATACACCTGTCGCTAAACCAAACTAAATTGTGTACTCACCTTTTAAAAATATGCAATTTGACTCTCTAGTTCACATGTCGCTAACAATACTAACAAATTGTGAACTCACCTCTTAAAAATGTCCAATTTGAACCTATAGTTCAGTCTTTCCGGAAGGCCTGAATCAGAAAACTAAAAAAAAGCACACCGAACCAGAATGTAGCAATATACAATAAATACAACATGGCGTGACGACATTAACTTAATACACACAAGAGTACTTGCTCAGCATTTTTTGTTGTTTTCTTCTCCCTCCGTCAGTGTACACCGGCGGAAGCGGAGGTCCGGGCGCAGGCTTCGATGGCGAAGGCAAAAGTAAATTTAGGAGCTACGACACGGCGCTGGGGCGTACTTCCGGTATGACCACGTGCCCCTCCTGCAATCAGCAGGTGATGACCAATGTTGAATACAAAGCAGGAACCTACGCATGGTTGATGGTTCTACTCTTCATCTGCCTCGGGTGAGTGTCACCTATTTTGGCCCATTCGGCTAATAAAAATATATCATACAGTATTCGCCTATAAAAATATATCACACAGTATTCGCCTGTGTTACTTACTTGATTCAGATTCAAATTCAGAAAACTTTATTTATACCCAAATGGAGCAATTTACTTGACAACTTGGGACAGAGGACTGCACTGGTTCGCGCCATTGCACAGCTACTTGTTGCTAGGTAGAATTCTTTAGGACAGCCAATGAAAAATTAGCATATGTAAGCCCTTGTTTATGTGGTTAATTGGGTCGTAGCTAGAGCATAAAAAACCTGTTTATGAGCGTCTAAATACGGTTTCGAACATTATCAGAGCCCTAGCAGTCACATTTATACTCATTTATACTCACATATATTACCCAATATAGTCGACATAATGGAAAATAAGACAGAAATTCGACATAACAGTCAGCTAGCATTGACACCTAGTGATAATACTACATATGCTAACATACAGTAAAGTGTAGTTTAGTTCATTTACCCATTTTTATGCTTACAAATGCATAATTTAGGCCAAACATGTATTTATATATAATATTTTTACTCATAGGCCCCCAAAAAATAGATTTAAAAAAAGTATTTATTTTGAAAAATCAACAAGGGTTGACTGTACACTATTCCCTTTACTTGTTGCTAGGTAGAATTCTTTAGGACAGCCAATGAAAAATTAGCATATGTAAGCCCTTGTTTATGTGGTTAATTGGGTCGTAGCTAGATACATATGCTAACATGACTTACAGTATGTATTCAGAAAGTGTAGTTTAGTTAATTTAGCTATTTTTATGCTTAAAAATGCATAATTTAGGCCAAACATTTGCTTATATGTAATATTTTTACTCATAGGCCCCAAAAAAACAGATTAAAAAAGTATTTATTTTGAAAAATCATGAAAATTGAAGCTGTGAAGGGTCGACTGTACACTATTCCCTTTACTATGTTTATTCCCTGGTAACAGAATTCTGATGGAACTTAGAAAATGGACAGGGAGATCCGGCAGAAACACAAATTCATGCATATGTAGTAATCATAATAGGGAAAGCAGAAAAACAAAAAGTCTAAATATGTGTGTGTATGTTCCAGATTATGGCTGTGTTGCTGTCTGATCCCGCTGTTGATGAAACGATTCAAGGACGTGCACCACTTTTGCCCTCGCTGCAACTCGCTGCTGCACGTGGAGAAGAAACAATGCTGTGAATGAAGCACATGAAGAAAGAAACGCACCGGTAGAAATAAAGACGTACACTACTAAACATCCTTGTACCTTTGTCCCGACACCCTCACTACTACTAGATTAATTTGACTTATTTCTACGGGGTGGAAGCTAGCTTGAATGGCTTAAAACGTTCAACAACTTGATGAGCGAACGCAGCGATTCGGTGAGATTCAATGCATCCTTCCCAGGCATTTGTCTGGGAGTCATGATTCCTACCAATACAGTTGAAATGAAGGCTTGTACATACATGTTATCCTATTAAGGAGTGATTATCCACAAGGAAACAGGCTCACACTTTAGCGTTAGCATCGTTTCCTTGCCTCCCTAATGTATGTGTGTGCGTACAGATGAGTAAGCTACGGAACGTGTATCCTATATGTTGTATATGAAGGACGTAAAAAAAAAAAAAGCTGAAAAAGAAAAGCCGAGGTCATGTGCGACACACGATGTAAAACATCTTTCATGACTCCAAACTCAACAACAGGACATGTGAGATTTGATGTTTTCACGCAAATCCGATTGTTTTCTTGAATTTCTAAGACTTAAAAAAATATATTCCTTTCTGACCAATCCCGTAATTGTGACTTAAATTTTTGTCAAATAAAACTATAAAAATAATACACACTGTGTGGTAATTTTCTTTTCTTAGTGGGTGGGGAAAAAAGAGTGATGAATTATAGTGTGTATGAGTGTTTATAATAAAAAGCGCTACTTGTAGTCCATCCTCCAAACCAACAGGGGGCAGCAAGTCATTAACATACAGTTAAGCATAAAAACCTGAATGCTTTTTCATTAAATGTTGCAGTCCAATTGAAACACTTAATTTTCATTTTTAAATTAAAAAGTGCCATCCACTGGACAGCAACATTTTGAATATGTTATGAATATATGAATGTTTTATTTCTACATGAAACAAAAATGTATTAATTATAATACTCATTAAGACAACAAATTAGACGAAAAGACCATTTGAGACAACCTAAATGAAACTACTAGAACTAAGCAATAATAGTATCCTTACGCAATATATATATTTTTATAACAGATATTTTAACATTTTTATATTGTGTTATCATTAAAAGGCATTTAATTGTTGGATTATGAGAAAACTAGTGGCTCAACAGTGCCCCCAGTGGTGTACATTGGTAAAAGCCGAAAGTGACACGAGTGCTAAACAGTGCCTCCAGTGGTGTACATTGGTAAAAGCCGAACGTGCTCACTAGTGCCCCCAGTGGTGTACATTGATAAAAGCCGCAAATGACACTAGTGCTAAACAGTGCCTCTAGTGGTGTACATTGGTAAAAGCCGGAAGTGTCACTAATGCTAAACAGTGCCTCTAGTGGTGTACATTGGTAAAAGCAGAAAGTGACACTAGTGCTAAACAGTGCCTCTAGTGGTGTACATTGGAAAAAGCCGGAAGTGTCACTAATGCTAAACAGTGCCTCTAGTGGTGTACATTGATAAAGGCCGCAAATGACACTAATGCTAAACAGTGCCTCTAGTGGTGTACATTGGTAAAAGCCGAAAGTGTCACTAATGCTAAACAGTGCCTCTAGTGGTGTACATTGGTAAAAGCCGAAAGTGACACTAGTGCTAAACAGTGCCTCTAGTGGTGTACATTGGTAAAAGTTGAAAGTGTCACTAATGCTAAACAGTGCCTCTAGTGGTGTACATTGGTAAAAGTCGAAAGTGTCACTAATGCTAAACAGTGCCTCTAGTGGTGTACATTGGTAAAAGCCGGAAGTGTCACTAATGCTAAACAGTGCCTCCAGTGGTGTACATTGGTAAAAGCCGGAAGTGTCACTAATGCTAAACAGTGCCTCTAGTGGTGTACATTGGTAAAAGCCGGAAGTGTCACTAATGCTAAACAGTGCCTCTAGTGGTGTACATTGATAAAAGCCGCAAATGACACTAATGCTAAACAGTGCCTCTAGTGGTGTACATTGGTAAAAGCAGAAAGTGACACTAGTGCTAAACAGTGCCTCTAGTGGTGTACATTGGTAAAAGTCGAAAGTGTCACTAATGCTAAACAGTGCCTCTAGTGGTGTACATTGATAAAAGCCGCAAATGACACTAATGCTAAACAGTGCCTCTAGTGGTGTACATTGGTAAAAGCCGAAAGTAACGTTAGTGCTCACTAGTGCCCCCAGTGGTGTACATTGGTAAAAGCCGAAAATGCTCACTGCATCTCCATTCCCATGTTTACTCAAACAAGAGGAAGTTTGAACATTTTTGTCTAATCTATAATCTGTCCACAAAAATTGTGTATTAAAATGTATTTTATACTGTGATAGTAACTCAGTGCTGCCCCTTGAGGTAAAACGTGGTACTACAAATTGGTTAGTTTTAATGGCCTTTTTTTTTATAATTTAACAAGTAATTTTAGGTCTCAGTCCTCCACCTCAGCCATTATAATTTGATGATAAAGTGTGGATTAAAGATTCAACTGCAAAAAATTTTAACTCAGTAGTACCGTCACCAAAGTTCATCGAGGTCAACCACTCGTAAAAGAAGCTGCAGGGTTTCAATTTTTTTTTTTTTTTGTAGAAAATTTTATTCAACATACATTTTCCAGCAAAAAGGCAATATACAGGAATAGTTTGTCGTACACTGCTGCTACACTGAGGATTTTAAATTTAAAAAGATCAAAAATGAAAATGTGATTCCGCAGGTCATCTTTAGTTTGCACTGCACGTTTTGGGAGACAAGACAAACCCGATGCAGTTAGTTTGGAAAACAAATCCAAAATGTAACAGAATAGAACTGTCAAATGGTACATCAGGAACGCAAAGAAAAAAAAAAAAAACAAAAACAAAAGAAAAAAAAAAAAGCCTACACACAAGAAATATGAACAACCGGCTCCTTCTGTACCCAACAACAAAGGCGAGTGTTTCTTTAAATTTTACACGTCCATATTTTTTTTTTTTAAATATACAATTCTTAAATGTTGTCTTTACAGAGCCCGCTATGCGCTATGAGAGGAGCATTCCATCTGTGCTTTGAAAAGAAAAAAATAATTTCATAATGATTAAAGTTTTCTTCCAATGCTGGTTTTTGCCTCTACACAATCCTCTTAACCCGGTCAAGACTGCAAGCCTCCTTGCCACACGGGGGCGACACTTCCACTCAAGGAGATGGGAGGGATGGAGGAAGAAGACCAAGATGGTTTAGTACCAAACAAGGAACAACCAAGAGAAGCCGAGTAAGATGCTAATCTGTTGTGTTCCTCACAAAAAAGAAAAAAAAAAGAATCCAAAATGGAGATTTTTTTTTTTTTTTACCAATCCTGAGAAACCGCTGACATTAAGTGCCAATGTGCAAGATGAAATACAGACAAAATTCTTCCTCATTTTTTTTCCCATTTATTATTTTTTTTAAACATATGCAGTGGAATCTTATTACTTTATAATAATAATAATAATAATAACAAGTTCTGCAGAAAGACAAAAAATATTTTTTTGCTCCCAACAAAACTAAGTGAGAAAGAACTGTGTGCGTAAACGTGGAAATACTTGTTTTTTTTCTCGTTGTTGTTGCACTAAAAAGGATGGGAGCAGAAAAATGTAAGAAGCACACTCAGGCTTTGCAAAAAAAAAAAAAAAAAAAGAGGATGGATGCCACCACTTTTCCCAGCACTTCTCTCTCTCTTCTTCTTCTTGTTGTTGTTGTTGACAAATTGTCGGTCAAAAAGTGGCCTTTTTTGTCCCTCTCTCTCCCTGTCAGTTAGTCCTTGCAAACGTACTTCTACTAAACTGTCCTCACAGCAGCAGCAGCAGCAGCAGCGTGATGCCTCTCTTCAAACGAGTCTTCATTAAAAAAAAAAAAAAAAAAAAAAAAAAAAAAAAAAAATCAAACCCAAAACAAAATAAAACCAAAAAAAAAAAAATACTCAACGGGGAAAAAACAAACATGAGTGAGGCGGAAGAAAGGGCGGGGGAAAAAAATTAGGTCTAGAACTTTTGTTATGTATATTTATAGATATATACATTATAGTATAATATTTTATACTCATGTCTCCACTTATTAAAATTCAATTTCTGCCACTCCCAGGCAACAAAAACAGGCAGCCAACAGTTAAGAGAAGCCGGGGGAAAGAAAAGGCTCGTAATATGAAAAGGGATTGCTTTTAAAAAAAAAAAAAAAAAAAAAGGGGGGGGGGGGGTTGGGGGTCGAACCGGTGGATGGGTTAAAAAAAAAAAAAAAAAAAAGGATAAAGTTGGTGGAATTAATTTTTGATAAGGGATGATCCATCAGCTGCAGCGATATCGGCTGAAGACAGTGCCAAGTGTGGCGCTTGTTGGGGGTGGAGGGGGTTGAGGGGGTGGGGGGGTCCAGGCAGGGTGTCGAGCGCCCACACACACACACACACTCACACAAGCGCACACTTCCACACACGGTTGGTTACAGTCAGTTATGGTGTGAAGTGGGTCGGGGAGGAAGGAAGGAAGGCGGGGGCCGTAGGAAGGAAGGAAGGAAGGAAGGAAGGAAGGAAGGAGCAGGGCCAAACAAGGAAGGACGGGCCGCTTTAGTTGTGGATTTTGATTGCTTTCTCCAGGTAGGTGTAGCGCCCTCTCTTTGGAGCTTTGTTGAAATGATCCAACCCAAGCCAGGGGCGCGGGTGGGACATGTTACCTGCAGAACGGGAGGGTGGGGGGGGGGGGGGGGACACGTGAGAAACCAGCGGGATGCGGGCAAGCTTCGCCGTGGCTCACTTGCAGCAAAAATACAATAATCGGAATAATCGGATGATATCGGCCTGCATCTAATTGGGTGTCCCAATTCAGTATCTTCATCCAATATCAACCGGATGGCGCTCCACACTTATATCAAGCATTAGTGCTTTTCTTCCTGTCACTCACACTGTGCACTGCAGCCGCGGATACCCGGCGGATGTAAACTATTTCTTTTTTTATTGCAGTCTACCAGTTATTATTCACTTATTTTTCTTACTTACTTACTCCGGTTTCCTCCCACATTCCGAAAACATGCTAGGTTAATTAGCAACTCCAAATTGTCCATAGGTATGAATGTGAGTGTGAATGGTTGTTTGACTATGTGCCCTGTGATTGGCTGGCCACCAGTCCAGGGTGTACCCCGCCTCTCGCCCCGAAGAAGACAGCTGGGATAGGCTCCAGCACCCCCGTGAGGATAAGCGGTAGAAAATCAATGAATGAATGAGTTCTTCTATTTTGTGTGGAAGTGGTAACTTTGTGGCTTCTTATTTTGTCTTTCCCCACCCTCGGTCATCTCTAAGTGGCGTTTGCATGTTCTCCCTGTGCATGTGTGGGTTTTCTCCGGGTTACTCCGGTTTCCTCCCACATTCCAAAAATATGCTAGGTTAATTAGCGACTCCAAATTGTCCATAGGTATGAATGTGAGTGTGAATGGTTGTTTGTCTATATGTGCCCTGTGATTGGCTGGCCACCAGTCCAGGGTGTACCCCGCCTCTCGCCCCGAAGAAGACAGCTGGGATAGGCTCCAGCACCCCCGTGAGGATAAGCGGTAGAAAATCAATGAATGAATGAGTTCTTCTATTTTGTGTGGAAGTGGTAACTTTGTGGCTTCTTATTTTGTCTTTCCCCACCCTCGGTCATCTCTGTGTGGAGTTTGCATGTTCTCCCCGTGCATGCGTGGGTTTTCTCCGGGTACTCCGGTTTCCTCCCACATTCCAAAAATATGCTAGGTTAATTAGCGACTCCAAATTGTCCATAGGTATGAATGTGAGTGTGAATGGTTGTTTGTCTATATGTGCCCTGTGATTGGCTGGCCACCAGTCCAGGGTGTACCCCGCCTCTGGCCCTAAGACAGCTGGGATAGGCTCCAGCACCCCCGTGAGGAGAAGCGGTAGAAAATGAATGAATTCACTTATGAACAGATCCAGACAGGAATTGGGTACTTCAGAAATCCTAATGCGTTGTGGTAAAAAGGAGCACATACCTGGCTGTGGTTCAAAGTCCTTTAGGTTGACCTCGTACTCGTCTTCGGTGATGTACTGATGCCGACCCATCATCACAATCGCAAACTTGAACTGCAGGATGGAGTTAAGCCAACCCCCCCAGTGTGTTAAAAAGGGGGCGACAGGTGCTTTTACAGATATCGTGTGTGTGTATCGTTATCGTCACCTTCTCAAACTCTTTCTCCTGGATATCCAACATAGTCTGGATCCTCCTCATCACCTCCCGAAAAGACTCGCCCTGGTGGTAGACGGGGAGAAGTGAGGTGAGAAACGGGGGGCGCGGCAAGATGATGGAATGTAGTGTTTTCGCCACAGGACTGCAATCTACTTGCGGTGGAGGGCAGGGTGGGGTCTAATTTGCATAACTGGTCAAGACATGTTTTTTGACGGATGCCACGGGAGACAAAAAGCAAGACAAAACACACATATATATATATTATATGGAATTATTGGTTGTTATTTTATGTCTTATGTAGTCATAAGCAGCTTTCCATGCCCTAATTATGAAAATAATATCCCCTTATTATATTATATATATATATAATATGATACATACATACATATATATTACCGACACACACATATATACATACATACATAATATAATAAGAGGATATTATTTTCATAATTAGGGCATGGAAAGCTGCTTATGACTACATAAGACATAAAATAACAACCAAAAAAAAGTCACTACTATTATTCTTTCTTTATATCTCTATACACTGCAGGGACACAGACGGTTGCCGCTAGCATACCGAGCTAACTAGTTAGCCTCCCTGATACAAAGTGTTTCAAAAAAGTGGTGAAGTAGCACAAAGATGTTACCACTTCCACACGGAATGAGAGACCCCCAAAAAATATATGAATGTATGGAAACAGGGGCACACAGACCTGTCTGATTTTGAGCAAGAAGGGGATCCCAAACGTGCCGAAGACTTCCTTGTGAAAATGAGCAACCGGGATGAGCAGTTCACTGTCCTTGTCCAGATCCACCTGGTCCACAGGAATCTCCTGGATGAGGAAGACCGGCAAGATGGTTAGCAGCGGTTAAGTCATTGTCAAATACATTATAGGTTTTGGAGCACTGTTGTGAAAACTACTGGTAATATTGATATCTATGAGAGGGGGGGGGGGGGATATTTATTTATTTATTTTTATTTGGGCAAAAATATGAAACATTACAGTGCGTTTCTTACATCAATCAAAATATAACTTTCCATTATTTACATTTGTATTCAGCTATCTGATCACAAGCCCAAAAGGAGTAGGCTTATAAATGCCTACCCCTTTTTCCATTATATATTATTATCAGTGTAATATTATTATTGTTATAATCTTTATTATTACCATCATTAATATTACCATTTTCATCATTATAGTTAATTTTTGGATTTTTTTTATTATTTACTTTTACAGATTTAATTGCTTCTTGTAGAGTGCTGTATCATTCCATCTGTTTTCCGAAATCCGCAGTATTTGTGCTTTTATTGTCAATTTATTAGCCCACTTCCCCCCCCTTTTTAGTCTTGTGCATTTAAGTCGAGATTTTTTTTTTTTTTTTTTTTTAATTTTCACACTTACCTCTATTCTGAAGGTGCGACTGGCAGCCGGAGATAAACATTCTAGAAGCTCGTCCTCCTGGTGAACCCCGATGATTTTATAGCTTACTATCTCTAACAGCCTGGGAAGTGGGGGAGGAAGGAAAAGGAGGAAGTTCAGGCTCTTGGATTCTAACACACACACACGGCATTTCATCATACCGAAGCAGGACAAATACCTGAGCTTCTCGGAGCCTTTTTCGGAGAGCTCCACTGCCTTTTTACATTCATCCAACAGGTCCCGAACACAGCCGTGCTTGTCGGGATAGAGTGTGATCTCCTGCGGAAAGCGCACAAGTGCACGGTTTGACGCATCCGGGTTATTATGGTGCGGTCGCGTGGATGTTGTGGGGGCGTTTTACCTCCTCTCTGAACTGGGTGTTGAGCCATATGGATTTAAAACTCCGCCTGTTTTCAAAGTCGGTGATCTTCATTTTCAACTGTGCATGAAAAGAAACAAATGACACAAATGCGTGAAATATTGTTGTGCGGAACCAGTTCCACGCGTCTGCTGGTTTTCTTATGAAAACGTCATCCGTCAGTTGCCAAATGCGGCTTATCTCACCTACCACAGTTCCACATGTCCAAAAGGAGTAGGAAGAAGCAAAGCTTATTAAATCCTACCCCTCCATCTGGTACCTTTACAATCGGTAACTGTTACATTTGTTCACTTCCTGCTTTCCATAATACAGTTTTCCATAATACAGTTTACTTTTTCAATCAGTAACAGTTTCATTTGTTCACTTCCTGCTTTCCATAATACAGTTTACTTTTACAATCGGTAACTGGTTCATTTGTTCACTTCCTGCTTTCCATAATATAGTTTACTTTTACAATCAGTAACAGTTTCATTTGTTCACTTCCTGCTTTCCATAATACAGTTTACTTTTACAATCAGTAACTGGTTCATTTGTTCACTTCCTGCTTTCCATAATACAGTTTACTTTTACAATCAGTAACTGGTTCATTTGTTCACTTCCTGCTTTCTATAATACAGTTTACTTTTACAATCAGTAACTGGTTCATTTGTTCACTTCCTGCTTTCCATAATACAGTTTAAGTTTTTTATTTATTATTTTTTTAATAATGTACCTTGTACTGAAGTACGAGGTGACCATACAATGACATAATGGGTACCATAGTATCTGGTACTTTTACAATCAGTAACTGTTACATTTGTTCACTTCCTGCTTTCTTAATATAATTTAAATTTATTTTAATTTTATTTAATTTTAATGTTTTTAATTTTATAAAAAATATATAATTTAATTTTAATTAACAAATTAAATGTAATTAAAAAAATTGAAAAATACATTTAATTAACTTAATTTTATTAACTTTTATTGATAATATATTTTTATTGTCACGTACCGAAGTACAAGGTGATATGAGCATCCAATGACATAATGGGTACCATAGTAAGTGTAACAGTAACAACTGCTTGTATTGTTTCTTGAATTGGCTCATCGTTGTGCATTGTTTGAGTTCCTTACTCAATCCATTCCATAGTTTGACTCCACATACTGAAATGCTATGGCTTTTTAACGTAGTCCTAGCATAGAAGTGTTTCAAATGTAGTTCTTCCCTGAGATCATATTTCTCCTCTCTTGTAGAGAAGTATTGGATGACAAGACTAAAACAGGTGAACTCAACATCTGATCTGAAAGCAGCAGTCGTGGGATGAAGTCCACTTGAGATTGAACGTCAAACCAAACTATAAATAAGAGAAAAGGAAAAAAAAACAAACTCACCTGCTGATAGTAGAGTTTCTTGGGCTGCCGGGGCTTAAAGAATTGCAGCAGTTCCCGGAGTGTTCCCTCATAGTTGTGTCTGAGAGGATTCCCTGGACCGTCCCTGTACCTGGCCACCACACCACCAGGCAGGGGGGGAGGATGCAGAAAAAGGGGGAGGAGAGAAAGCAGGGAAAAGGGGGGAGGCGATGATAAAGAGCAAGGAGGGTAGAAGAAGAAGAAGAAAGAGGCGGGAGGAAGAGGGGAGACAACAAAATAAGGTGGGGGGGGACAGGTTATGCAACATTTCTACTATAGGGACTCCATGATGATGAGAGCTCATGCAGGCCGCTATGGTTTTTGGTGTGTATGAGACAAGCCTCCTACCCCTGTGACTTAAAGAACTGCAGCAGCATGGGGTCCGTGTTCAGTCTTTGCGCTACCGTCTTAGCCACCTGACAAAACGACAAAATGTTTACATTTTAAAAATCCATGTTTCCCAACCTTTACCGTACCACGGCGCATAAATATGGATACACATGATGTAGCGGAGAAGCGTTAACTGTTGCTTTGCTGACACTTTTACTGTTGTAAACAAATCATTTTCACAACAGTTAAAAGTGACTGACGGCTGCAAGCGTTATGTCCCGCCCTCTTCCATTATTGTTAGTTATCATTTAATGGCTAAGCTGATTGTAACAACGGAATGAGTGCAAATTATTGCTCGCTTCGGAGACATTTGTTTGCGCGCACACGCATGTGCTACGGAGACATACGTGTCTGCAAGACAACTGCATGTGACTGCCATGAAAACCAGTCATTGTCAGCCCAAAATGCAATAACTGGAGGATTTTAGTGCAGTTTAAAAAAAAAAAAAAAAAAAAAAAAAGTAAAAATATTTTTCTATTTTTTAATATACATTTTTTTACAATAACTCACTATAAACTATAATTATATAGTTGGTGGTGATTCAATTTTTTTCTGGTTTAAAAAAAAATCTATTTTTTTAATTTGTTTTTTTTTTTTTTTTTACAATTACTGTCACTATAAAGTATAATTATATCGTTCTTGTTAATACAAAAGTAAATTTTTTCTGGTTAAAAAAAATAGTTTTTTCTATTTTTTAATTTACGTTATTTTTTTATTAATTTTTTTACAATAACTGTCACTATAAACTATAATTATATCGTTCTTGTTAATACAAAAGAGTGATTGAAAAAAATCACTGGTGACATGTCAGCCGGTGGTGGTGATTAAATTTTTTTCTGGTTTAAAACAAAAAATTCTATTTTTTATTTACAAATTTTTTTGTAAAATTATTTTTACAAAAATCACTGGTAACATGTCAGCCGGGGGTGGTGATTAAATTTTTTTCTGGTTTAAAACAAAAAATTCTATTTTTTATTTACGTAATTTTATTTTATTTACAATTTTTTTTGTAAAATTATTTTTACAAAAATCACTGGTAACATGTCAGCCGGGGGTGGTTAATTTTTTTTCTGGTTAAAAAAAAAAAAAAGTAATCTTGAGTCTCTTCAAGAGAAATCGGATCACGGCACAGTGGCTCTGGGAATCAAACAATGCCTCCCTTTTCACGTCCCCCATAACAATGACAGGGAGACACCTCATTTTGCCTCTATTAAAATAACCAGCGTAGATGAGCCGTACCTGAAAATAGTTCATGCGGTTAGAGAGCGTGACCACGAAGCCCGGGTCGTTGTGGATGGTCTTGTCACAGAAGATGACATCCACTCTGTAGTAGAGATCCCGGAAATATTCCTTGGCCGTTGGCAGCTCACTGCTGTCGTTCTCTGGGTCGTCCCTACATGATATTCCGAGGACAGCGGACGAGATCAAGACAGCGGAACGAGCGAGTTTCTTTGTTGGGTCTCAAACATGTGGCTTCTTACTTCTGGAAGACAATGATGTCCCCGTCCATGAGCTCATCCAGGGCCTTGTCAAGAGAGACGTCATAGTCCTGTATGCGCTCCGTTAGGTTGGGCTTTACTTCCTGTACGGCACAAATGAGATTGTGGGGCATTTAGTGTGTTGTAACGACCAAGTGTGAGGAAACCAACAGACGCTACACAAGAGAAGCTTGCATGAAAGGAGCAGAGGAGTGAGAAGAGGTGGTTGGAATGTGCCAACAAGTGCATGCTACAGAAATAGATCACCTCATAGAGGATAAGGCTAGTTTCCTGCTGAAACCCTGCTCGCTCACACATGATTGGCAGCAGGTCTCCTAGTTACGGGGAGAGATGAGCAGAAATAACATTTACACCATTTTTTTTTTTACCCTCCATTGTTTGTACTGCTACACGGATGCTGCCGATACTTACTTATTTTGCAGGATATAGGCGTGTAGATATGTCCACAATAATTTAAGCTTCTTGTTTTTGGGTCGTACATCTTCAAGAACAACATGACATCATCTAAAAAGGAGAGATATGCCACAAATATTGGTAATTTATTTCATCACAAACGTGTTCAATACATTGTTAACATGACAGTTTTCCCAGCAGCACTGATTTAAATTTTGACAAGCAAGAAATTGTGGATTTTATATCATGGTATAAAGGACATTAATTATTCATTTTGATAATCTGAAGCAAGTTTATGTAGCCAAGCTAAGATACAAAAAAAAATATGTCAAAATGGTATAAAAACACCATTAATATAAATAATAATTACTATAAGAATAATTATTCATATTTCACACATGGCTCTGTTTACGACAAACAAATGACTGAAATATTGAAAGTATTGATATGTCACTATTTTGTTTTACTTACGATCTTTGTCAAACTTGGGTAACGTGGCCCCACTGGCTGCTAGCTCGGGATCCACGGTCTCCAGAAATATTGTCCATGGATTCTCATTGTCACTCAAGCCAATCATCTAAAACAGGAAAATAAATGATAAATAAAAACTAGGAAAAGACAGTAAAACATACAATTTGAAACGCAATCACTGACCGACTTGTTGCAGTCAGCCTCGTAGTCGAGCATAGCGGGTCGCTTGGTGCCGTTGCTACGGGCTTGCATGGGCCACAACCTCATTTGCTCCTGCGGGAAACCCTGCAAGCACATCGCAGCTCACTTTCAAAGCGCCGTACGTTTGTCGGAAAACGGTGACAGGGTGGAGGGGTTGGAGTGAGAGGCGTTTTCTCACCATGGTCTGGGACAGGTTCTGGACAAACTCTTGCAGCGTAGAGCTCTTCAAGACTTTGAAGACCGTGTACTTCACCTTCTCCTCGTCGTACATGTCATTCCCCTGGTGACCGCAGAACTGATCCTCTGTCACCATCTGGGCACAGGAAGAACGACAACTTGGGTTGGATGAAATCTTGTAGGACAAACACTTTAAATCATGACAAAATGCCAAATACTGGAGAGACTTGCTGTCAACTTAACCACGGCAGTGTTTGTGGCAGCCCGTCATAAGTACATTTGGACCGCCACAGATATAAGTCTGACGGAATACGATGACAAAGTCGGAGGCATTGGTGTTGCCAGTTTAGCAAGTAATCAGATTCCTGTACATCCTCCTTTTTCCCTCCAAAAAAGTGGCAGCCCGCCATAAATACATTTGGACCGCCACAGATATAAGTCTGACGGAATACGATGACAAAGTCGGAGGCATTGGTGTTGCCAGTTTAGCAAGTAATCAGATTCCTGTACATCCTCCTTTTTCCCTCCAAAAAAGTGGCAGCCCGCCATAAATACATTTGGACCGCCACAGATATAAGTCTGACGGAATACGATGACAAAGCTGGAGGCATTGGTGTTGCCAGTTTAGCAAGTAATCAGACTCCTGTACATCCTCCTTTTTCCCTCCAAAAAAGTGGCAGCCCGCCATAAATACATTTGGATCGCCACAGATATAAGTCTGACGGAATACGATGACAAAGCTGGAGGCATTGGTGTTGCCAGTTTAGCAAGTAATCAGACTCTTGTAAATCCTCTTCCCCCCCCCCAAAAAAGTGGCAGCCCGCCATAAATACATTGGATCGCCACAGATATAAGTCTGACAGAATACGACGACAAAGCCGGAGGCATTGGTGTTGCCAGTTTAGCAAGTAATCAGACTCCTGTACATCCTCCCCCCCCCCCCCCAAAAAAGTGACTAGAGAGAAATCTAGGGAAGAGAGAGACGCCCTCCAGCAACCCACCGCAGCCGCAAATAGATTGAACTCCTGTGGGAAATACGGTCACAAATAGATCTGGCGTTTGAAGGCAACATGCAACAGTTGCTGGATGAAATGATGCTCCAAAATGTCATTGTCAATATTGGTAAACATTAGCAGTTTCTCATTTGAAATGTACTTCCTGAAGCAAAGTGTACTTTGTCCTAAACAAGATTGAAAGCCGAGACATCCACTATCTCATCATATGTCCTCGGCAGACATGCTGGCCTGCTGTGTCACCTGACAGGAAGTGTTCCGGATCAGTATTTTTCCAATGTTTTTTTATACTGGAAAAATCTTGCGGTTGCAAACTGTCACCACGACCTCGCACGTGCATCGCTAAATCTATTGGAGGAACGAGGAAATCAGCTACGTGTTGCCACACGCCACAATTACATAATATTTGCAGAAAATGATTAATAAATGCTAATTTATTATTATTATTATACGATTTCTCACAGTGGTTGAAAATCACTATTCTAGATAACAACGCCATAAGGCATAAGTAGCAGCCTTTGAATATGCTTTCCAGAAACATTTCAGATGATCTCAAAAACAGCCTTTAGAGCAAGGCACTGTTTCATATCCGGCGTCAAGCAGCGGCACATATCCCGATATAACCAAAACAGCAGCACACTTATGACAAACTGCGGAGACATTGTTCTTTTTATGGAACAGCTCTTACAGACAAAAATGTGTGTTCGTCGGGAACATGCAGGAAATGAGCAGAAACCAAATTCAATTTGCTTTCACCCAGAAGCAGCAACAACAATAAAACAGAAAATATCATGTATACCATAATACAACTTTGGGGAGCATCATCATCCATCGCGTGAAAAAAAAAAAAAAACTTGAAATGGGTGTCCCAGTTCTTTACCTGAACTTGCATGTAGAGATGAGCCTCTTGACGTTCCTTCCTTTTCTGGGCCTCTACTCTCTTCTCCTCCTGAAGGCGTTCCACCAGCTGCTGGGGGATGTCCACGTCCGTCATGGGCAGCAGCACCTCACCTGGGATAACAGAAAGTGGGCGTGGAGAGCCAAAGTGGGAATTAAGCACGTGTAAACCGAGCCCGCCATTGATGAGATCCACTCTTCCATATATCCCGTGTTAGGAGATAAGATGTTACGTACTGAGTTTGGACTCCCGGATGTAGACCAACATGTACGCGTTGGTGCAGTGGCGAACTGAGAGGTCGTCGTCGTGTCCGCCGTAGTTGTGCTCGATGGCCTCCTCCTTGGTGCAGCGTGACACCACGTCGTCGTCGAACTTGCACCACTGCAGCAGAACAAAACGGCAGACGGAGAAGAAAAGCGAGGAGAAAACACTTAAGACAACCATTTATGTAAAGTGACTCAATTCAGACGACATGATACATATTCATTATTGTTCTGCAGCATCCAAAGCATTGATGCTACAAGTCGTTCTGTGGCTGATGTTCTGTCAAAGTGATATTCTGCACGCTACAGCAAGGGAATTTCCAAGCAAGACTGCTTTTAAAATCATGAACCATCAAGCATATCATCATTCGTGCATTAGACCGTACATACATCAAATAACACAAATAAACTATTCCCATCCAAATACACACATTTTTTTGGTGAAAGATATATAAATATATACATATATAAAAAAAAAATTGTTCTCACAATTGGTTCCTTGACACTCACTTTGCCGTCTCCTTTGGGGTTAAGATAGACGACGTAGTGACCGCCATGGTTGTCCCCGCTGTGCACCAGCACAGCGTGCAGGATGTAGTTGGCCGGGTCCTTGGAGTCGGGCTTCTGAAGGAACTCATCCAGTGGTAGCTGATCGGGGAACTCAAACCTACGGACAGCACAATAACAGGAACAGTATAAGGAAAAATGTTGAAGACGCAAATTTAAGTTGAACCAGTAAGACTATAAAAAAAAAAGTCAGCAGTTGAATTATTAATCAAGTACTTTGATGCAAGTTCACCTGCACCTCATCCCCAAGGCTTTTGCTGCTTGTTTTATTCATTCAACACCTTGAAGCGTCACAAGGATGGAAAACAAACACCTGTTTCTCCATGGCGTGCGACTGTGCTGGCAAAGTGTCACACGGTCCCCCAGTGGATTGCCAGAACAACCATTAATGGCCCCTAAAGCTTTATACCGGATAGGGTAGCCCACTTTCAAATCGATCAATGTCAACACTAGCTTGGTAATGCAGTCGGGGCACACACACACACACACACACACTTTACAGGCAGTTCAAGCACTGTTGCGGCAAAAAAAAAAAAAATAGAGCACCTTGTACTACATCCATGTACTACTGGGAACAAAAAAGGTAGACTCTAGGGGTGTCGCAGCGTCTTGAGAGATTAAAAATGTGGCAGGAATAAAAATAGCAATAAATAAATCACAAAATAAATGAAAATTAACTTTTTTTTGGCCGCCTCCATGTATTTTCTCTTTAGTCTCTCGTCCCCAAACAGGCAGAAAGCGCATTCAGCACCTGCATGCTTCACAGAACAGCCCTCCATAGATAGAACAGTCATACAGTGGGGGGGGGGAACAGTGCAAGGGAGCCTCACGAGGAGCAACGTGAGCCTATGCCAAATTTGTTCCAATTAATGTTAAAATCTCGTCTTGCTCTCGTTGACCCGACCTCAAGCATGGTCTTGTGACACCCGTTAGTCTCATTTTGTGTGAAACTGGAAGAAAAAAAAAAAAAACGATCCCTACCTGTCATTAATCTTGATGTTTTGGTCGGTCTGCGGGTCGTACATGAACCTCATCAGCTGCAGATGAAGGATCGGCGGGAAAGTGAGGAACTTCACTCCTTTTTCTGCCTCCTGTACATCAAACAAGAAGTTGGTCAGGACATTGTGATTTTCGTCGGAAATGCCAGCTTGAATGAACACCCTAATTCCGAGGAACTGAGTTTTAATGCATGAATCTGTACGGAATATATGATGGACGATGAGCCAATTGAAGAAACAATACAAGCAGTTGATGTTTGCTAAATACAAGGATGGAGAGTCTTGAACCAGTCATGATGTGCTATATATATATATATATATATACACAGTAAAGTCTCGTTATATCGATATTCTCGGGAGTCGGAAAAAATACCGATATAACCGGACTATCCATATATCCGATCCTGCGCCGAACTGCATTAAAAGTGGGCAGATCTTTGATATGGCATGTAATTTTCTCCTTGAGTTCATGGATTGCGTATCTAGCATGCTTTTGTACTACAATAAATTTTGTACTACAGTAAATAAAAATAAACTTACGCTGTATGATTACCGGTTACCGGGACATAATTCACCCCGGAACTATCGATAGGGAAGGCGTTGCCACCCGGAGGGGTAGGCGCGAGGGACGGGTGTTTTCCGCTGTGTGTGCTGCACTCTGGTGGTGGAAGTGTGAAAAATAAAGTTGACTGGAAGCAGCCGTTCGCCGTGTTCTTTTTTGGTATTGAAATCCTTAAGCAAAGATTGATTTAAGCTGCTTTTGTATCGATATAAGCAGACCAAATTGGCTGGCGGGAGATGAAAAGGGCATCCTAGTAACCGGATGATCATAATAACCGTGTATCGTACTAACGGAGCTAATTATATCATAAAAGACTAGAAATTTGCCGGGAAATGAAAATAGTATCGTAATAAGTAGTCATTCGTTTTAACCAATATCGATATAACGAGACTTTACTGTATATATCACTATATTGACACTTACTATGGTACCCATTATGTCATGGTATAGTCATATCACTTCGTACTTCGGGACGTGACAAAAAAAAATTAAATAAAATTAAAATAAAGTAAAATTATATTAGGAAAGCAGGAAGTGAACAAATGTAACAGTTACTGATTGTAAAAGTACCAGGTGGAGGGGTAGGATTTAATAAGCTTTGCTTCTTCCTACTCCTTTTGGACATGTGGAACTGGGAACTGATTATGGGATGCATTCAATTGTAATCTGATGCATGTTCAAATGAAATTAAACCATCACCATTACCATATATGCTTGGTGTATGCATGACGGCGGCTCATGCCAGAGTGAAACCTCACCTGCAGGCCATGCTCTCCCGCGTCGTATTTGTTGTCTCCGTCTAACTGTTCCGTTGCGACATAATCCTTAAATGACTCAAATACTGGAGACAGGAAGGAACGTTCATGTGATTAGAAACCAAGTGTTTCAAAACAAGAACATAAGACATTGTGATCAAGACTACCGACTGAAACATACTCTTAAAGAAAAAAAAAAACATGAGCTAATTTCCCAGAAGATGGCGTACATCCTGGCAGATGAACTGTGCTTTTACAGACAGTGCCAAAAGTCCCAGAGTTGCCGTGTTGATACTCACTGTTCTTCTTTCCTTTTATGCTAAGTTGGATGTCGTAGTAATCCTCTATCCGCTCCGATCGGTAGTCCACATGCTTGCACTGGATATATGACTGGTGAGAAACGACATTTAGATTACATACGCATAACATTTAGATGAACACAGTAATTCAACACAAGATTTCATCATTTCTATATACTACTTTTATATTCATTCTTTCATTCTTTTCTACCGCTTATCCTCACGGGGGTAGCGGGGGGTGCTGGAGCCTATCCCAGCTGTCTTTGGTACACCCTAGACTGGTGGCCAGCCAATCACAGGGCACATATAGACAAACAACCATTCACACTCACATTCATACCTATGGACAATTTGGAGTCGCCAATTAACCTAGCATGTTTTTGCAATGTGGGAGGAAAACGGAGTACCGGGAGAAAACCCACGCATGCACGGGGAGAACATGCAAACACCACACAGACATGACCGAGGATGGGGGAAAGACAAAATAAGGAGCCAAAAAGTTACCACTTCCACACAAAATAGGAGAACTCGATTCATTCATTTTCTACCGCTTATCCTCACAAGGGTTGCGGGGGTGCTGGAGGCTAGCCCAGCTGTCTTCTTCGGGCGAAAGGCGGGGTACACCCTGGACTGGAGGCCAGCCAATCACAGGGCACATATATAGACAAACAACCATTCACACTCACATTCATAACTATGGACAATTTGGAGTTGCTAATTAACCTAGCATGATTTGGAATGTGGGAGGAAACCGGAGTACCCGGAGAAAACCCACGTATGCACGGGGAGAACATGCAAACTCCACACAGAGATGGTCGAGGGTGGGATTGAACTCGGGTCTCCTATACTTTCATATTGATGAAGCAATTTAATAAAATGTGGACTTCTACCAACACACTCAAGGAAGAAGACTCAAAAGGATGCACAATAAGAAAGATAACATACCACCATCTTTCCTCTGAAGAGCTTAGGGATGGTTCCCTCAACACAAGTGCCTTTCATTTTGTTCTCCACATTGTCCAGGAGCTGAAACACACACAAAGAGTAGTTTTTTTTTTTTTCCCTGCCATCTCACACATTGTTTACCAGATAGATGTTTTTGCGAGAACTCACCACTCGGCAGAGCTCCTGCACGTCATGTTGCATGAAACTATCAAGAGTTTCCCACCTGCAACACAAAGGCAGTGCACCTCGCTATTACAGTGGGAATGCCAACATCTGACTAATACTCAGAATACTTGCTAAACAGCCTAATATACTGCAGTGTATTATAGTGGCAAACATGATTATGTTGTCACATCAGATTAATAAAGGTGGAGTGTAGATTTCTATCATGACTGACACAGATCGCCGTTTCTGGTTAAGTATGAACGCGGTGCAGTAATAGACATAAGAGCAATCTAATTTGCATAGAGTGGTGTTTCTCAAATAATGATGTATGCCCTTCAAGGTGGTAGGGACTTTCAGAGACTTTACTTAGAAGCTCGATAGGGGGAAAAACACGAGAAAAAAATATTGTGTACCTTAAAAGGGGGCGGGGTATTTATTCCACCAGCTCATTTTCATGGCATTATTACAGGTGGTCCCGTTTACAATGTTCTGTGGTTATGAACGCGCCCCATAAATTAATTAAAAACTCTATTTTGGGCTGTAAACACGAGACTCATTCGAGCTACAGAGATTGCGGGCGGAAGAAAAAGAAAGCAGTCACCATGGAAGTGGAAATGAACACCATTTTTTTGAAAGCTAATGAATGCTACAGAGGTCATGGAGTCCATGCGCTGTTACAAGGAGATCTGGGAGGAGGTGGTTATCATGAGATGGCAGGAATAAAAGTTTCATTTCATTCTTGTTTTTCATCTTTTTAATACCGTCCATGTGTTCTGCGTACCGTGAGTGACAGGTGAGTTAATTTAGGTACAAGTTCTGAGTTAATCAGTCTAGGAAGAAACCCGAGGACCACCTGTATTAGCATTTTACTGGCAACGATCAAACAACCGCTGCAGTAGTTTCTAATTTTAGTCAGTGACGGAAAAATCTATGTATTACCCGAAGGACTTTGTGAGTTTCTTGGTGCCGACGGGCTTGTCGCTGTGTTGCAGCTCGTAGAAAACCCTCTGCAAGGCCAGGGGAACGCTCTTGGATGAGTCGTCTCCCTCCGTGGGCATCATGTACACCGCCTGCAAGCAGAAAAGACACACGGTGTAGAATTTTGTCAAAAAAGATTTAAATGATACATTAAGCCAAACTGTTTAGAATTATTGCTGCGGTAAGACAAACATCATACCCGACGTAGCTGGTTGGTGAAGAAGAGTGTCTGTAGCAGGCTGTTCATATAGCAGGTAGCGCCTTGGTTCTTGAGACCGACGTAGCCTGTGTGTTTCTTTGAGTCCCAACTGGTTCCAAACACACGCAGACAGAGCATACATTAGTTTTCACCTTTATTCAAATTTCAAGCCATGACAGACAAATTTTTTTTTAAAAAAAAGGTACGTACGCCACTCCGTGTGGGGCATCTGCCTGGACGTAGACCTCAAATGTGACTTTGTCATCATCGATAAAGCCCCTCTCTGGGTCGGTCACATCCTGAGGAACAATGTCAGAAACGTTACTCATTTTTTGAAAAAAAAGAACAGAACACTGACCAACTCAGCAAACAGATGAATATTTAGGAATTGAAATACATACGCTCCAGGACATAAAGTTTGAAAAGCCCCAGTCATTCTCTTTGTGGAAGAATAGGTGAACAATCCTGCGACTGAAGGATTTCTCGTCATCTTTGTAGTTGATGATCTTGAGCATGGCCTGAGCGTGGCACGACCACGACCTGAAGGCAACAACGATTATGAGGCCTATTTTTTTATTTAAAGCACGGGTGTACACTGCATTAACAAGGGAAATAAATGTCAAAGTCTGCAGTAATTTTAGAGGAATTAAGTCAAAATGAAGAAAAAAATATATAATTTTAGTAGCATAAAGTTGAAAAATTTAAGTTGGAATATTATGAGAAACAAATAACCTGGTTGCAGAAAAAGAATGTGACAAGAATAAACTAAAAACTTGCAAAGTCATTATTAAAAGAACAAAATTTACAACAACCAAGTTTAAATAGTTGGGAAAAAACTGCTGTAATTTACAAGAAAAGTAAGGGGGGGTGTATTTTAATAATTTTTTTTTTTAATTTTCTGGGAATAAACTTGTAAAATGCGGAAAAATGTCTTTCCAACCAACTCCGATTTAAAGGACGTCTCTGCACAATGTCAGTATTTTCAGCATTTTCCCTCCGGGTGAGAGGTTTGACAACACCGCAACGCAAGGACGGGACACCTACGTGGAGTCTGACTCGGCGTTACACTGCAAAAAGAAGCCCACGCTCTTTTGGTGCGGCCGGTCGGCGTAGAAGCGCGGCATCACCATGATCTTCCACGGGAGGTTGCGGACGAAGCAGGAGGGGCTGAGCACGGACTCGCTCAGGCGGCTGAAGCGCTCCACCACAAACCTGAAAGTCGCTTCTGAACGCCAGCTGGTGTCTACGGTGAAATGGGAGGAAATGAGAAGCGGAGAGACTCTGGGTGTTTAGATGAATGCAGAGGGGGGGGAAAAACACTAATTTTGCGTCAATGCACACCCTCCTCACCGTCCTCCATGTCCTCCTCTGTGTTGTTGTGTCCGTCTGCCATGGCCAAGTTGCCATTGATTACTGGGTTGGCTGGAATTCTTGGAGGGTCGTCGGTGTCACCAGCTGTACACAAAGAAAGAAAATACAGTAAGTCAGTTTGACAGGTGGACCGTCGCGGCAACAAACTCAAATACATATCACTGGGAACCAATTTCCACAAAAAGATGACGCATTTATTTACAATTCATGATCCAGGAGCTTATGATAATATTTAGTCCTAACTCAAAAGGTCATGTGAATATGAGGATGGACTAAAAAAAAAATGCTGACCCACTTATGAAGGATGGAGTCTCAATTCTCATACTAACGAGCACAAAAATAAATCGAGAAACATATATGGACACCATGCAATTGTGACTGGAGCAGCATTAAACTGTAATTCTAGCCTCTGACAACAGCTGTCACGAGCGCTTGATCCTCCATCTAATTGACCACTAAACAGTGATGACGCATTGTTAATTAAGTTCCACCCAAAGCTGTGTCCATGTTAAATAATACTCTAATCCTCCGGTGGATTAGGAAAGTAAACATTCATCTCATAAAATACCTAATTAAATTATTTTTTTATGCCGCCAGAGCCTATCCCGGTTGTCTTTAACAATGACAACATTGCTCGTCATGCCCAGAGAGATGCCTGAGTGGGTTTGGAATTAGTTTTTCCACAACTGGAAGTTGGGGAAATCAATGTGGAGGGGTCACCAACTGGAAAATAAATGATATTTTATCAGGGGAATTTTCCGCAACTTGCCATTGAAACCGATAGTATGCAGTTGTGTTTGTCAGCTTCCTGACAATTAGAACAAAAAAGTGTCACTTGTGTCTGGAGTTGATGACGTCCAAACAAGTGACTGTTTCCTGCAGGCACATAATAATGATAATTATAATGTTTCTTTTTCCTCATCCCCATTCAGGCGGCCTTTTAACAACGACTGCAGTGCCAAAATCTCAACGGACTTGATGTAGGATTTTGCATTCAGCAGAAATAAAAAAATAAATACAGTGTGTACAAGTACAAAAGTATGAATTGAAAAACCACCAGGGCGACTTCACTCCAATTTAGCAATTAGTCAGGCTTGAAAAAGCCTGGAGGGCGTGAATCACATTCGTTTAATATGCTCTTTATTTTAGCATAAACGCATATGAATACCATCTTATTATGCATTAATTTGGACTCTGTTAATTAAACTACACACTACCTGGTTGGCTTCTGACTAACTTTAGCTCGCTAACCAATATAATGTGCATACAAAGCAGGCTTGGGAACACTTGCTACACCACAGTAAGATCAAAAGTTAAAATTGTAAAGTCTAAATATTAAAAATATATATATATTTTGCAGTATGCCAATTTCAAGCACCCATTTGAACGAGCAGGCCTGTGTGCTTGTGATGCACGACATTTGTCCAGTGTTAAAAACAGAAAATTAAATCAATGGGAATAAATGACGCAGTGATGCTGAGGACTGACAACAGTCGTGTACTCGGTCCAAAACTGGAAAAAAAAACACCACACGATCAAAGCGTTCTCTTGGCTGACGTGGAATGAGGAATACTTGGAATGATGCTAACAGATGTGTCCAGACTGGAGGGTGGACAAAACAAAAACAGAGATCATTAAAAATGGCGAGCTCCATGCTGTTTGGTCTGCCATACAATGAAGCAGCAAATCCCCGCGCTGCTCCGCCGTGGGCCTGGCCTTTCTGGAACTGCAAAAGCATTTAGTAGCCTTGCAGTCAACGTTGCACTAATGAATTTAACTTTAACGATCGTGTAGGTGTTTTTTTTTTTTAATTAGATGCTACCTCCATTAAAGTCAACGCGCGTATTATATCATTGTCAACTCGGCAAGTCCGGGTTGACGCATCTGCGTTAGCTACTTAGCTCGTTAGCAAACACTTAGCCAGTGTCCATCGAGAGGCCGTCATTAGCCACCATTAGCTGCGGGTGACAAGTACCAGCCGACAACCCGTGATAAAAGCTAAACGAGAAATGTCAACGACGGCTAGAGACAACAGGGAAACGTTACATACGCGTGGCATTGATCGAATGTTTAAGACTGGCGCAGTTGCCAAGAGGAAGGTTGCAAAACACAAAGCCACCATTTTAGAACGCCACACACCCCCTCCACTAGCGTTAGCCGAGAAGCTAACTAACGTGCTAGCCAGCGAATAAGCGTAATCAAGTGGGCCTTGAGGCTAATTGGCTAGCTTCAAATTAGCCGCCAATGTCCGTACGATTTGCCGACTTACCTGTACATTTGTAAGACTGTGATTATAGTTAAATTTAATAATTTTGCATCTGAAAGGACATAATTCAAGTACAGGCCTCAGCTTGTGTTTTTACGCTATCAAACACGATGCTAACTCACCATTGCCGAAGGGCTGCCTTGAACATAACTAAATCCAACACTTTTTAAATTGCGTTTATCAACGTAAAAAACACACTTGCCCTATTCGCAGTTGCGAAAAGCTGTCAAAACCGGACACAAGTGACTGGAGCACAACAATGGTGTTTTACCCAACAATACGTCCGGGGTTGATTGGCACGCTTACAAGCACAGTGTTTACAATTGCACATCAGCACCGTCCCGCTTCGTAACTCGCAGTAATCAATGATGCACGTCACACTTAACTCATAGAATGAATGAATTGTTATTTTTAACACTCTTGATCGGTCGGTCGCCTGGTATTCCCAAGTAAAATGCGGGTGCAAGCAAACAAACTAGCAAAGCTTCCAACGCGAAATGAGGTCAGCTCCACTCAAGTGTGCTGCAACGGCCGCGCAATCAGCAATAACGCAGCCGGCTAGCTCCGGGCCCCCTATGTTTACTGGAAAGTTCACCCTCCCATTGCGTGGATCCAACTTCGTGCACACACCCAAGCTAGTATAGTGCTGCCAAGTGCAATGACTAACCTTCCATCTCCATGTCCTCCGGCTCGCTGAGCTGCTGCTCGCCGGCTTTCTGCTGCTGCGTGTGGTGATGGTGGTGGTTCATGTCGGCAGCTTTTGTCGTCGCGATGCGGGGCTCCCTGCTATCTTTGTTATCGTCGACGTTGTCCAGGGCCGGTTCGGATGGGAACCGGGTTCTGGACTGTTGCTGCTGAGGTGTGGTAGGATGCGGAGGTGGGGTGGACCGGTCGAGCCTAGGCGGCCGGGCCTGCTCTGCTGCGACCTCGGCCTTGTCCGCTGTCAGCGCCGGGGAGTGAGGAGGGGAGGTCGGCGGGGGAGCGGGTAAAGAAACGCGGACGTATTTGCTCGCTATTCGCCCAATTTCGGCGCCTTTGTTGGGGAGCTGGTTGACGGCGGGTGGCTGGATGAGTCGGGGCTCCGACGAGGGAGGCCCGCTGAAAGGAGCTAAATGATCCCTGCTTTCCACCGGGAAGTGTGCAAAGAGACGACCCGCACCTGGTGGAGCAAATAGCCGGTTTACAGCTAGCTTTAGCTACCTGACACAAGGTAGCCAATAATGGATACAACAATGGCTGCTGCAGTATAACTGCACATTCAACAACTTTGCCTGCGATATCCCCAGTCCGTGCGCTCCGCTGCGTGTCCCTCGTCTGGGGAAGAGCGGAGAAGAAAGCTATCCATTCAATTCGTTACTGTGGAAGTTGGCGCGGCCCGACATCAAACAATTCCCTAAAAGAGCGAATGGCAAAACTCGGCAAGGTCGTCGCATTCCCGTCTGTAAGCGGCGTTCCCCAAGAGGAATGTGCCCGGTCATGCAGCGTTTAACTGAGCGGCGTTCGGCCCTCGACACGCTCCCTCCCGTCCGTTTGTGCTCGGCGGTGAGTGTGTTGGAGTCAAAATGGCGGCTGCGCTCTTCTCTGAAATGTCACATCCGCATGGAGCTCCAAACACACTACGCCCGCCCAGCCCCGACCGGGTTCACATTCAACATAACCGGGACATTAAATACTCATTTGTATGCGGTGATACCGCGAAGAAAAAGAAAAGTTTATGTCAAATATACGTTTTTTAAAAATAGCCACGCGCGTATAATCTCTTGAACGCCTGCTTCGTCATAGTCGTCATTTTGTCTTAACATAAAGGCTATTTACATATTTTATTCCCTCATCAATCGCTTGTTTACTATCTATTCAAATATAAAAAAGGCAACGCCCCCTGAAGTCCAGCCCTATCTGAAAACTTATATATAGTCTGTGTATATATATATATTTATATATATATATATATTGCGGACTTTTTGAGCGTCACAGTTTTGCCTACCTTCTATCTGTTGGCACTTTGTTGCATTTGTGCAACGCAACAATCTCGACAATACTCACGCAAAACTGAGCGCTAATTTACAGATGGGGGATAAACGTAAAGCGACATTTACTTTCATTTGTCAGCTTCAAATGGCGAACGTCCGAGCCGTGCGCGTATCACGTTAGTTTGGCGAATACAACCACGATACATTGTGTATTGACAATAACCCTTTATTGTCTGTGATGTTAATAGCGTGCGTGTCTTGTCTTAAGATGTGTTTAGACGAAAAAAAATATGTGTGGAACATACACACACACACACAAAAAGAACCCCGTGAAAAAATATTGTTCTAGTCGGAAAAAATGTTGGAATAAAATGCTGACATAACGGGTGTGCAGTAGTTATTTTTAAATATACGCATATGCTTTTACAAACAACTAATTCTTTACTTAACGCAATAGTGTGTACGTTGCCACGTTAAAAAAAACAATAAGATTTTCTATATAATCAATTTTTTACTGTTATTTTTAAATATCATGCCATGCTAAACCCAAAATGAATGCATTAAACATGCAAAAAAATAAAATAAAATAACAAAAGTAGATCTGGAGCATTGTTTAGAATTAATTTGAGTCGCTTCTGCCGCTTCACTGCTCTTAATGACAAATTAGCAAGTGACAAACTTCATGCAAATGCTTTGAAAAATAAGCATACCATTCTTGCCATCTTTCACTCCATGCCATGCCATCTTCTTGAAATTTGTTTTGAAGTTGTCAAGAGAGAGAGAAAGCACAGGCAAAACAAACGTGTGCTGTACCTGAGAGTGACGTCATACTCGTATTGCTACTTCCGGGGAACTTCTGTCAATATGGTAGTATGCTCAGAAATATATATTATACTGTATATATATATATATATATATATATAATATTGATTTCTATTGCTGGTTTAAGCGTCTCTATATTTTTAAGTTTTGGTTCTTTCTCAAAAAAATTTCTCAAAAAAAATATTTGAATCGTACATTTCTACCACAAGACAAAACAAATTATTGCACAAAGTAACATAGAACACACACATGAAAATAAAGATATTTACACTGATATGTGTATTGATTAAAACCAGATGCATTCACATATGTTGCAGACGTCTGTGCTCTCACTCAAGCTTCAACAATGGGGAAATTTAGTTCTTTTGTGGCAACACGCAGAAGAGCAAGCCAAACACCCAATGGCATTTTGATTCTCAAGATAAGCTCCACCTTTTTGGTTCTAGCTAACCAATCATCGTCAGGTTTAGGACTACTGGGCGGGACGAAGCGGGCAACAAGGTAGCTTACGTTGTATATATCCCTGACGTCGGCAACTCAGAAATTAGTGTGCTAAGCAAAGCTTCGGAAATGGTGGGGACAACGTAGTGCTATATCGAGTGCGAAGTAGTATAAACGGCAGTATTCTGCATAAACATTGTCCTATAGTTTTATACTTCGTTTACCTCGGTACCGTAAACTCTTTAAAGTAAAATTCCTCCAAGTTTTCGTGTATTAATGGAGGAGAAGAAAGAAGACGGCGACCCGGAGATACAGGAACACGGACCCGAGCACTGGTTCTCGAAATGGGAGCGGCAGTGTTTGGCCGAGGCGGAGCAGAGAGAGCCGAGCGAAGAGGAGGCCGACAACGACCAGGATAAACTGTGGCACCTTTTTCAGAACTCCGCCACCGCTGTGGCACAGTTATACAAAGGTTGACACCGCCGCTTTCTTATGCGCTGGTTAGCATGATGACAGCGTCGCCGTACCGTGCTAGCTTGTTGATTAGCAACTTAGCTTAATGTTACTGTGTAGTGACACTTTGACACATTGATCCATCTATAACAGGTTCACAAGTTTACTGTGGAACTTGCACGGTTGACTTGGCAGTGCATCATTTTGTTCAACTTTCGCCGGATGAACTGTGAACTTGCTTAACCCTATAAGTTGGGAGGCTGGTAAACAACCTCCTGTAGCCCCACGGTCCTAAATAACTACAACCTAAATTAAAAAAAACAAACAAACACTGTAGCATGTCAATACTGTTTCTTGTTGTTTCGAATTTGAGGTAGAAGCCTTTTTGCTTAGCGGTCGCTTGCTAGGCTAGCTACAAAATGGCGATGGTAACAACAATCGTATCTGCGCGACATTCCCAGATGACAGTTTATAGAACTGTCAGCGTTACATCTGTTTCACTCGCTTTTAATAACCAAAGACAACCAGAACGCTACAATTCTCCTCTTTTTACAAACCCGGTCAGCTGCTGAGTGGACAGTTGGGTGAAACAACGTGTAGCTTAGCCAGCGTTCTAATCACAAAATGGCGTGGATATTATTAGTTCGCTACATGAAATTGTGTTTGTCCGGCTGGCTTCAGTGGAGATTGTTGGGCCACATATTTCGAGCTTGACGTGTTGCCTCCAACGACATATGTCTGACACTGCTTTGCAACTTTACCGCTGAGAGGGCACAAGTCCCTTGGTGTGTGTCCGACTCCTTTCTTTCCTGCCAAGCTTGCTGTTTATTTTTATGCCTGCGACTTTGTACACCCAAGATAAAATGGCCTCATGATGGCTCCTCTGTGTGTCATGTCTGGGTGTCACACAGATAACCAATACCCCCCCACCTCTTTCTTTTTTTCCTCCCACAGACCGTGTGTGTCATCAACAGGGTCTGTCACTGTGGGTGCCATTTCAGAACGCTGCCACAGCAGTCACCAACCTGTACAAAGGTAACCCCAAGCTCCTCTCCATCATTCTGCTTGTGATAGGGAACGACTGTCTCTGTGTGAACACGCCCTGAATGTCACAAGTTGGTAGTCTCAGATGCTGGAACGGTATGTTTCATCAAGTGCTGCTGTTAAAATAGCTATAGCTATGTCAACATGGCCCGCAACAAATAAATGTGGACCTCCACAGATTGATTTGACGCTTTCTGTTCACCCTCATATACCCATACCACAACTAAGTTGGTCCTGTATCTGTTTACCAATGCACATATGGCAATAACTTCATTTTGTGTTGTGCCGGACTTTAGCATCATGATCAATTATGCAAAACCCAACACCACATATAGCTTGCAGTCCTGTGGGAAAGCATTAAAGTTACAAACACACAAAACGGCGTGTCCCCGATCGGACTTACTCAAACGCAAACTGGTTAAATTCCAGCATGAAGGCTCGACTTTGACTTACAATAAAACTATTTTCGGCGGTCGAGTGGTTAGCGCGCAGACCTCACAGCTAGGAGACCAGGGTTCAATTCCACCCTCGGCTATCTCTGTGTGGAGTTTGCATGTTCTCCCCGTGCATGGCGTGGGTTTTCTCCGGGTACTCCGGTTTCCTCCCACATTCCAAAAACATGCTAGGTTAATTAGCGACTCCAAATTGTCCATAGGTATGAATGTGAGTGTGAATGGTTGTTTGTCTATATGTACCCCGCCTCTCTCCCTCGTGAAGAAAAGCGGTACAAAACTTAATAACTTTACCGTTTTAAAGATGTTTAACATTTGAAACTGTTAAAATAAAATGCACACGCGCCCTTCTGACAAGTGACTAACAAGCTCGGAAGGCGAGTCGCTCCGCATATGCACTTCACGGATGTCACCTCTTTGCATTCTTTATGGCGAAATGCGGAATGAAGCACTGTTGATTGATTGAAAACAATAACTTTGACGAGGCTTGATGAACGAGTAGCCGAGGGCGGTGGTGGATGACTCCTTTTTTGGAAGCAGGGTGAGGTCGCTGCCTCGCCGCTTTAATTACCGTCAATGGGGCCGTGTTGTACCGAGCAGCCAGGACGTGTACCATCTCACAATAAGCTCTATTTCTGGCTACCGTGTTCCATCTTAAGAAGTTATTTGCCATCACTTGCACCTCTCTTCTTATCACGAAGGAGCCAAATCAGAACCTGAAGTAACGTATGACAGATGTTTGTGCAACTTTAAAACTAAAATAATTTTAAGTTAACTCTTCGACTTTGCAGTTTCCACTATATATAGAACCACCATCAAAAACCATCAACATACATGAGGGAGTCTTGCCTGAAATGTTAGCAAAAAGCAAAAAACAGCAGAGTTAAATATTAAAATATTAGCAGATTTCTTTCAACTACAACATTTTTAATGTGCCATTAACCACGTGTTTATCTTTTAAATATCTCTTTTTCCCTATCCCAGAAAGTGTCGAAGCTCACCAGAGAAGCTTCGACAGAGGCATCCAGATAGGACACCAACGGCGTAATAAGGTTGGTCTTCTTTTAGCACTCGGTTTTGCCACAACTTATGCATGGCTCGCTCTTCCCCCCCCACCTTGTAGGACATGTTGGCTTGGGTAAAAAAGCGTCGGAGAACCATCCGCAGGGAGGATCTCATCAGCTTTCTGTGCGGCAAAGCGCCGCCGCACCGGAGTAGCAGGGCCAGCAGCAGACTGGCCATGGTGGCCCCCAGCCGGGCTAACTCGCCGGCCGAGACCGGCTCGTCTGTGGAGGCCGACCTGCAGCCCTTCAGGGAGGCCATAGCACTGCACGGTAAGCAAACTCAACCCCTAGTAGCTCCTCAGTCGGGTATACAAATTCTGAGTAAATCCATCAAGCATGTCATGCAAACCATGCAAAGCATAACACATTTGTATGAAAATATAAAATGTGTTTGGCTGTGTGAGCAATTTGTTCCTCATGATTGTGGATATGATCACACCTTTGGTGGCACTGGCGATTGTGTTGCATTCGAAACGATCCATTTCGCATATTCAGGCTGCTAACAATTTCTCAATGAGTTTGGAAGTGTGACGCACAGCAGCTATACAGTGCATGTATAATTTACCTAATTTTTATCGACAAGTGTGTGCATTTGAGTCAGTACTGCCACATGTGGCTCAGAGATAAGGTGTGTTCAATGTGGGCCAATGGTAAAGGGGGATCTGACTTTGAAAGCCCCTCCTCCTGTGTTTGTATCCCTCTCGGGTCATTTTAAGGGGCTGCCAGGGTTATGCCCGTAGCTGCATTAGAAGTATAAGGAGCGGTCGTCATCCGTGAGCTTTATTTATCTCTGCATGTGCTTTCAAATGTCGGTTGTGCGACTAAGATGTTGGCGGGAAGCTCACGTGTATTACACGTGATGAGCGTTGGTGTGTTGTGTAGTACAGTAATCCCTCGTTTAGTGCCGTGAATCGGTTCCAGACAAGATCGTGATAAGTGAACGTCCACGTAGGATTTGTCATTCAGAAGTTGAATATTTTTGTAGTTAGAAACCTTTTTAAAATATGTGTTTTTAACATTATTAGAGCCGTCTGCATACAATAACACCCCTATAGTCACCTTTTACACTCGTATTACCCAAAATGGTGGACATAAGAAGAGAAAATAAGACTTGTGCTTGTGTGTGTTGCTGTAAATTGGAATTTTAGCTTGGCATGGGTTACGGTTGTACAGTTAATATGCTGGTGATCATGTTCTGGTGCTTGTGTGGCTCACCAAAAATTACAGTAGCATTACTGACCCCTAGTGACCAGTGTAGAATACTACATATCATCACACGTCTTCCGAATGCCTTATAATGCCTTATTTTGTTCCACAAGTCATTTTTATGCATGAAAATGCTTAATTAGGCAAAAAATATGTTAAGCATGTATATTTTTATTAGTAATAGGCCATAGTCAACAATCAAATGGCATAATTTTAACCATTGTTCATTGTCTTCGGGGCGAGAGGCGGGGTACACCCTGGACTGGTGTCCAGCCAATCACAGGGCACATATAGACAAACAACCATTCACACTCACATTCATACCTATGGACAATTTGGAGTCGCTAATTAACCTAGCATGTTTTTGGAATGTGGGAGGAAACCGGAGTACCCGGAGAAAACCCACGCATGCACGGGGAGAACATGCAAACTCCACACAGAGATGGCCGAGCGTGGAATTAATAAAAATAAGTTAGCCATTTTTTTTCCTCAGCTAGCATTCATGCTAATCAAACCCTGATGCGAAGTAAGACGTCTGCCGTTTGGTTTCCAGGTTTGAGCGGTGCCATGGCGAGTATCAGCGTCCGTTCCGGTGCTCCGGGCTCCCCCACGCACGTGAGCGGGAGCAGCAGTGGCGGCGGCGGCGGTGGTGGCGCCGCTGCCGGCGGCGGCGGTGCTTCATCAGGCTCGGCGGCGCTGTGCCGCAGCAGGCGTAACGGCCTGCAGGACGTTGACCTGAACACTTTCATCTCAGAGGAGATGGCGCTTCATCTGGACTCGACAGGCTCGGCCACCGGTGGGGGAGGAGCCAGGAAACGAAACTCCACCCAATGCAGCGACGTCATCACAGACTCCCCGACTCACAAACGCAACAGGATGATTTGAACCGGCAGAGGAGCCGCCACACTCTGGGGGGCGGCGGAAGGAAAGCCTTGACCGATGGCTGCAACCGGAGGCTCCCAGGTTCACTTTTACGATTGTCGGACGAGCTCTGTTCTTTGTCTCCCTTCCCGTATCGGAGAGATCGACAGCAGGAGCGAGCAAACGCGGCGACTCTGCAGGTTCCGCCCGAGCGCCGCCACGTTGCAGGGTCTGGGGATCAAGACAGTTCTCAACGTGCGCCGCTTGACACGCTAAAAGCCACTTGATTCTTGACACGATTGTGCCCTTACTCCCTCTGACCTCACCCAGCACCTTAATAAGGAAGTGAGGACGTACGTCAAACACTTCTTCCTGTTACTTGACGGTCTGGTTGGGTCTGCGCTTGTGAGGACACCTTTCGTCTTTTACCACCAGTGTTCATCATTCGAGCTTTCTTGCCACCGCTTACAACAATGATGGCCAACTTTTCTTTTATTTTTTTTTGCCGCCGCCTTTTTTTTTCTCCATTTCCCACGTTTGTGCAGTCTTACTCCAAAAAAAAAAAAAAAAAAAAAAAGCAGCGGCCCTTTCGTGTGATTGTGTGACTTTATTAATGAGTTGCAATAAGGCTTTTTGCACTTAAGGATTTCAACCTCGGACTCATGCAAACAAAATCGGCTCTTCCGTCACGTTCCGCTCGTAGCCTTTCCCGGTTGTAAACAACCCGCTTTGCCGTGGGGGGGGGGGGTGCAGGAGAACTTTTTGTCTCCCAGGTACGGAACCCGCCCGCCGTCGTTCCCTCCAGCGGCGGGGCTCCTCACCTGCAAATGGGTGCTTGTAAGAATAAAAGGATTATGATGTAATTGCAAAAGTGACATTAGCAAGCTGTGCTCACAGGGCATCCAAAATTTCATTTGATGCACTTGTCGGCTGGTATCTTGCGACCATTTTTTTTTTTTTTTTGCCTTATTTGCCAAACACGCATATAGAGCCTGTTTGAGTACCATTTGGAAAAGAAAGCATATTTATTGACTTTAATAAATGAAATCACAATGAACAAATGCATTTAAGCCTTTGTCTGTGGACCACAGTGATGTCACTGTCCTCCCCCATTACCCCCCCCCCCACGCTGGAAAGACTTTTTCTCCTTTGAGTTGTATAAAGCGTGCCAGTTTTGTCATCTATGTTACAGTTTGGTCACAGATTTCACTTTTTTGCATTTAACTTGGCTCTTAATCCTGCATGGAAGCTGGCTAGTTTTTGTTTTTTTTGCAAAACCACTAAAAACTGGGATTTTAATTTGCTTCTGACCTGTGAACCTGTAAGGTGGTGTAGTTAATTTATCATAGGAATTTTTTTTTTTATATATAGGAACTTTCCCTAAAAGCTAAAAATGATGGCATTTTTAGTAACTAATGCAACAGAATGTTGTGCAAGGAGCATTGATGGCAATCTGATATCTCACACTTTTAAAAAAAATAATAATTTGCTTAGATTTCTTTCTTCACTTCTTTGTTCTGCAGCACTCTTGACTGAAATGGTAAAAATGGTATTTGTTCCACTTCAGTCACATCAATGAAAGGGAACGTAAGCTACAACCTCAACCACAAAACATTCAGTTTTTTTTGTTTTTTTTTAATTCCAATGCACACAAGCCAACACTATTATTATCATTATCAGCTGTTTCTTGATACATAACTGTCAGAAAAAAAATAATACATGGCTAATCTATATACTTAACATTTAATTGTTGGTATGATATATGTTGTTCACATTGTAAAGCTGAAATAAAACAATTCAGTTGCAAAGTGGTTGGACTGATTCATGGAGCTCAAAAATGTAAGAAATTCATTTCATTTTACGGGTTTTTTTAAATGTATAGATTATTTTTATAACATGTAAAAAAAAATCATACTTGCTGCACATTTATAACCTAAATCTACTAAATAACTGCATTCAATGAAATTCACTTGTTAGGAAACGGGTACGTTGCAGCATTGCTACCTTTTGACCACTAGATGGAGACAACGACGACATGACGCTCCTCCATATGAGCCAGTTATTTCAAAACACAAACATTAAAAGCATATACAGTGTTTTTGTCTGTACATATTTTATATTAATATAATTAAAGCAGTAATATATTTTTTACTTTACTTGATGATGGCAACTTTAAAACTTAAATCTGTTTTCCAAGCATTTAACTAAATTAACTGACGATAGAAGGGATTTTTATGTGCATTTTTAACTATGACCACCAGGTGGTAGCAAAGACATTATGACGCCTTTCCTATATTGACAAGTCGTCCCAGGGCACAAATACTAACTGAAATATCAACTCGTCGTTTTGATATACATATTACATGTATGATATTGATAAATTAAATTACTTAATCTATTTCTATTCACTTTATTTATTAAAATTTTATGAGTTTAATTTGCTTTTCATTAAAATTCAGTCGCAAGACAAGGGGCTTTTCAGTGCCTCACTACCTCTGACCGCTAGATGGGGCCAAATTCACCATTACTGTTTTGGAAAAAAGGGACTCCCGGGACCCCCGATGAGCGTGTGGGAGGTTTCCACTTCATTCCACATCAGAAAACTGCAGTTTAAAGGACTTGGAAAAAAAAAGTTGGGAAAAAAAACCCAAGGCTAACCCCTTACGTTTTTTCCAAAAAACGACACCTAAAAATGTTTTTATTTTTTTGTATTTCTGGGTCCTTCTGGGACCCCCGATGAGCGTGTGGGAGGTTTCCACTTCATTCCACATCAGAAAACGGCAATTTAAAGGATATAAAAAAAAGGTGGGAAAAAAAACCAAGGCTAACCCCTTACGTTTTTTCCAAAAATCGACACCTGAAAAAATTTGTCTTTTTTTGCATTTATGGGTCCTTCCGGGACCCCCGATGAGCGTGTGGGAGGTTTCCACTTCATTCCACATCATAAAACTGCAATTTAAAGGATTTCAAAAAAAAGGTGGGGAAAAAAAACCCAAGGCTAACCCCTTACGTTTTTTCCAAAAATCGACACCTGAAAAAATGTTTCTTTTTTTGCATTTATGGGTCCTTTCGGGACCCCGATGAGCGTGTGGGAGGTTTCCACTTCATTCCACATCAGAAAACTGCAATTTAAAGGAGTTGAAAAAAAAGTTACGAAAAAAACCCCAAGGCTAACCCCTTAGGTTTTTTCCAAAAATCGACACTTAAAATTTTTTTTATTTTTTTGCATTTATGGGTCCTTCCGGGACCCCCGATGAGCGTGTGGGAGGTTTCCACTTCATTCCACATCAGAAAACTGCAATTTAAAGGAGTTGAAAAAAAAAGTTTGAAAAAAACCAAAGGCTAACCCCTTACGTTTTTTCCAAAAATCGACACCTGAAAAAAATTGTCTTTTTTTGCATTTATGAGTCCTTCCGGGACCCCCGATGAGCGTGTGGGAGGTTTCCACTTCATTCCACATCAGAAAACTGCAATTTAAAGGATTTGAAAAAAAAGTTTGAAAAAAAAAACCCAAGGCTAACCCCTTACGTTTTTTCCAAAAATCGACATCTGAAAAAACTGGTCTTTTTTTGCATTTATGGGTCCTTCCGGGACCCCCGATGAGCGTGTGGGAGGTTTCCACTTCATTCCACATCAGAAAACTGCAATTTAAAGGATTTCAAAAAAAGGTGGGAAAAAAAAACCAAGGCTAACCCCTTACGTTTTTTCCAAAAATCGACACCTGAAAAAAATTGTCTTTTTTTGCATTTATGGGTCCTTCCGGGACCCCCGATGAGCGTGTTGGAGGTTTCCACTTCATTCCACATCAGAAAACTGCAATTTAAAGGAGTTGAAAAAAAAGTTGGGAAAAAAAACCCAAGGCTAACCCCTTACGTTTTTTCCAAAAATTGACACTTGAAATTTTTTTTATTTTTTTGCATTTATGGGTCCTTCCGGGACCCCCGATGAGCGTGTGGGAAGTTTCCACTTTATTCCACATCAGAAAACTGCAATTTAAAGGATTTGAAAAAAAAGTTTGAAAAAAAAAACCAAGGCTAACCCCTTACGTTTTTTTCAAAAATCGACACCTGAAAAAAATTGTCTTTTTTTGCATTTATGGGTCCTTCCGGGACCCCCGATGAGCGTGTGGGAGGTTTCCACTTCATTCCACATCAGAAAACTGCAATTTAAAGGACTTGAAAAAAAAAGTTGGAAAAAAAAAACCAAGGCTAACCCCTTACGTTTTTTCCAAAAATCGACACTTGAATTTTTTTTAATTTTTTTGCATTTATGGGTCCTTCCGGGACCCCCGATGAGTGTGTGGGAGGTTTCCACTTCATTCCACATCAAAAAACTGCAATTTAAAGGACTTTAAAAAAAAGTTGGGAAAAAAAAACCAAGGCTAACCCCTTACGTTTTTTCCAAAAATCGACACCTGAAAAAATGTTTATTTTTTTGCATTTATGGGTCCTTCCGGGACCGCCGATGAGCGTGTGGGAGGTTTCCACTTCATTCCACATCAGAAAACTGCAATTTAAAGGACTTGAAAAAAAAAAGTCGGAAAAAAAAACCAAGGCTAACCCCTTACGTTTTTTCCAAAAATCGACACCTGAAAAAAATTGTCTTTTTTTGCATTTATGGGTCCTTCCGGGACCCCCGATGAGCGTGTGGGAGGTTTCCACTTCATTCCACATCAGAAAACTGCAATTTAAAGGACTTGAAAAAAAAGTTGGGAAAAAAAAACCAAGGCTAACCCCTTACGTTTTTTTCAAAAATCGACACCTGAAAAAACTGGTCTTTTTTTGCATTTATGGGTCCTTCCGGGACCCCCGATGAGCGTGTGGGAGGTTTCCACTTCATTCCACATCAGAAAACTGCAATTTAAAGGATTTCAAAAAAAGGTGGGAAAAAAAAACCAAGGCTAACCCCTTACGTTTTTTCCAAAAATCGACACCTGAAAAAAATTGTCTTTTTTTGCATTTATGGGTCCTTCCGGGACCCCCGATGAGCGTGTTGGAGGTTTCCACTTCATTCCACATCAGAAAACTGCAATTTAAAGGAGTTGAAAAAAAAGTTGGGAAAAAAAACCCAAGGCTAACCCCTTACGTTTTTTCCAAAAATTGACACTTGAAATTTTTTTTATTTTTTTGCATTTATGGGTCCTTCCGGGACCCCCGATGAGCGTGTGGGAAGTTTCCACTTTATTCCACATCAGAAAACTGCAATTTAAAGGATTTGAAAAAAAAGTTTGAAAAAAAAAACCAAGGCTAACCCCTTACGTTTTTTTCAAAAATCGACACCTGAAAAAAATTGTCTTTTTTTGCATTTATGGGTCCTTCCGGGACCCCCGATGAGCGTGTGGGAGGTTTCCACTTCATTCCACATCAGAAAACTGCAATTTAAAGGACTTGAAAAAAAAAGTTGGAAAAAAAAAACCAAGGCTAACCCCTTACGTTTTTTCCAAAAATCGACACTTGAATTTTTTTTAATTTTTTTGCATTTATGGGTCCTTCCGGGACCCCCGATGAGTGTGTGGGAGGTTTCCACTTCATTCCACATCAAAAAACTGCAATTTAAAGGACTTTAAAAAAAAGTTGGGAAAAAAAAACCAAGGCTAACCCCTTACGTTTTTTCCAAAAATCGACACCTGAAAAAATGTTTATTTTTTTGCATTTATGGGTCCTTCCGGGACCGCCGATGAGCGTGTGGGAGGTTTCCACTTCATTCCACATCAGAAAACTGCAATTTAAAGGACTTGAAAAAAAAAAGTCGGAAAAAAAAACCAAGGCTAACCCCTTACGTTTTTTCCAAAAATCGACACCTGAAAAAAATTGTCTTTTTTTGCATTTATGGGTCCTTCCGGGACCCCCGATGAGCGTGTGGGAGGTTTCCACTTCATTCCACATCAGAAAACTGCAATTTAAAGGACTTGAAAAAAAAGTTGGGAAAAAAAAACCAAGGCTAACCCCTTACGTTTTTTTCAAAAATCGACACCTGAAAAAAATTGTCTTTTTTTGCATTTATGGGTCCTTCCGGGACCCCCGATGAGCGTGTGGGAGGTTTCCACTTCATTCCACATCAGAAAACTGCAATTTAAAGGACTTGAAAAAAAAAGTTGGAAAAAAAAAACCAAGGCTAACCCCTTACGTTTTTTCCAAAAATCGACACTTGAATTTTTTTTAATTTTTTTGCATTTATGGGTCCTTCCGGGACCCCCGATGAGTGTGTGGGAGGTTTCCACTTCATTCCACATCAAAAAACTGCAATTTAAAGGACTTTAAAAAAAAGTTGGGAAAAAAAAACCAAGGCTAACCCCTTACGTTTTTTCCAAAAATCGACACCTGAAAAAATGTTTATTTTTTTGCATTTATGGGTCCTTCCGGGACCTCCGATGAGCGTGTGGGAGGTTTCCACTTCATTCCACATCAGAAAACTGCAATTTAAAGGACTTGAAAAAAAAAAGTCGGAAAAAAAAACCAAGGCTAACCCCTTACGTTTTTTTCAAAAATCGACACCTGAAAAATTTTTTCTTTATTTGCATTTATGGGTCCTTCCGGGACCCCCGATGAGCGTGTAGGAGGTTTCCACTTCATTCCACATCAGAAAACTGCAATTTAAAGTACTTGAAAAAAAAAAGTTTGAAAAAAAACCAAGGCTAACCCCTTACGTTTTTTCCAAAAATCGACACCTGAAATTTTTTTTATTTTTTTGCATTTATGGGTCCTTCCGGGACCCCCGATGAGCGTGTGGGAGGTTTCCACTTCATTCCACATCAGAAAACTGCAATTTAAAGGACTTGAAAAAAAAAGTTTGAAAAAAAAAACCAAAGGCTAACCCCTTACGTTTTTTTCAAAAATCGACACCTGAAAATTTTTTTCTTTATTTGCATTTATGGGTCCTTCCGGGACCCCCGATGAGCGTGTGGGAGGTTTCCACTTCATTCCACATCAGAAAACTGCAATTTAAAGGACTTGAAAAAAAAGTTTGAAAAAAAAAACCAAAGGCTAACCCCTTACGTTTTTTTCAAAAATCGACACCTGAAAAATTTTTTCTTTATTTGCATTTATGGGTCCTTCCGGGACCCCCGATGAGCGTGTGGGAGGTTTCCACTTCATTCCACATCAGAAAACTGCAATTTAAAGGACTTGAAAAAAAAAAGTTTGAAAAAAAAACCAAGGCTAACCCCTTACGTTTTTTCCAAAAATCGACACCTGAAATTTTTTTTATTTTTTTGCATTTATGGGTCCTTCCGGGACCCCCGATGAGCGTGTGGGAGGTTTCCACTTCATTCCACATCAGAAAACTGCAATTTAAAGGACTTGAAAAAAAAGTTGGGAAAAAAAAACCAAGGCTAACCCCTTACGTTTTTTTCAAAAATCGACACCTGAAATTTTTTTTTTTTTTTTGCATTTATGGGTCCTTCCGGGACCCCCGATGAGCGTGTGGGAGGTTTCCACTTCATTCCACATCAGAAAACTGCAATTTAAAGGACTTGAAAAAAAAAAGTTTGAAAAAAAAACAAAGGCTAACCCCTTACGTTTTTTTCAAAAATCGACACCTGAAAAAATTTTTCTTTATGTGCATTTATGGGTCCTTCCGGGACCCCCGATGAGCGTGTGGGAGGTTTCCACTTCATTCCACATCAGAAAACTGCAATTTAAAGGACTTGAAAAAAAAGTTGGGAAAAAAAAACCCAAGGCTAACCCCTTACGTTTTTTTCAAATATCGACACCTGAAAAAAATTGTCTTTTTTTGCATTTATGGGTCCTTCCGGGACCCCCGATGAGCGTGTGGGAGGTTTCCACTTCATTCCACATCAGAAAACTGCAATTTAAAGGACTTGAAAAAAAAGTTGGGAAAAAAAACCCAAGGCTAACCCCTTACGTTTTTTTCAAAAATCGACACCTGAAAAAAATTGTCTTTTTTTGCATTTATGGGTCCTTCCGGGACCCCCGATGAGCGCGTGGGAGGTTTCCACTTAATTCCACATCAGAAAACTGCAATTTAAAGGACTTGAAAAAAAAAAGTTTGAAAAAAAACCAAGGCTAACCCCTTACGTTTTTTCCAAAAATCGACACCTGAAATTTTTTTATTTTTTTGCATTTATGGGTCCTTCCGGGACCCCCGATGAGCATGTGGGAGGTTTCCACTTCATTCCACATCAGAAAACTGCAATTTAAAGGACTTGAAAAAAAAGTTTGAAAAAAAAAAACAAAGGCTAACCCCTTACGTTTTTTTCAAAAATCGACACCTGAAAATTTTTTTCTTTATTTGCATTTATGGGTCCTTCCGGGACCCCCGATGAGCGTGTGGGAGGTTTCCACTTCATTCCACATCAGAAAACTGCAATTTAAAGGACTTGAAAAAAAAGTTTGAAAAAAAAAACCAAGGCTAACCCCTTACGTTTTTTTCAAAAATCGACACCTGAAAAAAATTTTCTTTATTTGCATTTATGGGTCCTTCCGGGACCCCCGATGAGCGTGTGGGAGGTTTCCACTTCATTCCACATCAGAAAACTGCAATTTAAAGGACTTGAAAAAAAAAGTTTGAAAAAAAAAACAAGGCTAACCCCTTACGTTTTTTCCAAAAATCGACACCTGAAATTTTTTTTATTTTTTTGCATTTATGGGTCCTTCCGGGACCCCCGATGAGCGTGTGGGAGGTTTCCACTTCATTCCACATCAGAAAACTGCAATTTAAAGGACTTGAAAAAAAAAGTTTGAAAAAAAAACCAAGGCTAACCCCTTACGTTTTTTCCAAAAATCGACACCTGAAATTTTTTTTATTTTTTTGCATTTATGGGTCCTTCCGGGACCCCCGATGAGCGTGTGGGAGGTTTCCACTTCATTCCACATCAGAAAACTGCAATTTAAAGGACTTGAAAAAAAAGTTGGGAAAAAAAACCCAAGGCTAACCCCTTACGTTTTTTTCAAAAATCGACACCTGAAAAAAATTGTCTTTTTTTGCATTTATGGGTCCTTCCGGGACCCCCGATGAGCGTGTGGGAGGTTTCCACTTCATTCCACATCAGAAAACTGCAATTTAAAGGACTTGAAAAAAAAAGTTTGAAAAAAAAACCAAGGCTAACCCCTTACGTTTTTTCCAAAAATCGACACCTGAAATTTTTTTTATTTTTTTGCATTTATGGGTCCTTCCGGGACCCCCGATGAGCGTGTGGGAGGTTTCCACTTCATTCCACATCAGAAAACTGCAATTTAAAGGACTTGAAAAAAAAGTTTGAAAAAAAAAACCAAGGCTAACCCCTTACGTTTTTTTCAAAAATCGACACCTGAAAAAAATGGTCTTTTTTTGCATTTATGGGTCCTTCCGGGACCCCCGATGAGCGTGTGGGAGGTTTCCACTTCATTCCACATCAGAAAACTGCAATTTAAAGGACTTGAAAAAAAAAGTTGGGAAAAAAAAACCAAGGCTAACCCCTTACGTTTTTTTCAAAAATCGACACCTGAAAAAAATTGTCTTTTTTTGCATTTATGGGTCCTTCCGGGACCCCCGATGAGCGTGTGGGAGGTTTCCACTTCATTCCACATCAGAAAACTGCAATTTAAAGGACTTGAAAAAAAAAAGTTTGAAAAAAAAACCAAGGCTAACCCCTTACGTTTTTTCCAAAAATCGACACCTGAAATTTTTTTTATTTTTTTGCATTTATGGGTCCTTCCGGGACCCCCGATGAGCGTGTGGGAGGTTTCCACTTCATTCCACATCAGAAAACTGCAATTTAAAGGACTTGAAAAAAAAGTTTGAAAAAAAAAACCAAAGGCTAACCCCTTACGTTTTTTTCAAAAATCGACACCTGAAAAAATGTTTCTTTATTTGCATTTATGGGTCCTTCCGGGACCCCCGATGAGCGTGTGGGAGGTTTCCACTTCATTCCACATCAGAAAACTGCAATTTAAAGGACTTGAAAAAAAAGTTGAAAAAAAAAACGTTTTTTTTCAAAAAATCAACACCTGAAAAAAATGGTCTTTTTTTTGCATTTTTTGTTTTTTTCCTACTCCAACTAACACCAAAACACAGTAAATGTAGTGCAGTATTTCATGTATTACATAATGTATTATTCTTTTTAATCTTATAAAGGAAATGTGTATTACAGCATTTTGCAGGAAAGGGAGGATTCAGTGGCATTTCTAAATCTGACCACTAGATGACGCCAAAAATACAGCTGGAAACATAGGCATTAACATTGGAATACACTTGTCACCCTTTTAAGCTTCCATAAAATGTTAGGTAAGAAGACTGCATCACAAAAGGTTATACTTCCTTATGATTTATTTATAACACATGCTGTTGCTGCATAGCTTTTACTGTATGCTTGGAAAAGTACAGCGAACGCTTTCATATTGGAGTTGATGGGTTAGGAAACACACGTATGCAACATGGTAGCAGCAAACAAGCAAAGAAAAGCTGTTAAAACTCCATGTACAGCAACAATAACAAATGAACTCCGCGCGTTTTGGTCCACGTTTGTCTCCTCCTCGCTTGCGGCACGCAGCTTGAAGACCAACAGTCATGTTGCAAAGCTGGACTACTACTGCTGTTATCGTGCGAGGTCTCAAAAGGAGCGTTCTCATCGTCCGATACACGGTTATTCATATCTGGCTGAGGGGGAGGAACTTCTGGTAGTAGCTCTTCGTCACGTCAATCATCAGGTCCTGCGTGCATTCTGGGAGCTCCCCGGAAAACAGCCCTGAAGAAGCCAAGGGAGCTTTTAAGGAATGTGCGTGAGGAAAGACGTGGAGTTAACGTTGAGGTGGACTAAAAGCGTGAAGACCTGGGCATCCTGAGAAGACCGTGAAAGGAGGCACCACCGTCTCAGGAGGAAGAACGGTGTTGTCTAAGATCTTACAGCAGTCCTTCAGCACACAGCGACGACCCTGTGTCAACCAAGAACACATCATTATTACGGTATGAAATATTTTAGATTCTTTTTTTAAATGACAGAAAACTCCATTTCAATCCAACAAGCCATCAATCCCAACCATTTTTCAAAAGACAACCCCTTCAGGAACAAATTATGTAAGTTTCAGGAAAATATCAGTTCCCAACTATAAAGAGGAGAAATCCAGCTTTTCTCCAAAGACGAAATGCTGCGTTCTCAGAGCACTTAATAATAATAATAATCATAATAATCATAATAATGTTAATATAAAAATAATATTATTTTTATTATTTTATTATAATATACTATAATAATAAAAATAACAACATTATTATAACAAAATAATGATTATATTTATATAATATTATATTTAATTTTATTATATTTAATTGTACTAATAATTATTATATTATGTTGTTATTATAATAATAATAATATTATTATTATCCTATATACGTAGACAAAATGCTGCGTTATCAGAACACTTAATAATAATGTTATTATTGCTAGAATATAATAATATCCAATATCCAATCCAACAAGCCATCAATCCCAACCATTTTTCAAAAGACAACCCCTTCAGGAACAAATTATGTAAGTTTCAGGAAAATATCAGTTCCCAACTATAAATAGGAGAAATCCAGCTTTTCTCCAAAGACGAAATGCTGCGTTCTCAGAGTACTTAATAATAATAATAATAATAATCATAATAACAATCATAATAATGTTAATATAAAAATAATATTATTTTTATTATTTTATTATAATATACTATAATAATAAAAATAACACTATTATAACAACATAATAATTATATTTATATAATATTATATTTAATTTTATTATATTAATAATTATTATATTATGTTGTTATTATAATAATATTATTATTATCCTATATACGTAGACAAAATGCTGCGTTATCAGAACACTTAATAATAATGTTATTATTGTTAGAATATAATAACAATAATAATATATTATTATTATTATATATTATTATAATATACTACAATGACAATAACATTATTATTATTATATTTATATATTTATTTTATAATATTTATTAATTATTATTCTTATTATTCTTATTATAAAGATTCAGGGTTGAAATAAAAGCAGAGAGATCAAGGAAGCTCAAACTTTTAATCTAATTAATTCTCATACTTTTCATAACTGCATTCAAGACTGGCATGATGACCAGAGAGCTATGTTCAAATCCTAAACTGTATAAAATTTCTAAAATATTGTGACGGTAATAACACTAAAAAAGTTATTACTTAGGCCTGTAAATATTTTACAATAAAAAATAATTGTAATTTTAGATGAATGTAGTAGAACAGCATCTTCTGTGCTTCTTTGTGTCGTTCTGCATTAAACTGGAAACTAGAAGCTCTGGTCTGGACGTGACTACCATGTGACTCACCACAATGTGTGTATATGTGTGTATGTGTATGTGTGTGTGTGTACTCACTATGACACAGTTCTTGCCAATGTGGACGTAGGAGCCGATCTGGGCTGCGTTCACCACGCAGTCCTCCTCGATAAAGACGTGGTCGCCGATGTGCAACGGGAAGAACGCCACTCTGGAGGGGAGGAAGAAGTATTTACAACATTTGGTGTGTTTTTGAACAAAGTTTTTTCATTCAAAAGACCATTTTGTAAACAGCGATGCCCTGAGGGGTGCATGGTGCTTATCTACCATCATTTCTCCATAGTAATGATAAATGCAGGGGTGTCCAAAGTGTTTCCACTTAATTAAAACCAATACAAATAGATACATATACAGTATATATAAACATTATACATCAAGGTAAAAATTTAATTTCAGTTTTCTGATATAAGTGAAAAAATTGTATGAAAAAAATGCTGATTTTTTTTTATTTTAGCAGGTTTTTTTTTGTTGTTTTCTTGTTAAATAATATTGTTGTTGTGCCACAGGTAAATTAAAAAAAACAGCTACAAACCCCCAGTCCACATTTTGGACACCCCTGGTCTAAAGTGTTACCCTTTGCTGAATTTTTTAAAAGGTGGTCGAATGACACTCCTGCTTTTGACCACGCAATGTCTGCCCACCCTGACATTAGCCAGGTCCCCCCGGATGATGCAGTCATTCATGACAATAGTCTGCAGGAGAAACCACATAAACACAAACAATAGTCACAACCCGTAGTTGCTTTACACATAATAACACATTTGACTTACTTTGCCATTAAGTACGATATTCTGACTGCCACATAACACCGACTGCCGACTAACTTTGTTGCCAGAAGCCTAAAATGAAGCAAATATCGAGTTAAAATGTTGATTTGAAAAATATATAGCCTAGCTTAAATTGCCATAGTGATTCCATTCAACGCCCCGTTTTGCTAGTTAGCCACATTAGCAAGCTACAAGCTAACAAGATAATAAGCTAACAGCGGCAAGAAACGACAAACTTTACCGTCTCTATATACTCCGCTTTGTTGTACAGTATCTCTGACAACTCCATAGCTGCGAATTCGACAAGTTTGTTACGATAACGACGACAAAAACACAATAAGAAGCATCTGTTTGCCACAGCTGGTCTTCGACTGACAGATTAATGCAGGACAGACAGTACTAGCTGAGTTCAGTTTTATCGATTGTTTTAATCGGAAACTCTGGATAACGTTTCCGTTGGAATTTGTTCAAGTATATTTGTAATTGTTAAATTAATTTCACTTTTGTTTGTTTTGAGCGGGTAATTATAAAATAGCCTGCATAAATCTGTGATGTAATTTAAGGATCGGTTGCTTTTGTCTGAATTTTACCGGACCTCACAATTTCCGGATTTTTTTTCTCGATCACAAATGTTCTTTCACATTATCATTATTGTATCATTATTATATCGCATTGTTTGGCGAGAAAATTAATACATATTGTGAAATAACATATAAGAAATCAAAATAATGCGACTATTGTGTTACGCATGCGCACTGCTAAGCCCTTACCCCGCTTCTTCCTCTCGCGGTGCATGCTGGGTCACAGCAGCTGCAAGTTCTCCCCCGTCATGGCGTCCCGTGTCCTGCACCAGTGCGTCCGCTCTCTCGCCCGGCCCTCGCTGAGGCTTCTCACCGCTAACCCGACGGTGAGAGCCGCCCCAGCCCCTTTAGCGGCAGCCGTCCGACCTCTCTCCTTCGCCGCAGACAGCCGGAGGACGCGGTGGCTCGGGCAGAGCCGGGTGAGTGGCCGCTATCATTGAGCTGTTATGGCCTAGCTTGCCAATGACCTACCGACGCCTTTCAAAAGTGTTACGGTAACGCAGCATGTTAAAAATGTGTGGTAACTCGGCAGGTTGTTTATTCTTTTGCACAATTAAATAAATTTTTTTCAGAAAAAAAATGGGAATTTATTATGTATAATTACAAAGCTTATTGGCTAGCTTGCTAGCAATGTTGTGCATCATCTCGAGGCTGTTATTGACTATTTCCTGTGCGGTTTAAAATGTAAATAAATACATTAATTGTCATTGGCGGCCATATATTTAAATTTAAAGTATTTTGACTGAACCTCAAATTCACCATGACCTTTTAAAAGTGAACTTAATTTGAACTTTTGAATGCATGTGTTCAATATTCTTATTTTTGTTTTGCACAACTGACTGTCCTCTAACTGTGATTGGCACCCCCCCCCCCCTCCAGATCTCATCAGGTGTGTTGTGCCGACAATATGGAGACCTGCCCCCCTTAACTCTAGAGACCATCAAAGACCGTGTCATGTACGTGCTGAAGCTCTACGACAAGATCAACCCCGAGAGTGTGAGTGGATCTTACTGAAGATGACCTTCATTTATTCAGCATCGCTTTATTATATTATTATTATTATTATTATTATTTCTTACACAGCTGCAAGCATCCTCCCACTTTATGAAAGATCTGGGTCTGGACAGCTTGGACCAGGTGGAGATCATTATGGCCATGGAGGATGAGTTTGGTGAGAGTCTGAATGTCCTTTCCGGGTTTCCTTGTTTGCTGGATTGACGTTTGTTTTCCATGCCAGGCTTTGAGATTCCCGACGGGGAAGCGGAGAAGTTGATGACGCCGGCGGAGATCGTACAGTACATCGCAGACAAGAAGGACGTTTATGAATAATCTGTTGGATAAGAGGTAAGTCTTTCACGCATATGTTTGGACCCCCCCCCCCCCCCGCCTATATTTTGACAATTGTGTTGTCTTTCACACAGCTTGACCAACGGGGACACCAAATTTCTTGACTTCAGTGTTCAATGTTCTTCAATGTTCTATCTATATGTCACCCCCCCCTCCCCAGTGTATCATTTCTTCAGAGTTGATCAATAAAAGACATACAACATACATTTATCATGTTGCCTTTTATTAGGGCCAGTTTTTTCCCCACAAATGCTTAACATAAATATTAGTGTAACATGCATAGTAAAAACATTTTAATTCTAGTTTAAAGAAAATACAGTAGAACCTTGGTTAGCGTGTTTTTGGGTCAACAAACTGGCACCGAAATTTTACAATTGCATACAATATTAATGAGTGTCATTGTTAGCGGTTTGCCAATGCAATGGAAAAACCAGAAGTCAGCTCTTGTCGCCTGTGTCATCAGTGGTTGACGCTCGTTCTTCCTCCACAGTAAGGACACAAGTCTCAAATGTCAACAAAACACATTTGTAATAGTTAGTCATGTAAAAACAAACATTTAAGGTTATTTTTACCATCACTGAAGACGTTGCCAAAGGCGATTTGGCAGTAAGATCAACATAGACACCACCTTCCTGTTTTGCCATGAGTTATTTCCTTATCAAAATTTTGCCTCAATTTTAGGCTTTTTTACAGCTGACCAATTCAATTCAAACAGGACGGCAACAATCACGTTTTCGGTGATGGTCAACCACGGTCCATCAAGGTTCCACGGTCCAAATGCGCCAGTTTTAACCAATTCCTGTCCAGTAGTGAAAGTGTTACTGGAGCACTGTCGGTGAAGATGTTTCCAAAGGCGACCTGGCAGTAAGATCAACAGACCCTAACCCTAACCCTAACATAACTATTAACAGTTATTTAACCTTTAACATGAACATTAATCAAACGTAATAATTTTTTCTGGGTACATGATACCATACAGCATCCATATCAAACCCAAAAACTTACCACTTCCACACGGATAGGGAGGATAACTATTAAGTTATTTAACCTTTAACATGAACATTAATCAAACGTAATAATTTTTTCTGGGTACATGATACCATACAGCATCCATATCAAACCCAAAAACTTACCACTTCCACACGGATAGGGAGGATAACTATTAACAGTTATTTAACCTTTAACATGAACATTAATCAAACGTAATAATTTTTTCTGGGTACATGATACCATACAGCATCCATATCAAACCCAAAAACTTACCACTTCCACACGGATAGGGAGGATAACTATTAAGTTATTTAACCTTTAACATGAACATTAATCAAACGTAATAATTTTTTCTGGGTACATGATACCATACAGCATCCATATCAAACCCAAAAACTTACCACTTCCACACGGATAGGGAGGATAACTATTAACAGTTATTTAACCTTTAACATGAACATTAATCAAACGTAATAATTTTTTCTGGGTACATGATACCATACAGCATCCATATCAAACCCAAAAACTTACCACTTCCACACGGATAGGGAGGATAACTATTAAGTTATTTAACCTTTAACATGAACATTAATCAAACGTAATAATTTTTTCTGGGTACATGATACCATACAGCATCCATATCAAACCCAAAAACTTACCACTTCCACACGGATAGGGAGGATAACTATTAAGTTATTTAACCTTTAACATGAACATTAATCAAACGTAATAATTTTTTCTGGGTACATGATACCATACAGCATCCATATCAAACCCAAAAACTTACCACTTCCACACGGATAGGGAGGATAACTATTAACAGTTATTTAACCTTTAACATGAACATTAATCAAACGTAATAATTTTTTCTGGGTACATGATACCATACAGCATCCATATCAAACCCAAAAACTTACCACTTCCACACGGATAGGGAGGATAACTATTAACAGTTATTTAACCTTTAACATGAACATTAATCAAACGTAATAATTTTTTCTGGGTACATGATACCATACAGCATCCATATCAAACCCAAAAACTTACCACTTCCACACGGATAGGGAGGATAACTATTAACAGTTATTTAACCTTTAACATGAACATTAATCAAACGTAATAATTTTTTCTGGGTACATGATACCATACAGCATCCATATCAAACCCAAAAACTTACCACTTCCACACGGATAGGGAGGATAACTATTAACAGTTATTTAACCTTTAACATGAACATTAATCAAACGTAATAATTTTTTCTGGGTACATGATACCATACAGCATCCATATCAAACCCAAAAACTTACCACTTCCACACGGATAGGGAGGATAACTATTAACAGTTATTTAACCTTTAACATGAACATTAATCAAACGTAATAATTTTTTCTGGGTACATGATACCATACAGCATCCATATCAAACCCAAAAACTTACCACTTCCACACGGATAGGGAGGATAACTATTAACAGTTATTTAACCTTTAACATGAACATTAATCAAACGTAATAATTTTTTCTGGGTACATGATACCATAGAGCATCCATATCAAACCCAAAAACTTACCACTTCCACACGGATAGGGAGGATAACTATTAACAGTTATTTTACATTTAAGATGAACATTAATCAAATGTAATATTTTTTTCTGGGTACATGATACCATACAGCATCCATATCAAACCCACAAACTTACCACTTCCACACGGATAGGGAGGATAACTATTAACAGTTATTTAACCTTTAACATGAACATTAATCAAACGTAATAATTTTTTCTGGGTACATGATACCATAGAGCATCCATATCAAACCCAAAAACTTACCACTTCCACACGGATAGGGAGGATAACTATTAACAGTTATTTAACCTTTAACATGAACATTAATCAAACGTAATAATTTTTTCTGGGTACATGATACCATACAGCATCCATATCGAGGTCGCACTAACATTAAACTTTCATATCAAGGCGGGGGGGGCCTCAAACTAGTGTCCTGCGGGCCACATTTGGCCCGCGGGCCGCGTGTTTGAGACCCCTGCCTTAATACAAGGAGTAAAAAAAACAAAATAGTCAGTAAGGTGATTGTTAGTCTTTTATTGAGGGTTGTACCCAAGTTATACAGCTTTGTATGCTGGCTGAAAAGGGCCAGAGGTTACAAACAGTAATCAGTATACGAGTACAGCCAACAGAAGACCTACTACCTACAACTCTACACCTTTAGTACAGATTCTCTTAAGAGCACTAAAAATTCAGAAAAATAAGAAGAAAAAAAAATACTGAACAAACCCAAGCAACAAAAAAAAAAAAAAAAGTAAAAATCTTAAATGAAACCAAAACAAGACAGCATCAGAGGAGACATTCATATTAGAGCACACTGGAGTTGGTTTTTACACCTTGTAATAAATCAGGCGACTTCGTTTATTTTGTATTTTTTTTTTATTTTTTATACATACCCAAATAAAGATTGTCCTTCAAAAAGTGCAGTTCCCACCCCGCCCCATAAACCCTACCCCAAAAAAAAAAAATTCAGATAAAATCCTTTGATGACCCGAGGAAGACGTTTGAAAATAAAGTTACTTCCTGTTGTATCGAGGAGAGGAAGACACCCCTCCGGTTTGATTATAGACACTGTCAGTATAGATTCTTATATATATATATTTCTATAATAGATTCAACAGTCTCCCAACGCAATGTGCATAATAGGTGATCCAACTAGACACGGTGGATTGATAGAATCTCTATTAAAAAAGTCGTGTAAAATTTGCACTTTCAGCAGTCTTGTCGCGGGACTGAAAAACAAAGACCCCCCCCCCGCCCCGTACACCTTCTGCTACAACTGGCCCGGCTGTTGCTAGGAATTTTTTTTTTTTTTTTTTTAAATTACTAGTAGCAGTACGATTCAATGATGGCACAAGTTTGAGGAATATTATTAGGAATCCCATTTATTTTTTTTTTTTAGTTTTTTTTCTTGATTTTTTGGGGATTTAAAAATAAAATAAAATTAAAAAAAAACCCAAGGTGGACATGGAAGCTTGGGTTCGACACTCCACTGCATAGTCTCTCTGAGCGACACACCCAAACTCATCTTTGTGCTGGTTAGACTAAAGCTTTTTCAGGGTTTTTGCGCATATTCATACTAAAAAAAGACAGCAGAATCATCACAGTTTTTATGTTTGCTTTTTTTTTTGTGTGTTTTTGTGTGTAAGATTTAAAAAAAAAAAAAAAAAAAGCAACTAGCATTTTTTGATCAAAATAGATGCCACTGGGTGTTACAATATTTGCTCACAAGAGTTCAGTCAAGAGGAAACAAAAAAAAAAAAAGACTCACATTATTATTTTTTTAAATAGTAAAAAGTAGTATCACCTGCCAGCTCCCCCCCCCCCCCCCACCCCCATCTTCCTTCCCCCAGCCCCGCCCCTCCCCGCCTGCATGGGAAGCTGCTTGGCAGCCCTGGAGATTGTACAGTGCTCAAAGGTGGTTCTCGCTCACTTGAAAAGATTTTTTCCTTACATCGTCCCTTTTTTTTTTGTGTTTTGTTTTTTGTTGCAAAAAAAAAAAAAAAACATACTCGCTCATCTTCAAGCATTCGCCACATTATCCGGATTCTTAAATACGCACGCAGACATAAACAACCGCCGTAATCCCTTTCCTCGCCCCCCAATTTGGCATGATGGTGTTCCCAAACACACTACGAAGGTTAAAATGGAGATAAAGTGAGTAACATGCAAGTCTGCTAGCCTGGGGGTGTCCAACCTGCGGCACGGGGGACAACAAACTCATCGTGGCCCACATTAAAATGTTACACAAGGATTAGGAAAGTAAAACAGTACCCCGCCCCGAATATAAGAAGCCGTTTGTTCCCTTCCGACTACGTAGAGCTGCAGCAATTAATCGATGATACATTAATCGACGATTATTTTGGTATTCAAGTAATGCTTTTCATTTAAAAAAAAAAAAAATGTAAACGTGCTCATTTCGGCCTCTCAAATGTGAACATTTAAATTTCCTTTGTGTTTTTACGAAAAAAAAAAAAATTCACACACACAGCCTAACCGATGCATTGATTAATTGAAGCTTCAGATTAATTAATAACTTATACTTTGTGGAAATAAGATTTTAATTAGTTATTTCCCCGACCCTGTAGTTTAAACGATGATTACGGCTTATTGATGGCGAAAAGAACTACAGTTCCCATGATGCTTAGAGTGCCGGAACGGAAAAGTAGCGCACTTGAGCAATAGAAGCTAATATGACATGTTTTGATCTGACAAATCTTAAGTTAATTACTGCAGCGTTTGCTCAGACTGTGGCAGCGCTTGAACTTCAATGTAAAAAATTTTTAAAAAAAAAAAAAAAAGCATCGGCGGTAACGAGTGAAACAGGAAGTGTTGAGTATATCTTGGTCTAAAAATTAAATAATAAAATTAAAATAGCGCCCCCATTCTTCCAAGTTTGGACACCCCCGATCTTAAGGGTCGACACAGACAGAGACATCAGGTGAGGACAAAATCCGACATACATACGTAGACGCGGCCTTTGAGCCTTGAATCCTTCTGTGGCCGCCATATTGGATGTGGCAGTACACCTTCCACAGGTTAAGACAACAACGTGCTTTTGATTGCATTTGGCCGGGAAACGTGTCACAATCACAACTGAACACCGAAGTCCTGCAGCGAAACCCAAACCACAATGTTTTGCTAGCTTAGACTAGCTAACTAGCATCTGGGTTTCAACTTATTTTCACTTCTAATCCGATTCTGATATCAGCACGAATCACACACACTTAATTTCTAGCGTGGAATGTTAAGAACAGTGATATTACTTCAAACGTGGAATAATTAGCAACAGTGGGTATCTTGGGGTACATCATAAAGAGAGGGTGTTTGAACGCAGCTTTACTCACCAGCGACGGGCTGGTCGGTCATCTTGGTTATCGTAGAATACACGTCCTGTGGGGGTTTCCTGTGTGACACAGTTTTAAAACTTCCCAGGATCGGTCGCGCCACGGGGGAAATGGTGCATGGCAAGTTTTACACTCGGCTGCAACTTTCCTGCTTTAATGAAAAAAATATACATACGATGCTGGAGCCTATCCCAGCTGTCTTTGGGCGAGAGGCGGGGTACACCCTGGACTGGTCGCCAGCCAATCACAGGGCACATATAGACAAACAACCATTCACACTCACATTCATACCTATGGACAATTTGGAGTCGTAAATTAATCTAGCATGTTTTTGGAATGTGGGAGGAAACCGGAGTAAACCCACGCATGCACGGGGAGAACGTGCAAACTCCCACACAGAGATGCCCGAAGGTGGAATTGAACCCTGGGTTAATAATAAGTGTTTGCGGAAATATATTAAAGAGCATGACTAAAAAGGCATTGGGTCAATTTCCTTGCTTTTAGTTTATAGGACAGATTTGCCACATCCAACATGGCCACTCAGCGGGGGCGTCTACATATGTACGTCTTATTTGTCAAAGCGATGCGGGATCAGTGCTAAGAACGAGCCATCAGACAAGCGAGCTGATCCAGGATCAGGCACAGGAGGCAAGCTGCTTATCAATGACGAGCCAATCAACCAATCAACAGCAGATTCTCCTTTTCGCCGTGTGGAAAACATGCATCTCCATTTTTGTTTTCATTTTCTCCACATTTGTGAATAATCATACAAATATTTTGGCGGTTTTTCGGATGTATAACGAGAGAAAAAAAAATAAAAATAAAAAAAAGAGATGCATATTTTTTTTAGTGACCAAAAAGAAGCGGTTGACTCAACTTGATACACTGAAGCGTCATTACAATAACACTTCTCCACTTTACCCTTTCACAAAACACACAAACACACACAAACAAACGCACTCCGCCTCCTCAACCGATGGTTCAATCCAATCGGCTTTTGCTCTGCGCTCTTTAAAAATCCACCCAAGTGCAAAAATCCAAGGCTCCTCAGTTCAACACGTCAGTTAAGTTCACAAAAAAAAAAAAAATAATAATAATAATAAAGATTCAGATGTTCCTCTTGTTAAAATAAGCAAAAAGAAGAAGTGGAATTAAGTAAACTAATTGAATTATTTGGTAGAGCGCAGGTGAAATACTGGCACACACACACACACACACACACACACACACGTCAAGTCTGGCTAATACTCAAGGTTCTGTGTCACTACGTACGCTTTGTTAAATAGTCACTGCTCAGCTTAAAAAGTACGAGAGTCGTACTTGTGAAATTAAAATCTACAGCGGCTGAGATGGGGAAGGAAGGAGGGGGGGGGGGGCAAATAATACACACGTAATGAATCGTTTAAGGTCCATGGCTTCGCTAATGCTCACGTGCACTGAAGCTTTTTTTTTTGTTGTTTTTTTTTTTAAAAGTTAAATTGTGCATGAAAGGAGCTAAGCCATCACAGCTAAGATCTATTGACTTACATTCACACATTATTGATAATCACCCACAAAAAAAAAAAAAAAAAAAAAAAAAAAAGGAGGTGGGGGCGCAACACGGCACAACAATACAATCATATTCCTTTTGTAAACAGGTAGAAGCCACTTGACTTGTTGCATCTGCGGACACAATTGGGATCAAGGCAATGAAATGTGGACGACTTTTGCACGGTTAAAACATCTTCAACCAAAAAAAAAAAAAAAAAAAAAAAAAAAATGACATGTCGCTTTCTTCCCCCCGAAAAACACTGTGGCAATGAGAGCGAAATATATTTTAAAAGCAAGTATTTCGCATGTCGCGGTACTGACTGAAACATTTAAAATATTTTCTAGGACGCGGACCAAAATATATATTTATATATATATATAATAATAATAATAATAATAATAAAGAAAACAAAAATGCCTCTCAGTAGGCTATGAGAAGCTACAGTATGCATAGATTCGCCTTTCTCTTGGTTTGTAGAACATGAGCACTCACACAGCACTCCCTCCCCACAATACTGTTGATTCGAACATCATGGAGGAGACACACATACACACACACACACACACACACACACACTTGGACCCCCCCAACCCTCAAAAGACAGCATACTGAAAGCAGTGTGTTGAGCTTCTCCAGCTTAAAGCAGTTATTTGGCAGAGAAAAGAAACTTACAGACCTATACATAGTTTTCAGTGCTAGAAGTTGGATTTTCCTTTCCTACAAGGAGTAGTAGTTTTTTTTTTTTATGTACGTGTTTTTTTTTTTTTTCCGTCAACTATAAGGTGGGGAAAACTGGCTTGATTTCCTGAGAACCATTGCTGGTTATTTTTAGCAGACAAAAAAAAAAAAAAAGAGGAATAATTCAAATAACCAACACCATGGCCAAAAAAACACTGATCCGAATTCCCAGAGTTACAAAGCATCGTCTTCATCCATGATAATTTTTTTTAGTTTTTTTTTTTTTATGACTTTTTTTTCAAGTTTTTTTTTCATTTTTTTAAATCTTTTTTGTTTGCATTTTCTGTTTTACTCCGTCTTCTCGTTAAAATGAAGAATGAACACACGTTCCGCCTCCTAAGTCTTGTAAACAAGAGGTTGCAGTGTGGCACCTCCAAAACATTGAAAGCCTATTCTGAAAGTGCTGTTCCCACCCCCCTTGCCCTTTGCTAGAGGGCGTGAGGGAGGGCTTGCTAGATAGGCCCCGCCCCCTACATTATTAGGCAAGGCGGGGCTTGCTAGTCCCAGCTGCGGCTACAGTCCTTTTGCACTGCAGAGCTCAACGTTCTTTAGTTTTTAAACAAAAAAATTGGTGCAATACTTTTTTTTTTTTTTTAATGTCACTTACTATCACCAGATAATTCTCCTAAGTCAGCTCTTTTTTTTTTTCTTCAACTTATCTGTTGATCTTGAACTCCACGTAAGGTAGGCGTGCCAAGGCAAGAGAGGAGCGCACAGTCGCACGCACACACACACACACACACACATTCGGTACATCCATGCATACACGGTAAGGACCTCAATGAGTAAACAGCTACACTGGAAAAACTGGCTGCTCCCTCTATATTGCAGATTATATATACTGTATATACTGAAGAAAAAAAAAAAACACATTCAGTGCAAAGTTAAAAAAGCTCATACTCCAACATTGTCAGCAAACAAATGCAAAAAAAAAAAAAAAAGAATTGGAATTCAAATAAACATGACGAATGAAACAAAAATATATAATAATAATAATAATGAGCTCGATTGAAGCTTTTTTTTCGGTCTGAAAGAGCACTACCTGGAAGCAAGTATCCATCCGTTCACATTATAGAATTGGCCTGCAGGATTCAAGTATTTCGACTGATATGTTTTTGGGCTAAAACAAAGTGGACATATGTGCAGATAGAGATAGATAGAGAGAAACGTAACTTGTTTTCCACAGGGGTGACCCTGTTTTTTTTGTTGAATATCTTGCGAGTAGCGCCGTAAGCGTTTACAACTACTACTTTTGCTTTTCATTCTTGCTGATTATTGAGAACGCTCCACTGACCCCCTTTTGCCGTTGCCCCCGCGTCACATGGAGTCGCCGCTGCCCGTCAGGTGATCCACCGGGAGGAAGGAAGTGATTGGAGAAGGGCTGCCGATTCTCGCCGCCTCGGTGCCGCCGGGGTTCCCCCACAGGCTACTGGAATAGTTGGGCCCGCCCCACAGGGAGGAGCTGTGGAGGTCGCTGCTGTTCCACTGGCTGGGTTCGGCAGCGCGGCTGGGGAAAGGGTGGGACTGATCCATCCTGCTCTGGGAGGAGCCAATGGCCTGCCAGCCCGAGGAGGGAGTGGCCAATGACTGCCCTTGTGCAAAGAAACGGTTTATTTCCTCCTCGCTGGCAAACTTGGCCAGGATAGTAGTGTTCCCCAAAACACACCTGCACACAGGAAAAGGAAATAAGATGCATGAACATCAGCATTTACTCAAGTCAACCGGACATATTAGATGAGAAACTATAATTGTCATAATAATATAATCATATACAGTATATACAATGTAATGGTCCTACATGTGCAGGCTCTTTTGGGCCTTGGCAGCCTCATCCTTGGAGCTGTAGCACACCACAGCGTTACCATGCGGGGTGAGGTGGAATGTGATCAGAGGGCCGTGCTGCATACACAGAGTCCTCAGAGTAGAGCCGTCGATCTAGGGGGGATGGAACCATCGGGTCCAACAGTTAGGTCACACGTGAAGCGGAAATGACGCAGCAATTCATCAAAGGGGGGGACGGCGTGCATATACCTGAGGTGTGAGGTTTTTCAGAACTAGCCATTGCGTTCTCCCTGAGCTGCCGCTGCCGCCGCCGCCGCTGCTGTCGCCCCAACTGGAACCTGACAAGACAATGCACACCGTGTGATCATAGGGATTAAAAACAATGGGAGTGGAGACTTTAAAACCCCTCCATTTGCAGTGGATGTTACATCTATACTGCGCTACAAAAGCTGTACACTGACTTCTTTAAAAAAGTATATCCAAATTTCATTTTTGCAATTTGTGCAGCTTCACTCTATGAAGGTTAAAAAATCAATATAAATATCAATAAAAAAATATGCATATTTAAAAGGAAATTTTAAGTATTTAAGAAAACATGGCTAATGAACTAAACTATAAATAAAGCATTCAGAATACACATTCATAAGTAATATTCTGGGCGTTAGTAATATTACTTTAATATTCAGCGAATTACTGTCCCTTAAAAAAAGAACAAAACTGATATCTAAAAATGCATTTTGTGATCAATTGTAAACACTCAAATTGACTGAAATCGAAACATTTTGATTTGCCAGCACGGTGGTCTAGTGGTTAGTGCGCAGACCTCACAGCTAGGTGACCAGAGTTCAATTCTACCCTCGGCCATCTCTGTGTGGAGTTTGCATGTTCTCCCCGTGCATGAGTGGGTTTTCTCCGGGTACTCCGGTTTCCTCCCACATTCCAAAAACATGCTAGGTTAATTAGCGACTCCAAATTGTCCATAGGTATGAATGTGAGTGTGAATGGTTGTTTGTCTATATGTGCCCTGTGATTGGCTGGCGACCAGTCCAGGGTGTACCCCGCCTCTTGCCTGAAGAAGACAGCTGGGATAAGCTCCAGCACCCCCCCCCCAACCCTTGTGAGGATAAGAGGGGGAGAAAATGAATGAATGAATGAGTTCTCCTCCTATTTTGTGTGGAAGCGGTAACTTTTTGGCTTCTTATTTTGTCTTTCCCCACCCTCGGTCATCTCTGTGTGGAATTTGCATGTTCTCCCCGTGCATGTGTGGGTTTTCTCCGGGTACTCCGGTTTCCTCCCACATTCCAAAAACATGCTAGGTTAATTAGCGATTCCAAATTGTCCATAGGTATGAATGTGAGTGTGAATGGTTGTTTGTCTATATGTGCCCTGTGATTGGCTGGCGACCAGTCCAGGGTGTACCCCGCCTCTTGCCTGAAGAAGACAGCTGGGATAAGCTCCAGCACCCCCCCCCCAACCCTTGTGAGGATAAGAGGGGGAGAAAATGAATGAATGAATGAGTTCTCCTCCTATTTTGTGTGGAAGCGGTAACTTTTTGGCTTCTTATTTTGTCTTTCCCCACCCTCGGTCATCTCTGTGTGGAATTTGCATGTTCTCCCCGTGCATGTGTGGGTTTTCTCCGGGTACTCCGGTTTCCTCCCACATTCCAAAAACATGCTAGGTTAATTAGCGACTCCAAATTGTCCATAGGTATGAATGTGAGTGTGAATGGTTGTCTATATGTGCCCTGTGATTGGCTGGCGACCAGTCCAGGGTGTACCCCGCCTCTTGCCCGAAGACAGTTGGGATAGGCTCCAGCATCCCCCGTGAGGATAAGCGGTAGAAAATGAATGAATGATTTGCCAGCATTCAGTCGTGAGTGTGTTTGCGCATCTCACCAGGTGTGTAGGTGGAGTCACTGGAACCCCACCCACCCAGCCTCAGGGCGGAGCCATCCCAGCCGGAGGAGGCGGCGCTGGGCTTTTGACTGGTGAGGCCAGGCGGAGGTCTGGAGGGGGCCGCCACAGACAGCGGCTTGGGAGGCAGGGGGACCTTCCACAGCTCGTGGGCCAGAGAGGAGTTAGACACAGAACCACCGCCGGGAGACCACTTTGACTCACTGGGTCTGGCTGCGGGGGGGGGACACGGACAAGGAAATGCAAACAATTTTTACCTGGTGGGGGGAAAAGGAACGCTGGAGAAATGGGGAATATGCATTTCTGAATTGCACACCTGAAGTGCTTTGTGCTGTACTGGTGAGGGAACCGCTGTGGCTGGAGGCACGAATGGATGACCAGGCACTGTTAGAAGGCATCGTGGTGTTTAGTGATGAGGATGGCCCTGGGCAACAGAGAGGGGGGGCGTTAGGCACAAAAGAGGGGCGTTGCCTTTAAAAGCTGCTCTGACTGCATATTTTGGCTTACTGACTCACCATTGTTCCTGTCCCTGAGGTGGTCTGTGTCACGGACGGTGTTGATGGAGAGGTTATTGATGACACTACCAGGAGTCACATAAGGGTCGGTCTCGGGGTCAATGTCGGGGTAACCTTTCCAAGGTTCACCGGGTCGGAACTCTGCACGCGAAGACACAGCCGTGAGCATGTGGTCCAGCCAAATGTTTTTTTGTGGTGTGTTCGAATATTGACGGGCGTGTACCTGGGGGCCAGGTGACGGTGTTTCCATGGGGCGGGGGGGAGTTGGCACGAGGCGGCCAGCCATCACCCACTGAGCCCATTGATTGGCCGGCGGGACTCAAGGGAGATGGGCCGGGGGACAGGAAGTCATAAAAGGAGTCCTCCAGACGCATCCCTGACGAAATAGCACCTGTAGAACAAACAAATGAAGCTCAAAATGCTTGATGTTGATTGGAAGTGACAAATTGTAATTCTAATCAAATTTATCATAATCTCCCAAAGTATATTATCAATTTCATACCAGATTTGCTGTTCTGCTCCAGAGGATCAGCAACCCACAGTTTCTTCAGTCTAGACTGGGGTGGCTCTTTGTAGCCTAAAGCTCCGCCAGCATTAGTACCAACACCCATGTCCAAGGATACATTCAGGTTAGAGTTCAAGCCTGGTAAGAAGAACAGAGGGATTGTTTATTGAAATGAACGATACGTATTGATAGTCGATATGTTATATTATCACATACTACAGTATTAATTGGCCCTGTACCCTAGAAACCGCCCATTACCATGAAACAACCAATCAGAGAACAGCACACAAGTGCTTAGTGCTTCTCCAGTCACCAAAAAACCCAAACTTGATTAATGGAACTTTAATTGTCAGACATTGATAAGATAAGACTGTTGATAAAATATTATTGTTGAAATATTTTTGCAATTGTTGTGTAGATATAATACATGTAATAAACTGAACATTTTCTGGAAACAAAATGGTCTTTTGATTAAATAGTACGTGATAATAAGCTCATGATTAAATAGTATGTGATAATAAAATCATCACATGGTTTGTCTGGTATCAGGCCCAGTATCATGCCCCCGCGTGCTAGTATCGGCTGAAACTGACACTTGGGGGCATGATACCAGACAAACCATGTGATAACCTATAAGAAGAACATACTTAAAGGGAAGTTGCTGAAGGATCCAAGAGTAGAGGCATCCTTCTGCATGTCAGGGCTGTTGTGGGGCAAGTAGTTATCCAGGTATGGTTTCAGGGCTGGGGACTGTTTCAGCAAAGAAGGGTCGAGATGACGCGGTGGCTGCATCATTGATGGAGATGAACCGATGGGACGCGTCTGAAAAGGTAGGGGGCAAAATATTTAAAAAAAAAAAAATAGCGACAGAATATGCAGCAATGAACCAATGGGACGCGTCTGAAAGGTAGGGGGGCAAAATTCATTCATTCATTTTCTACCGCTTTTTCCTCACGAGGGTCGCAGGGGGGTGCTGGAGTCTATCCCAGCTGTCTTGGGGCGAGAGGCGGGGTACACCCTTGACTGGTCGCCAGCCAATCACAGGGCACATATAGACAAACAACCATTCACACTCACATTCATACCTATGGACAATTTGTACATTGCAAAGCCAAACACAGGCACGTATGGGAATATTAATATGAGCAAAGTGAGCCCATCAACATGAATTAATGTTAAAATCTCCTCTTGACTCGTTTCACGTGGACCCAGTCTCGTCGTCCGACACCCCTTAATGTTAAAAATAATGCTATACCTGCTCGGGTTGTCGTCCCACAGGCATGACTCTCTGGCTCTGAGCCTTCTGTTGTTGTTGTTGTTGTTGCTGCTGCTGGAGGAGAAGACGCTGTAAAGAGAAAATGGAAATGCAAAACACAAAAAAGACAAAAAAAAATCTAAGGTGTTTTTTTTCATGAATTGGGCACTCTACCTGCAGCTGATTGAGCTGAGACAACTGGTTGAGCTGTGACAACTGGTTGAGTTGAGAGAGCTGGTTGAGCACAGCGACCTGCTGAGGGCCCAGCAGAGGGTTGAGGGCTCCATTGCCTCCTGGGTACTTCAACAGGGATGGAGGAACCTGGAATCAGACACAATTTGTTGATCAAATCTCAAGTAAGAGAGTTTAAGTCTGTAATTTAGCTTCATCATTGGATGTCTAGTCATCATCCAGGAACAGTCAAAGACGTTATATGGGGGGGGGTACCTGAGGGGGTAGGATGGGAGGAGGCACTTGGTTACGGTAGTTAGGATGAGGGAGCTGAGAGTGCAGTCCACCACGGCCTTGTGCCAACATTGGGTTTACATTCTAGGCGCACAAAACAGGAGGGGGGGGGAGGGGGAGGACACATTGTCATAACCGCCAAACAAATTTGGTACAACTCCATTGAACACATCATCATCAATATACAGGAGCAGTACTGTAAACTTCTCACACATTAATAAAATTATTTCATGCACATTAGAGAACAACAGAATTGCATTTCTAAAAATCGTGTTATTGCGACGGGGAAGAAGGCTCACCTGCCGAGAAACACCAGGACTAGAGTGGGCAAGAGAGGGCCCGGAGTCGGGACATGGGATAGGCGGAGCGGAATTGGAAGGGGAAATGCTCATGCTTTGACTGGAGCAGTGCTCATCAGAAGCGGAGAGGGTGACAGACAGCTGCGGAGGCAAAGGCCAGGCGCACGGCAAGCACAGCGAGGGGGGGGGGGGGGGGGGGACACAGAGGCAGCCGTAGACGGACAGAAAGCGGGAGAGGGGGCGAGAGGAAAGGGAGAGAGACGTTAATTTGGCGAGGAATGAGTCGGAGGAGAGGGGTGGAGCCATTCGAACAAATATCTTGTCGGACAGGGTGCAAGCGTAAAGCAAGCAGCAATAAGTGGAAGAGAGAGCAGCAAAGCAAAGACGCCATGATAGCAAATACCAGAATCTTGAAGAGAAAACATGCCAATAAAGTTTTTTTTTTTTTTTTTTTTTAAACAGCCTTGTCAATTCCTGTGTATTCATCTCTCGTTTATTGTGTTTAATTACCTCCAGACCCAACCATGATATGTGAATTTCCATAAAGTAAGGATTTCAATGTCAACCTGAATATTTTCCTAGCTATAGCATACAAAACGTGTTGATGATATAGTCCAAAACTCATATCTCGATATATTTATGTTGAATATTAGATTAGTACCTTAGTAGTAAGTAAATGTAGAAAAAAAATGGACAGATCTATGTAAAAAAAACTATAACAGGCTATGACTATAATACAGCGAGGATATGTACAGTGATATAAATGACTATAATATAGAATATCAATGATATTCTGATATTTTTTAACAAACTGAAGTTACAAAAAACATGTTATAGTAAGAGATACAGCGAGAGAAGACATACATAATTTTCCAACATAGTGCTGCACAACTGCAGTGTGTTAGATTAGCCACTGTGGGGCGCAGTAGGACAGACAGCGCATGTCTTACCTGATGCAAATAGCTGCAACCAGTCAACATGTCCAACAACACTCCTTTCATATTTAATGGATACTCGCTTGGTGTCTGTGATGTAACCCTGCTTGTTACATATCCCCCCCCATCCTGTGACCCACAATTCCTCACAAGTGCTGAATTGGGCGTTACCTTGTCATAATAAGAGCTGCGATCCATGGTGGACTCTTTGGGGAGCTGGTGTTGAGACCCATGGTTCTTCCCCATTACTCCGTTAAAATCTCCCATGGTGTCCATGCGCTTGTCCTGCACCATTCCCACACCAGTTTTCATGCAATCGTCAGGAGAGTCTCGCTGCAAATGGAAGAAAAAAGGGATTTGCATTGCTTAATTGTCTAAACCAAAACAAGCCAAAAATGGTCGGATTACATATAAAAAAGATCAAAATGTTCATAGCCAATTATGTCAGTTAAAGCCGCCACTCCCGTGCAGCACGTTCCCATGCCATTTCTGACTGACCCGGAAAAACCAGGTGAGGATCGACTCAGTTTGAATAGATTTACAAATGTCGGCATCAAATTCACGAACAGCTTACAATGCAAAACAGCAGCGTTTGGAAAAGAGGAAGGTCTTTAAATACGACATAGTTTGCTGGTGACATGACAAAAAACACTTACAGAAAAGTTTATGTTGTTGAACTGATTCATGAAGTGTTTCATCCACGGCTCGTCTGGTTTGTTGATTGGTTTATTCATCTGAAGCACAAGGGGGGGGGGGCACATGAAAATGGATTTCATCATAGCAAATAAAGCGCTGGGGTGAGATCGACAGTTCATCGTCCCTCGTTTATCGCGGTTAATCCGTAATCAGGGGAAAAAAAAAAGGCAAAAAACACAAACAAAATTTGGTCCATACCCGATCACGGTAAGTGAATCTTCCACATATATTTTTTATATTATTAGAGCGCTGCAGACTTTAAATAGCACCCCTATAGTCACCTTTACACACATACTACTCCATATAGGAGACATAAGAGCAAAATAAGCCATTTAAGACAAAAAAAGTGTGTTCTGGTGCAATGGAGGCCAAGTGACGTTATTACATAATTCAAACCTGTAATAAAAGTCTTTGAATGTGTTATATTTGTTTTACATGATTTCGCCATTTTGATTTTTGAAAATACATAATTTCAGCAAAAATACATACTGTAAAATTTGCTTAAATATAGTTTTTTTTAACTAATAGGCTGTATTAAACCACAAAACCGTATTAATTAATATAAACAAACCTTATTGGATCCTCTATGCTTGTAGTTCCAGGTGTTGTGGTCATGTGACCTGTTGTCCTGCGGGTTGTTGGTCCACATGCCAATCTCTACTTCCTCTTCCTGGTCCCAACTGTTACTCATAGACACATCCTCGCCGCACCAGGTCTCCATCGGCTTGGAACCGAGACCTACTGAGGAGTGAAGGCAAAAAGCTCAAATATAAAAGATTCAACTCGGCAAGTTCAACTATCAACTATCTGTGCAGACCTACCGGACTTATGGCGCCCTCCCCATCCAGATGCTGGTTCTCTGTTATCCCGGGTGGGTTCCTCCCAGCCGGAGTTACTGTCCACTGGCTTCCCCCAGGCAGATGTTCCATTGTCGACTGTAACAGGCGGCGCAGAAGCGGGTTCGCCCCATGTTGAGGACTCCTTCTGCGGGGGGTAAGGCTCACCCCAACCTGAAGGATACACACAAACATATTTCATATTTCACACAACATTCAGAGAGTTCAGCAATTCACATTCACACCCTCAAAAGCAGGGGTCTCAAACTCAATTTACTTGGGGGCCACTGGAGCTACGGTCTGGGCGAGACTGGGCCGCATCAGGTTTTCCAAAAAAAAAAAAAAAAAAAAAAAACGCATTTATTAAAAACAGAAAAATGAATAAACTTTGCTTTGGTTTCGATTTTCTACAAGAAAAGCTCTGATAACATATTTGAGAACAGTGGAATGTTTTATTTTTCTACACAAAATAAGATGAAAAATAAATAAATCAAGAATAAAGAAAATCAATCAATCTGTAATAAATAAATATAATAAAACGGCAAATAATAAAAACTTAAGAAACCACATATAGTTGGTGGGTAGACTAATTATTTGTTTTCAGATTAAAATGAACAAAGCATTATTAGAGCCCTGTAGACATGACAAAACACGACTATAGTCACATTTATACTCTTTTTATTTTACAACATATTGCGCAACTGCAGGGTCTTGAGACACATGCTAACTCGCAAACTAGACAGCTAGCGACCTAAACGGTAGCCTCCAAGTTATTTCCTTTAAACTTAAAAAGGCCAAAAACTTACCACTTCCACACGGATGGAGAGGATAACTATTAAGTTATTTAACCTTTAACATGAACATTAATCAAACGTAATAATTTTTTCTGTGTACATGATACCATACAGCATCCATATCAAACCCAAAAACTTACCACTTCCACACGGATAGGGAGGATAACTATTAACAGTTATTTAACCTTTAACATGAACATTAATCAAACGTAATAATTTTTTCTGGGTACATGATACCATACAGCATCCATATCAAACCCAAAAACTTACCACTTCCACACGGATAGGGAGGATAACTATTAACAGTTATTTAACCTTTAACATGAACATTAATCAAACGTAATAATTTTTTCTGTGTACATGATACCATACAGCATCCATATCAAAGTTGCACGGGCCGCACTAACATTAAACTTTCATATCAAGGCGGGGGCCTCAAACTAGTGTCCTGCGGGCCACATGTGTTTGAGACCCCTGCTCAAAAGCAAATAATGTCCCTGTAGCTAATCAACGCTGTCATTTGCGATGCTAACGCTCGTCATACGAGTGTATGGATGAGGTTCGGAGTGTGTTAGAGTTGAGCGATGAGCCCTGCTGCTCTCTCCGACCGCCGGACATGTTTGGGGAGATGCCAAGGATACCTCTAGGTAAAAATAGGACAAATGATAGGGCGGCCCGAGGTTCCCCGAGTCCCACACAAAATGTGCATGCGTCACGGTCAGCTTATAGAAATGCATGAAAGACGAGGCCGACGTATTGGCCAACTTGTGCGTGTTTTTATTTATTTGCACAAAAAGATGGAAATACCCAAAAGATGCACCAAACATCAAATGAAAGCTGCACAACTTGGCCAATTTACTTTTTTTTTTTTTCATCTGCAAACTAGTCACAGCCATAGTACTGACCTGATTGCAACACAGTGACATGCTGAATTTAACAACAAAAACAAACAACAAAAAGCTGGCCATAGTAATCAATGTATTTCCATTCCCATGGATTCATAACAGTATATTTCCCCCATCATAGTAGCTCCCGAGTTGGCTCACAAACTTCCTCATTATCCACTTTGCTGCTCCAGTTAGCTCACTAGACAGAGTCCCCGTATAACCCCAACAGCCCCGCCCCCTCCCTCTAGTCTCCTTCACTTTCTCCAGCTTTTTCCACAGAAACCGTTCCCCATTTGCAAATAACACGACCTCCTCCACTAGTCTTTCCTGTCTGTCTCACAGCCCGAACAAAAGTCTGGCTTTCTATTGCCGGCCCAATTGGCAAGTCATAGAAAGAAAAAGGCAAAAGAGGCTAATAAAAAGGAGAAGAAGCGGTGGGGGGGGGGGGGGGGGGGATTCATCCATGCTATTAGCATTCTTGAGGGATGACTCAACCACATTGGCAAAAAGCTCCCAACATTGCAGGAATAACAATAGCTGTGTGTGTGTGCACATCTTAGATCTTAGTCTGTGCTTCTGAGCAAACTATGGTTTTCTATAGAACTCCTCATGTCGCAACAGTACGAAAGTGAATCCTTGAAGATCATATTTCTCAGAGGGAGACATATTTTTGGACTATTACAAGAAGAGGGACAAAGGCTTGCACGGACACGTCCATATCAGCCCCATTTCGCTATTTCAATATTAGTTCTACGTTTATTGGAGGTTATGTTTGCCTATAAGATTACCCGGCTTGCAATGGTGAGACTCCACACTTGTTAAAATGAAAGTGATTATGATGCATAACCCAAAATAAGATGTTACAGCAGGGGTCTCAAACTCAATTTACTGGGGGGCCACTGGAACACGGGTCTGGGTGAGACTGGGCCGCATCAGGTTTTCCAAAAAAAAACAAATTTTTTTAACTTTGCTTTGGTTCCAATTTTGTACACAATTTTGTATTTTTCTACACAAAATAAAATGAAAATAAATAAACAAATCAAGAATAAAGAAAATCAATCAGTAATAAATAAATATAATAATAAAACGGTAAATAATAAAAACTTAAGAAACCACATATAGTTGGTGGGTAGACTAATTATTTTTTTCAGATTAAAATGAACAAACCCTTATTAGAGCCCTGTAGACATGACAAAACACGACTATAGTCACATTTATACTCTTTTTATTTACAACATATTGCGCAACTGCAGGGTCTTGAGACACATGCTAACTCGCAAACTAGAGAGCTAGCGACCTAAACGGTAGCCTTCAAGTTATTTCCTTTAAACTTAAAAAGGCCAAAAACTTACCACTTCCACACGGATAGGGAGGATAACTATTAACAGTTATTTAACATTTAACATGAACATTAATCAAATGTAATATTTTTTTCTGGGTACATGATACCATACAGCATCCATATCAAACCCAAAAACTTACCACTTCCACACGGATAGGGAGGATAACTATTAACTGTTATTTCACCTTTAACATGAACATTAATGAAACGTAATATTTTTTTCTGGGTACATGATACCATACAGCATCCATATCAAACCCAAATACTCACCACTTCCACACGGATAGGGAGGATAACTATTAACAGTTATTTAACCTTTAACATGAACATTAATCAAACGTAATATTTTTTTCTGTGTACATGATATCATACAGCATCCATATCAAACCCAAAAACTTACCACTTCCACACGGATAGGGAGGATAACTATTAACTGTTATTTCACCTTTAACATGAACATTAATGAAACGTAATATTTTTTTCTGGGTACATGATACCATACAGCATCCATATCAAACCCAAATACTCACCACTTCCACACGGATAGGGAGGATAACTATTAACAGTTATTTAACCTTTAACATGAACATTAATCAAACGTAATATTTTTTCCTGGGTACATGATACCATACAACATCCATATCAAACTTGCGCGGGCCGCACTAACATTAAACTTTCATATCAAGGCGGGGTCCTCAAACTAGTGTCCTGCGGGCCCCGCGTGTTTGAGACCCCGGTGTTACAATCACCCATGCGACAAATTGGTCAACACAAATAAACAGCTGGAACATCATTGCATTGCATTAAAAAATGCAATGCAACAAAGAATTTGCAGCAATACGTAACCCGACTTACCAGAACTGCCACTTTTGTCTTGGCCGTGAGTCTGCATCGGCTGAGAAGAATGTGTCGAGCTATGCGACGGGTGTTGAGACGACGGGCTCGTGCCGTCCTGGTCTGACTGGCTCGTTCTGTTCCACATGTTCACGGATCCGCCATTGTATTTACCTGGCAAGACGGTGAAAATGAGATAGCGAAGTTGGATAGTGAGCACCGTGCGTCGACTGCAGGGCGTCCTCACCAGGATCTCCCCAAGCTGCTGTTCCATCATCAATCTCCATCCTTCGACGGATGGACTCTGGGGACGGCTCCTCCCAGCCAGTTGCTGCTTCGTCCTTCGGACCCACTGTGGGGATGGGACCACCCAACCAGCCTGATGACAGAATCACACCAATTTATCTATCGTAGTTCATTACATCTCCAAAAATGAAAGACCAGGATGAAGACTTGAGACGGCGGTGCTAGTTAGTACAGTTGCTGGAGAGATGACAACATTCCCTTGAGCAAGGAAAGTCACATGACCATGTGCTTTAATGTATCTCATATCTGTTTTAGTATGCACAGTATATTCACTGACCTGTAGGCTTGTTGTTGCCCCGTGACATGTTGGAGTCCGGACCTTTCCCCCACTCGCTGGAAGCATGAGAGGACTTCGAAGTGGACTCTCCCCAGTTCTGGGCACCCTGCTGATTCTTCGCCGGCTCCCCCCAGCTCTGGCTCTTATTTTGAAGGTTAGATTTGTGGACAGGGTCGCCCCAATTAGAGCCAGGGTTCGGAGTGCTCTGGTCTGGAGTATTGGATCCTCCGCTTCCCCCCCAGGTGTTACTGCTGCTGGTGTTGGTGTTGGTCCGACCCGGTTCGCTCCAGCATCCAGAACCAGAGCGGTCGCTGTCGCTATCCCAGCCTACTGAACCAGCCCCTTTGTGGGAGTCTCCCCAGTGGTTGTTAGAACCCGCTCTGGGACCATCGCCGCCATTGCCCCAGCTTTCGTCTCCATTTCCACTGTTGGAGGCCCAGCTCTGCTGCGGTTTGGGCGCATTAGTCCAAGTATTGGATCTGGAAGAGGGGAGAATAATGAACCACATAAACTCAAAACATTGTAATGTTTATATAAAGCTATTATTATAAAACATTAATTACCTTTCATCTTTGCTGATGTTGCCGCCTTTGTAACCGGATCCATCATCCCAGCCACCTCCACTCGCTGGGCCCTTGTTATCCCACCCGGAATTTGATCTCTGATCCCCCCAACCAGTGCTTCCTGTGTCCGAGCCTGCGCAACCTGGGCCGCTTCCCCAGCCGGAACCTCCGGAGGTCTGGCCGGGAGTTGCCTGTGTCGGTACTCCTGTTCCCCAGCCGGAGCTATGCTTTCTTTCATCTGATCTGGGAGCCGGGGGCTGACTGTTGGAAGGGGGATTGACATCCCAGGCGGTGTTCTGTCGTATGGGCGTTTGTCCCCATCCAGTGTTTGATAGGACCCTCGGATCCACATCGGTTCGACTCGGAACGGGTGCGAACGGTGCGCTGTTGGCTTTTCTTCGGTTCCCTCCCTTGGAGAGGCTGCCCTCTCTGTCTGAGCTGGACTGGCCTCCAGAGCTCTCGCCGCTTCCCTCGCTTCCTCCAGAGCGACCCCAGCCTCCTGTCACACCTGCCAGGCTTGCACTTCCGGGTCCTCCGGCGCCCATGCCCATGGCGTCGTCCTCTAGGCTTTTCCAGCCGTTGTTCGCGGCGCTTCCTTTGTGACTTTCAGCATCCGAGGGGTTGCCGGCGTGGCTTGTTCCCCACTCTGCGGCGGACATCTTGGTGGATGTCGACGAGGACGAGGAGGAGGAAGATGCGCTGCTTCCCCAAGGGCGAGGTACCCCTAAGCTGGAGCCCATTGCAGTTTGGTTTACAGTTCCTGTGGATCCCGGGATTTGATTTGAACCGACGCCCCCACCCCACTGATTCGGGTTACCGGCCGGCCCTTGATCCCAGCGCGGTGCGCCAGCGCTGTGGTGGTTATTATTACTCTTAAAAGCAGCAGTAGAGGACATTTGGGAGTTCCCGCTTTGTGGGTTCACAGTGTCTAAATTCGGGGGGCCCTTATCTCCGAAGCAGGTAGACGCATCCCAAGGCGTGCCGAAAGTTCCGGGGCGCCCCGTCTCTCCTTGGGGATGCTGGGGTGCTGATGAAGTGTTTCCATTGGGCAGCAGACCACCGCTCCCGCCTCCAATGGAACCCCAGGAACATTCGCCGCTCATCTGGGGTGAGGCGATGGAGTTTGGTGGGCTCGAGGTCATTGTTGCGTTAGTAGTAGTAGTAGTAGAAGTAGTAGTATTCATCGTTATAGTGTTATTTGGTCCATTTGATTCAGTGTTAAGGTTGGCGGGCTGCAGGCCACCGTTTCCGCTGTTGCCGCTTCCTAACACGTTGCCGCTTGATGTACCGTGATTCACCTCCGTGTCTTCCATCATACCGCCGTTGTCTGGAGCTGCCATGCCACCCCAGCCCAGCGAGGGGCCCTGTTGGGGCGCGATACCCAGTTTTGAATTCATCCCCTGAGGCTGTGGAGGCCGTTGGCCCTGGGACAACGGGCTTGGGCTTGGATTCTGCGACCAGGCACCGTGGTTGGCATTTGGGTGTATGGTGTTTGGAGTCGAGTCTCCATTCATGTAGGTCGTGCTTCCGCTGGAAGTCATGATGGTGTTGCCTGGCTGGGTGCCCCAAACGCTGCTGTTATTAACAAGCTTGTTATGGTTACCCATGTTATTGCTGTCAATACCGCCGGACCCAGCCGCAGACAAGTGCGGGGGTCCGGTCATGTTGCTATTTCCGTTATTTGCACCACAGATTGTTCCGAGTCCTCCGTTGACCTGACGACTATTGCCGTTGCTGTCTCCGTTCAGCGAGACACCAACCATCATGGCGGAGGAGGGAGTGAACGTCGGAGAGGACGCCGAGGACGACGCATTTGCTGACATCATCCCAGCTGTCGCAGCGATCGCCCCGAAGTTTTTCTCTGAGCCAGTCGAGGGGCTAGAGTCCGCGTCCATGCATTCTGACGCCAACTCGGGGTCTGATCCGGATCCACAGCCGGAGGAAGAAGAGGAACAAGAGAAGGACGAAGAGGAAGGGGGCCAGACAGAAGAATTAGTCGAGGAGGGGTTGTTGGCTTTGTCTGTGCTTCCGTCCACTAGCACTTTTCCCCAGTTGCTGTTGCCGTCGCTACTGCAGGGAGAACCAGAAGACCAGGGAGAGGGCTCATACTGAGAGTCCAAGCCAGGGTGTTCCAGACCTTGAAGCAAACACAAGAGATATATAATGTTACAAAGTATCCAGGGCTCTACATTAAAAACAAAAATGACTTGCCCATGAGGAATCCTTAAGGTGAGAACTACTTGCCCAAAATTGCCCCATGTAAAATGAAAAGACTGCCATAATGATATGATATCTAATTTTTGTGGCATCACATGAGAATCTCAAAGATTACATGGTTATCATTTCTTGTGGTTGTTTTCCTACATAAATCATGATTAAATAGATCAAATTATGGAGATGTATGTTAACATGGCACGCCATACTACCTTACAATTCGTCGTCGTAGTAAGCAGTGATATTTATAAGTTGTGCACCACAATGAAACATTATTGAATAGACACATTTGTGTACTAGTAAAGCGTTTTTAATCCAGAAAAAAAAATGCTCAATCGTCAAACAATAATTTGTGAAGCAAAAGGTGAGGAAAAATACACAGAGAAATGGAAGCGCTAGATTTTGTAGCTTGTGCAAAATCAGCACTTTGGTATTGGATCTAAATCGGTGGTGTTTCATTGTGACCGCTTCAAATTGTCACAGCAATGGGATTCACTCACCTGTGCCATCATTTGATTTGCTGCCGCTAATAAAAAAATACTAGTTTAGGAGGCACCGGTTCATCACTTTTTGGTGTTTTCCTTCACAAGTTGCAGGGACGCCATGATAGATGTTTTTGTAGTCAAACAATCGCTGATTGGTTTAAATAAACGGTCCTGATTGGTCCATGCTTTGCAAATTACCACTGGAATTACGCAGTCCGTGTTTTACCCAACACCCAACAAGAACCGCTTTAAAAAAAAAACTCTTCTGTGCACTTCTATCACTGATTGGATTTACTTGACCGAATTTTGTTTGAACTTGCCCCGGGGCATCGGTACATCGTTATTGTCGAGCCGTGGTATCCACTTTTGTAACACCTTCTGTCCATCATACAAACATGGGTCTGATTGAAAGTGACCATTAATAAACAATTATTTCCGCCAAACTTTATCTGTCCAATTGGACACGGCTGTCGCTATTTTGTCACCACAGCCGGAGCAAAAAGCACAAACATGCTAGAAACTATGAATTCACTTAAGCAAAGCCAAAAGTGGGAAATGAAGATGAGTGAAGAAGAGAGACAGCGATAGTGACTTCGGGATTAAGTCTGAAAATCAGTATTTTTTTCATAAATATTTACATAAACACCTTAAGATATTTATTGGCTGAGAATGTCTATAATCTAAAACTTTAATGACTCACAGAGAACATTTGCAGACCGTTTTTGATTCTATGATACCAGCTTTCAGTTGTCCAAAACAAGCCATTTGCAGCGAACTGGCTCGTTTTATGTTACGAGGCTGCCAAGTCCGTCTTCAATCTTGAGTCACATACAGTCTTCGGCTACATTTACTATCGCTTTATTACTATTATTTTTTTCAAGCGTACCTCCCACCAACTGGCAGCCATCACATACATCTCACTTTCTAATAGATGACTGCCAAAGGCTCACTCGCTCGCTCGCTTGCTTGCTTATTGTGTTCTGTTGCCAAGTCTCTTTTTTTGTGCCGTTTCAATCCAACTTCCCTTCATTCATCCTTGACAATCTCTCTGATACGCCATGAGAGAAATGTATCATTCGAGGTCAGGAAAGAGACCGAGTGCGAAGCAAAAAAAGGCCGAAACGCTTAAAAAAAAAAAAGAGGAAATACAGAGAAATAGAAGACGAAAGGCAATGTGTAGTCACCTGTTTGATTAGGGGAATGGCTGACGGAATCCCGAATGGGAGCCATGCCTGGAAAAAGAGAGAGAGAGAGAGAGGAAAGGCTGTCAAACAGAGTTAAGACAGAACTTTGGCTGAGGACGACAAAAAAAAAGGGAGATAAAGCGTGAAAAGAGGAGACAGAATTAAATAAGAAACGAGCAAACAGGAGTCGGAGGAGCTGAAAGGAGTGTTAATAGACGGATCCAGCCAGATGCGCAGCCTTAATTACCGGTTGCAGATGTGTACTAAAAAAAATTACACCGCATAGTGTTAACAATTAGCGTCTTAGCTCGGCCGCACAACTAATAAAAACAATTCTGGTCGTAATTGTCAAGAATCCTTTTGGGCACGGCTTAGGTGTCGGGTTGCTCTAATTAATTGTATTAAATGAACCAATCATTAGTGAATTATCCAATGCACTGAAAAGTACCGTAAATTCCGGACTATAAGCTGCTACTTTTTTCCCCCAAACTTTCAACCCTGCGGCTTATTCAGTGATGCGGCCAATTTATGTAATTTTTCTAACGGCCGCCAGGGGCTCTCGAGTAGAAAAGGTAAGATTAAGACCGGTGGAATAAATGCATAAAATTAAAAGTAGCATAAACAAATCGATGGTGAGATGCTGGAAAAACTGGAGCAATGTAAAAAAAAAAAAAAAAAAAAAAAAGACGAAAAAAGCTATATTATTAAAGTTTATTATTATTAAGTTATATTATTAAAACTATGAAAACTCTCTCTGTGTACCGTCTTGCTTTGTAAATATGTTTACATGTTTTAATGTGGGCACATGCGGCTTATATACAGGTGCGGCTTGGGTATGTACAAAATCGGTTTTCCTCTAAAAATGTAGTGGGTGCGCTCTATAGTCCGGAAATTACGGTACTCTATTATTTCATTATTGAACTATTCTAATTTTAGTCCCAAATGTGAACAGTTTTTGTGATGGACATTTGTGCCTGTTTTCTGTTATGCTGACGACCAAACCACTGCTTGTGTTAACTGATTACTCGATTAATCAAAACCTCAAGCTTCAGATTAATCGACTAAAAATAATTGTTAGTTGCAGCACACAGCTTTTTATAGAACCATACACCATTATATCATCGTAGTAGGTGCAAAGAACATTAATCGAGAATGCGTCAAGAATGCCTGGACGGTCGGATCAAAGTTTTTGCAAAGCCTACCTGCGAGGCTAGCACACGGCTGCAGCTCCTGAATGGGCTTGAGTGCCTCCCCGGGCTGAATGGAGAACTGGTTTCCTCTGGTTCCCAGGTTGACGAGGGAGTAGCGGACTTCTTAGCGGGTACGGCCTCAAGGGTCTGGGGTGAAGAGGCCGGGTTGTTCAGAGCGGGCAGCTGGCTGATCAGGCCCCCTTGGCATTGCTGACGACTTAATGTGTGTTTTTGTGTGTATTTGGGAAGGGCAATGCAGTGTGGATTTAGGACTTTTTTCCCTGGACTTTGCTTCTTACCGGTCCTGAGGAAAAATAAAAGAACGGTATATCAGATATTGGATAATAACTAGGAACATTGATAGTACAGCTTAGAACGACAACAATGGACATGCAAATTTTATATTGCAGAAAAAAAATCTATTATGGTAAACCAGCGCGGTATATGTAAATTTGGGGTCAATAAAATACACAGTAAATCCCTTTTTTTGGTCAAGTCATACTGTCAAATGATACTACAGTCTCTTATGAGGCCCATCGAACAGAGAATCAATAACGAGTGTGACACAGGCAGCCTTCGGTCAAAGTGGACCAGTGTATTTGACAGCTAGTGTGTGTGGACCACTCTCCTGACCTTTTCTAAAGGAGGTTAGAATGTGTGTCTTCCTGCCTGCTGCAGCAGGACACGGGTCTATTTATAAACTTATAAACCGTTCACTTCGCTGGTCAATGCAATACGCAAACAAAACAACCTAAATGTTCACAACAAACAAAAGTATTCACATGTCGTACTTCGGTCAGTAAGGATAATTCATAATGTCATAACAACGTACTGTCCTTTAAAGATACTCCGCCAGAGATACATACTAACTCCTTATTTCTAGAATATTAAAAAGACAACTCAGCAGTCATTTTATACGTCATTATGAAAAAAATAACGCACCACAAGTTTAAATATTAAAGAACAAATATGTAATGTTTTTCTGAAATGGGAATTCTTTGAGAAACAAAACAAAGAAATTTAGGCTGTGAAAATGTCAAAATATTATGCAAATAAAGTCATAAAAAGTTGAAATAGTTACTAGTTATTAAAAAAAAAAGAATGAAAAAAGCTGCTGTAATTTTTTGAAAATAAAGTCAAAATATTCAGAGAATTTTTTTTTTATTCCAATGAGAAACATTGCAAGAATAAACTCAAAAGTACTTCAAAAAATAATATTTAAAGAAATACGTTAAATCTGTCATTTATTTGACAAATATTTTGGGAATAAAGTTAGAATATGATGGCATTAAGTCATAACATGCATTTTTTTTTACAAAGATTCTTTAGGAAGTTTAAAGTTAGTAAGGATAATTCATAATGCTGCCTACAAGAGAACATACTAACTCCTTATTTCTAAAATCACAAATACTTCAACTTGCTGATATAGTTAATCTTCAAAGAGCTAAAATAATGCATAAGGCTAAAAACAACCAATTAGCTAAAAATGTCATCCAATACTTCTATACAAGAGTGGAGAAATATGATCTCAGGGAAGAACTACATTTGACACACTTATATATGCTAGGACTAAGTTAAAAAGCCATAGCATTTCATATATATTGATACTTACTATGGTAGCCATTATGTCATTGTATGGTCACATCACCCCGTACTTCGGTGCAAGGTACATTTATAAAAAAAAAAAAAACTTAACTGTATTATGGAAAGCAGGAAGTAAACAAATGTAACAGTTACTGATTGTAAAAGTAAACTGTATTATGGAAAGCAGGAAATGAACAAATGAAACATGTAAAAGTAAACTGTATTATGGAAAGCAGGAAGTGAACAAATGTAACAGTTACTGATTGTAAAAGTACCAGATGGAGGGGTAGGATTTAATAAGCTTTGCTTCTTCCGACTCCTTTTGGACATGTGGAACTGGGAACTGATTATGGGATGCATTCAATTGCAATCTGATGCATGTTCAAATGAAATCAAACCATTATCATACTGTTTGGAACTTATGTTACTGTCATTTTCTGTACCAAATAATATGCTTTGGTCGTTATTAAAACTGTGAAATTGCTTTGCTGAAGCAGATCCGAGTCATCCTATAGGTACTATGGATTTTCTACAGAAGGAGACACAGGCATGTTGACATGGCATACTGACGTCTGCACCGTCTTTGGTTACTCCCTGCTCACCGAACCTGTTGGCATACGGCCAGCATCTACAATTTAGACTCCTACATGCTGCTCAGCCATACTCGACAATTAATCCAAAAACAGAACTGTAAAAAAAACAAAAACAAAAAAATACATATCAAAAGAATAACAGTCTCCAGAAACTATCCACAGCACAAAAACAACTGCTCCCTTCCAGGGAATCAAGTTGTTTACATCTCTAGGTCCTGACTCAGCTTCACTGCACCTCTTCTCCCAACCTCCAACAATCAGCCTATAAAGCGCATGTAGACAACACGACACCTGATGGGGAGCAGCTTTCCCCCGTGACGCATACGACCGACGTCTTTGATATGCATTCGTTCAAATTACATAGAGTACGATTTGTTCTTCCCCCCCCCTGCCCTCGGCTTTCATCTGAGCGCAGCTTTTCACATGGGCCCCAAAAGCTGGCAGCAACACGACGGCTGCGATCATCTTACAGGCAAGAGAAGAAGGTTGGGAAGGGGGACTCGCACAAAGATACACGGACACCGAGTGCAGAGGAGAAAGAAATGGTAACAAAAGAACAGAAACAATTAAAAAAAGACCAGAGTGTGTGTGTGTGTGCCCTATGTGGAGGTGGGGTGAGGTGGGGGGGCAGGAAATGGAATGTAGAAAGGAGCGACAAAGAGCCCATCTTTGAGGTTGATGTGAGTGGAATGCAGCTGCAGCTTCGAACATGTATGAAAAAAGCAACGAGGTCAGCCAGGATAAGTCAGTGGTGTGTGAATGCAGTACAACTTGTACTCCGTGCACTTCTTAACCACGAGTCCACATAGTTGGCTCAGTCCTGTTGGACAAGGATACTGTATGGTCGTACCGAAGTTAAAACAATACACGGCGGAACCTCCGAGTACGACCGGGTTCTCGTATTTTTCGGTTAAAAGAACATTTTGCCCATTTTTCTTTTGCAGTTAATGTACAATATCAAGTCTTGTTGTGTTAATAATACACGGTTGCACCGTGTTGTTAATGTTTTTTTTTTGTCACAAAACGTCCTTGTTAGCAGCTTGCTAATACATGGAAACCGGAACCGGACGTCAACTCTCGTCTCCAATCTGTGGCGCCATCAGCGGCAGTTCTTTGCAAACAGTTACGTCATAAGTCTCAGAGATGTTAACACAACACATTTTCATAATTTCACATGCATAAATCAATTTAAGGTTACATTTAAGGTTACTTCATTGAAGACGTGAAAATGTGGCAGCGAGATCAACACACAACCCCCTGCCTGTTTTGCCATGAGTTACTGTATTTCTTGAATTTAATAGAGTTTTGCACCTTGTTAAACTGTTGCCATTTGCAACTTTCTTTGCCTCCATTTTGGGTTCTTTTGCAGCCACGATCGATAAGACAGACAAACACTATGGGATTCGAAAAACAGCTCATGGCAAAACACACAGGTGGTGTCCGTGTTGCTCTCGCTGTCACACGGGATCAACAATCTGTTCTTCAATTAAGCTAAAAGTATCCTTAAATACTCCATTCACTGTGCAATATTAAGGGTTCTAAATGCAATATACTAAGTTCTATGTAAAGTACTCCATGATGCCTCATATTAACTCACGTAACTCAAAATCTCAGTGTATAGACTGGTCATATATCTCATCTCGTTTCGTATTATCTGCATACTGTATTTGTATATAACTCTGGGAAAAACTGTTGATTTTGTTAATACTCGGGGTGTTTATATTGTTTGTTTTTATATATTGTGTATTTTGTACTGCTTAACTGATTCTGTACTCTTACTGCCGTGCAATGCAAATTTCCCCACTGAGGGACGAATAAAGGCATATCTTAATCTTTAATATTTGTCCCTTTTATTCATCATAAATTCACATTTACAATTGTTTTCTATGTGTAAAACTGTAATTGTAAAACTACCAAAACATGCAGTTTTATGGAGATTCTGTCTGAGGTAGTGTCAGACTTCACTGGTAAAGTTAATCAAATATCAGTAAAATTAGTAATCGCAACAAATCGGGTATTTAATGCAATAATAGATTCCTAGCAAATGCACTGTTATGACAACATCTCCGAGCGCTCGCCCACCAAGTCCACGAGCACCTTTTACGATCCATTAGAACGGGGCCATCTCTTTTCTGCACCAACTATCTCATTTTCAGTAGTTGAAACACTGCCAAGTGTTTAAAAAAACGTCACAAGTGCATGCGTGTGGTTTGAGGAAGATAACATTTCTAAGGCCGCCACACTATGGGAGGGGTTTACAGGTTTGGAGTAGCTCGGTGGTACTTGATATGTCAATGTTACAGCAACAAATACACACTTTAAATTCATTTATTTAAAGATGTTGCAATTGTTTTTCCTACTGAAACCCCTGGCACGGAATGAAGTTGAACGTGAAAGTCAGAGATACATATAGAGGCTATCGCGCTTTCTACCTGAACACAACAGTGGTTGTTGTAACAGTAGTAGGCTCATAAGCAGTGGGAACTGGAACAGGAATTAAAAACGGACAACCAGTACGTGGTCACAAGGCAAAGTACACCACCATTACATCCTACTGCAAGATAGGAACCAAACTATACTATTGTTTGAAACTTTATTCTTCGTGGTTCTTTTCTATTGAAAACAGGGAAGCTTTTACTGCAGAGTTTAGTCATATAAAAAAAAAAGGTGACTGGTCAGTTCAATAAATCAAACGTTTTTAAAAGATGGTCTCTACCTTCTGTCCAGTTCTGTGTATTATCCTCCTTCCTTGTCACACTCTCCGTTTCTCGCTCTCTTCCATCCACAGTCAGTCCCTCTGTGGGTGGATTCCTTGTGGAGGACAACCAAAAAAAAGGCTTAATTGCAGTGCTCCATTGCAATGAGTTTGACTTGAGCATATCAGAAAATGTCAAACTGAGTAAATGAATGACTGGCTTGATAACAGAGCGCTTCTACTTGACCAAAAGCATAAAAACAACAATTGAATAGTGGGATGTCTTTGGACTTGTATGCAACTAGTGAATTGATTGGTTGCTAGCAAGCCACTGGTGCAACCGATACATTCTCACCAACGGTTACTATCGTCAACAAGACGTTTCTTCTAGTACCTGTGGTTGCACCATTCGGCCTGCAGGAGAGGCTGCCATCTAATCCATTAATGGGATTTCAACAGCACTAAAAACAGACATAAAAGACACCGACGCTGCAAAGACATGTTACATGCGGTAACATCTCGTAGCAGCGTAAAGCCAGATTTTGGGGGACAGCGGTCTTCTGTGTGCAGCTATTCAAACAGAACAGATTTTTATCACAATAGCTCGGTCATCAAGTCCGATGGGATCATTCATATGATCCGACGTGGCATTCTGTTGATTCTGTTTGCAAACATGCAATTTTATGCAGCCATTACGGACGGCCGAAACAACAATAATGACTCCGGAGAAGAGTATAAACAGAAGCAAAGTGCCTCGCGGAGGCAGGCCACTGATTTGGAACAGGTCGTGGTCACCTCGAATATCCTGTGACCTGTGGACTCACTCGCTCTCTCGCTCTACTTTGTATGCAAAGTGTGTGGTTGCTGCAACCACACACACACACACACACACACACGTCGTTAGCAACGATTATTGGACATCGTTACCATCATTATGTGAAAGTACAGCAGAAGCTTGGTTAGCATCATTAATTTGTTCCAGAAGGTCCGACTCGCACTGAAACGGATGCTAACAAAAATCTTACCCATAAGAAATCATGGAAATCCAATTAATGCATGCCGTAAAACCGAAAATGTTTCACATGTTTCACAAGAATTTTCTTTGCTGATTAATCAAAACAAGTTTCAGATTAATCATCTAAAAAAAAATTGGCAGTTGCAGCCCGAATAGAAAGTTACCCCACGATTCCCTCACAGTCAGTGGATGGATGCTAACCAACGTTCCACTGCGCTATCCAAATTAAGGGGTCAGCCAACATATCACTTTTATTTGCTGATTAATCAAAACAAGTTTCAGATTAATCATCTAAGAAAATTGTCAGTTGCAGCCTGAATAGAAAGTTACCCCACGATTCCCTCACAGCCAGTGGATGGATGCTAGCCAACGTTCCACTGCGCTATCCAAATTAAGGGTTCAGCCAACATATTTTTATTTGCTGATTAATCAAAACAAGTTTCAGATTAATCATCTAAAAAAAATTGGCAGTTGCAGCCTGAATAGAAAGTTACCCCACGACTCCCTCACAGCCAGTGGATGGATGCTAACAACGTTCCACTGCGCTATCCAAATTAAGGGTTCAGCAAACATTTTTATTTGCTGATTAATCGAAACAACAAGTTTCAGATTAATCATCTAAGAAAATTGTCAGTTGCAGCCTGAATAGAAAGTTACCCCACGATTCCCTCACAGCCAGTGGATGGATGCTAACAACGTTCCACTGCGCTATCCAAATTAAGGCTTCAGCCAACAATTATTTTTCTTTGCTGATTAATTGAAACAACAAGTTTCAGATTAATCATCTAAAAAAAATTGGGAGTTGCAGCCCGAATAGAAAGTTACCCCTACGATTCCCTCAAGGCCAATGGATGGATGCTAACCAGTGTTCCACTGTGCTATCCAAATTAAGGGTTCAGCCAACAATTATTTTTCTTTGCTGATTAATCAAAACAACAAGTTTCAGATTAACATTTTAAGTTATCTGAAAGTTTTCACAGTCCATCTGCATTTCAATCAGGGCCCTACGCCGCCCTTCAATGCCATCAAAATGTAAATTCTTCTCCAACTTTTTAGCCGTCGTCGCCGCCGCCCCCCTTCCCGTGGTTCCCACACCTCCCCCCGCCCCTCTCCTCGTCGGCTTCACTCCTTTCCGACCATCAAGTACTTCAGCAGATGGTTGTAGGTTCAACAACAAGAGCGGAGCATGGTGGGGGCCTCCTGGAGAGCACACACACACCACAGACGGCATCTGGTTATGAATGGGCCGACAATCCATCCCATCCCCCCCAACAGATACAGCTGACGGAGGAAAGGAGGCACCAAGAGTCGTGAAAAATCAAGGCGGAATAAAACAATCAGGCAATTGGGGGCATAAGGAGAGAAAAGGGAATAGGCGATAATATGAAGCCACAATGCTATGGCGTTTAGAAGGTCTATGGAGGATTAATGTATTTATTGATCAGTCAGTAAAGTTAAAGAAATATATATTCATCCAAAGTGTTACATCAAAATAAATTCAGAAATATACAGTTTTATTAACAATGCATCCATTGACGACACGTCCGACAAGAAACCCCGCCCATCCCCAACCCGCCACCAGACTGATCAACGGGATTTGCGTTCCAAAAATATCTTGTAAATATGGTCCTTTGTTTTTCCGTTTTAGATGCTTGAAACTATCTGGACAAGTTTACGCCACGATTCAGCACGCGCTGTGCTTTTCCATTGTGGGAGACAAGTCGGGCTGTGTGACGGCTCCGAGGCGCGGCAGAAAGATGAAAGGACAACATTGTAGTAGTAAAAAAAAAAAAAAAAAGGTCAAAAGCAAAGTTATGTATATTCAAAGTGATCGATTGAAAACAGCACCCGAAGAAAGCAAGCTTTTGTGTAGAAATGCAATCAAGCAAGCGGTTAGCCGTACATGTTCGACCGCAGCGCATTGAATAGTTTGCTGGGTTTCTTCAAAATGTCAGATAGTTAACATCGTGTTTTTTAATCGCCGGATAATCATTTCCATCGCTCTGCTGATCGCAAAGAGACGAAACAGCAGCACAACGTGTCCTCCTTTGTGAAGCCTTGTCTAATATTCTGTCTTGAACATGCACAATACATATTAGCGCAATCCTATATAGCTATTGATGGAAGTAATTAAATGATTGATATTAACATAGTTATTTTGATCGTTGTATCAGGCATTAAAATGGATCAATAAACCGAAGAAAACGTTTTCCATGACTGTAGGTGAAAACATGTATTATCAGTATGAATTTTGACTCTCACCCCCATATTTTTTATTCAAAATTATTTAAATTTGTGCAATTCACTGTTTACGCTGTACATTGTTGTTCATATTTGATGTCATCTATTTATTATGCACATTATTATTATTATTATACGGGAGCCAGGCAACGACATTTCGTTGGTAATTTCACTGCTGTGTTATTGTGCAATGACAATAAAGGAAGTCTATATTTATCTATATTTGCAGTTTTTTCTTAATTTTTCAAATATTTAAATATTCTGGAAATCTTTATAAATGTTCCTTATATTATAACAAATTCCCATATTATAACTGCCACCTCACATTATTTAAAAAAAATACTACAACTTTACATTACTAAAATGTCATTTGTCCCTCAGTATTTTTTCCCATTTCTGTTTTTTTAATTTAATCTTCATAACTTGTAATAATTTTCCAAAAATTACACCTTTGTTGTTTATCATATTACCGCTTTTAGAAGAAAGTTCATCCTGCAGTAAAAAAAAAAAGCAAAACAAAAAAAACATGGGCCTCTGATTTTGGGTTTTAGTTAAAGTCAAGTTGTGGACTCAAACATTTACAGCAGATGAAATAAGCAATAATCGTTTGACTCATCGACTGATTTTAAAAAAGCCCTAATATTGACATTGAATTTGCTCCTGTAGCTGCAGATGGCTAGCATTGCGCTAATCTGCATACACAGGAAGAGACTCAATGCAACATGTCAAGAGAAAATCACTTGGTATAAAATTTACTGACTTGTAACAATGAAGTGAAAGGAACACTTTTTCCACATGTGAGCGAGTCTGCTTGTGACTTGGGAGGGCGGGGGGGCAGACTATAAACAAGGGGGGGGTCACCATGGCCGCCACAGCAAACACCATCCACGGAACGACACCTCCACCAACCCAGAAATGAGTTCCAGCATTTGTAATGAATGGATCAGTTCAAGATAGGCGGTATGAATATACACACAAAACATGTGACTGCTGACAAAATAACGCTATAAACTACAGCATAAAAAGTCTAAACTATTTTGGGTTTATGACACGGTAGCAAACAGACATCTGATGCTTTAAAACGACTCGGTCATAAGAAACTGTAGGCGTGTGTGTTTTCACGCCCAGTATTGAGTCATAAGCAATGAAGCCAAATTTACAAGGAGCTCACAAGTATTGATTCTATTTATAGCCTTGAGGAAGTGTTTATCTTTACATAAAAACAACATGTGCATCCAAACACGGCAATTGGACATCAATGCCTGCATGTAAACACACTCCGGGCTCTCCCGCTGCTGGAAGAACAAAAGCCGGGGATGGTCGCGTGGCTAATTTGCATGCGGAGCACTATATCATTTGCATCAATTTGCATTAGCATGTTCTCATAGATGCGCCACACTGGGAACCCCCCCTTCTTTCAATGCAAAGCCGTCACTCAATTAGGGGGATGAAAAAAAAAAAATTATGGTTACACGAGCAAGGCGGTTCATTTGTACACAACACAGAATATTTTGATAGTTAAAGCATAGAAAACTTTTTCATGCCTGTCTAAATAGGATTTTATAATTAGAGTCCTGTAGACATGAAATAACACCCCTATAGTCACTTTTACACTCCTATTATTCAGTGTTTACATTGCAACACTTATGCTAGCGAGCAAGCTAGGTACTCAAATTTATTTCTCCTCAACCTATGGCTAAAACCTACCACACTGAATGGTAGAAGAGACTTTTTCCACTCATGTTTTTCCACTCGGTCATGTCGGACAATGCCATGATTGCCTTCATGCAGTGTTAATGCAATGCTAACTCGCAAACTAGAGAGCTAGCGACCTTAAACGGTAGCCTTCAAGTTATTTCCTTTAAACTTAAATAGCCAAAAACGCACCACTTCCACACGGATAGGGAGGATAACTATTAACAGTTATTTAACCTTTAACATGAACATTAATCAAACATAATAATTTTTTCTGGGTACATGATACCATACAGCATCCATATCAAACTTGCGCGAACCGCACTAACATTAAACTTTCATATCAAGGCGGGGGCCTCAAACTAGTGTCCTGCATGTTTGAGACCCCTGTCCTATATTATGACCAGTCACAGGAGCGTTGTGCATTTCAGACACCCCATGACCGTACAGTTCACTGCCAAGTGAGCTTCTGTAAGAAAAGCGGCTCGATTCTAGTTGGAACTTGCACAGGTCAACGGCATCCAAATGCTCTTTTCTTGCCTCTAAGGTGTGGTTTTACTGCCTGGAGGGGCCAATGGTCAACCTGCCCACCGTTGCAGCTCTGTTGCAACAGCACAGGAATTTATAACTGTGCAGTATTTCGCTTGAAAAATACACGCTTCGAAGTTAAAAACTGCAGATATGGATTACAAACAAATACATTTAAAAAAAGCAACAGGCCTGACAACTTTAGCTAATCAAAAGCGAAAGTAAATTCAACAATGGGTGCATTATGCAAGCATTGTTATAGCCGAACGTGGAAAACAAAAGCTACTTTCATAAAGAATGACAAGCTCATTGCTTGGTAGGCCATTATGGACGTTGCCTAAATATCATTAGCATAATGTATAGAAAAATCATTGGAAATTATTGGCCTTAACACTTTATTACATTTATCTTCTCTTAAAGGGGTAGCAGCAGACAACCCTTACGATAAAGGATATACATGTAGAAAACATGTTTATAGTTGGACAAAAGTCGAGACATTTACGACAATTATGCCCACACTTATTACCTAATAATTAATAATAATAATTAATCCGCTACCAATTAATATCAGCTGATTGCCAAAAACAAAACATGTAGTCAGCATATGCCGACAAAGGCCTTTCAAAGCCGATCACAAAAACGATGTCGTCCGGTGGCAAGTACATGTACGCTCCTGTCACGTAGGCAAAATGACGCGTCTCGTATTGAGCTCGCCACGGGCTACGCTAAATCGATGCCAGCGTGTTTGATGACTCCCTGATCAAACCTCTCTTTGTTTGACTAGTCTTGCATTTTTGGTTACACCCTTTGACTGGCTGTACTTTGCATTTGCAGCACCTAGCTAGCTAGCTCGCTAGCATTACCTGTGTAGTCTTTGGACTCTAAATGTGAGTTTTGTTTTTTTTTTTTTACCACAGTGACATGTTTTTGCATTTGTTCGGACCCCATGTTTTTGAGGTACGTACTAAGTTTCACTGAACAACTTTATTCTCTTGTCATTGTACCAAATGTGTCTGGTCCTCAAAACACGGTGTGCGCTGTTATTTAATGAACATAACACATAATCTGACGAGCCTTACGACGGTGACACAATCAGAGGGGCCCTCTAGTAGCTCAAAAAGGCTCAAACATTTATTTCAACTCTTTTTATTATGATTATTATTAGGTTTCACTCAAAGGCCAAATATAGCCTGAATGTTAGGTTTTTTTTTTAAATAATTACCAATTTGGCAGGGGCCCTTTGGAATTGTCTAACTGACCAAGACTCATAAATAAAGTGGAAAAATGTACAATTAATTCGCTATCGGTATCTGAATCGCCAGCATAAAAGCCTGCCTACTAATAATATATGTTGAATGTACTATTATGTACTATACGTAATATTCAGCAGTTGTAGACTGTATTAACGTCAACAAAACAAAGCCATACTAGGAAGTATCTTACCAAACAGAGTGGAAAAAATAGGCTAATGTTGACATTCGTACGCAATTGGCTTGGTGTTATTTTACTACCTGAACAAAACCTCAGTAAACGTTACGAGAACTGAGTTCAGACAGCTGCAAAGAATTAACTTAGTTTTTTGTGACAACTCTAAACCGACAGGCCTCAAAATAATCAACAATACCACTATGAGTTAACTTCTTTTTACACTTGTGGCACTGTTGCTAGGGTAAAAAAGTGACGTAAACAATGCCTGTGAAGTCCAATTAGTTCAAAATTAAAGGCTGACCAGCATCCGAGATTGTTAAGCTTCCACTGTAGCGTTTATCCCAACGTTAGCAACAACAAATACGTGCCTCCGTCTAGCAGGTTGAGGCACATTCACAATAAAAACATCCATTTTCGGGAACTTGCACATGCAGGTGAGGGACGGAGCAGCGCTTTTGTGTAGCCGCATGTGGACAAACTGTATAGACACAATGAGCTCAACACAAACAACCCCCCCATCAGGACCCCGGGCATGTCACTGCGCCATTTAAAACAGCAAAGCTGGCTCAGCACAATGTGGCCGAGACCAAACCCCGACCCCTCCGATTCAATTCAAACGGAACTGCATGTGCTTGCATAAGCGTCAAGCTGCCCGTGCAGCGTCCACAAACACACAAATTCAAGGAGGTCCTCGGTTTTACGAAAAACGACCATCCCGACGACACGTTCAAAGTCAATTTCATAGCCATGACGTGTTCAGGGATACGATCTTTATCCTTAGTGTAGCTACGCACAGCTACATATTCTTCCACATGTTCCAGACCCTCAATCTTAATGTTAGCAAATGGCCTCCGTGTCGCACTTTGGACACCCCTGCTTTTATAGCTCTTCCTCAGGAAGGGGCGGGTCAACTCAGCAAGCAACCACGACTCGTCTGCTACTTCTCAGCTTCTTCCTTTTGTCACAATGGCAATTAAAGAGAAAAGGGGAATGTTATTGAAGCTGGAACTATTGCAAATGTTGATCTGAAAGCGTGTCGTATACCCTTCTAAAATGAGTTGTATAGACACACACGGGAAACAAACCAATCACAAAGCAAAATTTGTTCTCAATCAGAAATCACTCCACACTCTTTATTGTGTGGAAATATGGGGTAAATAACTACAAAAGCAATCTTCGCTAAATGTACTGCAAAAAAGGTCAGTCAGGATAATTCATAATGCCGCCTACAGAGAACATACTAACTCCTTATTTCTGAAATAAAAAAATAAAAATGAATAAAATTAAGTACAAAAATTATTAAATACAATTAAAATAAATTAAAATTATATTGGGAAAGCAGGAAGTGAACAAAAAAATTAATAAAGTAAAAATTTAGGTTAAAAAAAACATTAAATAAAACTAAAATAAATTAAAATTATATTAGGAAAGCAGGAAGTGAACAAATGTAACAGTTACTGATTCTAAAAGTACCAGATGGAGGGGTAGGATTTAATAAGCTTTGCTTCTTCCTACTCCTTTTTGGACATGCGGAACTGTGAACTGATTATGGGATGCACTCAATTGTAATCTGATGCGTGTTGAAATGAAATTAAACCATTACCAATCACAGTCGTTACGGTTGCCGTAGTGGGAGGAGCAAGCGTATGTGCACTGGTGCGTCAACACAGGAACATAATCATGTGACGTATACAAGCATGTTCAAGGTTCAAAACGTGTCCCCGGTTGGCAGATGCGTACTTCTCGAGTATCGTATTTACAATCCGTTTGAATGCAAGTTTCCAGATAATTTATACGAGTGTATCATAAAACAAAGGACTTCCTGTACTTTCAAAATGAGCTTAGCGTTTATTATGTTTCTCACACACCTGTTAAGATGCTTCAGTTTCTTTGGTGGCAAGGCTTCCAATTCCAAATCTATAAAAGAGACACAGATAAGGTTAATCAACTCACATACTAAAGTCCACTAATCCACCGTACAAATGCCAATAACTCATTGGATTTTATTGTCTTTACAATGGATGTTCACAGATGGTAATAAACAACAAACTGTAACACTGTACAGCAATTATTAGCAATTATGCAGTGTGGACTATTTGGAATATGTAGGAAAGCAAGTTGCTCTGCTTGGCAGGGTGTCTAAGTGACGCGGATGGAGAGAAAAAAAAAAGGGCGAGAAAGTGCGTTTAGGTCAGAGTTGCAGCTCAGGTCCTGATCGGCCATTATCTCCTCAGCTGTTGGCCGACTCTCAGCTTAACCAACATGGCTCCTCGGCAGTCTGGTATTTTTCCAGCGCAACGAGGACTAGACTACAATAGCGTTTGTTAAGAGTCTCTGCACAACATTTATCACGTATCTTGTCCTCCATTTAAACATGGCATGTTTGCATAGCACAAAAGCAAGGATGGACTTGAACTAACCATCTGATGATGACCGTCCTTTTACCGACAGAGGGTGTTAATAATCGCTCTATCGTTTAAAAGGAAACATAAAATAACATTTAGACTGCAATTATTCCTAAAAGAGGACTACGAAACATGTTAACGACGTGGAAACCGATATAAAAGCTCAGCAGACGGCTTGCCTGACCGCGGAACAATCTGCGTCGTTAAATTAGCATAGCGGCTAATGCTAACACTTGCTAACATGCTAATGTTGCGAAGCGGCTAATTAAATTGCTGTCGCGTTTTTTAAAAAAAAAAGCACCAAATGCAATGCATTGCTAGTTTTTTCTCACCGAATACCACAATTTAAATAACAGAGTATATACATATATCGGAAAAGTAGCTTTATAATGCTAACAAATAAGGCTGTATCAAGCTAGCATTCGCTCCAATTCATTTAAATATTACCTGCCGCGCAATGCTTAGGGTTAGGAGTCGTCTGTCAGTCTTAGGAGTAAATGCATTTGCTATTTTAGTTGCAATTGCAAACACAACAGCTGATTAGTTGAGTTAGCTTAGCGCAGCCAACTAAACAACAACTTATCTCCAGCAGTCAGTCCCCCAGTGTAGATGATATCCCGACGACCGCTAAGGTTACATGAGCTCTGCATCGAGCGCAAAAGAGGGTGGGGGGGAGCCGTAAAAAAAAAAAGAAAAAAACTCACCTCATTGAAGTATAAAGTGCAACAGAGTGGAAGAGGAAAGCCGACTGGTAAGGCTAAAAAAAAAATAATAAATCGAACGCTTTTGCATCATCTAATAGGAGAGGCATTCGTCCTGCGTGATCGCCATTTTCTTCTTGAAGTCGCTGCTAGCTAACCTTTAGCTCGGGATCTGCTCGAGCCTCTGTGCGCGTGCACCTCAGCGCGGTCACGCGAGAGGGAGGGGCGGAGCGTCTGTGTGTGTGTGTGGGGGGGGGGGGGGGGGGCAGGAAACACTCTCCACTTCCTGTGACTGAAACAGCCACACGCCATAAGAGACACATTACAGTATTCAAAACGACACAGCGCTTATGTTTATTGACCGTTCATATTTCACTCAACTTTATTTAGACAACTCAGAATAACAAAAAAAATTTTTTTTTGTTATGGGTGGTTGTTGCACAAAAAACACTCAAAACCCCCCAAAATGAATGCAATATAAGTGATTTGTATTTTCAGGTAATGTATAATATTAAGGATGTTTGATAATTATCAGCCCGATATCAGTAAAAAAATAAATAATAAAATAAAAATTTATAATAAAATAATAAATACAAATAATAAATTAATAATGAAATAAAATAAATAATAAAAATGAGTTGGACAATATCGGCATATCGGTTTTCTGCAACAAAAAAATATAAGTGATTTGTATTTTCAGGTAATGTATAATATTAAGGATGTTTGATAATTATCAGCCCGATATCAGCAAAAATAAATAATAAAATAAAAAATAAATTAAAATAAAATAATAATAATAATAATAAATAAAAATAAAATAATACATACAAATAATAAAATAAAATAAATAATAAAAATGAGTTGGACAATATCGGCATATCAATTTTATGCAATAAAAAAAAGTGATTTGTATTTTCAGGTAATGTATAATATTAAGGATATTTGATAATTATCAGCCCGATATCAGTAAAAATAAATAAAATAAAAATAAATAAATAATAATAATAATAATAAATACAAATAATGAATGAATAATAAAATAAATAATAAAAAATTAGTTGGACAATATCGATTTTTTGCAAAAAAAAAAAAAGTCGATACCGGACATCCCTATATAATAGATATTTAAATGTGACACTACAGAGCAAATAATGCATGTAAATGAGCTAAGCTGCCAATCATTAACCCATCTCTTGGCCTTATATTAAACATTTTATGGATCAATTAAAAGTAGTGTTATGTAAGCATAGTAAAAAAAAAAAAATCCAAAATATAATCCAGACTGAAATAATTTTATTATTTAGTTAATAAGTTTTTTGTGAGTGAATTTTAGAATTTAACCCAAAAGGAAAGATGAAAATGGAGAAAGGAATCAGCAAATCGTTCCAAAGCTGTGACCGGTGTGCGTCGTGGGCGGGAGCAGCGATGCGTGTGTGTGGGTGTTTTGAACATTAACCTGCCACAGGCAACAGCGGTCAATTATCCTGCTCATGTACCAAACCACCAGGGATTGTGTTGATGAAACCAGCTGTAACCTCCTATATATATATACATACGCTGATGATATGTCATCTGCAGCCATCACAACTTTTATTTATAAAATGTAGTACTTGACTGCACGGTGGAGGAGTGGTTTGCACACAGGCCTCGCAGCTAGAAGACCCGAGTTCAATTCCCCATCTCTTTGTGGCGTTTACATGTTCTTCCCATGCATTTGTGGGTTTTCTCCGGGTACTCCAGTTTCCTCCCACATTCCAAAAACATGCTAGGAGTGTGAATGGTTGTTTGTCTATACGTGCCCTGTGATTGGCTGGACACCGGTCCAATACAGTACCGATATGTGTCACATGACATAACCTCTGTGGTGGAATGAACACATACGTGTTGTATACAGCATTTTATTGATATCAGTTTTCATGACCGGGAAAAAAAATGAGACCAATATGAACCAATATTGCATCATATGCACCAATAATTATTATTAACATCCGTATTTTTTATATAATTAATATTACAAGAAGAAAGTTGAAATAGATAAGTTGAAATTTTACGAACATAAACTACAAATTTTAAGAGAACAAAAATGAAAAAAAGTCAAAATTTCACAGGACAAAGTGATCAAGTATTATGAGGGGATTATGAGTTGTATATATTTGAAATATTAAATTTAAAAAACACATTAAAAAAATTTTGAGAATCAAAACAAAGAACCGAGTTAGAATTTTTGGAAAAATTAGGGTGGGGGGAAAAGGTAGAATAATATAAAAAAATAAAGTCCTAATATTACAAGAAAAAAGTTAAATATTTGTACATTTTTTATAGCAACAGCAGAAATTAAACAATAAAGTGTAAATATTAAGAGGAAATAAAAGTCACAAAATTGCCACAATATTACGAGAATAAAGCGATAATATTATATCCTATAGTAGCATAGTAGTATTGGAATATTTAACAAAAAAAAAAAGATGTAGGTAGAATAATATGAAAAATAAAGTCCTAATATTACAGGAAGAAAGTTGAAATATTTGTACATTTTTATAGCAAAAATAGCAGAAATTAAACAATAAAGTGTAAATATTAAGAGGAAATAAAAGTCACAAAATTGTCACAATATTACGAGAATAAAGCGATAATATTATATCCTATAGTAGCATAGTAGTATTGGAATATTTAACAAAAAAAAAAAGATGTAGGTAGAATAATATGAAAAATAAAGTCCTAATATTACAGGAAGAAAGTTGAAATATTTGTACATTTTTATAGCAAAAATAGCAGAAATTAAACAATAAAGTGTAAATATTAAGGGGAAATAAAAGTCACAAAATTGTCACAATATTACGAGAATAAAGCGATAATATAATATCTTATTAGTAGCATAGTAGTATTGGAATATTCAAGAAAAAAAAAAATATTACAAGCCAAACGTTTTTTTTGTTGTCATATTCCTTTCATAAATGTTACGCAATCAAATGTCATTATTGTTGACATATCTTTATTTCTTGTTACCCCCCCCCCCACGGTAGTAATACTCCTTTGAAGGAACTGCTTTGTCATACTGTATAATAAGTGTACACATCATATTTGTTATTACAGTTGATATCGCAGTTCATTTGTCAAAAGCAAAGGAGTGAACAGAGTGACATGACAGCAGATGGTGGGGGGGTTGGGGGGGGGCACTTTGACACTTTGTGCAAACAAACCTCCGAGCTGCTAGTTAAATCTCCAGCCATGGCGGAGATGAACGTCAGCGTCTTATATTTGATGTGGGAAGTGCAAGCGTGATGAGAAACGAGCTTTTTATGGCAACCTGAACGCATCCCAATGCTGGATTTTCTTGCATGTTTGTGAGTGGAAGTGGGCGCCAGATTGCCGCACGGCCACAGCCAAGTCCCAGAGATTAGGCGGGTAACCTTGACAGCTCGACTCGTATCCCCCATCGGACCTGGTTTAATCATTCACGTTCCTGTTTACACGCGCTGGCGTTCATTTCCTGAAGACACGCACACTCAAACTCATCGGCACTGGCTTGGACTTTCCTTTTTTTGTACAGTAATTCCTAATTTTCACAAAGTACATCCACAAAGTAGGATTCCTTATTAATAAATGGAATATTTTCATAGTTTGAGCACAGAAAACCACTTCTAAATACTCTTAACATTGTAACTTTGTGGCACGGTGCTCAAGTGGTTAGCATGCATGCCTCACAGCTAGGAGACCCGAGTTCGATTCCATGTTCCATGTTCGATTGCATGCTCTCCGGGTACTCCGGTTTCCTCCCACATTCCAAAAAAAAAACAAACATGCTAGGTTAATTAGCGACTCCAAATTGTCCATAGGTATGAATGTGAGTGTGAATGGTTGTTTGTCTATATGTGCCCTGTGATTGGCTGGCCACCAGTCCAGGGTGTACCCCGCCTCTTGCACCGAAGACAGCTGGGATAGGCTCCAGCACCCTCCGCGAGCATAAGCGGTAGAAAATGAATGAATTATTGAGTTCTCCTATTTTGTGTGGAAGTGGTAACTTTTTGGTTTCTTATTTTGTCTTCGGGCATGTTTTTTTTTTGCCTGAAGATAGCTAGGATAGGCTCCAGCACACCCGCGAGGATAAGCGGTAGAAAATGAATGAGTTCTCCTATTTTGTGTGGAAGTGGTAACTTTTTGGCTTCTTATTTTGTCTTTCCCCACTCTCGGCCATCTCTGTGTGGAGTTTGCATGTTCTCCCCGTGCATGCGTGTTTTTTTTTTCCGGGTATTCCGGTTTCCTCCCACATTCCAAAAAAAACATGCTAGGTTAATTAGCGACTCCAAATTGTCCATAGGTATGAATGTGAGTGTGAATGGTTGTTTGTCTATATGTGCCCTGTGATTGGCTGGCCACCAGTCCAGGGTGTACCCCGCCTCTTGCACCGAAGACAGCTGGGATAGGCTCCAGCACCCTCCGCGAGCATAAGCGGTAGAAAATGAATGAATTATTGAGTTCTCCTATTTTGTGTGGAAGTGGTAACTTTTTGGCTTCTTATTTTGTCTTTTGGCATGTTTTCTTTGCCCGAAGATAGCTGGGATAGGCTCCAGCACCCCCCACGAGGATAAGCGGTAGAAAATGAATGAATGAGTCCTCCTATTTTGTGTGGAAGTGGTAACTTTTTGGCTTCTTATTTTGTATTTCCCCACCCTCGGCCATCTCTGTGTGGAGTTTGCATGTTCTCCCCGTGCATGCGTGTTTTTTTTTTCCCGGGTATTCCGGTTTCCTCCCACATTCTAAAAAAAACATGCTAGGTTAATTAGCGACTCCAAATTGTCCATAAGTATGAATGTGAGTGTGAATGGTTGTTTGTCTATATGTGCCCTGTGATTGGCTGGCCACCAGTCCAGGGTGTAGCCCGCCTCTCGCCCCCAAGACAACTGGAATAGGCTCCAGCACCCCCCCCTTGTGAGGAAAAAAAACAGTAGAAAATGAATGAATGAATGAACGAACATTGTAAGAGTCCTCTAGGCATGAAATAACACCCCTATAGTTTTGAGTTGGACAGGAAGTGAGGTCACGGGGGTTCAGAGTTGAGTTTTAAAGTCACAGTAGCCCCCCCCCCAAATGTTTTGAAACGTGACAAAAAAATCCCGGTGCATCACTTTCGGTTTCTGCAATCAACAAGAACATCGTATCCACCTAAACGTGAACACAGAAACCTCGGCCATGATGGCGTGCAGCTGAAAAAAAAAAGAAGTCCATTGTTGCAGAGGCCAGTGAAGGGGGCATAGATAATCACCTACCTCGGGAGAAAAAGTTGGGGAGGGCAGAAAGAAAGAGAGAGAGAGATTATGTGCAAAAAAAAAAGAAGAGACAGACCGAGGAGGGTCAGAAAGGAGATTTGCATGTCAAGTAGGAAGAGGCGGGTACTGCTGCACGCATGCACATACTCATGTTGCCGTGCTGGTTGACATCCTCCCAGGACTCATAACTAACCAGCCAAATGTTGCCATACAAACCAATGGAAACATCTTAGATAGAAAATACATAATAATCAATAAAGTGAGGGAATATAGCCTTAATATGACAACAATACTAACGCCAGAATAACTGACACTTAAAGTCAAATATAAATACAGTCAATAAAGTCAAAATATTACAAAAATAAAGGGAAAATATTCCAAGAAAAAAGCTGAGAAATTAGTTGTAATAAATAAAAATATTATGAAAAATATTATTGAATTTAATTGTATTTTTACAGAAATAAACATAATATTTTGAGACATTTACATGAAAAAAAAGCAACTGAGGATCATAATGTCAAAATACTGATTTTTTATGTATTTTTTATATTATTATAAAAAAATAAAATTAAAAATTATTATATTTTTTATATTATTTTTATATGTATTTTTATTATTATATAAAAAACAAACAAAATGAAATTTTTGAGAAATGTATAAAAAATATAAAGTCTAATAGTCCAAATAAAAAAAATCAAGTCATAATAAAAATGTCATAATCATAAAAGAATAAAATTTTAATTTTAATTTTTAAGTCAGAATTTTCAAAATGAGAAAAAAATCTGAAATCTAAACTCGATAAATGAATGAAGTATTAATTCTACAAAATCCACCAGTCGTGTTAAAAAAAACAATCATTTTTATCGCACTTAAGTTGGAATTTTGAGAATAATATAACATAATATTTTGAGAATAAATGTGATGTTTTTAATAGAATAATTTTATGAATGGCAGGGCTAAAAGCAGTCATTTTATTCAAATATAGTGGGATGATTTAGTGAAAAAAAGCTTGAAATATTATGAGAATAAAATGGCAATTCTACAAAATAGAAGGTGAATGAATATATATCTATACTTTTATTTTTATTTATTTATTTGTATATATATATATATTTTTAAGTCTATTCTATGTAGAAATAATAATATAATTTTATTTAAAAAAAAGTGAAATATTATGAGAATTAAGCTATGATAATAATAAGATTTAATAATTAAAAAAATATTTGTATAAAAAACGTAAACACTAAAATTGTGTCCAAATATTACAAAACTAAATTCCTATTAAAAAAAAAAAAAAAAGTAATCAAAATAAAGTGACCAGGATGCCATCTGCATCTGATAGACATGATGTCCGTGACGGCGGCCATGATGCAGATCATCATAGTCGTCTCATCAACGTGCAGATGACCTTGCCGTGCACGTCTATTACCGCAGGAAGTCATGCAGAACACACACACACACACACACAGTGTGTAGCAGTGTGACAGTATTGGAATGAAGGAGGGGAAATGCCTCTTCGGGCCCTTGAAGGCAACATTTAAAGGTCAGTTGCAACACTGCATTGTTTTTTTTTTTTTTGTTTTTTTTTTGCTCATTTGAGTGGAACCAAACGCAGTCTGGATTCCTGAGTGGTTTATTAAAAACATGTCACTCTCACACACTAAACAGTCGCCCCAAACATTATTGTTATTGTTATTCGTCTACCTTTGTGGTATTCGTCTTTTAAGAAGACGACCACTCTTCATTCTTGTTCTTGCAAATAAATAGGTTGACATTTCAAATACTAACAGGAGCGACGAGTCCATGCGGTAGAAATATTATGACAGACGAGAGCGTCTGGGCCTTGATTACAAAGTGCGGCTGCCTGACCCCCGCGGCCATTGTCAGCCGGCGGAGCGCCGCTGGTCTTTTGTTTTGGCCCGTGGACGGCCAGTAGACCCCATGCAGAGCGAGAGACAGAATGAAAGCGAATGACAAAAGATGTGACAGGAAGAGAGAAAGTGCTAGAAGAGAGAGAGAGAACATGACATGAAAAAAAACAAACAAAAATAATCACGTCAGACCCATAATATTCACGTCAGACCCATAATATTCAAATGAAGTGCATGTGTTAGTCTGCCGTCTTTCATTACCACTGTGTGATGGGCGTTGCCATGGCAACTTCAGAGCCCATTCCAGAACCAGTGCATCACATTTCTCCACAGCAATGGCATAAAGACACGAATCCAAAAACAATTGGCAGCTTGGCCTGCTTAACTTATGGGCCTTCATATCTGCTGTCGATAAAAAAAAAACACTCAAATATCTTCTATAAATTAGCCGAAAAAAATATTAAGCTGCTCCAAAGTTGTGGAATTCACCTTTCGATGGAGTATTTCGCCACTCTAATGGCTAAAAATGGGTAAATAAGAACGTAAACAAACGGATATCTAACCGGAGGACTGTAGTGACTGCAGTAAAGTGAAACCTGCATTACCACATCTTGCCGCTTGAGGCCGCCAAAGCCTTTTTTACACTGTGCTTGGCGGTTGCCAGCTTCCTGTTGACACTAGTCCATTAAAAACCTAAAAGTAGCACTCCCTCTTTACATTTAAATATTATACATAATATACATAATATAATAATAATAATATAATATAATAATATACATATTAATATACATATTAAATAATATAGTTTTAAATGTCAAAAGAAACCCCAATCTGCACTATAAAAACAATAAAAAAAATTGCATAATATTATTTGGATATGTGATGGCTGTCAGATTTAAATAAATAAAAAAAATAAAAATAAAAAACATGAGGTCCAAAAATAAGAAACTGCGGTAAAAAAAAAATATATTTTATATATTATATTGTTCCTGTCAATATTTTGAAACTACTTTTTTTTCTACATCAGATTAAAAAAATAAAATCACTCAAGAGGTCCTGTAATGACAACAAGTCAGCTTCCGGAAGTCCTCGGGAGCTCAGGAATGTGTGACGAAAAGCTCATAACACAAGCGATGATAAGAAAGCAGCACAGGAATAAAGAAAAAAAAAACAAAAACATACCATAGATCTGATCCGCTCAAGATGCATTCAAGGACAGAAGATCTTGTTGCTGGTCTACCGCTAGATACCGTCTTGGGTCTTCTGCAGGGGAGACAAAAGGGGCAGGATCTCGACCTGAAACAACCCACAATAAAAACGAGTAAAAAGGAAAGTGAAAGCAGGAAAAGTAGCAACTGAAAGTGTTACTGTACCTTATGGATGTTGATATTAACTTCCGGAACCTGAACATCACGTTCATAAAAACACACCCATTCATAGACAAGTATTCTTTATTTCCTTCAAAACAGGAAGAAAAAGAAAAAAAAATCCTCTGGTAACTCATTAGCAGCATGTAATTAGCTTTTTTTCAAACGAAATATACAAATAAGGAAAACCCAACAAAGGTGGAATTAATAAATAATCACGTATTTCTTTCCTACTGGTTTGCATACAGTGTTAGCTAAATCAAATCGTCATATGTAACATTTTCTCTTCCGGGTTTAGAAGAAAACGGCCACCAGGTGGCGGTGTTGCGCAAGGTTGGGGATGTGCATTGTATTTCTCAGCAGGCACTTTAAGCAGAACAGAAGATACCCTAGAAGCGGTCTTGGTGTCTTTTCTTGGACTTTTTGTGTTTCCTCTCCGGTTCTTCTATCTGGTGACGTTTCTCCTTCTTGTGCTTCTTTGGTCTGGCGTCATCTTCGCTGTGCTTCACATTTGATGATGAGGAGGAGGAGCTCGGCTTGTTGTTGTTGTGACTGACAGGCCTCGGGGTGTCATCTGGGCCGTGATGTCCGCCTGAGTCTCCGTCATTCGTGCTCTCCTGCTTGCGTTCCTTCAACATTTTTTCCAGCTTGTACCTCTTCCATTGCTCCTCTCTGCTCACGGGTCTGGGTCCAGGTTTATCCGAGTGTCTGCTTCGGATTCCTTGGTTCTTGGGCTCCTCTGAAGGATTTAGAAGCTGATCAGATGTGCTAGTCCTGGACAAGCTAGGTTCTGGGGTTCCTGAGGTTCCCGAGGTTTGAAAGTGGAGTGTTGAAGCAGCTTCATTTTTGTTGTGGTTTGTACCCTCGGGGTCTCCACGATGAAGATGATGGAGGAGGTGGTGGCCCCGGTCCTCCTTTGTGGTTTTACATTCCACATCCATAACAAGACCGAGCTGCTTCATGGGTTCACTTTGATGGGACTCTGGGACATCTGTGGGAGGTTCTTTGCTCTCTTCTGGGTTGACTTCCTGTTCTGTGTCGCTCTTTTTGTCCTCCGTGATTCCATTATTCCCATTCTCGGCTTTCTCATGATCTCCCAGGGTGTCAGCTGCCGTGTGGCAGCTCCCGTCTGGACCACTAGAGGGAGCCAAGCAACACTCAACACTGTCGGTGAGGCCTCCTATTGCTTCATCGCTCTGCACCTCCTCTTCTTTGGAGCTTTCCACCTTTGCCTCCTTCTGGTCTGCTATCGCTGATGTGGGGAGAACATCAGCGTCTTCTGTCTCACATTCGAGGAGGGGAACCTGAGATAAAGTCACAGCTCAGATGGTCGTCGAGGAAACAACATGCAACAAATCCTACATAAGCATAACATATTTATTCATTCATTCATTCGTTTTCTACCACTTTTCCTCACGAGGGTCGCAAGGGGGTGCTGGAGCCTATCCCAGCTGTCTTTGGGTGAAGCGAGAGGCGGGATACACCCTGGACTGGTGGCCAGCCAATCACAGGGCACATATAGACAAACAACCATTCACACTCACATTCATACCTATGGACAATTTGGAGTCGCTAATTAACCTAGCATGTTTTTGGAATGTGGGAGGAAACCGGAGTACCCGGAGAAAACCCACGATGCACGGGGAGAACATGCAAACTCCACACAGAGATGACCGAGGGTGGGGAAAGACAAAATAAGAAGCCAAAAAGTTACCACTTCCACACAAAATAGGAGGAGAACTCATTCATTCATTCATTTTCTACCGCTTATCCTCACGAGGGTTGCGGGGGGTGCTGGAGCCTATCCCAGCTGTCTTTGGGCGAGAGGCAGGGTACACCCCCCGCATCCCCCGCATGCACAGGGAGAACATGCAAACTGGCCGAGGGTGGAATTGAACCCTGGTCTCCTAGCTGTGAGGTCTGTGCGCTAACCACTCGCCCGCCTTACCGCCATATAACATATTAAAGCAACTTAAATGTCCCTATAATAATTCAGAATTGAATACAGTAGTCAGAGGTTTGTGTGTACATAGTTGAAGAGTGCAGGCCTCACAGCTAGGACACCAGGGTTCAATTCCACCCTCGGGCATCTCTGTGTGGAGTTTGCATGTTCTTCCTGTGAATGCGTGGTGGGTTTTCTCCGGGTACTCCGGTTTCCTCCCACATTCCAAAAACATGCTAGGTTAATTAGCGACTCCAAATTGTCCATAGGTATGAATGTGAGTGTGAATGGTTGTTTGTCTATATGTGCTCTGTGATTGGCTGGCCATCAGTCAAGGGAGGGTGTACCCCGCCTCTTGTCCGAAGAAGACAGCTGGAATAGGCTCCAGCACCCCCCGCGAGGAAAAGCGGTAGAAAATGAATGAATTGTGACTATAGGGGTGTTATTTCATACCTAGAGGGCTCTAATAATGCTAGAAAGTGTATTTAGAAGGTCCTAAAGAGCTTTTCTATATAACACTTTTTGAAAGGGGACCACTTTGGAAAGAAACAGACATGATCACATACCTGTATGAGTTCCGGTCTGCCCAGGTCTTCGTGGTGGGGGTGGTGCTGTGGGGGTGTCGTCACGTCAACCCTTCCCTCCGGACACGCCTCACGTGCTGGGCAGTGCATCATGGGAGGGCTGCTGTTTCAGCAAAGTTCAAGATCAGCATCCGAGTGAGACATTTAAAGTGACGGTACGTATTTTATTTTTTGCACGGTGCCGATCCTACAGTACTTGGTAGTACTTAGTACTGCTACTCTGGTTTACACATATTATGCTGTATAGCTAGTAGGGATGCAACTGGCAATTATTTTCTTAGTCCGGGATTGGGAAGGTTATTGTTTTGATGAATAGAGTAACCAGTTTGTTCCCAGACCAGAAGTGGGCCTCATACTGAAAAATGAAAGGATATATGGAGTATACTTCAAGAAAAAACGACATCTCAGCGTTGTGATACTATATGTGAAAAAGCAGATTATTAGTAGGAACGTCCGTCCTTAATATTGGAATACCAAAATTGCCAGTTTATTAAAGTAAAGTTCAACATGAAATGAGAATAAAAGATGCTAACCTGTTAGCCTCCTCGCTCTTCCAGTCGGCCATATTCTCCATCTTCACTTCCTCCATCGGTTCTTCGTCGGGCTTCCACTCTGCTGTCGGGTTTTCACAGTTTTCTTCCGTGGATTCCTTTTCGGCCGTCGCAATAAACGCATCGTGTTCCTTTATTTCCCCGTTTTCCTCATCCATAACTTGAAAATCCTGACCTGTAAACGCCTCGTCTTCTGTGCAATTGCCCCCGTCTGCGGTTACCTTCTCCCCTGTGAGATCGACATCTTCTTGGTGGAGTTGGGTTCCTTGCTGCTGTTCCCTGTTGGGAATTTCGCCACTCGCCTCCGTGACTTCCTGTGGCTTTTCCACACCGCTCTCCGCTTCCTGTATTCCGGTTGTTTCTTCAGGTCTCTTCCTGTCCAGGTTAATGTTGATGCTGATTTTCTTCTGTGGTTTCACCTTCACCCCCCCCTCCCAGATGTCCGTCACTCGGCTGGGCGGTGTTTTCTTTCCCGCCTTTTTATCCCTTTTGCCACTCCTGGGGGGTTCCAGGTCGGCTTCCGTGCTCCTGCGGCTGCTCCCGGATGTTCCGGTATGTGTTGGCTCTTTATGGTTTTCGTTCTCAGTCGCTCTCTCTTTCTTTCTGTGGGGTTTAGAAGCTTTGCTGCCTTCAGGGTGGGCGTCTTCACCCGTTCTGTGAGCATCTCTCCTGGGCTTGACATGACGGCGTCTGTCCTCATCCCGTTGAGGATGGGAATCTTTGCCTCTTTTGCCGTTTTGGTCACTTTTCCGGTGATGTCTTTCTTTCTCTCTGTCTTTTTTCTGAGATTCCTGTGGAATTTTGTCATCGGTTGCGGTCGATTCCATACGTCGCCGCTTGTCCGTGGAGTGGGCTGCATCGGGTGAACGGGTGTCGTTTCCTGGCACACTCCTTCTGATCCTCTTCAGCTCACGTTCCAAATGGGAACTAGTCGCCTCCTTTTCGGAGTCTCCGGAAGGCAGCGAGCACGGGTCTCTGGGGGAGACGGAGGGAGGGGAGCTGCAGTCACTGGAAGATGCGGACCGGGGCGAACGACCCTCGCTGGATGACTGCGAGCGGCTCTCCGTGGACGACTGAGACGGAGGGGAGCGGCGGTCCGTTAATGTGGTGTGCATATGCTGGGTCGGGTTCAACGGGTCCGACGTGTGGCTGGGTTGGTTCTCCGCTCGGTCCGCCCACAAGGGGTTTGGGGGAGGAGGGAGGGAGATGAGGGGCGGCGGCAGCTGGTGGAAGTGGCTGACGTAACTGCTGAAATACTTCTCATACCATTCTTTGTATTGTATTTTCCACTGCTGGTAGTAATCGGTCTGGCCCGGGTCGCCCTCGGGCCTCCCCGATGGCGGTGAGCGGTCTGATCGTCTGCTGGATTTGTGGCTGCTGTGAGAAGATCTTTTGCTGTGATGGCGGTTTCGCCGCTGATCTGAGTGGGACTTGGAATAGGGACCCCGACGGGGTGACGACGAGGAGGAGGGTGTGGGCGAGCGGGACCTCTTGTAACCGTAGCTGTAGGAGCGTGGCGGATGAGAGCGACCGTGGGGGACTCTGTGATGGGAGTAGGGAGACCTGGGCCTGAAAAAAACCCAAACAGTCTTAGTCCGCCAACGTTAATATTTCAGACAGACAAATGGTGATTAATCATGATTAAATAATTTAATTATATAATTTTTGTTATCACTAAAGTATTTTCAGAATCAGCCATTTTACTGTATATTAATCAATATGTAAAGAAATCTACATATAAATAATTAAATAATAATTAAATCAGTAAATAAAATAAATAAATAAATAAAATAATAATTAAATCAAAAAATTAAACAATAATTAAATAAACAAATTAAATAAATTAAAAAAATAAATAAAAACAATATAAATTATTAGTAATTAATACATATTATATAATTATAATGTATATTATTTATTAATATTAACAATAATTGTTAATATTAATTAATGTGTACATAAAATATACATATACATAAAATATATTATAATATTATTATTAAAACTATAATATATATAATAATATATATATATAAATATAATATTATAAATATTTATTTATTTTACTAAGACATCTAAGCTCCATCAGGATTCTGCATTAAGCCCAAATACCTTGATCTGCCATTGGATCTGGACCGGGACCGACTAGATCTGCTTGAAGAGCGAGACGACTTGGACCTGGACCGAGAAGAGCGCCTTCGGGTGGACCGCGTGCGTGGAGACCTGAGGGACCCAGGCAGACAGGATTAAAGAAACGAACATGAAAATGCGTTTTTTTGGGGTTTTTTTTCCAGAGAACATCTTTGACCTTTCCTTGCTGTGTGGATGATGGTTGAACCATTCCCTCTGGATCAGCGAAGGGATGGAGGAGGAGGAGGAGGGGACGAGGGGAGGGATGGGGGCGCCCTGAGGGGTCGTGTGAGTCCAACTGGGCGGTGCCACTGGGTGTCCTGGTGGGGGACCAGACTGGAACGAGTGGAAGTGGTGGCTGGGGAAAAGAGGAGGCGGGGCGGGTGGATTTGAGGACGGGGCGGAAGGGAGCTGCTGGGGTTCAGCTGTGCCTCCAGGAGGACAAACGGAGGATGAGGAGGAGCTGTTGGGAAGATACAGGAAGATTACGGTTGGAGTCCAGATTGGTATCTAAACACTCGGACGGCGGCTGTACGGACCTGTACACGATGGCTGACGTTTGACCTTGAGAGTTGTGGAGAAAAAAAAACATTATGTCACATACTTAATGAACGTGTACATTTCCAAATGAAACACCTCCTCACCTAAGGACGATGGTTGCTGTGCCTCGGCGTGGACCTGATGAGACACAAACGCCACATGAACGACACTTCAATAAAGCGTACACAAAGAGGAAGTGTGTGTGTGTGACCTTACTAGCGTCACTGCTTGGGATGGGGCATTGGTGGGGGGTTTGATTGACGGCAGCAGGGAAGGGACGTCGGGGGCTGAATAAGCTCCGGTCTCGGTTTCTGTCTCACTGTGTAAAAAAAACAGAAACCAGTAGCATTAACCAGTAACGGTTACCGGGGAGAACTTCCCCACAAGGTTCCAATAATCCTTATTTCTACAAGGTTCCGACAATCCTTATTTCTACAAGGTTCCAATAATCCTTATTTCTGCAAGGTTCCAACAATCCTTATTTCTGCAAGGTTCCAACAATCCTTATTTCTACAAGGTTCCAATAATCCTTATTTCTACAAGGTTCCGACAATCCTTATTTCTACAAGGTTCCGACAATCCTTATTTCTACAAGGTTCCGACAATCCTTATTTCTACAAGGTTCCGACAATCCTTATTTCTACAAGGTTTCAATAATCCTTATTTCTACAAGGTTCCAACAATCCTTATTTCTTCAAGGTTCCAATAATCCTTATTTCTACAAGGTTTCAATAATCCTTATTTCTACAAGGTTTCAATAATCCTTATTTCTACAAGGTTCCAACAATCCTTATTTCTACAAGGTTTCAATAATCCTTATTTCTACAAGGTTCCGACAATCCTTATTTCTACAAGGTTCCGACAATCCTTATTTCTACAAGGTTCCGACAATCCTTATTTCTACAAGGTTCCGACAATCCTTATTTCTACAAGGTTCCGACAATCCTTATTTCTACAAGGTTCCGACAATCCTTATTTCTACAAGGTTCCGACAATCCTTATTTCTACGAGGTTTCAATAATCCTTATTTCTACAAGGTTTCAATAATCCTTATTTCTACAAGGTTTCAATAATCCTTATTTCTACAAGGTTCCAACAATCCTTATTTCTTCAAGGTTCCAATAATCCTTATTTCTACAAGGTTTCAATAATCCTTATTTCTACAAGGTTTCAATAATCCTTATTTCTACAAGGTTCCAACAATCCTTATTTCTACAAGGTTTCAATAATCCTTATTTCTACAAGGTTCCGACAATCCTTATTTCTACAAGGTTCCGACAATCCTTATTTCTACAAGGTTCCGACAATCCTTATTTCTACAAGGTTCAGACAATCCTTATTTCTACAAGGTTCCGACAATCCTTATTTCTACAAGGTTCCGACAATCCTTATTTCTACAAGGTTCCGACAATCCTTATTTCTACAAGGTTCCGACAATCCTTATTTCTACAAGGTTCCGACAATCCTTATTTCTACAAGGTTTCAATAATCCTTATTTCTACAAGGTTTCAATAATCCTTATTTCTACAAGGTTTCAATAATCCTTATTTCTACAAGGTTCCGACAATCCTTATTTCTACAAGGTTCCGACAATCCTTATTTCTACAAGGTTCCGACAATCCTTATTTCTACAAGGTTCCGACAATCCTTATTTCTACAGGTTCCGACAATCCTTATTTCTACAAGGTTTCAATAATCCTTATTTCTACAAGGTTCCAACAATCCTTATTTCTACAAGGTTCCAACAATCCTTATTTCTACAAGGTTTCAACAATCCTTATTTCTACAAGGTTCCAACAATCCTTATTTCTACAAGGTTCCGACAATCCTTATTTCTACAAGGTTCCGACAATCCTTATTTCTACAAGGTTCCGACAATCCTTATTTCTACAAGGTTCCGACAATCCTTATTTCTACAAGGTTCCAATAATCCTTATTTCTATTGGATACGTACGTGGAAGGTTGTATTGGCAGGCTGAATGCAGGATGAGCGGCGGGCTGCGGAACCTCCGCCTGTAGGGATCAGAGGGCGACGTTTAAGAGAGATCGTTATGGCTTAAAAAAAACTACGGCCTGGGGGCCACATGCGGCCCACCAAACGTTTGTCGCAGGGGGGGTGCTGGAGCCTATCCCAGCTGTCTTTGGAGCGAGTGGCAGGGGTACACCCTGGACTGGTGGCCAGCCAATCACAGGGCACATATAGACAAACAACCATTCACACTCACATTCATACCTATGGACAATTTGGAGTCGCTAATTAACCTAGCATGTTTTTTTTGGAATGTGGGAGGAAACCGGAGTATCCGGAGAAAACCCATGCATGCATAGGGGAGAACATGCAAACTCCACACAGAGATGACCGAGGGTGGGGAAAGACAAAATAAGAAGCCAAAAAGTTACCACTTCCACACAAAATAGGAGAACTCATTCATTCATTCATTCATTCATTTTCTACCGCTTATCCTCACGGGGGGGGGGGGTGCTGGAGCCTATCCCAGCTGTCTTCTTCGGGCGAGAGGCAGGGTACACCCTGGACTGGTTGGCCAGCCAATCACAGGGCACATATAGACAAACAACCATTCACACTCACATTCATACCTATGGACAATTTGGAGTCGCTAATTAACCTAGCATGTTTTTTTTTTTTTGGAATGTGGGAGGAAACCGGAGTACCCGGGAAAAAAAAAACCCACGTGTTGATCTGAATTATTCCTCCAAATATTGATTTCTGAACCCTAAAAATAAAAACATTAGTATTAATAATTCATCTTGCTGTAGTCACAGTATATACGTAGAGGCAAGGTGTGGAACACATCATGAAGACGTTGACCTGCTGTCTGGGGTTCATCTTCTGCTGTTGGTTGGTCCCAAGTGGAGGAGCAGAAGGCACGGCGCTTGGTGTTGGCACTGCAGTGAGGGACTGGGGGGGGCCGCACTTCCTTCCTAGACTTTTGGTGTAGCCTTTCTCTTTCTTGTAATTATTCACAGCCTGCATGACATAAATATATATTGTCAAGGAAGTAATAGATACGTATGTACAGGTGAGGTTAAATTTCGAACAATGGACACCTACCTGTCGGAGGAATTTATTGGCGATGAGCGTGTCGGGGGAGACATCGGATTGGTTACAGGTGGGACAGATGTGTCCTTCTGACTCCAGCAAGGCGTTGCGAATACCTGAACAAGACGCCGACATGTCAGATGTAAAAAAAGGACGCTCCGACGGTTCCGCCGGACTCACAATCGTCGCAGTAACTGTTCCCACAACACGGAATGACCACCGAGTCCACAAGGAGGTCATGACAGATAAGACACTGGAGTTCTTCAGGAACGGGGTCTCGCTCCTCATGTTTCTCAGGCTCCTGATGGAGAAACGGGTACTTCTCCTTCTTCCCGAGGGCGTACGCTTCACTGTGGGGGCATGACGAAACACACACATAATGCGTCCATAATGCGTCCATCCCTGGGGGGCCACTCACGCATCGATGGCGGGAACCGCATAACGTCCGCAGCTCGTCAGCATGGCTCCCTTCGTGTTGGGGTCGTCCACCTCCACCATGAAGGAACGAGGGATGCCTGTGCTCTTCTTTATCTTCGGGGGGGCTTCGAAGGATTTATCCTGCCGGCAATAAAACATACGTCATACCTGGTAGAGCGGTTGCTGATTCGATCCTCGATCACTGAACTTATTTATACATTTCGATATTCAAGTTTTTACTTTTCAAAATTTCAAATTCTGCAGTTTTTTAGTCTGCTGATAAACAGACAAATTAAATATATTTTATATTTGTGGCTCAGGTGGTAGATAGGTTGGTTGCTGGTTCGATCCTACGTCCTCTTGTAGTCGTTAAACATATTTAAAAATTTTGTGAACATTCAGTGAACTTTTTTACTTTTCAAAATGTCAAATTCTGCCCTTTTTAGTCTGCTTATAAACAGACAGATAGGTGGTAGATAGGTTGGTTGCTGGTTCGATCCTCAATCCCACTGTAATCATTGAATCTATTAAAAAATGTTGCCATTCAGCACACTTTTTTACTGTTCAAAATGTCAAATTCTGCAGTTTTTTTAGTCTGCGGATAAACAGACAAATCAAATACATTTTATATTTGTGGCTCAGGTGGTAGATAGGTTGGTTGCTGGTTCGATCCTCCGTCCTCTTGTAGTCGTTAAACATATTTAAAAATTTTGTGAACATTCAGTGAACTTTTTTACTTTCAAAATGTCAAATTCTGCCCTTTTTAGTCTGCTTATAAATAGACAGATAGGTGGTAGATAGGTTGGTTGCTGGTTCGATCCTCAATCCCACTGTAATCATTGAATTTATTAAAAAATGTTGCCATTCAGCAAACTTTTTTACTGTTCAAAATGTCAAATTCTGCTGTTTTTTTAGTCTGCGGATAAACAGACAAATCAAATACATTTTATATTTGTGGCTCAGGTGGTAGATAGGTTGGTTGCTGGTTCGATCATCCGTCCTCTTGTAGTCGATAAACATATTTAAAAATTTTGACATTCAGCAAACTTTTTTACTTTTCAAAATTTCAAATTCTGCACTTTTTAGTCTGCTTATAAACAGACAGATAGGTGGTAGATAGGTTGGTTGCTGGTTCGATCCACAATCCCACTGTAATCATTGAACTTATTAAAAAATGTTGACATTCAGCATACGTTTTTACTTTTAAAATTTTCAAATTCTGCTGTTTTTAGTCTGCTGATAGACAAATACATTTTATATATGTGGCTCAGGTGGTAGATAGGTTGGTTGCTGATTCGATCCTCAATCCCACTGTAATCATTGAACTTATTTAAAAATTTTGACATTCAGCGTACGTTTTTACTTTTCAAAATTTCTAATTCTGCCATTTTTAGTCTGCTGATAAATTAAATAAATTTTATATTTGTGGCTCAGGTGGTAGATAGGTTGGTTGCTGATTCAATCCTCAATCCCACTGTAATCAATGAATTTATTTAAAAATTTTGACATTCAGCGTACGTTTTTAGTTTTCAAAATTTGTAATTCTGCCATTTTTAGTCTGCTGATAAACAAATTAAATAAATTTTATATTTGTGGCTCAGGTGGTAGATAGGTTGGTTGCTGGTTCACTCCTCAATCCCACTGTAATCATTGAACTTATTTAAAAATTGTGACATTCAGCGTACGTTTTTATACTTTTCAAAATTTCAAATTCTGCCATTTTTAGTGTGCTGATAAACAGACAAATTAAATAAATTTTATATTTGTGGCTCAGGTGGTACATAGTTTGGTTGCTGGTTCGATCCTCCATCGTCTTGTAGTCGTTAAACATATTTAAAAAGTTTGATATTCAGCGTAAGTTTTTACTTTTCAAAATGTCAAATTCTGCCGTTTTTTAGTTTGCTGATAAACAGACAAAATAAATAAATTGTACATTTGTATCTCAGGTGGTAGATAGGTTGGTTGCTTGTTCAATCCTCACTGACCTATTTTATTTTTTTATTGGCTAAACTAAACGTGGCTTGCAAAAACACTGACCGCATTGAAATATGTATTTTTTTTATTTTCATGAATATGAACAACATCCTGCGCTTACCCCACTGGTTGGACAGCTCCTGATGTGGTGTCCGGTGTTCCCACAGCGGTAACAGGTGTAGTTCGAAGGAAGCGGGGCAGCAAAATGTTTGTTGTAACTGCAGAGACGAGGTAATATGAGCGAATATTAGAAAAAAAAAACCTTTTCTAAAAAGAACCAACGGGAATGTCACTCACTTCATGGAATCGTATGAGGACTGATTCATCACCACTTTGATCTTATCATCCTCCGACACGTCGGCGGCAGCCAGGTTCACCATCTGCATGACACAGTGAATGTACTGTATGTGCTCTGTAAGACTATTGCCTTACAGAGGTAAACAGGTAAAGTACAGAGAGCATACCTTGGAGAACAAAGGCAGGGCTTTGGTGGCACTGTGGTCATCCATCTGTTGGAATTGAACACAAATCCATTTCACTGAATGACCCCTGGTGAGACCATCTTAGGAGGAAAAACTAGCCGCTTCCTCATTGATAACCATGGAAAATGACTCTTAAATCACTTTACTTTCATGTTAAATATGTTACCACAGCATTTTTATTTTTAGTCCAGCACGTCTGAAGCTTCTTATTGGCCTGAAAACTTAAAATCCCAACTTGTATTGCTTTAGCCAACATTTACTCTCCATGATGTGATTATGGTGGATTTACTCTTCCAATAGATGCGCTAGAAGTCTAATAAAAGTCTAATAAATACATTTTTCACATCAGAAATAATACAAAACCAATTAAATCGCAAAGAATTACAGAGTCAACCCGCTGATGACATCATAGACAGGCAATGGAGCCGACTACTGGTTCCTGTTTCCATGTATTAGCCGGCTAATTACATGCTAACAGGGACACTTTGGGATAAAAACACATTAAGAACAGAGTCGGACTCACACGGCGTATTAATAAGGTGACAATACGGCCACCATTTTGTATGTTGAATGGAAACTTTACACAAACAGAGGCAATATTTTGCTGTACATTTCTGATGCTACATGCTAACCGGGGAATAAGCTAGCCAGGGTTCCGCCTAAAAAGTTGTCTTTGCCCTGTACTGTCACATTTCACAAAATTAAGTCATTTTTTACCTGCTAAGAAAGTATAAAATAAGCAATTTGATTAAAAAAAAGTTTAGAAACACTATTATACCATGTTATTTTGCTTTGTTTTCTACATGTAAACATATTTTTGGGTGCCTGGAAGAGACTCATTGGATGTGTATTATTTCTTATTGTAATTTATCGTACATTTGTAGAAGAAAACCCGAGGTACAACTACCCAAGTCTAATAAATACATTTTCACATCAGAAATAATACAAAACCAATTAAATCGCAAAAAACTACAGAGTCAACCGCCCAAATGGAGCAGACTACTGGTTCCTGTTTCCATGTATTAGCCGGCTAATTGCATGCTAACAGGGACACTTTGGGATAAAAACACATTAAAAACATTAAGAACAGAGTCGGACTCACACGGCGTATTAATAAGGTGACAATACGGCCACCATTTTGTATGTTGAATGGAAACTTTACACAAACAGAGGCAATATTTTGCTGTATATTTCTGATGCTACATGCTAACCGGGGAATAAGCTAGTTAGGGTTCCGCCTAAAAAGTTGTCTTTGCCCTGTACTGTCACATTTCACAAAATTAAGTCATTTTTTAGAAAGTAAGCAATTTGATTAAAAAAAAAAAGTTTAGAAACACTATTACGCCAATACGGCCACCATTGTATGTTAAATGGAAACATTTTGCTGTACATTTCTGATGCTAACTGGGGAAGAAGCTAGCCAAGGCTCCACTATTCATCAGTCAAATCCAGGTTTTTGTTGACACCAGTTTTTGCTGTTTTCACTGTCATTTCATACCTGTCAAGAAAGTATAAAGTAAGCAATTTGATAAAAAAAAAAGTTTAGAAACACTATTACGCCATGTTATTTTGCTTTGTTTTCTACATGTAAATGTATTTTTGGGTACCTGGAAGCGACTAATTTCATCTGCATTATTTCTTATTGTAATTTATCATACATTTGTAGAAGAAAACCCGAGGTACAACTGTGTAGTGTAACAGGAAGTGCTTCTCGGAACACGTGAATGTGTACCGTTGCATCCGTTTCATTGAAATCCTCATGCATGAAGCTGAATATTCAATGACTTTGTTGGGGACCTTTATACGCCAGTACAAAGCACATGGAAGTGCTGACTTTCAGATTTATGGTCCGAGCGTTCGCATGCTGGCTGACTGGGGTGCTAGTTTTGCCTGCTAAACATACAAATGTTCAATATCCTTGATTGGGAAAAGTCAGTCACATGATCGGAGCTAGTGTGCCAAGTAGCCATAGAAGACAAACCTATCAAAATATTTAAAAAAAAACAAAACTATAACAGTTACATGCTGCTGCCCACCGGATCATTTTCTTACAAAAGCAACAGAATGGGATGACTATTCCAAGCCAACATGGATGACATGAAGCGACTCCGTAGAAATCAAACACGTAATGCATTAGGCAGCTTCATCAGAACACCTTTATTTGAAGACAAACAGAAGGAGGTTTGTATAGTCCAAATGGAAGTATGTGCTAAGGAGAGAGGCGGACACTTCTCCTACTGAGAAATCAGAGAGAAAATCAAGTCAGGTCAGTTAGCAAGTAAAAAATAAAAAAAAAAAAATAAAAAAAAAAAAAGCTTTACGAGTAGCGTTTATTGTTATTTTACACAATACAGCGGAATCTGGTTTAGCACGGCCTCGATTTGCATACATGTTTTGGTTAGCGCGTGTCTTGTGTTACTAATACACTGTGCAAGTCCAACTGCGTTCTTAATGTATTTTCACAAAAAATGTCCTTGTTAGCATCCGACTAGCTTACTACGACATGGAAACATGATGGCAAAGTAACCTTAAATGTTCATTTGTATGTTTTTACAGTTGCTTTATCCATGGAAAATTATAAAAACATGTTTTACGTTAAGATTTTTGGCTTTCTAGAACAAATGAATTGGATTTCCTGTGTGAAAAAAAAATTATTGGGTTAGAGTACGTTTCAGTTATGGATCTTCTGGAATGAATTCATGACGCTAACCAAGGTTCCACTGTATTTTAAAAATGAGAAGCTTACTTAATAGCTAACTAGTTATTTCACAATAAGGAAGTATTGGTCTTGTGTGTGTTTGTTTTTAAATAAAGCTTTTTTTTTTAGATATTGACGAGATCACTCCACCAACAAACTGGTTTTCTGTGTTTTGGTTTTTTTTGCTCGTCGGTAGCACCATTTAGAGCAAAATGTCACCCGAGTATTTGTATTCATGACTAAAATAAAGCAACCCACGGTTGGCTTTTTATCTGCCATCCGTGACTGTGCTGTCCGATAAGGTTTGACCCCGCCCGGGCTGAGCCCAGATCAGTCACGCTACAAAGACACACCCCTTTATTGGAATGCAACCGTTATAAAAAAATAAAATAAAAGAAATGAATGTGTGATAAAGTGAAGCATATCAGTTATCTTATATTGACCCTGATCCTTATCTGTCACAAACAGAATTTATTTGTGTATGTCAAAATATTTGGAAATATTTGCTTGAATGGTGGCCAGAGACATTATTTACTCAAGTGCTGTTTATTTGAAGTAAGGCATTTATATTTGAGGACGCCTTTGTGTGTGGGTGGAGTTGAGACTATCATTGCTCGATGGAGAATGGATATTTGTATATTATAATAGGAAAGGAATCGAACTTGCCTGTTTGACACAAAGATGCAGCAAAAAAAAAAAATGACAGGCCTGGCAGTTATCCACCTTTTTGTTTTGTTTGGTTTCACTTTTGTTTCACTTTAAAGGGGAACTGCACTTGTTTTGCCCCTCTTTCCCTTTTTTGTGCATTATAACACGGGAAAATTTGTTAATTTCAGCTAGCTTACAATGCTGTCATTGTGATACACCTATTTCGACTATGAAAAAAAAAAAAATTTGATATACTGTATATACTGTGATCATACATTAACACGTACAGTGATAAATAGTTGCAGTATCTTACTGTATTTTCATTATTTAAAACACTACTGAAACTTCTTTTTCCAGGCACATTGATACACACACTTATGCTACTTGGTGGCACGGCGGTCGAGTGGTTAGCGCGCAGACCTCACAGCTAGGAGGCAATGGTTCAATTCCACCCTCGGCCATCTCTATGTGGAGTTTTCATTCCAAAAACATGCTAGGTTAATTAGCGACTCCAAATTGTCCATAGGTATGAATGTGAGTGTGAATGGTTGTTTGTCTATATGTGCCCTGTGATTGGCTGGCCACCAGTCCGGGGTGTACCCCGCCTCTCGCCTGAAGACAGCACCCCCCGCGACCCATGTGAGGAAAAGCGGTAGAAAATGAATGAATGAATGAGTTCTCCCCTCCTATTTTGTGTGGAAGTGGTAACTTTTTGGCTTCTTATTTTGTCTTTCCCCACCCTCGGTCATATCTGTGTGGAGTTTGCATGTTCTCCCCGTGCATGCGTTGGTTTTCTCCGGGTACTACGGTTTCCTCCCACATTCCAAAAACATGCTAGGTTAATTAGCGACTCCAAAGTAGTGTTTTAAATCATCACAATACTGCGAGTATTACATCTTCTCACTGTACGTGTTAACGCATGATCACAGCGTGTATATCAAATGATGCAACATTTTATTCCATCGTCGCGTGCTACAGAAGGACAAGGAAACGTCAACAAAGAGAGCGCCTTGCCACTTTGCGCTGTGCTCTCACGGTTTTCGCTCTTTTGTACACAAAATCGTACTTGTGTTCAGTTTGGTGCTGCTGTGTGTGCTTTGGTTACGTACTGCTCTGCCGGCTCCAGGGGCGAGGTGGCTGTGGACATCTAATCGCTCGCTACAACATAAAAAAATACATACATGCTCAAAAATACGCACTTTTAACATTATTAATGCAAAACAGTACTACACTTGTCATCCGAATGATCATTTTATGCAAAAATCAAGCATCCTGTGGACACTTACATGTTGTGAGTCTTTTTGACTGGACCACTACGGACTCCGGGGACCCTCCTGACGATCACGGAGGAGCCTTTGGGGATGACGCCTCCCTCGTCTGTATATTCTGAAAAGCAAATTAGGAGTTACTTTTGTACTTAATGATACATTATGATTAGTATCATTCTATCCATTCTTATATATTGTGTTAGGGGGCCTATTTTTATAGTACAAGCGATTACTGTGTTTCGACTCGGGATGCAACAGTACACAATAAAATACTAGGAGTGCATCCTCTCGCTTTAATGTCCAATTTCTTCATATTTCAAGTATGAGACAGTCTGCTTATAAGCAGACAAAAACGAAAAGGGATTCGATGACGATAGCCAAGTGACGTCATCAGTCTGTGTCGGTAGTGTTAGAGGTGATTCAGACCCAGATCTCTGACTGCTAGGTGGCCGTCAAGGTGCGGTACACCTGTTTTTAAATACTTTATGAGTTCATAAGATTAAAATAGCTTGCTGCCATTGTTCAGTCGAAATGAGAGTAGAGGAAAATATAGGGGTGTTATTTCGTGTTTCATTCAGGTAAATTCTCGTCTTCATTACGGAAACGAATGGTTTCAGTCGCACGTGAGCCAAATTGTCCCTCAACCTAACTTGAGCACGGATCCGCCCACTCGCGCATCGACAAACGTGGACGTTTGGGGGGAGAATTGTCGATTAAAAAACGTGAGTTTTCGTCCCCGGTTTTCGAACTGTCGCAACCCACTGGCAAGTTAATGGTTAACTGAAAATTGATTTGCATACAGCGCTGACTCAATAGGCAAGGAAACGGGAACAGTTGAGCGAATTAGTCAAGAGTAGCCACAGACCATAAGATATCCCGAATTTACCACCATTATTATGTACCGCCATTATTATTATTATTATTATTATTATTATTATTATGTGTACAAGTTTATGAATGAGTTTGCGTCGTCATACAAAGGCGAACGTCATGACAAACTGACCGTTGTGTTATATTTTACGCCCAGTGACGCAACCTAACCTCGACCACGTGTTTGGTGCCCACACTCGAAGCTGTCAATCAGCCATTTAAGCACAAAGAATACACTTCCCCGAGTCCGTTACCTTCTTTTGTTTGCGCGTTGGTGATCTGCAGGTCGCACCCGGCTCTCAGCCTCTCTCTGCCCATGATCTGCTCCTTCAGGTCCGTCAGCGTGATGTGCGGCCCGTCGAACACCACCGTGTCGTAGCTGAGTTTGGAGGAGAATTTGTAATGTATATGAGTCATGATTGACACCCCGGCAACAAGCTAGCAAACAGGAAACCGCTGGCTTGCTAAGTTAGCCTAGCTAGCGTTAGCAGCCGCCGCTCGAGCGTCAACTTCGCTGGCTAACAAGTGTCTCACAAAGTCGATTTCAAGGCATGGCATCTCTTGAGGTCTTGCGGAACACCACCAGGGAAACAAGTCGTGTAAAATTAAGTCCCCCTCAGAGTCTAAATTGTACCCCCCATAGCGCTAAATGTGGCTTTTCGGAGCAAGCAAGGTGTTCGCTGACAGAAACCACCAGCTGTTTCGACGAGCAACGGCTAGTAGTCAGCAGCAATGAGCCGGTTGATGCTGCGTTCAGGTGATCCCCGAACACGTAGATATCCCAAACGTAACCTCCCTGATTCAAGACTTTAAAGACATAATCGCTTTAATCCTGTTATAATTTAAAAGCCCAAACCGAATCGTAAGTATATTTTACATTAGTTTTAGGGAAAAAAATACTACATGTTAGTTCGATGAAAGTTATGAGTCAAAACATCGGCATTAAACAATATAGTTTGTTTGTAAAAACAAAAGTAAATTCAGATTATTGTAGCTGTTTACTGTTTGTAAATACACAGCAATCGACTTTTAAAGTTCGGTGTATTTACAAACTTAATCGACTTCTATATATTCTGTTTAAAAAGCAATGCAGCGACACATTTCCCTAATTTTCGCGTGACAGTGAAGGCATCACCGTGGAGTTGCTGTCAATGAAATTCCCCTTTTTGCTCCACGACAAAACATGAGGAAAATAACGTTCGATGTCAGACAAAGTTTGATAAATTAAAACATTTTTTTAGTTAAAATTAAATATTAAACATTTTGTCATTATTAATGTAGTGAAAATTATATAAATTCCATTCAAAATCTATGGTTGCTTAGATGAATTAATGACGTAGGTTTGTTTTCATAACGTCATTGAACGTATAAATATACATTAATACTTTCCATGAGTTTAGTGACGTATTTGCTGCTCCTTAAATTATCCTCTAGAGGGAGACAAAGCTCTACTTATCATGTGCCAATGGTACTGCAGTGAGTGGAAGCTGGGGGCCATTTGTGGGCCCTTAGCCAAGACACAACATTACTTCCTTGATATTTTTCTGTCGTTCTAAAGCCTTGAACTGATATCAATTTTTAACATGAATATTAAACATCCCTGGGTTGAATAAAGGGGTTACGTCAATCAAAGACACTTCAACCCAATACAAAACCCCCAAAAAGTGCTTGCACAAATAGTTAAGACACTGTGGCATGCATTTGAAGGTCATGATGCTCAAATATGAGTATGCGATGTTAAGAATGACCGAGAATATCAATACAGGATGTGATCACGATGAAGACTGTCAGCATGAAGACAGCACTGACCATTTAATAGAGAGGGACGTTGCAGTTGAGAAAGTCCTTGTTATGAATAGCAATGACTGGTGGCTGACACCGTGCATAAAGAGAAAGGTCTGCATGGCTGCTTGCGTTTTGTTGCTATGATCTCATTACACTCCTGCAGATTGGGGGCGGGGGGGGGGTGCGTCATTTAGTGGTGATTTGGTGGTGTTGTGCTGGCCGGGATGTTTTTGGAGCTAGAAAACAACGGCGGCGGCGCATTCACAGTGTTGTAGTATATGTTGTACGTCAAATTGAAGGGGATTGAAAGGATAATTTTGGAAAGAAAATATATAAAAAACAAAATTGACATTGCTACATGTATTACAGTAATTCCTTATTCATAAATCAAATATTTAGTAGTTAAGACCATGGAAAACGGGTTTATTACCTTCTAAATGTGTTTTTTGACATTATTAGAGCCCTCTAAACATGAAATAGCAACCCTATAGTCACCTGTACACTCCTATTACCCAATACTTTAAACATTATTAGAGCCCTCTCGACATGAAATAACACCCCTATAGTCACCTTTACACTCCTATTACCCAATACTTTAATTAGAGCCCTCTAAACATTAAATAACACCCCTATAGTCACCTTTACACTTATATTATCCAATACTTTAAACATTATTAGAGCCCTCTAAACATTAAATAACACCCCTATAACCCAATACTTTAAACATTAGAGCCCTCTCGACATGAAATAACACCCCTATAGTCACCTTTACTCTCCTATTACCCAATACTTTAATTAGAGCCCTCTAAACATTAAATAACACCCCTATAGTCACCTTTACACTTCTATTACCCAATACTTTAAACATTATTAGAGCCCTCTAAACATTAAATAACACCCCTATAACCCAATACTTTAAACATTAGAGCCCTGTAGACATGAAATAACACCCCTATAGTTACCTGTGCACTCCTATTACCCAATACTTTAAACATTATTAGAGCCCTCTAGACATGAAATAACACCCCTATAGTCACCTGTACACTCCTATTACTCAATACTTTAAACATTATTAGAGCCCTCTAAACATTAAATAACACCCCTATAACCCAATACTTTAAACATTATTAGAGCCCTCTAGACATAAAATAACACCCCTATATTTGCCTGTACACTCTTATTACTCAATAAACATTATTAGAGCCCTCTAAACATGACATAACACCCCTATAGTCACCTGTACACTCCTATTACCCAATACAGTAATCATTATTAGAGCTCTCTAAACATTAAATAACACCCCTATAGTCACCACTCCGATTACCTAATACTTTAAAAATTATTAGAGCCCTCTAGACATGAAATAACACCCCTATAGTCACCTTTACACTCCTATTACCCAATACTTTAAACATTATTAGAGCCCTCTAAACATGACATAACACCCCTATAGTCACATTTAAACTCGTATTACCCAATATAGTAGACAAAATAAGTACAATTAAGACATTACAGGCATAAATAAGACTCATGCTGGTGTGTGTTGCTGTAAATGTGGGGAGCCGAGTGGGGGGGGGGGGCGGACAGGAAGTGTTCTATTTTTCTATAATCTGCTTTTTCACCTACATTGTATCATAAAGCTGAAATGTATAAAAACATATATAATATGTGAATATAAATGACTAAATATCAACAAGGCCCTCAGTGGAAAAAGTTCCTGACCCCGTTTTCTTCACCCCCCCACAGGAATGATGTCAGGCCGGACAAGCCTATCCAGAGCTAACCAGGGAATACCTTTCGGAATGACGGCGCGGTGATCCATTGAGCGATGCCCACACGCTCCAAGGCGGAGGAGATCTTCCACCTGCTTGGTCACACTCGGCTCCAAACGGAGAAGGAAGAGGATCAATCGGAAAGGAGAGAGCGAGGTTAGGATTTAGCACACAACTCTCTCTCTCTCTTTCTCTCTCTCTCTCTCTCTCTCTCTCTATCTGTTCCTTTCTCTCCTGGCCTGCTCTGCTCCGAGGAGGGATTTGCCCTATCTTGGCTGGCTTAGCACGTCATTGTGAAAGCAGTGGGAGGATGGAGAGATGCAGCGGGAGAAGGAGAAGGAGAAGGAGGAGGAGAGGATGAAGGAGAAACAGCTGCTGCTTTTAAACTGATGTTCTTATCGTCATGTGATACACCACATGACTCACAGTGTGTGTGTGTGTGTGTGTGTGTGTTGCATGCATATATCTTGTCACATTCTTTGGACATATGTTGGATATAGCATAGATGCTACAGCTACACAATCTAATCAAATATGGCCCTTTATAAAAGGGGAGGTGTCATAAAATACATTTTCTATGCCGCTTATCCTCACTAGGGTCGCATATATGCTGGAGCCTATCCCAGCTGTCGCCATAAAATACACTAAGCAAATCCTGACGCATTCAAAGACACTTTGAGTTTATATTGTTTTATTTTTCCTTATTATTTGTACTATATTTGGTAATATAGGCAAATATAGGGGTGTTATTTCATGTCTGGAGGGCTCTAACAATGTTTAAAAAAGTGTATTTCAAAAGTCATTGACAGGTTTTGTATGCTCTAACTAGCCAAATGTTTGTTTTATGAGCGAGGAATCCTACTTTGCAGAAATTCACTCATCACTGTTGGTTATGGAACCAATTAACTGTGATAAACGAGGGATTACTGTACAAAGCGTTCAGAAAGACGCATTCAAAGATGTCTATATTATGTCTTATTTTCTTTTATTATGTCGACTATATTGGACAATATGAGAGTAAATGCAAATATAGGGGTGTTACTTCATGTCTGTAGGGCTCTAACAATGTTAAAAAAGTGTACTTAGAAAGTCATTGACTTTCTATGTCATTAAGCAAATCCTGATGCATTCAAAGACACTCTGAGTTTATATTGTTTTATTTTTCCTTATTATTTGTACTATATTTGGTAATATAGGCAAATATAGGGGTGTTATTTCATGTCTGGAGGGCTCTAACAATGTTTAAAAAAGTGTATTTAGAAAGTCATTGACAGGTTTTGTATGCTTTACCTCGACAAATATTTGTTTTACGAGTGAGGAATCTGACTTCGCAGAAATTCACTCATAGTTGGTACATAATAAGAAAAAATAAGACATAATATAGACTCAATATGCGTCTTTCTGAACGCTTTGTACAGTAATCCCTTGTTTATCGCAGTTAATTGGTTCCATAACCAACCGTGATGAGTGAATTTCTGCGAAGTACAATTCCTCACTCATAAAACAAATATTTGGCAAGTTAGAGCACACAAAACCTGTCAATGACTTTCTAAATAATTTTTTTTTTAACATTGTTAGAGCCCTCCAAACATGAAATAACACCCCTATATTTGCCTTTAGTCTCATATGGTCCAATATAGTAGACACAAGAGAAAATAAGACATAATATAGACTCAAAATCTTTGAATGCGTCTTTCTGAACGCACAAAACCCGTCAATGAATTTCTAAACACACTTTTTTAAAAACATTGTTAGAGCCCTCTAGACATGAAATAACACCCCTATAGTTTCCTATATCACGAAACACCACTATATTTTCCGGTGTGGAACCAATTAGTCATGATGAACGAGGGTTATTACGAGGGACCCTCAAAATGGAAACGTTGACATTGATTGAAATGTAAAGTAATGTCTAATTGGGATGATTAATAAATAAAAATAATGCATATAGCTTATTTACAGGATCTTTGTTATGTTTTGTATTTGTTATTTATTGTCCATGTGAATGTAATTTATTTTGCAATTGCATGTAAACGGACGATTGTGTGTGTGTGTGGGGGGGGGGAGGTAGTATTCCATATGAAATATAGCCCCGGGTGCCCGGTATTTATTATTGTGCTTGTATTTTGCATTGGTGCAAAATCATATTGAATTGTTTGTAATGTAAATGCATTACTGTACATACTGTAAGTGTATCTACGTGTTCAATGACTCGAGAAAAAATGCCTTTAGGTTGCTACCCTTTGGTATATTAGTAAAAAAAAAAAAAATGAAGTGATGTGGGATCCATGCTGGGAAACACTGTGTGTGTTTTATGGGCTATTTGCATAAAAGGCCATTTTCTCTTATTGTGCCAACAGAGCTGAAGAAAGCAATTACTACCAGCGCCATGCTGCTCAATGGGAGCCTTCCAAATGTGGGGAAAGCAAAAAATCAACAAATGAACGAAAAGTGACATCAGCTCAGCAAAAAAGGTGAGAAACACGAAACACTCATACTCACATTTAAGGAAGTCAAAGGTAACAACAACAACAACAGTCGCCAAAAAAAAAAAAAAAAATGTCAGTAGTCCACCCCCGAGTGACGCAGAGTCTCCCCCATAATCCTGTCATCCACTCTAATCTCTATGACGACGACACGGTAGCTCCATATGAATGATGAATGATGATGAATATTCATCAGGTGTATCTGAGCGCCTCATTCAAAATCCTTCCTACTCACGACTCGGCTTGCTAGAAAATTGTGATAAGAAAAGCGCAGCAATGAAGTGCAAAAAAACACCCACAAAAATACATAAAAAAAAAATATGAAAAAGATTCACCAATATCGCAAAATACCTGTGTTGGAGTTGCTACTGTATGTATAGAATTCAAAGGGGCCGTATAGAAGCTTAATCGCACGCTTTAATGCTAAAATAACTTGGAGTCGGAGTATACACAAGCAGCAAAGTAAGCGTTTAATTGCATTGGTTTATTTCTGCATAAGCCTCGTTAGGCGGCTAAATATTCATGCACGCTTTTTGCCCTTAGAAGAAGAAGCAAGGTGTGCTTCATCATCAACGGGTGCTGACTTCAGATCTGTTGGAGCAAACTTCCAGAAACGGTAATTTCACACCTACAGGGTTCCAATCATTCATTCATTCATTGGGGTTGCTGGAGCCTATCCCAGGTGTCTTCAGTACACCCTGGACTGGTGGCCAGCCAATCACAGGGCACATATAGACAAACAACCATTCACACTCACATTCATACCTATGGACAATTTGGAGTCGCTAATTATTGTTATTATTGTTGTTGTTGTTATTATTATTATTATTATTATTAAGATTCAGGATTGAAATGAAAGCAGGGAGATACAGGAATCCCAAACTTTTAATCTAATTAATTCTCATACTTTTCATAACTGCATTAAAGAAATATAATAAAATAATTTAAAAAATAATATTAGCAAAAATGAATTTTTAAGATTATTTAAAAAAAATTATTATTTAAAAATAAGATTTGCAAAAAAGAATCATTTTTTAATTTGAGGTCATTAAAAATTTGATTCATTTTTGCAAATATTATTTTTAATTATTTAAAAAAATGTAATATTATTTTTAAATATTTGCAAAAATGAATCATTTTTAATGAGAAGTCATTAAATATGATTCATTTTTGCATGCAAAAATCATGCAATAAATATTTTACAATAAAATGATTTAAAAATATATTAGCAAAAATGAATCATATTTTTAATTATTTTTAAAATTTAATATTTAAAAATAATATTTGCAAAAATGAATCATTTTTGCAAATATTATTTTGTAATATTATTTTTAAAATTTTATATTATTTAAAAATAATATTATTTAAAAATAATATTTGCAAACATGAATCATATTTTTTCATTAAAAATTTCATTTCATTTGTCATTAAAAATATGATTCATTTTTGCAAATATTATTTTTTTTAATTATTGGCCCACCTGCAGTACCACCACGGCCCACACTTTGGGAATCACTGGTCTAGAGTGCTAAAATAATGCCCAAACTCGGGTCTCCTAGCTGTAAGGTCTGCGCGCTAACCATTCGGCTACCGTGCAACCCCGACAGAGTTCTAATCATGATTAAAAAAAAGGTATATTATAAAACTTTTCTATGCTCTAATTACTCATATTCAGTGTATTGATATTAAATGCTACTTTGTGAAAACAGGAAACAACAGCATGCGTCCAAAACACAGAATGAACCCACACCAGTTGCATTGAAAAGGTGTCTTGTTTATTTTCTATTCATCATACTGTATACAATATTCTTTCTCTCTAGATATAGGTCATCATATCTATATAATGTAAGTAAAAGTGTGCTTTTTATTCACAGCATTTGTCCGTGTCAGACGGCTGCTAGTTGGAGGTTTCCGTTATATAAAGTGTACAGAGTCAGGCCCACAGCCGTGTTTATGTGTGTGTGTGTGTGTGTGTGTGTGTGTGTGTGTGTGTCCGCCTGTTCTCAACCAAATTTAGTAGGGAAATTGTCGCTATGTCACTTTCGGAACGGGTTATTGTGTTGACGTTTTTTTTTTTTTTTAAGCGCAATCTGGCTTTAAAGCGTATTATTTTTGATATCGTATATTACGAAAAAATGTGTTTTCGTACAAATCCTACTCATTTCTGTTGAGAACAGGCTCGTCTGTGTATTCAAGCTGTGAAGGGAATACAGTCTGCTTGCCTGTGATTTCAACGACACGTGTGTGTGTGTGTGTGTGTGTGTGAATGCACATGTGTTTGTGTGTAGTGTAGCTCATGATGGGGCTCAGAGGTATAAGCAGGGGCGGAAAAACAAGTCATCACAGCACAAATTTGCATCACCGACACATTTTCTTCCCTCATACATCCTTGCTTAAACAATAAGTTAGTATGAATATAATAATGCATATAAAATAATGACTTCTGTATTGTTTGCATTGCAACCAGATGACGGTATTGTCAATGTAGCCTTACCAGAAGATGGCTTTTTTGTGTGTGTGTTACATAACAGTCTGAAAGAATCGTTCAAATTTGAAAACATCTGATTGCCATAATTCCCCGTAAACGCCTCGGTCAGGACGGATAAACTATTACCGTGGAAGTTTGGTACTTTGGAGTTGATTTGGAATCGTTCATCCGTGGTGGATCGAATGTTTAGAACCGCAGAAATGGTCTGCATGTAAACGACAGGGAGCACAGGGCTTGAGAGAGAAACTATTTCAAAATAAAACAAAATCATCAAAATTCTTGCATGTAGGATGTAAGAAAAAGCACCAAAAAAAAAAAAAAAAAAAAATTTCCAGCAGATATCTGCAGCTGTGTGTCGGACATCAGTTTATTCCGAAATTAACAACAGAGTTTTAATCTGAATTAAAAGTACTGAATTTGTTCCAAAGTCGCAAACAAAAAACAAACTCTGTACAAACACACACACAAAAACATTTTCAATAAAATCTGAATCAGATGAAAATTGGGGCAAAAAAATGAATCATACTAAAAATGAGGCTTACAAAAACGAAGCGTCATTATTCTAGACTCGACAGGGAGCACAGGGCTTGAGGGAGAAACTATTTCAAAATAAAACGCAATCGCTCTCAAATTCAAATTCACGCTTGTAGGATGTAAGAAAAAGCACCAAAAAAATAAAAATAAAAAATATATATTTTTTCCCAGCAGATATCTGCAGCTGTGTGTCAGTTTATTCCGATATTAACAATGGAGCTTTAATCTGAATTAGAAGTACCGAATTTGTTCCAAAGTCGCAACAAAAACCCAAACTCTGTACAAACACACACAAAAACATTTTCAACAAAATCAAATCAGATGAAAATTGGGGCAAAAAAATGAATCATACTAAAAATGGGGCTTACAAAAAACAACCGTTGTTATTCTAGATGGTGACGGAAAAAGAAAGCCTCCTGAACATCTGAATTAGAAGTACCGAATTAGTTCCAAAGTTGCAACAAAAACCCAAACTCTGTACAAAAACATTTTCAATAAAATCCGAATCTGATGAAAATTGGGGCAAAAAAAAAAAGAATCATACTAAAAATGGGGCTTACAAAAACCATTATTCCAGACTGTGATTAAAAAAAAAAAGGAAACCTTCAGATCATCAGGAGCATTCAAAATCTGGATGAAGATCCAACCAGCTGATGGCCATATTACATCATGAGCCACACACACACATACACACAAACACACATTCATGCACACGCATAATTAACCACACACACTCACTTCTGGGCAAGATTGTAAAGAAATGAGCAACAACAGTCTACAAGAGTGTGTGTGTCAGTGTGTGTGTGTGTGTTGATTCGAGACCGGCGGTCATTAGGGTACCCATAGATTATTTTCCGACGCCCCCGCCCCCCGTCCCCCTCTGCCAGTCCCAAAATCAATGACAGCATCAAACATAAAAGACAAACACATCATCAGTCAGACATCCCAACTCACCGCCTGTCAACGTTGTTAGTAGGAAACACGAGAAAAGAACCCGTTGTGTTAGCCGTGTAAAACTGACCCCCGTTCAAGTCCGACCGTTTAAGGTCACGGGGGCAAACGCAGAGGACGTCACACTGGAGAAAAAAAAAAAAAAAAAAAAAAAAAGCCCCTCGGCTGATCTGGGAGCTGTCTGAAGGCAGGACAAGGCAGGCACTCTGTGTACAGGTGAGGAGAGGCGAGCTGCACACACACACACATACAGTACACACACACACACACACACACACACACACACACACGAGTGGATATGAACACACACACAAACATGCAGGCACATAACTTGACCCACAAATCCTCCCTTACGCCTCTTTGAATGTGCGACATTAGAGCATTAGACAGGAAATAACACCCCTATAGTCACCTTAACGATGGTATTACCCAATATAGTCGAATTAGTAACAAAACGTAAGATATAATATCGACTCATACACTTGGTAGGAGTTCCTTGTTGTTTTTTTTTTTTTTACTTCCTGTAGTGGCTACTGTAGCATCAATGTAGCATTACCGGCACCAAGTGGCCAGTGTAGAATACTACATACACATGAATGTGTCTTCTGAATGCAATCCGTATTTTCTGGACTATAAGTCGCTTCGGATATAAGTCGCACAAGGCTAAAAATGCATCAAAAACATACATAAGTCGCACTGGAGTATAAGTCGCATTTTTTTGCGGGTAATTTATTTTATGACCAAAACAGACATTACGTCGTCTTGGAAGGAAAGTTCTAATAATAATAAAAGAATAGAGAACATGCTAATAAGTGTTAGCTATGCTAACACAATGTTTATTCAGCTACACAAAAAATAAACACAAAAGGTGTCTAATGTTTATGTAATGTAAACAGTTTTTTTTAATTTATAAGTCGCAGGAACAGCCAACCTATAAAAAAATGCGACTTATACTCCGGAAAATACGGTATATTTTACTTCAATTTGATTTTTTTTTTGCTTAATTTTGTCAAAAAAAAAAAAATTGCAAGGTGACGAGGGGTTACTGTATTGTTTTTGTAGCATGTCGACCGTCCCGCTAAGTGTATATTTTTTCCCGTAGTTTTTTTCATTTATAAGTCGCAGGAACAGCCAACCTATGAAGAAAAAAATGCGACTTATTGTCTGGAAAATATGGTATATTTTACTTCAATTTGACATTTTTTTTGCTTAATTTTGTCAAAAAAAAAAAAAATTGCAAGGTGACGAAGGATTACTGTATTGTTTTTGTAGCATGTCGACCGTCCCGCTAAGTGTATTTTTTTTAGTACTTTTTTTCATTTATAAGTCGCAGGAACAGCCAACCTATAAAAAAAAAAATGCGACTTATACTCCGGAAAATACGGTATATTTTACTTCAATTTGACATTTTTTTTGCTTAATTTTGTCAAAAAAAAAAAAAATTGCAAGGTGACGAAGGATTACTGTATTGTTTTTGTAGCATGTCGACCGTCCCGCTAAGTGGATTTTTTTTGTAGTTTTTTTCATTTATAAGTCGCAGGAACAGCCAACCTATAAAAAAAAATGCGACTTATACTCCGGAAAATACGGTATATTTTACTTCAATTTGACATTTTTTCGCAAAAAAAAATTGCAAGGTGACGAAGGATTACTGTATTGTTTTTGTAGCATGTCGACCGTCCCGCTAAGTGGATTAATACTCCCCTTCCTATCACAGAGGCTGCACATGGGAATCAAACAACAACCCCCCCGACAAAAGTAGAAAAGGAAAGTAGATTAATATACACACACGACTCCCAAAATCTGTCCCCCCTTCCCCTGTCCCCGCCCCCTAACTGTCTATAGATGAATAAATACGCGACAGAGGTCATCCTCGGCATAGTGGCACCTTTAGAATAGAATATATAGAATTACTAATAACACAGTTATTTGTTTATATCCAGTTCAATGCTGTGTAATGGATGAGTGGAAGATGTGTTGCGTTCAGGGTGCTGATTCACACCGAGTAAAAAAAGGAAGCGCAGGAATTAAGCAGACATTGAATACGTATGATTGGAGACACGGGTTAATAAATGACACCCCCCCCTTACGGACCCCCCCAATGTGGGCCCTAATGACCAGCTAGCTACATTGCTATACCAAGTCAAAGCAGACTGGAGGAATATTTTGAATTATTTGGCACTGAGCGCGATAAACATACGTGAGTAAGACTCGATCTATTCGGAAAAATCATCGAATCTATTTTCAAGTCGGAGAAAAAGGCTAACGGGGGGGGGGGGGGGGTGGCGAGCGAGGGTACCGATGTTAGCTCGTTAGCTATTCAAAAAACGCTTGTTCCCGTGCAAAATGTACTTTGCCTTGTCTTCCCGCCTTCACGCATCCCTCCCCTATCCACTTAACACCCTTTGAACAATGTCGGTGCAACGCCGAGCATAGAAAGCCCTTGTGTGCTCCGCTTCTTGAAAAATTAAAAGCCCTTTGCTTGAGAGAAAAGCACATTTTTTTTTTTTTGTGTTCCCTTTCACAGCCCGTGACAACTGCTGATGTTGTAAAATTAATATTTACAATATGAAGGACAGGCCGGTTTTGAGTCCATATCGAAGCGAGCTGGTCCCTTGAAGCTTCAATAATAATCATATTCATTGTGTCTTTTATTATGAAAGGTAACGACGGTTCTTTACTTTCATGGCTCTGTTGTCGTCTCTCTTGTGTGATGCGTTCAAGTGCCGCCTGGAGTTTTTCCATCTTTTTTTTTCTAAAACTGACTTAGACTTAGTCAACGCTTAGATGACGTAAGTACGTAAGTTAGGCCTTATATTGCGCTTTTGTTCCGAAATGTTCAACCACTCCTGTCCCTCATTTAGAGTAATATACAGTAATCCCTCGTTTACCGCTGTTAAAATGTGATAAGTGAATTTTAAGTAGGATTCCCGATTTATAAATGGAATATTTCTGTGGTTAGAGCAGAGAAAACCTGTTTTCCGATCCTGTAATCACAATTTTGTAACATAAGTAGAGCCCTCTAGACATGAAATAACACCCCTATAGTCACCCTTTACACTCATATTATCCAATATTGTAGTTTATTGTAGTTCATTTTGCCATTTTTATGTTTGAAATGCTTCATTTTTGTAAAAAAAAATGTGAAATATGCTTTTTTTTACTACTAAAAGGCTGTATTATCTATTTTTGACATTATTAGAGCCCTCTAGATATAAAATAACACCCCTATAGTCACCTTTACACTCATATTATCCGGTATTGTAGACAAAATCACAGAAAATAAGACATAAATAAGAGTTCTTCCTGTGTCTTATCAACAAAACATTACTGACACCTAGTGACCAGTGTAGAATACTACATATTATCATGTCTTTGAATTTTGTTATATTATCTATTGTAGTTCATTTAGCCATTTTTATACTTAAAGTTTCATTTAGGCAAAAAATATGTGAAATATACCTTCTTTGGACTACTAAAAAGCTGTATAATATTTCTTTTTAACATAATTAGAGACCTCTAGACATGAAATAACACCCCTATAGTCACCTTTACACTCATATTATCCAATATTGTAGACATAATCACAGAAAATAAGACATAAATAAGGCATAATATAGACCTACACATTGCCTTGTGTTTGTTTAACTTCCTGTGTCTCATCTACAAAACATTACTGACACCTAGTGACCAGTGTAGAATACTACATATTATCATGTCTTTGAATTTAATTCTATTATTTATTGTAGTTTATTTAGCCATTTTTATGCTAGAAATGCTTTGTTTCGGCAAAAAGTATGTTTTTTTTGACATTATTAGAGCCCTCTAGACATGAAATAACACCCCTATAGTCACCTTTACACTCATATTATCCAGTATTTTAGACATAATCACAGAAAATAAGGCTTTATATAGACCTACGCATTGCTTTGTGTTTTTTTAACTTGATTACAGTAACATTACTGACACCTAGTGACCAGTGTAGAATACTACATATTATCATGTCTTTGAATTTAATTCTATTATTTATTGTAGCTCATTTAGCCATTTTTATGCTAGAAATGCTTCATTTCGGCAAAACGTATGTGAAATATGCTTTCTAAACTGTTTTTTTTTGACATAATTAGAGCCCTCTAGACATGAAATAACACCCCTATAGTCACCTTTACACTCATATTATCCAATATTGTAGACATGATTTAGCTTGATTACAGTAACATTACTGACACCTAGTGACCAGTGTAGAATACTACATATTATCATGTCTTTGAATTTAATTCTATTATTTATTGTAGCTCATTTAGCCATTTTTATGCTAGAAATGCTTCATTTCGGCAAAAAGTATGTGAAATATGCTTTCTAAACTGTTTTTTTGACATTATTAGAGCCCTCTAGACATGAAATAACACCCCTATAGTCACCTTTACACTCATATTATCCAATATTGTACACATGATTTAACTTGATTACAGTAACATTACTGACACCTGGTGGCCAGTGTGGAATAACACAACATCTTTAAATGCGTCTTCTGAATGCCTTCAATTTGTATTTTACGTATTATCAATTTTTATGCATAAAAATGCTAAATTTAGGCAAAAGCCAGGTAACAATATTGGACTCATAAGAGACAGCGATGATTTAATAATTGATATTTTCGGCGAGGGATTACTGTATTAGAATAAACGTCTCCCGACTGTGGCGAGTCTGCGCTAGCATTTATTTTTTTTCCCCCCGCAATGAATCACGTCAAATCGTGCTTGGCAATCTGTGATCCGGTTAAAGTGAAAGGCTTAGCCGCTAACACTTGCGTGTTAATGCAGACGTTGTCGGCGACTTCCTGTGACGGCGTGACAGCAACAAGGCGTATCTTTACATGTACGTGAGGAAACAGACGTACGGAGACGAGGTCACAGATAGAAAGCGCGAGTACGGTTTGTGCACATGTATGCTCGATAAGAAGCAAATGGGGGGGGCGGGGGGGGGGGCGTGAGTGACAGTTCAATAGACGGAGCGCAAAGCTCTGAATAATGTATGGGACTCTCCTCTAGTCTGCTTTACATGGCGTGCCACATTCCGATTTGCACAAGAGAGACTTAAGACGCACAACTTTTTCCCGACTAATCGGAACAACATTCCACGGGAGGTAGCGGGGCAAGCGTTTCCGTTTTTGGGTTTGAATGTCGTTTATGGCTCCTCCGCGAGAAACCCATATTTCACAGCTAAGTGGTCTTCTTCTCTTCGCACGTTCCTCAAGCCCAACGCGGCGAGATGACACAGATGGAAGACAAAAGAGAGCGTGGAAAGTGGTGGCGTGCGGAGGGCGGAAGTGAGGGGAGTGAGTTCGTGAAGGCAGACGAACGTGAAGAAAATAAATCGAGAAAAGAAGAGGAAGTAGAAGGAAGCACCAATGAGCTACGTACAAAAAAACGACCATCTCGAGGAGATGGCACCTCCGGCAACACAAACAACTGACCAGAGATCAGCTACACAACAGGGTCTGACGCTGAGGATGCTTTCACTTTCAGTTCAGTGTGTCGTGACGAAGAAAGTAATGAAACATGAAGCATACAATATACGGTATATATAGTAAGGATCGACCGATATTTGCGCTCTTTACTTGAATCGGTATCGGCCGATACGCACGTGGGTTCGCCGATTTATATCCCAGCTCTACACCCTGTACAGGTGGCCAGCCAATCACAGGGCACATATAAGACAAACAACCATTCACACTCACATTCATACCTATGGACAATTTGGAATTTTTTTTGGAATGTGGGAGGAAACCGGAGTACCCGGAGAAAACCCACTCATGCAAACTCCACACAGAGATAACCGAAGGTGGAATCGAACTCAGGTCTCCTAATTGTGAGGCCTACACGTTAACGTTTATGACCTTCTAAATAGACTTTTTAACATTAGAGCCCTCTAGACATGAAATAGCATCCCTATAGTCACCTTTGCACTCCTATGACCAAATATAGTAACATTACAGAGAAAACCTGAAAAAAAAATCGGTCTACTTTAAAAAAAATCAGTCGATCCCTAATATATATACATATATATATATATATATAGCATATATATATATATACAGTACAGTACATACAGTAGATGTGCCACAAAAAAATCGGTATCGGCCCGAAAAAAAATCGGTCTACTTAAAAAAAAAAAATCAGTCGATCGGTCTACTTAAAAAAAAAAACGGTCGATCCCTTATATATTATATATACATAGTATTTATATACAGTACATACATACAGTAGATGTGCCACAAAAAAATCGGTAAAGGCCCGGAAAAAAAATGGGTCAACTAAAAAAAAAAAAAAAAAAATCAGTCGATCGGTCTACTTAGAAAAAAAATCGGTCGAACCCTTATATATTATATATATATAGTATATATATATATATATATATACAGTACATACATACAGTAGACATGCCACAAAAATCGGTATCGGCCCGAAAAAAAAAATCGGTCTACTTAAAAAAAAAAAAAAATCAGTCGATTGGTTTACTTTAAAAAAAAAAAATTGATTGATCCCTAATATATATATATATTATATATATATATAGTATATATACACAGTACATACATACAGTAGACGTGCCACAAAAAAATTAGTATCGAAACGGGAAAAAAAATCGGTCTACTAAAAAAAAAAAAAATCGGTCGATCCCTAATATATATTATTTATATATATATATATATATATATATATATAGTATTATATTCTATACTATTATATTATATATTATACAGTACATACATACAGTAGACGTGCCACACAACCTGAACTGAAAATGATCAGCATCCCCGCCATTCCCGACCTTGCCGCTACCCAGGAAGGACGCAGCAGAGGTCCGAAAGGTTATTTATCTCCGCCCCTCCCGCTCGCTTCCTTGGGTTCAACGTCCATTAACCTTCTAGGCCAATCTGCCCCGAAGAGCAAACCACCAAAGAAGTCACTTTGGGTCAGTCCCATTAAAAAAAAAAAAAAAAGAAAAAAAGAAAAGAAAAGGCAAAAGGCCAATTTAAGAAAAGAATGGTGAATCGTAATGAGAAGAATCGAATGTGCCGACTAGAGAAACATGAGCTTCGGCGGAGATGTGAACGAGTTCTCCATCCAAACGGCTCGTGCTACACACATTGAAATGCTCACCGGGGCTCAGGATTCACAGTTCAAAAGGCTAAAAGTTCACAGTTCACAGTCAAGGTATTTCGGAACACCCCCCCCCCAGCACCCCCGCCCCCACCACCCCCCCCAGCCCCGATTTACACTCCCTCTTAACCCTGTGTCCCCTACTTTAGCTTGCACTACTTGTCTTTGCTACTCTGATTAGGTGATATCTGCAGGCGGGCACCTCTCAGACGGGCGTGGTCCTGCGGTTCGGGTCCTTGCTGTAGTCTTTAGTGAGCGTGCTGCTCTGGAGGAACTCCCTCTCAGAGTTGAGCAGCCCGCCAAGGCCGGATTTGGTGGCGGCGTTGCCCGCCTCGCGGGGGTTCAGCGTGTACATGGGCATCTCCGAGGCGCCGGGCCCTGTGTAGCCGACCTTGCCCAGCGGTGAGGTGTCGCGGCTGGGGACCTCCGACGAACGAACGCTGGAGCGGCGCCGGAAGCGGTAACGGTAGGAGGGGATGCGACTGAAGGCCGACTTCTTGATGAGCTCCGTGCGGGACTTGGCCCGCTGCTTGCGGTGCTTCTCGATGAACATGTGCACCGCCAGCACGCCCACCATTTCCGCCATGATGAAGGACAGGGCGCCGAAGTAGAAGGACCAGCCGTAGGAGTAGGACTTCTTGCTGTCGCTCTGACCCGGGTCGCCTGAATTGGCCGAAATGTACACGATAATTCCGATGATGTTACTGAGGCCTGCAGGGAAAGAGGGAATAACAGTTAGACGAGAAGACGTCACATGCTAATTCAGTGATTGATTATCTTTAGCTAGAAGGAGGTTGAGTTGGAACCAGATTTTTGGAGTGAATAAAAGTAGTAGTACAGTAGTGGATAACATACTGTCCCAATGCTAACATATGTTTTCTCCGCTTATGGCCACTTTAATAGGTAATACAAGTGACATAGGGGTGTTATTTAATGTCTAGAGGGCTCTAATAATGCCAAAAACATATTTAGTAGGTGGAAAAACACATTTTATGCTCTAACTTAAGAATATTAATTCATTCATTATAATTATTATCATTTAATTTAGTTATGAATTATAATTCTAAAATTATTAATTAATTAATAATATTCATTATTATTATTATTATTATTATTAAGATTCAGGATTGAAATGAAAGCATAGAGATGAAGGAAGCCCAAACTTTTAATCTAATTAATTCTCATGCTTTTCATAACTGATAATAACTAATAATATTCATTCATTCATAATAATAATAATTATTATTTAGTTATTAATTATAATTCATTAATTAATTAATGATATTCATTATTATTATTATTATTATTAAGATTCAGGATTGAGATAAAGCAGGGAGATAAAGAAAACCCAAACTTTTAATCTAATTAATTCTCATACTTTTCATAACTGCATTCAATATTTTTTTTATCATGTAATAAATATTGTACAATAAAATATTTTTTAAAAATAATATTTGCATAAATTATTAATATTTTTAATAACCTCTCATGGACCACCTGCAGTACCACCACGGCCCACCAGGCGACCGCGGCCCACACTTTGGGGATCACTGGTCTAGAGGGCTGTAATAATGCCCAAAAACATATTTAGTAGGTGAAAAAAAAACACTTTTTATACTCTAACTTGATAATAACAACTTTAAAAATATTGTATAAGCAGAAATTCACTTATCACTGTCGGTCTGGAACCAATCAGGTGTGATAAACGAGGGATGATTTCACTAAGAAGCTTGATTTGACGTTTACAACTTAACACAGCATACGTATGCTTTTTGAGACCTAAGATATGGTCATCTGAAGTAATCTACAAGATATATATATATATATATATATATATATATATATATATATAAGTTATATATATATATAAGACAGGATGAAACATGGGGTGCAAATACGAAAGGTCAGGGGAGTCCAAACGGGCAATTTAATGAATTAAAGATGACTGTATGCTCAGCTGTGTGAAGAAATGTTAGCTTAGTGTTATAGTTGACAGAGAAAAATGCTGTAATATACAATACTCATAATATTTTATTAATAACATTTTATTTATTATTAAAATACGTCAAGGGCCAATAAAATCAATTAAACGAAAATGGTCTCCGAGCTACGCTTTGGACAAAAGTAAACATGGAGGTGTGATGGATGGGCAAGTCTACAGACGCTTGGAGTGGGAGAACTGGAACCTCGTCAACACACAAACACACACTCGCGTTCTACACACAGCCGGTCTCTCCTATTCCATATCATTAGTCCAGAATCCAGTGCTCATGCAGTGTGGTGGAACGTACAGAATGGGGACAATTATCCGTCTGTAATTAACCACAATCAGCCTCACACTTTTGTGGTAAATAATTACCAATTTGGCCTCAAGAATTTACTACAAAACCCCAGTGGGGCCCTCCACATCCCACTGAACAGCAATTACAGGCCTTTGTGTGTGTCGGGGGCAAGAGCAGATGTGTGTGTGTGTGTGTTTATGAGATATCCTATGTGTCTACAGCCAGCGGCGGATGATGTGTGACTTCCACGGACCTTCTCCTCTGTGAGCTTTCAATGCCTAATGTGATCCTTTAACACAAATAAAGTAAATGATAAGCACTGGACCTAAGCTAAGTGGCGGCACGGTGACACACACACACACACACACACACACACACACACAATGTTGGATGTGGAGATCAGAAGGGGGCTGTGTTGTTATGGAGACGAGTACCGGTCAATATTCGCTGTTCCGTGGTTATGGTAATGGTTTAATTTCATTTTGAACATGCATCGGATTACAATTGAATGCATCCCAGGTCACAGTTCCACATGTCCAAAAGGAGTAGGAAGAAGCAAAGCTTATTAAATCCTACCCCTCCATCTGGTACTTTTATAATCAGTAACTGTTACATTTGTTCACTTCCTGCTTTCCTAATTTAATAATTTTAATTTAATTTATTTTATTACATTTTAATTTTTAATAATACAATATAATATAATAAATAAAATAAATAATATAATATATATAATTTTAAATTTTTTTATTAATTTATTTTTTTAATTTTTAATTTTTTTTATTTTTTGTGACTTACCGAAGTACGTGGTGATATGACCATACAATGACATAATGGGTACCATAGTAAGTGTCAATATAGTGATATATATAGCACATCATGACTGGGGGGAGGGTGCTGGAGCCTATCCCAGCTGTCTTTGGGTGAGAGGCGACAGGGTACACCCTGTATTGGTGGCCAGCCAATCACAGGGCACATATAGACAAACAACCATTCACACTCACATTCATACCTATGGACAATTTGGAGTCGCTAATTAACCTAGCATGTTTTTTTTGGAATGTGGGAGGAAACCGGAGTACCCGGAGAAAACCCACGCATGAACAGGGAGAACATGCAAACTCCACACAGAGATGGCCGAGGGTGGGGAAAGAAGCCAAAAATAAGAAGCCAAAAAGTTACCACTTCCACACAAAATAGGAGTAGAACTCATTCATTCATTTCAGTGTGTGGCCCCTGGACGAGATCTACTTCCTGCCCCCTTTTAGGCGACCCCATACACGGTGCAGACTGACCTGCCGAGACGAAGAAGATTCCTGCGCTGAGGATGACGTTGTGTCGGCTGCGGTAAAACTCACTGGCGGCTACACAGAGTCCACCCAAGAACAGCAGACCCACACTCATGATGGGGAAGATACTGGAGGCACGCACCGCACCTGATGGGGTAAGAAAAAAACAAAACAACATATTTCATTGCTTTATGAAATATGGCAGTCACACAACACAGGCGAACCATCATAGCTGTAAAATTCCTTCAGTTTTCAATGAAATCCGAAGTCCGATATGAGCAGGTGGACCGCATGGTTGGTTGACTCGGAATCCACGACACGTTAAAGCAATAGAAAGGGGAGACATGGACGAAAACCAAAACAGATGGAGAGTCTTGTCGTCACATATGCAAGCTAAATAGCGACGCTGCAGCACGAGAGAACATTTGTCAGGACCCCCATATGTGCACTCGGCGTGACGGCATATTGAAGGTTCTCTGTAAACAGCAACAGTCGTAGCGGACCAAGCCATAAAATGTATCCAAAAAATAAACATAATATCATAAAAAATATTTTTATCGGCTTCGAGAAAGATGACCGGCGTTATTGGAATTGCGGCGATCAACATTGTATAGCGACTAAACATTACAGGGTCCGCCCCCGTGGCCCACACCCCCTGGGCTGAATGAAATACCTAGGTCACTAGGTCCTGGCTCCCCATTGGCCGGCTGGCTCTGGGCTTGTATTCTAATTGGCCGCCTCTAGGAATGTTGCTCTGTGTTCAGTGGAGCAAAGAAAAAGAGGCTCCCATCTTTTCCCTGTTGCTGTTACTGTCATTTTTCTGCATCCATGTTTCCTCTGTGTTTACAATTGAAGGGGGGGGGGTACTACATTTATATTTGCTGTTCTAATACTTTTATGGATGTATGTGGTAATAACAGGGTAGTTTCTCATTGATAAAACGACACTCCCTGTTTAAATCACCTGCTCTCCCAAAAAGTTGAGAAGACGATATTCATCCAGAAGAGACTTTTTCCTCTTGCCTTCAATTCACTTATGCCACTTATGCAATGCTAGCTGTTCACCCTCTCTCTCTCTCATCAACACATTATGACGGGACTCTGTCATTGTAACAACGCTTCTAAAGACACCTCATATGAAGGTGGTCTGCTGGAGAATAAGAAGATGTAGCGTTGGCAACTGAGGGCTGTTCACCCTCTCTCTCATCAACACATTATGACTGGACTCTGAACAGTAGGCGGCGGTATGCATTGTAACGACGCTTCCAAAGACCCCCTCATATGCAGGTGGTCTACCGGAGAATAAGAAGACGTAGCAGGAGGGATCCGCGTTGGCAACTGAGCGACTTGGTTGCCATATTTAGTTCGTATTTTCCCCGGTTTTCTGTACAGTACAGAAATGAATAAAAAATAAATTAATAAAAATCAAAACATTATAAAAAACAATTATAATAATAATTAATAAAAATATAAATAATAAAAATATAAATAATATATATTTATATAAAAAATATATAATAAAAAATATAAAAATATATAATAAAAAATATATAAATAAAAACAAATAAAATATAATAAATATAAGTAATAAATAAATAAATAATAAAAATAATAAAAATAATAAAAATAATAATACAAATAATTATAAATTATTATTATAGTTAAAAAACAAATCTGTCCCTGCATTGCACCGTCACGTCGGGGTCTCATTCAGAACGAGACGGGAGTGAGTGGAATCAACGCTTTACTCTCCACTGACCCAAACGACAAACGAAAACAGAAGTGAAACCCCCCCCCCCCCCCCCACCAAGTCGGACTTCCTTCCACATCCCCAAATGTTGTGGTGTGTGCATTCATAAACGTACGCAGGAGGTATTCAGCAGCATCCGCCTCGTAGTCAGCATCCTCCGGAAAGTGATCGATCTTCTTACACACACCTCGGAATGTTCCTGCGGAAGGGAAGAACAGGAGCGTCGGTTGAAATAGCATTTGTTTAACTCGCCCATTAAAATGTATGTAAAACACAGCCATTGATTTGCACGGGGAAACATCGTGTTCAGCATCGCTATTCCTCTAGCCAATTACATACCCGCTAGTGCTGAAAATTCACAAATATTAGACATCGCCGGTAATGGATATAAAGAGAAAACATTTTATTACTGTGGGGTAGAAACATAAGTACGGGAAGCGGTATATCAATAATCTGTCACACACACATAAACACATATACACACACCTGAACAAGCATCAGAGGTAGATAAAAGAAGTAAGCTTCTTCACAGCTTATTAAATCCTACCCCTCCATCTGGTACTTTTACAATCAGTAACTGTTACATTTGTTCACTTCCTGCTTTCCTAATATAATTATGATTTATTTTAATTTTATTTAATTTAAAAAAAACTAAATTTAATGATTGAATTTCATTTGAACATGCATCAGATTACAATTGAGTGCCATCCCATAATCAGTTCCCAGTTCCACATGTCCAAAAAGGAGTAGGAAGAAGCAAAGCTTATTAAATCCTACCCCTCCATCTGGTACTTTTACAATCAGTAACTGTTACATTTGTTCACTTCCTGCTTTCATAACATAATTGTAATTTATTTTAAATTTATAAAATTTTATTTTTTTAAATAATAATATATATAATTTAATTAATTAATTAATGTATTTTTTTTATTTACATTTTTTGTCACGTACCGAAGTACGAGGTGATATGACCATACAATGACATAATGGGTACCATAGTAAGTGTCAATATAGTGATATATGTAGCACATCATGACTGGGGGGGGGGGGGGGCTGTCACACACACACACACACACACACACACACACCTGAACAAGCATCAGAGGTAGAAGATAAAAGAAATAAGGAAGAAAAGAAAGAGATGACAGATGATGCAGGACAGGTAACCTTCAGGCTATTTGTGGGAAACACTAATGAAAAGTCTTATCACACACACACACACACACGCGCCACACACACACACACACACACATGCGCCCATACATGCACAATTTCACCGGCAATCCAAACACACACAAACACACACAGACACACACACACGCGGCGTCCATGTTAAGGGACTCCGACCAAGCTCATTAGACTGATACATGAACACTATCAATCATGCATGTAAGTGAAAGCCTCTGGATTATTTATAGTGTGTGTGTATCCGTGTTTGTGTTTGTGTGTGAGGGAAGGAGGGGGTGGGGGGGGGGGGGGGGGGTTGTGTGTTTGCGTTCTATCGACTAGGCTGCGGCTCCTGCGGCTCCTACGGCTCCAACGAGCACACCGTGTGTCAGCCAGAGAGTGACTCATCCTCCTTTGTGGAAGTCCGCGCATACGCATCCCATCGGCCAGCCAGCCTCGCCGCCGCCGCCGCCGTTGTCGTACAGGTGGGGGATGTGTGCGCCCGTGCACGCGCGCACGCCGCATGTGGCTTAATTCCTTCCCATCATCCTGTCCCATTCACACATGGTCAACGCCACAGGGGGATAAAAGGAGGGGGGGGCGGCGATGGGAAAGGGGGGAGGTGATGGTTTGGGGGTGAGATGAAGGAGGATGGAGAACGAGAGCGAGGAAGTGCTTGTGAAAGAGGTTTGGCGATAAAACGGCAGTCGAAATGGCAGGAAATGTGCTGCCGATGTGCTGATTTGCATATGAAGAGTTCCTCGCACCAACTTCACTTCCTCATTCCAGAACACTCCTGACACGTGGCGCCGCATTTCAGATCTTTCAGGTTTGGAAATCGATAAATACGGATCTTTTAAATGAATGCAAGGCTATTTTATCATACTTGTGTGTGTGCAACTGCAACAATTCATCAACGATTAATCGATTATCCAATTAATCGACAGATTCTGATTAGATTCTGATACGTTGCGGACCAAAGCAGTTCATCGAAACAACAAGCTACAGACTAAACAGCAAAGAAAATATAGTTAGTCGGAGACTTAATCACCATACAACAATGGGAAGGAAATTAACTTTCATTAGAACTGCAGCAAATGAATTGATTAATCGATTAACTGACCAATATTTTGGTATTTGATTCATCTAAACAAGCTATGAATTGGCTATCAAAATAATCATTAGTTGCAGTCCTAATCACATTACAACTATGATTAAATGCAAGGGATGGAAATTAACTTTGCAACAATTAATTGATTATCCAATTAATCAACAACTACAGTATAACAATTACCCTTAGATTCTAATACATTGCGGACCCAACCAGTTCACCGAGACCTAATCACGATACAACAATGGGTAGAAAATTAACTTTCATTGCTACTGCAGGAAATGAATTGATTAATCAATTAATTGACCAATATTTTGGTATTTGATTCATCTTAAACAAACTCCAGATTAATTGGCTATGAAAATAATCATTAGTTGCAGTCCTAATCAAGTTACAACAATGACTAAATGTATGGGACGGAAATTAACTTTGCAACAATTAATAGATTATCCAATTAATCAACAACTATAACAATTACCCTTAGATTCTAATACATTGCTGACCAAACCAGTTCATTGAGACCTAATCACGATACAACAATGGGAAGAAAATTTACTTTCATTGCAACCGCAGGAAATTAATTGACAAATATTTTGTTTTTTGCTTAAACAAGCTCCAGATTAATTGGCTATGAAAATAATCATTAGTTGCAGTCCTAATCAAGTTACAACAATGACTAAATGTAAGGGACGGAAATGAACTTTGCAACAATTAATAGATTATCCAATTAATTAACAACCATTTTGGTATCCGATTAATCAAAACAAACAAGCTTGAGATTAACGGATAGCTTGTTTCAACACAGGAAAGTTCAAAACAAATAAAAAATAAACACTTTTTCCGTGTATGAAAGAATGTCCAAATAATCTGCGCCGTTCATGTCTCAGTTTTCGTTTTCTATGGCGTCAAGTTGTGTTCCAGTTTGAGCACAATACGTTATTGTTGCCTGGCAGCAAAAATAAAAAAAGTCTAAGGATTTTTCTTTATTCTTTTGGCAGTCGTCCCAGAGTTGAACCAAACAGCCAGTTTTAAAACAGCTCCCAACCACGGCGTAATGTCTTTTAAATTAGCCGAGGCATTTCCAAACGCGGTCTTATTTTATTTTGCATAGGTTCTTGTTTGGGAGCATTTGTCAGCGCAAATGTCAAATATTTAACTCGCACATTAATAGCTTCACAGCCGAGATAATGCCGTCTAATTCTTTCTCTGAGCCAAGCAAGGTAGAATTCCCCCGCAGGAAGTACAGAATGTGCCGATCTGCACGACCACGGTAATTGGTCAAGTGCAGCTAGGAGAAAACACGCTAAAGTGCAAACCCTATGAAGCTAATTACTTGCAGTTGAGTTTGCTCATTAAATGGGGGACCGAACATTTGATGTAGCACGCCGTCGATCTGACAGACTGCACAACGTTTGATGTCTCGCACTCTCCTGTTGCTGCTGCTGACAGCTGCTACGCGTTGTTGCAAGTCTCCAATCACTTTTGGGTCAATGAATACATTTTGACATCCAACCTGGTGCTGCGAGTACATCATTAATAAGCCTCTTTTTGGAATTGGGGGTGTGATTTATCTGGAAAAAATGCCTCTTCTACTCAGTGTGTGGAAGTTAGCTGATCACATCACACATAAAAGAATAACGATAGTCATATGCGACGTGTTCTTTCAAGACGTGGAAGTAGAACAGGAAAGAGATCGCAGCTGAAATACTACAACTCAAGTTGTAACGGAACAAACCACTAACTGTGTGTGTTTGGTTCATATTGATTTGGTCTGTCTAGGGCCTAACCTACTCGATTAATCAAAACAACAAGCTTCAGATTAATCGGCAAATAAATAATTGTTAGTTGCAGCTTTAATCACAACATGGGAAGGAAATTAACTTAGATGAGAATTGCAACAATTAATCATTTGTCCAAATATTTTGGTATTTGATTAATTAAAAAAAATTGCTTTAGATTAATCGACTAAGAAAATAATCCTTTGTTGCAGCATAATCATTATACAACAATTATCCAATGAAATTTACTTGGATTAGAACCGCAACAATCGATTAACCAATTAATCAACAATCATTTAGAAATTAGACAACAAGCTTTAGATTAATCAACAAACAAAATAATCCTCGGTTGCAGCCATAATTATGATACAACGATTATCTGATGAAATATATGGGAAGGAAATTTACTTAGATTAGAACTGCAACAATAAATTAACCAATTAATCAATTATCATTTAGAAATTTGACAACAAACTTCGATTAATCAACAAAGAAAATAATCCTTGGTTGGAGCCATAATCACAATACAACGATTATCCCATGAAATATATGAGAAGGAAATTTACTTGGATTAGAACTGCAACAATCGATTAACCAATTAATCAACAATCATTTTGAAATTAGACAACAAGCTTAGATTAATCAACAAAAAAGTAATCCTCGGTTGCAGCCATAATCACGATACAACGATTATCAAATGAAATATATGAGAAGGAAATTTACTTGGATTAGAACTGCAACAATCGATTAACCAATTAATCAACAATAATTTGGAAATTAGACAACAAGCTTGAGATTAATCAACAAAGAAAATAATCCTTGATTGCAGCCATAATCACGATACAACGATTATCCGATGAAATATATGAGAAGGAAATTTACTTGGATTAGAACTGCAACAATCGATTAACCAATTAGTCAACAATCATTTAGAAATTAGACAACAAGCTTGAGATTAATCAAGAAAATAGTCCTTGGTTGCAGCTCTAATCATGAAGGATCAAATACATCAAATGTACGTAAATTCAGAAGGCAAATTTGAACATGTGAAGCAAATTAATCGGAAAGAATTTAAAAAATAAAAGTTTTTCCCTGTAAAAATCGGATAAAACCATGTCGACATAATTTCCAGTTATGAAGAAACGATTCAGTCACAAACGACATGCAACATCCGGATGCGTTTTCTTTCAGGCCTGTCGCACGTCGTCATCTGATTGGACGACAAGAGTTGCAGTAACGTTACAGAAGGCAGCTGAGGTCTTAGCTGTTCCTGTTGGGTGCATCAAGGTATAAGGAATCATCAATCACAGCTTTGGCGGTCTGGAAATTCATTACACCTCCTGACTTGTAAGTGGACGGATTGGTATTGAACTCCACACACACACACACACACACACACACACAATTACAGAGATTCATTAAGACCAGTGTGCTGGGGATGCAAGATCTGATCGTCCACTCAAAGTCCACAAAGAAGTCCGCGTAAGCGACTGCAAAGATTCTTTCTTTGTGCGATAATGAGGCCAATACGAAGGAGCACACGGGGACAGTCCAGGTCCAGTACATCCCATACATACACAGTACATGCAGTTGGTACACACGTGCCTCCCAAAGGTCAGCGTGACCCGAGGGCGGCGCTATGGCATTATGGGACGCAGAGAACGGGGACGAGGGTTCAGCGTGTTTTATCTCATGTGTCATGCTGGTACACTTTGTTCTGCTGGCTGCACTACACAACAACATGTACATTCCCTCAGGTGGGACGTTCTTTTCTTAGTAAGACACAAATATATGATGTCGTCATCAACGGGCTCGGACCGAAAAGGATGCTGGAAATGAGAGTGCGTTTTGCGAGAATTTAGAAAGCGAACAAACTGAGCAGACTGATCATTCCACAACACTCCTGACACGTGGTGTCACATTTCAGCTCATGTTTGAAATCAGTAAATACGGATCTTTTAAATGAATGCAAGGCATAACTTACGCATACGTGTGTGTGCAACTGCAACAATTCATCAACGATTAATCAATTATCCAATTAATCAACAGATTCTGATACGTTGCGGACCAAAGCAGTTCATCGAAACAACAAGCTACAGACTAAACAGCAGAAAATATCGTTAGTCGGAGACCTAATCACGATACAACAATTTCACTAGAACTGCAGCAAATGAATTGATTAATCGATTAATTAACAAATATTTTGGTATTTGATCCATCTTAAACAAGCTCCAGATTAATTGGCTATGAAAATAATCCTTAGTGACAGTCCTAATCACATTACGATGATTAAATGCATGGGACAGAAATTAACTTTGTAACAATTCATCAACGATTAATCGATTATCAAATTAATCAACAGATTCTGATACGTTGCGGACCAAAGCAGTTCATCGAAACAACAAGCTACAGACTAAACGGCAAAGAAAATATCGTTAGTCGGAGACCTAATCACGATACAACAATGGGAAGGAAATTAACTTACACTAGAACTGCAGCAAATAAATTGATTAATCGATCAACTGACCAATATTTTGGTATTTGATTCATCTTAAACAAGCTCCAGATTAATTGGCTATGAAAATAATCATTAGTTGCAGTCCTAATCACGTTACAACGATGATTAAATGCATAGGACGGAAATTAACTTTGCAACAATTAATCGATTATCCAATTAACAACCATTTTGGTATCCAATTAATCAAAACAAACAAGCTTGAGATTAACTGATAGAGTAAATGTTTGGTTGTAGCTCCCCATCACAATACAATGGATATGCGATTCAATATATGAGAAGAAAATAAACTAACTAGCAGAAAGCTAATTTCAACACAGGAAAGTTTAAAACAAATAAAAAATAATAAAAAACACTTTTCCCTGTAAAAATCGGATGAAAGAATGTCCAAATAATCTGCTACGTGCAACTTTCACTAGAACTGCAGCAAATGAATTGATTAATCTGATTAATTCACAAATATTTTGGTATTTGATCCATCTTAAACAAGCTGCAGATTAATTGGCAACGAAAATAATCACTAGTTGCAACTTTCACTAGAACTGCAGCAAATTAATTGATTAATCGATTAATTAACACATATTTTGGTATTTGATCCATCTTAAACAAGCTCCAGATTAATTGGCTATGAAAATAATCATTAGTTGCAGTCCTAATCAAGTTACAACAACGACTAAAATGTACTTTGCAACAATTAATTGATTATCCAATTAATTAACAACCATTTTGGTATGCGATTAATCAAAACAAACAAGCTTGAGACATGAGATAAAAAACACTGATGGCACAACTGAGGACGACTACATCTACCAACAGTTTAGACGAGGATCTGGCCTTCCAGACTGGTTAACACCCCTCCGTTATGATCGCAAAGAAAGGTCAGCACGCGTCGTGTGCGCCGGCGTAGTGAAACGACTGGAGAGTAGCGGTGGCGTGCATGCAGAGCAGTAACAGTACGCCACTGGAAGCAAAGAAAAACACAAACACAGTGCCTTCAAACAAGGTTAAACACGGCAGACAAACACAAACAACCGTGTGCGCCCAAATGTTCCGACATTTGTGACGAGTTGGGTATGAGGTGCCAGCTGTGTGCCCTTGAGCCGCACACATACACGCGTGCGCGCGTACACACGCATGCACAACGAATCATGCGAGCAAACGGCAACATGAATATTTAAAAAGACATCATACTTCCTCATGTTGTGGCCAGAGGTGTTTATTTACTTAACTATAGAAAGTACCAGGCATGCATGGGATGGGGTCTTTTTCTATGCCGCTGATCCTCACTAGGGTGGCGGGGGTACACCCTAGACTGGTCGCCAGCCACTCACAGGGTACATATCGACAATCAATCACTCACACTTATTAGGAGGTTTGTGCCACATAGAAATGTGCAGCTTTCTAAAATGTACACTTGCCATTCATTCATTTTCTACCACAGGGGGTGCTGGAGCCTATGCCAGCTGTCTTCGGACGACATGCGGGGTACACCCTGGACTGGTCACCAGGGTACATATCGACAATCAATCATTCACATTTATTAGGAGGTTTGTGCCAGATAGAAAAGTGCAGCTTTCTAAACTGTACAATTGCCATTCATTCATTCATTTTCTACCATGGGGGTGCTGGAGCCTATCCCAGCTGTCTTCGGACAACAGGCGGGGTACACCCTGGACTGGTTGCCAGGGTACATATCGACAATCATTCATACTTATTAGGAGGTTTGTGCCACATAGAAAAGTGCAGCTTTCTAAACTGTACACTTGCTATTCATTTATTCATTTTCTACCACGGGGGTGCTGGAGCCTATCCCAGCTGTCTTCGGGTGACAGATGGGGTACACCCTGGACCGGTCGCCAAGGTACATATCGACAATCATTCATACTTATTAGGAGGTTTGTGCCACATACAAAAGTGCAGCTTTCTAAACTGTACACTTGCCATTCATTCATTTTCTACCAAAGGGGGTGCTGGAGCCTATCCCAGCTGTCTTCGGACAACAGGCGGGGTACACCCTGGACTGGTTGCCAGGGTACATATCGACAATCATTCATACTTATTAGGATGTTTGTGCCACATAGAAAAGTGCAGCTTTCTAAACTGTACACTTGCCATTCATTCATTTTCTACCACAGCGGGTGCTGGAGCCTATCCCAGCTGTCTTCGGGCAATGGGCGGACTGTTCGCCAGCCAATCACAGGGCACTTATAGACAATGACTTATTAGGACGTTTGTGCAACATAGAAAAGTGCAGCTTTCTAAACTTAATTAATTGAATGTCGTACTTGTTGATGGTAGCATGACATCTTATTTTCATCGATTTAGTTGATGAATGACTGATTTTTTTTTTTTAACCCCGCGAGTCAAATTTTGCCCACAGTGCTTCAGATGATACATTTCAGCTTTACAGATGCCATTGGCGCGGCGGTAAAGACGTCCCCCTCATGATACACGCTCCTATTAGTCGTAACGGAGGTAATTACAGACACTTTGCGGCACCTCTTGAAGAGGTGCAACATTTATTTATTCAAGTGGAGGACATAATTGGGGCACGGCATCCATTAGCGGAGGCCACCATTAAAGGAAATACAGCATATCGTTATATGAAATCGGACACAAGTTAAAGTCGGTGAAAATAATTACTTTCACTCGGCGTGCTTAGGGGACCGGAAGATGGCAAACAACATCTGTTCTAAAAAATCCAGCAAGGGACCTTTTTTTTTTTTGCGGCATCTCTTCCCCCCTCCGCTGATAACACTCGCTAATGAAGGCATAACATGCCTCAAAGCTGTCCCTAATCAGATGGTGTGTGTGCTCCAAAAGCCGAGTGTGACCCCCCCCCCCCAAAACCAGCCAGATGCAGGCGCAAACACATGCATGACAGGCAACGACGACGACAAGGATGGAGTGAGCGAGGGTGAAGGAAAGAAAGTTGAAAAGCAGAGCAAATTGGGCCGCTTGTTTCTTCCGAGCGCCTCTGACAGCTCAGCGTGGGTGACGGAGCCACTTCCTCTTCTCGTTCTTTTTCGTGCGTCTATACCTCGCTCGCTCTCTCTGATTACCTCTTTCAGGCGGAGGAGAGAGAGAGAGGCAAGACGAGAGAAAATGCGGGAAAGAAGCTGGTTTCCACGGTGATGGCGGATGAAAGGGGAACGAGGTACGTTGTGCTTGGATGCACATCTCGTGTTTTTTACCATGACTTTTTTTTTTTCCCCCCCCCCCCCCCGCCATTTTTCTGCGTGTTCATCCTCACCCCCCCCCCTGTGTCTCTTTCTCCTGCCAAATGTTCTCATCACATCCCCTTAGGTTGACTCCCTCCGTTCCAAAATAGACACTTCAACTGGGGTTACGGCGTACGGCTCTTTAGGAAGACTTTAAGAGTGCTTTTTCAAGGAACCAAAATATGAATAATGACTTCCAAAACACGCAAAAAAATAAAAAAAAAGCCGTATTACATAAAGAGGGGATGTACAGTATGTACAGACTAGCGGTAGGCTAGGCTCTAATATGCACTACACATACCAGGAACGACTTTGAACGCTAAACCGTCTTCACCCCCAGTCAGCGTCTTCAAACTAGCCTTTTTCCAGTGCATATTAATGGTTCCATCATTAATATTTCACTTGCTTGAGAACACGTGTTGACTCTATCAGGGTCATACGTGTAACATGACATACTTCCTGTAGTGGAATAAACGCGTATGCATTTTTTTTTTTCATGATCAGAAAAAAGCTGCACAGTGGGTGAGTGGTTAGCAAGCAGGCCTCACAGCTAGGAGACCCGAGTTCAATTCCACCCTCTGCCATATCTGTGTGAATAATTTCGACTGAAGACAGCTGGGATAGGCTCCAGCACCCCCGCGACGATAAGTGGTATGAAATGAAGGAATGATCAGAGAAAGGCTGTACGGTGGTGGAGTGGTTAGCACGCAGGCCTCACAGCGAGGGAACCCGAGTTCAATTCCACCCTCGGCCATCTCTGTGTGAATAATCTCGCCCAAAGACAGCTAGGACAGGTGGTAGAAAATGAATGAATGATCAGAAAAAGGCTGCACGGTGGAAAAAGTGGTTAGCATGCAGGCCTCACAGCTAGGAGACCCAAGTTCAATTCCACCCTCGGCCAATTCTGTGTGAATAATCTCGCCTAAAGACAGCTGGGATAGGCGGTAGAAAAGGAATGAATGATCAGAAAAAGGCTGCACGGTGATCGAGTGGTTAGGACGCAGGCCTCACAGCTAGGAGACCCGAGTTCAATTCCACCCTCGGCCATCTCTGTGTGAATAATCTCGCACGAAGACAGCTGGGATAGGCGGTCGAAAAAGAATGAATGATCAGAAAAAGGCTGCACAGTGGAAAAGTGGTTAGCTTGCAGGCCTCACAGCGAGAAAACCTGAGTTCAATTCCACCCTCGGCCATCTCTGTGTGAATAATCTCGCCCAAAGACAGCTGGGATAGGCGGTAGAAAATGAATGAATGATCAGAAAAAGGCTGCACAGTGGACAAGTGTGGGGGAGTGGTTAGGACGCAGGCCTCACAGCTAGGAGACCCTAGTTCAATTCCACCCTCTGCCATCTCTGTGTGAATAATTTCGACTGAAGACAGCTGGGATAGGCTCCAGCAGCCCCGCGACCCACGTAAGGATAAGCGGTAGAAAATGATTGAATGATCAGAAAAAGGCGAGTGGTTAGCACGCAGGCCTCACAGCTAGGAGACCCGAGTTCAATTCCAATTTTCCACATTCCAAAAACATGCTAGGTTTAATTGGCGACTCCAAATTGTCCATAGGTATGAATGTGAGTGTGAATGGTTGTTTGTCTATATGTGCCCTGTGATTGGCTGGCCACCACCAGTCCAGGGTGTACCCCGCCTCTCGCCCCTAAGAAGACAGCTGGGATAGGCTCCAGCACCCCTTGTGAGGAAAAGCGGTAAAAAATGAATGACGTCGGTAGACCTCACTCTTACACTGGACACAACACTTGACAGTCGGGTTTTTAGCTCAATGGCTAGCGCTCTCAACGCTCGTTCTGCAGACCCTGGGTCGAACCAAACTGATTACACTGATAAGTTATTCCGTCTCCTTATCCCATTTGGATGAGTTTGTGTTCCTTCAGTCCCAAAAAGCATCCGACTCCCCCCCCTGCACCACTTTTGGTCATCCATTTAAACCTCGGCTTTCATCTTTTTCCTCATTCCAGCCATTCAGTTTGTCCGTTTCTCCCCCAATCATTTGACTCTCAGGGCTCAGTCAAAGAAGATTTACCCCCCCCCCCACCCCCCCACTCTCATTCCCACCTGTGATAGTTCCCGTTTTAAGACTCCCTAGACTAAGACTCTTGGAAAAGACTTCATTTATTTGGCATAGCTTTACAGGCTACGTTTTCGGAAACAATCTGGTACATCATTTCGACGCTTCGATTCTTCCTGCTTGTGCACAGATCCTTCTTCATCTTCTCAAACCCTCACACAAATATTCCCATAACAATGAACACATCACAATATTTCAAAATATTGCATGAGAAGAAAAAAAAAAGACGACCACCAACGCCGAATGGAGTCTGACAGCAAATTCTCTTCTCTTCCAATCCCCGCCCTTACAAAAAGAAAATATATTTATCAATATATTTCTTTAAATATATTATAATTATTATTAATTATAATTAATTATTTTAATTTTTTTATTTTAAAATCATAATTATAATTATTATTAATTAATTCATAATTATTTTTTCCATTATATTTCCAAATACATTATATATTATAAATACATGGAATAATATATTTTTGTACATATATTATACAATATATTATATATTCATGTAATATATGGCAACATATTGCAGAATATACAAATGATTGCCGCTTTCAATATGTTTATATATTAAATCCAAATATATAATATACGAGTTTATACATCCCAAATTATATGCAATTTTATATATGGAAAAATATAGTCCTTTTTTGGTCTTGATCGCAATATATTTTTTTAATATGTATCAATATATATACATATATATGATCTATGCATATATTGCAATATATTGGAAAATATAACCATAAGATCCCATATATGGAAATATATTTCCTAATATATTGCATTATATTTGCCAATATACTGCAATATATTTTTTTTCCATAAGGGCGGGCATGTGATGATGATGATGATGCCCGTGTCTCCATCTTGATCCTCTTTATTTAACGCCATCGTTTAGACAAGCCGTCTCAATCTTTACCCAACCCTTCGCCGTCAGTTAGTTGATTATTTTTTTTTATCCCAGACACGGACAGTACCCCCCCCCCCACCCCCCACACGGTGACTGATTGCCTATTTCCATCTCCTCCTTGATTCCTTCTTTTGGTGCTTCTTTCTGGAACCCCCCCCCCCCCCCCCCCCCCCCCCCCCCCCCCGGGCGATCGTTTTGTTCCCTCCAGGTGATATCTCCAGCATGGTCAAACACTCCTAGGGGGATTCATCACAAACCGAAGCCCCGTATGGCTCATCCATCATTTGGCAGCTACAGCACCCCCCCCCCCCCACCCGTTCATTCACATTTGGCTCAGCTCATTCCAACCCCTCCCCATCCATCCCTGCTCATTTCCAGGCTGGCTGTACGCTCATGCATCACCTCGGCACACCTGCACAAATAACAACATTCAGCGGGAAAAGAAACCGCCCACCAACATTGTTTTGAGGTGCGTGTACCTGTGTGTGTGTGTGTGTGTGTGTGTGTGTGTGTGTGTATGTTGATAATCATCACAGCCCATTTACACTTGGCTTAATTTGGCCTGATTACAAATGACAATGGAGCTAATGGCACAAATGTCGGCGGTTAACTTTGAATAATCACAAATGAAACGGAGCGTCTTCCAACAAATATTCACTCCATGCAAATATGCTGCTTTAATGTGTTTATCGAGCGGTGTGTACAAGATACACACACACACACACACACACACACACACACACACGTTACCCAGCTGTGTTGTGACTTAGTGGGATGTTATTTTGGATTCAGGGACAGTATGGATGCTTTTAGATCATCATGGATAAAGTTGATCAGATTATGTCTAAAATCGATCAATTGTATGTGGAAATATTCATTGTATTTTTTTATTTAATTGTATTTATTTTTGTAATGATTTTTTATTATATTATATATATTGGTAATATTCATTCATTTAATTTAATTTAATTGTATGTGTGTGTATGGATGGAAAGTATCCAATTCAAATTTTAGTTCCTATATCTAGGGCCGTGACTAACAATTATTTTCTAATTATTGTCAATTAATTTGAGGTAAATGAGGTTAATTTTTTATAAGTTTTTATTATATTATATATATTAATAATATTTATTAATTTATTATTTTTAAAATTAATTGTGGGCGGCACGGCGGTCGAGTGGTTAGTGCGCAGACAAACAACCATTCACACTAACATTCATACCTATGGACAATTTGGAGTCGCTAATTAATCTAGCATGTTTTTGGAATGTGGGAGGAAACCGAGTACCCGGAGAAAACCCACGCATGCACGGGGAGAACATGCAAACTCCACACAAAGATGGCCGAGGGTGGAATCGAACTCGGGTCTCCTAGCTGTAAGGCCTACGTGATAACCACTCGTCCACTGTGCAGTCACAATAACATCTTGTTTCCATTTGTACTGAAGCTGCAACAATTAATCCATGATTAAAAACATATCTAATTAATCAAGTACTATTTTGGTATTTTTTTTAATTTAAAAATTTTATTTTTTCCTTTGTCATCCCTGATTTTTTTTAACATCTTTTGCCTCTTTTCTTCTTTTTCTTTATAATGTGGACCAAATCAGAAGCTAGTTGTGTTTGGGCCGAATCGATAACTCGATTAATCAAAACAACAAGCTTCAAATTAATCGCTTAAAAAAAAATAATCATTAATTTTTATTTTACATTTCCTTTGTTATCCATGATTTTTTTTTTTTTTTACATCTTTTGCCTCTTTTCTTCTTTTTCTTTATAATGTGGACCAAATCAGAAGCTAGTTGTGTTTGGGCCGAATCGATGACTCGATTAATCAAAAACAACAAGCTTCAAATTAATCGCTTAAAAAATTAATCATTAATTGCAACCCTAATTTGCACAATTCAACATGTCCAAAAAGGAGTATGAATCTTAATTTTAAAAAAAAATTATAATAATTTGGAATAATAACGTTAATATATACCTTATTTAGTATATTTTTCCCTGACTTTACACATTTGATACAAAGACCAGTACATAGTACCTAATGTTACAACCCCCCCCCGTCCAAAGAGATGTCCATTTCCTGTCAATGTATGAAGCTTTTATGAATGATGAAAATAAGCGAACAATAACACAAACATCATTCACTACGTTATTATATGACTGAGCTCTTCTCATCTGTATGCCGTTTTGCATGTGAGCCAGAACACGTGTGTGTGTGTGTGTATTGTGTGTGTGTGTGTGCACTGACATTGTGCTGACATTGTGTTAACTTGCTGTATTGCCCCCACTGCTCTGTTTATGTGATAGCTTGGGAATATCCTTGAATTTGTCTATTTACTCATCCAATTACAAGCGTGAGAGAGACTGTGTGTGTGTGTATGTCAGTAGATCCTCAGACCTGCACCATCTGGCCTTGTAATAGCCTCCTATGCCCCCCAGAATGAGATGGTTATGTTTGGCTGCACACAAAAGACACACACACACACACACACACATTTCATCTGGAGGCAATGTAAAGTTGACTTGCTCCAATGCAGAAAATGATCAGAAGACACCTCAAAGTCAAATCATCTGCAGGAAATTACAATGTGCCAAGTTGAGGGTGAAGGATTACAAACTTTTTTTTTTTTTTTTATGTGTAGCCTTGCCTGCGAGGAGGAAAACAGCTCAGAAAATATCATATTCCGAACAGATATCAAGGAAAAATATTGCAGTTCAGGAAACACCCTCTAGCCTGAAATAACCTTTTATGTTCCCAAAGTGAAAACAACTGCAGGCCGGCGAAACGGCCATATTTATGAAGAGGTAGAAACATCTGTAACACTCTGCGTGCGAGTCACCTTCCGCGCGTGTTACATGGACCCTCGGTGGCAGGGGTCTCAAACCCGCGGCCTGCGGGCCAAATGTGGCCCGCGTTTGAGGCCCCCTGCCTTGATATGAAAGTTTAACGTTAGCGCGGCCCACGCAAGTTTGATATGGATGCTGTATAGTTATCCTCCCTATCCGTGTGGAAGTGGTAAGTTTTTGGGTTTGATATGGATGCTGTATGGTATCATGTACCCAGAAAAAAATGATTACGTTTGATTAATGTTCATGTTAAAAGGTTAAATGACTGTTAATAGTTATCCTCCCTATCCGTGTGGAAGTGGTACGTTTTTGGGTTTGATATGGATGCTGTATGGTATCATGTACCCAGAAAAAATTATTATTACATTTGATTAATGTTCATGTTAAAAGGTTAAATAACTGTTAATAGTTATCCTCCGTATCCGTGTGGAAGTGGTACGTTTTTGGGTTTGATATGGATGCTGTATGGCATCATGTACCCAGAAAAAATTATTACTACGTTTGATTAATGTTCATGTTAAAAGGTTAAATAACTGTTAATAGTTATCCTCCCTATCCGTGTGGAAGTGGTAAGTTTTTGGGTTTGATATGGATGCTGTATGGTATCATGTACCCAGAAAAAATTATTATTACATTTGATTAATGTTCATGTTAAAAGGTTAAATAACTATTAATAGTTATCCTCCCTATCCGTGTGGAAGTGGTACGTTTTTGGGTTTGATATGGATGCTGTATGGTATCATGTACCCAGAAAAAATTATTATTACGTTTGATTAATGTTCATGTTAAAGGTTAAATAACTGTTAATAGTTATCCTCCGTATCCGTGTGGAAGTGGTAAGTTTTTGGGTTTGATATGGATGCTGTATGGTATCATGTACCCAGAAAAAAATTATTACGTTTGATTAATGTTCATGTTAAAAGGTTAAATAACTGTTAATAGTTATCCTCCCTATCCGTGTGGAAGTGGTACGTTTTTGGGTTTGATATGGATGCTGTATGGTATCATGTACCCAGAAAAAATTATTATTACGTTTGATTAATGTTCATGTTAAAGGTTAAATAACTGTTAATAGTTATCCTCCCTATCCGTGTGGAAGTGGTAAGTTTTGGGCTATTTAAGTTGAAAGGAAATAACTTGAAGGCTACCGTTTAGGTGGCTAGCTCTCTAGTTTGCGAGTTAGCATGTGTCTCAAGACCTCTGCAGTTGCGCAATATGTTGTAAATAAAAAGAGTATAAATGTGACTATAGTCGTGTTTTGTCATGTCTACAGGGCTCTAATAATGCTTTGTTCATTTTAATATGTAAAAAATAATTTGTCTACCCACCAACTATATGTGGTTTCTCAAGTTTTTATAATTTGCTGTTTTATTATTATTATTATATTTATTTATTACTGATTTTCTTGATTTGTTTATTTTTCATCTTATTTTGTGCAGAAAAATAAAAATTAAGATATGTGAGAACAGTGGAATGTTTTATCAGAGCTTTTATTGTAGAAAATCGGAACCAAAGCACTGAAAAAGTTTGTATATTTTTCTGTTTTTAATAAATGCGTTTTTTTTTTTTTGGGTGGGGGGGGGACCTGATGCGGCCCAGCTTTGCCTAGACCCTAGCTCCAGTGGCCCCCAGGTAAATTGAGTTTGAGACCCCTGCTATATGGAGTACGTAATATGAACTGCCTCCGACTGGAAAACATCTATAATGATCATATTGCATCGACATTAAAATGACAAATACGTGGAAATGCAGAAAAACACAACACAAAATCCAAAAATCCAAGACGATATTTGCCGTCATATCATATGCTTTCATTGAAATAAAATCATCTCAAATAGAAGTGTACTTCTTTAAGTTGATCCATTTATCTTTCCTGTCTTCTCCGGTTATTCCGAGCCGGCCGTGATGGATTCACTTTCTGTTTAGTTCTCCTTTGATCGCTAAAGGCCATCTCATTTAAATGCCTGCCGCATTTTTTTTTTTTTTTTAAGAGTTTGATTCCGTCACAAGCTAGTCCTTGTCAGGTGTGACACTGCAGGGCGACGGGTTTTTTTTTGGAGGCGAGCCCTTTTTGAGTTGCGAGTAAAAGCCTTATTAAATAGAGATGTCGCAACACAAGATTAAACACCGTGTTTGTCACGCTATACATAATACAAAGGCCATCCATTTTCCATGCAACGTATTCTGTGCACAGGATCGCACACGCCGTCTGAGTTCGGGGGGGGGTGGGGGGGGCCGGGGGGTGTCGACGCTGGACCCATTGCTTGTCAATCAAAGGGCTAATGCATCAAGACGGATGTTCGCACTTTCGTTTAACCTGACAACCAAGTAGGGTGTTCTAAGTTTTTCACAAGCCATAAATGACACTTGCCCCCCCCCCCCAAAAAAAAATGTGTTTTGTAGAGCGCATGTGAGAAATTTCAAGTCAATCCGACTTAAGTGTTCAAACTTTAATATTAGCACTAATAGGTAGTGTCTGTTTTAGAAATACACAATGTGTCTCATGTTGAGCTGCTGCAATTAATCGATGATTAATCGATTATCTAATTAACTATTTGGGTTTTTTTTTTATTTTGATTGCTCCAGCATACCCATGACGCTTGTGAGGATAAGCGGTAGAAAATGAATGAATGAATGATTGTGCACTAAGGGGGTTGGGGGGGGGGCGTACAACGATGAATCTCGCACACAATAAAACTAAAATAAAGTAAAATTATTCCAACAACATGCATGCTAGGTTAATTAGCGACTCCAAATTGTCCATAGGTATGAATGTGAGTGTGAATGGTCGTTTGTCTATATGTGCCCTGTGATTGGCTGGCCACCAGTCCAGGGTGTACCCCCGCTACTCTCGCCCGAAGAAGACAGCTGGGATAGGCTCCAGCACCCCCGCCCATGACCCTCGTGAAAATAAACGCTGTTACATAGTGTGTTACAGTTTTGTTGTTTTTTTTTACTAAATAAGACATCCGACTAGGTTGCACGGTGGTCGAGTGGTTAGCGCGCAGACCTCACAGAGTTCAATTCCACTCTCGGCCATCTCCGTGTGGAGTTTGCATGTTCTCCCCGTGCATGCGTGGGTTTTCTCCGGGTACTCCGGTTTCCTCCCACATTCCAAAAACATGCTAGGTTAATTAGCGACTCCAAATTTTTCCCATAGGTATGAATGTGAGTGTGAATGGTTGTTTGTCTATATGTGCCCTGTGATTGGCTGGCCACCAGTCCAGGGGTGTACCCCCGCCTCTCTCGCTCAAAGAAGACAGCTGGGATAGGCTCCAGCACCCCTTGCAAAACTCATGAGGATACGCGGTAGAAAATGAATATATATGTTGCCAGTTTGTAGGGCCAGATTCAAACACTTAGTGGGCTGCATGCGGCACCCGGGACTGTAGTTTGCCCACCCCTGCTGCTTTAGAGTCACAGGTGAGCCGGGGCAATAGGCGGCGGGGGGTGCACGTGGGAACGGTCACCAGTCAATGACAGGACGTAAAAGACAAACAACGTATGTATAGGCGATTTGGAGTTTCCGTTGATCCTAACATGTTTTGGGAATGTCGGGAGATCATGGAAACTCCATATAGTTTTCCAAACCCGGACGCCGTGCCGAGTACTACTTGCGTTTTGGCATACACGGATATCCCAGCAACAGTGTGTTGGTGGTGCAGCCTTTGAGTTTCTACCTGCAGCTACAAGCTCTGTGGTTGGGGGGTTGATTCCCAGGGATTATTTGACACACACATACACACATATATACACACATTTGACTCGGCGTTACACAAACACAAGCAAGTCCACACACACACACACACACACACACACACACACAGGTCATCCAGACTGGTCACGTACCTTCCAGACAGCAGGTCCGCCAGAGGCCGGAGTGCGTCATCACCTCCTCGTTCTTGCGGCTGGTGTCGTTGTCGTTGTTGCTCTTGACACGGCAGACCCCCCCGCGAGTACAACCAGTAGTCGGTCCCCACGGCGATGGTCATGAGGCTGAAGGCGGCGAACGCGCCCACCGTCGTCACAAGCATCTGGACGCCGCGGTCACACATCAGCATCTTCATATAGGCGGTTCCGGTTGGTTTTGGGGGTCTTAATCTGTCTTCAGCTCCGAGATTTTTTTTTTTTTTTTTTTTGGTCCGGGAATTCAACAGACCGCCGTCAAAGCAGACATGTCGGCTGATAGTGGGAAGTGTTTTTTTAGTGAGTGATGGAGCGGACGAGGTTGGATGGCAAAGGGCGGCGCATCGAAAAAAGACGCACACACACACACACACACACACACTTTAACGACCACCGGTTGTCGTCGACTGTAGCGCACACTCGCTCGCTTCACTCACCCCGAAAAGACGCCACATTGTCTGCCTTTTTTTTCGTCATGTATCCCCGGAGTTAGCACTAGCTAACTCGGCCTACTAGCCGGCTCCATTTCCTAACAGAAAAACATGTCCACCAGGAATTGGAGCACTCCTTGTCGTTTTCCCGGTAATGTCCGAGCTTATACGGAGTTGGGTACCGTCAAAGTGGAGCAGGTTTCGTCGTGTTTTACACTCGCTGACATGTTCCTTCGTCTAAATCCGGCGTCCACCAAAATGGAGACGTCTTCTCCGGGCAACACAGAGGGGCTGCATGTATTTCCCGCCGGAGGACTGACAAAGAAACGTGCCTGTTGGTATAAATGAAAGAAAGAAAGAAAAAAAAAAACAGTGACAGCCGTCGCCTCCTCCTTAGTCCTCGTCCTCCCCCTCTTCTTCTTCTTCCTCCTCCCCTCTGCCCAACCAACACAAACTAAAACTAACCGCGCGTCTCCTCAAAGTCCGCCCGGGGCTGAGCTACTCTCTTCTCATTGGTCGACTCAGTGAAAGTGTGCGCTACTAGCCAATCCCGTGCGAGCTAGCTTCATTGTCCCGCCCATTAGAGGAAGACTATATAAGCCAAGCAAGGAGGAGGGGACGGAACGGCGAGTTTGACTGAAAACAGGCGACTTGGATGTTTTTTTTGGTTATTCAGGAAGAAAAATGGGAATTTGAGTGGGAATCGTCAACATTAATTCTTTTCAAAGCAAAAAAAAATACGCATTTAATGCTTCTCAGCCACGCCCCTTGCCGGGGGGCGCCAGATTCTGCCGCATGCGTCTGGAGAGCTGTCCGTGGTGCTGAATGTAGGGAGGGAAGAGCGTACTCTGTTCTACCCGGTACCGGTAAAGACACAGAGAGAGAGAAAGAGGGAGAGAGAGAGAGAGAGAGAGAGAGAGAGAAGTGATGCATGAAGAATCGCACCCGGGAGAGAAGCAGAAACGCCACTTAAAGAGCCATGGACCGTTTTAATGATTCCACTCCTGCATGGCGGCCTCCACACATGGCGGTCTGAGCTTCACAGTTCAGTTAACATGGTCACAGTCTTATTGTGTGTGTGTGTGTGTGTGTGTGTGTCCGTACGCCACAGGCAGTTGAGCAAGGCAGTCTTAAGCCCGATGCATTGGAAGCCACACACAAACACCCATTTTACAAGAAACGACCCGCAAACTCAAACGTTCAGAGTTTGTAAAATATGTCTCTTAAAAAATATCTCTATATACATTTTAAAAATTTTTGAATTTTATATTTTATTTTAAATATTTTTAAATAAAAATTATATATATATTTAATTTTTAATTTTATATTTTATTTTAAATATTTAAAAAAATCTTAAATATATATATTAAAAAATATTATATATATATTTTTTAAATATATAAAATATATATTTTATTTTTAATATTTTTTAAATAAAAAAATATATTTAATTTTTTAATTTTCTATTTTATTTTTGATATATTTTAAAATCTTAAATATATATATTTTTTATAAAAAATTATATGTATATATATAATATATATTATTTTTTAAAATATATAATATATATTTTAATTTTTTATTTTATATTTTATTTTTAATATTTTTTAATGTAAAAAAATGTATATATTTAATTTTTTTATTTTATATTTTTATTTTTAATATTTTTTTAAAATCTTATATATATATTTTTAATAAAACATATATATATATATATATATTTTTTTTTTAAATATGTCTCTGAAGTTGAAGAAAATGGCACTGTATAAAGTGCCATTATGCATAACTTTACTTCAGTATAAGTCATTTTTACATAATTTTCTAAGGCATCATTTCATAGCAGCCTTTTGTATGTACATCTTAATCAATACAAATAATGTAAATTTCCTATCAAAATTAATCATTATTACCACGGTATTATTGAATGTTAAAAACTACTAATACGCACTTTGGACACCCCCTCCCTGATCGATATTGGACATGATTGGACGCTGCCGTGAAATACAAACTGAAAAATCGGACGTTTCAACAGGTACCCCTCAAAAGAGTGACCTTGCGGCATCAATACCCGCCCGGGGACCGCGTCCCCCCCCCCCTTTTCCCATTACAAACATACAAATATGCTTAGCTGTCAATTTGACTCAGCGTTTCAGAGCTTTGAGTAAGGGACTTCCTGAAACACCGACTTCCAAGACTGCGCTGATTGACAGCGGCTGTCACACGGTGGAGGAAACGGGGGGAGGAATTTAAAGGATCAGAAAACACAGAGGAAGGAGGGAAAGTGAAAAGAGAGGGATTACAGATACATAAATGCAGGAGCAGATCAACAGAGGAGGAGCACTGACAGGTCCTATCACCCTTGTAATGTGTGTGTGTGTGTGTGTGTGTGTGTGTGTGTGTGTGTTTGAGGTCCTAGCTGCCCGCCTTATCTCACAAGAACACTCATTAACATAGAAATGACTTCAGGAAGAAAAGCATGGCTTCCCACCTCGAGTGAGAGACAGGCGGGTGGGAAGCTGAAGGAGTGACAGTGAAGGTAGAGAGACAGGAAGGAGGATATGAGGAATGAAGGAGGCAAAAGCAGGAGTGATAGAAGTATGGGGGGGGGGGGGGGGGTGCCAAGTAGCTGAAAGACCGGCACCGTGTATTTTCAAGAGCACCTCCAGTCCATTTTACATGGCCGTCACTTTATCAATAAGGGGACACACCCGACCCTAATCGCATGTAAGACCGTGGGAATGCATTTTATAAAGGGATGAATCAAATATAAGACGACAAAAATGTTTTATGTGTTTGGAGTAATGCACATTTGTAAAAAAAAATATTGTATAATTTTTTTCCCGCACATCTCATTCACCTGAAGTGGCAAATAATGGCTAAAAACAAGCTAATGTAATAACGGCTAAATACAAGCTAACGCAATAACGGCTAAATACAAGCTAACGCAATGAGGGCTAAATACAAGCTAACGCAATGAGGGCTAAATACAAGCTAACGCAATGAGGGCTAAATACAAGCTAACGCAATAACGGCTAAATACAAGCTAACGTAATAAGGGCTAAATACAAGCTAACGTAATAAGGGCTAAATACAAGCTAACGTAATAAGGGCTAAATACAAGCTAACGTAATAAGGGCTAAATACAAGCTAACGTAATAAGGGCTAAATACAAGCTAAAGTAATAAGGGTTAAATACAAGCTAAAGTAATAAGGGTTAAATACAAGCTAACGTAATAAGGGCTAAATACAAGCTAACGTAATAAAGGCTAAATACAAGCTAACGTAATAGAGGCTAAATACAAGCTAACGTAATAGAGGCTAAATACAAGCTAACGTAATAAGGGCTAAATACAAGCTAACGTAATAAGGGCTAAATACAAGCTAACGTAATAAGGGCTAAATACAAGCTAACGTAATAAGGGCTAAATACAAGCTAACGTAATAAGGGCTAAATACAAGCTAACGTAATAAGGGCTAAATACAAGCTAACGTAATAAGGGCTAAATACAAGCTAACGTAATAAGGGCTAAATACAAGCTAACGTAATAAGGGCTAAATACAAGCTAACGTAATAAGGGCTAAATACAAGCTAACGTAATAAGGGCTAAATACAAGCAAACGTAATAAGTGCTAAATACAAGCAAACGTAATAAGTGCTAAATACAAGCTAACGTAATAAGGGCTAAATACAAGCTAACGTAATAAGGGCTAAATACAAGCTAACGTAATAAGGGCTAAATACAAGCTAACGTAATAAAGGCTAAATACAAGCTAATGCAATAAGGGCCAAATACAAGCTAACGCAATCGTGGCTAAATACAAGCTAACGCAATAATGGCTAAATACAAGCTAACGTAATAAGGGCTAAATACAAGCTAACGTAATAAGGGCTAAATACAAGCTAACGTAATAAGGGCTAAATACAAGCTAACGTAATAAGGGCTAAGTACAAGCTAACGTAATAAGGGCTAAGTACAAGCTAACGTAATAAGGGCTAAATACAAGCTAACGTAATAAGGGCTAAATACAAGCTAACGTAATAAGGGCTAAATACAAGCTAACGTAATAAGGGCTAAATACAAGCTAACGTAATAAGGGCTAAATACAAGCTAACGTAATAAGGGCTAAATACAAGCTAACGTAATAAGGGCTAAATACAAGCTAACGTAATAAGGGCTAAATACAAGCTAACGTAATAAGGGCTAAAAACAAGCTAACGTAATAAGGGCTAAAAACAAGCAAACGTAATAAGGGCTAAATACAAGCTAACGCAATAATGGCTAAATACAAGCTAACGCAATAATGGCTAAATACAAGCTAATGCAATAATGGCTAAATACAAGCTAACGCAATAATGGCTAAATACAAGCTAATTCAATAGTGGCTAAATACAAGCTAATGCAATAGTAACTAAATACGAGCTAATGCAATAGTGGCTAAATACGAGCTAACGCAATAATGGCTAAATACAAGCTAATGCAATAATGGCTAAATACAAGCTAACGCAATAATGGCTAAATACAAGCTAATTCAATAGTGGCTAAATACAAGCTAATGCAATAGTAGCTAAATACGAGCTAATGCAATAGTGGCTAAATACGAGCTAACGCAATAATGGCTCAATACAAGCTAATGTGATAATGGCTAAATACAAGCTAATGTAATAATGGCTAAATACAAGCTAATGTAATAACGGCTAAATACAAGTTAATATAATAACGGCTAAATACAAGCTAATGTAATAATGGCTAAATACAAGCTAATATAATAACGGCTAAATACAAGCTAATGTACAGCATACATGTATGACTGTTTAACATTTTTATATACTCATGTTTTTATGCGTCACTGATTCCTTTTTTTTTAATCAAATATTGAGATTTCCCACTTTGCTCGGCGGTCCTTGAATGCACCATGTATGTATGTCTGTTCATGATCTTCCATTCATTAGTGGTGAGTACCAACGCGTACATATGTGAAACAGGGGTTGTGGAATCTAATCTAGCCACTCTTATTGCAAATGCTGATCCAAAATCAAGATGAGAAGGTAGCGGGAGGGTTCGGAGTGGGGAGGAGCGAGCCTTGTGTGGAATAAATAGACATATTTACGGTCATATCAATGATATGATTACCTTAGCCGCCGTCGATGGAAGCATTACCATCTAAACCAACATTGACACAGCCTTCCTTCCTTCCTTCCTTCCTTCCTTCTTCGTTCTTCCTCGCCTGGGTTCTTGAAGAGAGGAGGACTGCAGGCTTGATGCTCAGTGAGCTGGAACCTTCTCACGCCTCAGGCCAGCGCTCTGAGACCATGATGATGAGGAGGAGGAGGAGGAAGGAGAAGAAGAAGAAGTACTGTAGTAAACCACAGAGAGACCAGACATTGGAAGATGACTGACATCACAAATATACGCCGATGACTGATCTACGGGAGGTCAATTGCTTGTGTGTGTGTGTGTGTGTGTGTGTGTGTTTTACCAGATGGGTATGACTCCGGGGCAGAGAGAGGACATATGGTGATGTGGCATGATTCTGGCGTGATGCTAATATGTCAAAGCTGTGATTTATGGCTTTCATGGAAAGAGACATGCCCCCCCCCCCCCCCCCCCCGGGACACAATGTGTACATATTTGTGTGTATAGACAGTATACTGAGTATTATTACTTTGTAGGATTTTGATATAGTTTTTGTACTGGAAAAAGAGTGGTGTGCATAGTAAACATAAAGTATGTTAGCCAGGACGTACTTGGAGTATATTCCAAAAATACATGTCAATAATTGTATGACACAACAGATTTATCAAGGATTTATATGATTGTATTTATCTTTGGAAGAATGCTATAAATGCTAAAAAAAAGGTCTCAACCTGGGACACACTTTTATAGTCAAGTTTTGTTTTTTTTTTTTACATTTTCTTTCAAGTAATTTCATTGTATTTATTTATAATATTTTTTTAAGTCTTTTAATTTATTTTTATTAATTTTACTTTAATTTTATTGAAGTTATTTAATTCTTGTTTTTATTTATTTATTGACTTTGAAGTCATTTTATTTTGACTTGTTTTTTTTCATTAATTTATACACTATTATTTAAGTAATTTTAATTTTTGTTTTCATTTATTTTTACATTTTTATTTGTCACTTAAAAATGTTTTCAATGCTTTGAATTTTGTTGTTATTTGTATTTATTTTTTAATATTTAACACTTTAAAAAAACAAATATAATTATATTATTAATATGAATCCAATATTAATATTATATTATTAATGCTTGCATTCATGTATTTTTATTATTTTTAATTATTTGTACAATATTGCTCAATTTTATATTTGTATATTAAATATTTTAATGTCATATTTTTTTAAATATATTTTTTTGGACACTTTTAAGTCATATTTGAAATAATCTTTTAAAGCATATATATTATTCATGCATTCATATCTGTATGCTGTATGAGTATGTGGGAGTAACAATTAAAGAAAACTGTAAAAATACAGAATGGTAGTGAAATGGTAGGAAATGGTGCATTCATGGACTATCAAACAAAGTGGGACGGCCCGGCGCTCACAACAAACAACGTAAACATACAAAAAACTGTGGGATTTCTATTTTATATTATTTTTGGATAAAATAATGGTCAATTTTCCTTAAATTTATACACAATTCTACGCAGGTTTTTACAAGTTATTAAAAAAATAGTTTTGATATCATTAGTTCAAGGTGCAACAGGTTCGATTTGTTGAATTTGTTGAATTTTATATTATTTTTGGATAAAATAATGGCCCATTTTCCTTACATTTATACACAATTCTACGTAGGTTTTTACAAGTTATTAAAAAAAATAGTTTTGATATCATTAGTTCAAGGTGCAACAGGTTCGATTTGTTGAATTTTATATTAAAATAAAATATAATTTAAAATGATTTAAAATAAAATAAAAATAGATAAAATAATGGCCCATTTTCCTCAAATTTATACACACTTCTACGTATTTTTTTTAACAATTAATTTAAAAAAATAGTTTTCGATATCATAGCAAGTGCAATCTGCAACAGGTACGGTTTTGTTGAAGTGCATCCGGGCACTAATGAAGACACGGAGGTGACTAATTGAGCATATACTACAGTGGAGGAGATAAAAGATCATGTGACGTGGAAATGAAAAAGTGTGTAACGGCACGCGTGCACGAGTGTGCGATTAGACAAAAGACTGACATATTGATTAAGAGAAGAAGTGGCGAGTGAATTAAGGGTGAAGGCGTTGGTGTGATAGAATGAAACCGTGTGTGTTGCGGCTAATGAAAGTGTCCGCTGGGCTCTGTGTGGGTGAGAGAAAGGGAGAGAGAGAGAGAGAGTCAGAGTGCGAAATAAATCCAATAAGCTTCTCCGTCATGCTCTTGAGTATTTTCTAGATCCGCTGAATGAAATAAATACTGTTTTTTTTTTTTTGTCGCTTTTGTCGCTTTGCCTTTTTATCTTTCCTCCAGTTTGCTGCAGTGCAACAGTCACTCCCGTAGGTCAGTAAACGCTCCATGACGTCACCATGTGGACATTATTACCTTCCCCCCCCCCCCCCCCCCCCCCGCTCAATACTGCAAAAAATACGGCTTCATTAGGACCCAAAGGATCGATCGCTTTTAGAATCGTTCCCCCAAAGGGTTGGAACTGACTGCATAAGTGGACCTGGTGTCCCAATACTTTTGCCCATGTCAAAGTGTGTTTACAGTCGGTCATGTGACTTACCCGCCATCTTTCACCAACATCTTTCCAATAATAAGTCGGTCCAGCCTTCAAAGCAATAATCCATTCAAGGTCACGTTGCGCTGTTGAGATGATGTTAAAACATAATTTCAACACATTATGTAAAAATACTTTATATATATATATATACATAATATACTTTACCTTTGGGCATAATTCATAAAATAAACATAAAGAAGTCAAGCTGCTAGCTCTAAAATAGCTCTATTCAGGCTTAAATGTTAACATAAGCGAGGGCAGACTCACATGCCCAGACACCATCAGGTGGTGAGCTTGTGGAGGACTTGTTTTTTTCCATAATTATGGTATTATCATCATTAATAATCATTCATTTTCTACCGCTTATACTCACCAAGGTCGTGAAAGGGTGCTGGAGCCTATCCCAGCTGTCTTCTTAAGGCGAGAGGTGTTGTACACCCTGGACTGGTCGCCAGCCAATCACAGAGCACATATATTAATAGACAAAAAATCTAATGTAATTCATTCATTTTCTACCGCTTTTCCTCACGAGGGTCGCGGGGGGTGCTGGAGCCTATCCCAGCTGTCTTGGACTGGACTGGTCGCCAGCCAATCACAGAGCACATATATTAATAGACAAAAAATCTAATGTAATTCATTCATTTTCTACCGCTTTTCCTCACGAGGGTCGCGGGGGGTGCTGGAGCCTATCCCAGCTGTCTTGGACTGGACTGGTCGCCAGCCAATCACAGAGCACATATATTCATTCATTTCATTCATTTTCTACCGCTTTTCCTCAAAAGGGTCGTGGGGGTGCTGGAGCCTATCCCAGCTGTCTTCAGGCGAGAGGCAAGGGGTACACCCTGGACTGGTTGCCAGCCAATCACAGGGCACATATATTGTTGTAAAATCAAATGTAATATTTCATTTCCATTTTCTACCGCTTATCCTCACCAGAGTCGCGAGGGGTGCTGGAGCCTATCCCAGCTGTCTTCAGGCGAGAGGCGAGGTAAAACAACAAAACTGTAACATGCTATGTAACATTCATTCATTCATTTTCTACCGCTTATGCTCACCAGAGTTGCAGGGGGTGCTGGAGCCTATCCCAGCTGTCTTCAAGCGAGAGGCAAGGGGTACACCCTGGACTGGTTGCCAGCCAATCACAGAGCACATGTATTAATAGTTGTAAAATTAAATGTAATAATGGGCAAAAAATATTTATGTAATGATAATCAACTATGGGGAAAAGACAGCATAAAGGTTGGTTAGGGATTCCATGAAATGTTCAGAATGCGATCATGTAGAATCTTTAAGATTCTTCCAGTGTGTGCAGTGAAAAGAAGAAAAGGGAAAAAAGGACAAGAAAGCTTTCATTCATTCATTCATTCATTCATTTTCTACCGCTTTTTCCTCTCGAGGGTCGAGGGGGTGCTGGAGCCTATCCCAGCTGTCTTCAAGCGAGAGGCAAGGGGTACACCCTGGACTGGTTGCCAGCCAATCACAGAGCACATATATTAAAAAATATTTGAGAACAATACAAAGAATATAACATGTAATGATAACCAACTATGGGGAAAAGACAGCATAAAGGTTGGTTAGGGACTCCATGAAATGTTCAAAATGCGATCATGTAGGATCTTTAAGATTCTTCCAGTGTGTGCAGTGAAAAGAAGAAAAGGGAAAAAAAGGACAAGAAAGCTTTCATTCATTCATTCATTTTCTACCGCTTTTTCCTCTCGAGGGTCGCGGGGGTGCTGGAGCCTATCCCAGCTGTCTTCAAGCGAGAGGCAAGGGGTACACCCTGGACTGGTTGCCAGCCAATCACAGAGCACATATATTAAAAAATATTTGAGAACAATACAAAGAATATAACATGTAATGATAACCAACTATGGGGAAAAGACAGCATAAAGGTTGGTTAGGGACTCCATGAAATGTTCAAAATGCGATCATGTAGGATCTTTAAGATTCTTCCAGTGTGTGCAGTGAAAAGAAGAAAAGGGAAAAAAAGGACAAGAAAGCTTTCATTCATTCATTCATTTTCTACCGCTTTTTCCTCTCGAGGGTCGCGGGGGTGCTGGAGCCTATCCCAGCTGTCTTCAAGCGAGAGGCAAGGGGTACACCCTGGACTGGTTGCCAGCCAATCACAGAGCACATATATTAAAAAATATTTGAGAACAATACAAAGAATATAACATGTAATGATAACCAACTATGGGGAAAAGACAGCATAAAGGTTGTTTAGAGACTCAATGAAATGTTCAAAATGCGATCATGTAGGATCTTTAAGATTCTTCCAGTGTGTGCGGTGAAAAGAAGAAAAGAGGAAAGAAAAGGACAAGAAAGCTTTCAACATAATTTATTATTCTACGATCATAAACATCACGGTACACATGTTCTTATCTGTGAACTATCGCACAAAAAACGCAATCCTACTCATCTTTTTAAGCAAGAATGCCCCGGCCCCAATCTAAACCCCGACATGTGAAAAGATGGCGGTCGTTTGGCGGCGAGAGAACGCAAAGTGGAGAGAAGAGGCGGAGAGCAGGCAAAGGAAGAGAAGCCGAAACGTGAAGGAGGACAACAGGAAGTAGGGGAAGACATTCCAAGATAATCATGGTGGAACTAATTATCGTTATAATACATGGACAGCAATATTATATGTAGTATTGCAGCGTATTTACCCCTAAACATACAAAAAACACGTGTGTGTGTGTGTGTAGATTCTCCTATCATAATGGAAGACTCTTACCCTGTAGTACACTATATGTACACACATATGTACTGTATAATATTTATATAGTTATATATATATATATGTACAACATACGCACAACATTGCCCTTTTGTAATAGTTACTAATGTGTGAACCATTTTTTTTTAAATCAATATAAACAGATACTTCATATATAATAAATCAGATCATATCGCACAAAATATGAACAAGAGAAAGTACATGCATGCATAGTATACCTCCTAGATTTAACACTAAAATGTACTTAGATGCGGAATTATAACTTCTGATGATGTCAAACATCAAAAAGAACGTGGACGGAACATATTTGTATATATATATATATATATATATATATATATACTGTACATTGTTTTGCACGTTTTGTCGGAGAGGCTTCCGCTAAGCTGAAGAGACGGATGTACGCACGTTCCGTGTACTTCACCAGTACTTCACGTGGACCGTCTACAAGACTCGGTGGTGATTGACAGGACATCATAACTAAGAAAATGAGGCGGCCATAATAGTACTGTTGTACACGGAATACCACTTATGGCTAATTCTTTTTGTGTACTTATCTTCAATGACTTACTATATACTGTATATACGTGATGGACTGTACATTTATTTAAAAATATCATATTGACCCGGATATAAGACAACCTTTCCTAAGAAAAATATTTTTGAAGACAAACTTTATGAAAAGAATCTGATTCATTGATTATTATTTAGCGTTAGCGATGGCAATAGAAATTGCGCGTGAATGCTAAAATATCATAAAAATGTGTTTGGCAACAAAGGATCGAACCATCGAAACGTCCTGCTAGCCTACATGTCCTAAATGAGCTTTGATTTATAATGGTTTTAAGTGGTTAGCATAGCAGTTAGCAAACAACAAATGGAGGTCACAGGGGGGGTGCTGGAGCCTATCCCAGCTGTCTTTTTGTAGTCATAGCATCGAAAAACCTGTTTACAACCTTCTAAATTTGTGTTTTTAACATTATTAGAGACCTCTATGCATGAAATAACACCCCTATAGTCATCTTTGCACTCCTATTACCCAATTCATTCATTCCTTTTCTACCGCTTATCCTCGCAAAATAAAATAAAGTGACCATCGTCTCAAGTGCAAACCTGTCGAATAAGTGGAATTTTATAAAATAAAATAAAATAAAATAAAATAAAATAAAATAAAATAAAATAAAATAAAATAAAATAAAAATAAAATAAAATAAAGGGCTTGCAACTTAAATCTTTTAAACCAGAAAGCTTCATTGTATTTTGTATCGTGACGTGCCAAATAAGTTGCCCATTCATTTTCAATGGGAAAAAAATACACAAATGACAGTAAATGTGGGAATATTGGAAAAGTCCTAGTATATAGTCAAGGTATGGTGGTCTCAGTGTCTCCAGGTTATAATGATTAATTAATGTGAAAAGTGTGATTAATCTGATTAAAAATTTTAATATAGAAAAAAATATAGACATTTTGGAAAAGCCCTAGTATATAGTGAAGGTATGGTGGTCTCAATGTCTCCAGGTTATAATGATTAATTAATGTGAAAAGTGTGATTAATCTGATTAAAATTTTTTATGAATATAGAAAAAAAATATAGAAATTTTGGAAAAGTCCTAGTATATAGTGAAGGTATGGTAGTCTCAGTGTCTCCAGGTTATAATGATTAATTAATGTGAAAAGTGTGATTAATCTGATTAAACATTTTAATAAATATAGACATTTTGGAAAAGTCCTAGTATATAGTGAAGGTATGGTGGTCTCAGTGTCTCCAGGTTATAATGATTAATTCATGTGAAAAGTGTGATTAATTTGATTAAAATCTTTAATAAATATAGAAATTTTGGAAAAGTCCTAGTATATAGTGAAGGTATGGTGTCTCAGTGTCTCCAGGTTATAATGATTAATTAATGTGAAAAGTGTGATTAATCTGATTAAATTTTTTAATAAATATAGAAAAACTATAGAAATTTTGGAAAAGTCCTAGTATATAGTGAAGGTATGGTAGTCTCAGTGTCTCCAGGTTATAATGATTAATTAATGTGAAAAGTGTGATTAATCTGATTAAACATTTTAATAAATATAGAAATTTTGGAAAAGTCCTAGTATATAGTGAAGGTATGGTGGTCTCAGTGTCTCCAGGTTATAATGATTAATTCATGTGAAAAGTGTGATTAATTTGATTAAAATCTTTAATAAATATAGAAATTTTGGAAAAGTCCTAGTATATAGTGAAGGTATGGTGTCTCAGTGTCTCCAGGTTATAATGATTAATTAATGTGAAAAGTGTGATTAATCTGATTAAAATTTTTTATAAATATAGAAAAAATATAGAAATTTTGGAAAAGTTCTAGTATATAGTGAAGGTATGGTGGTCTCAGTGTCTCCAGGTTATAATGATTAATTAATGTGAAAAGTGTGATTAATCTGATTAAAATTTTTAATAAATATAGAATTTTTGGAAAAGTCCTAGTATATAGTGAAGGTATGGTGGTCTCAGTGTCTCCAGGTTATAATGATTAATTAATGCGAAAAGTGTGATTAATCTGATTAAAAATTTTAATAAATATAGAAAAAATATAGAAATTTTGGAAAATCCTAGTATATAGTAAAGGTATGGTGGTCTCAGTGTCTCCAGGTTATAATGATGAATTAATGTGAAAAGTGTGATTAATCTGATTAAAAATTGTAATAAATATAGAAAAAATATATAAATTTTGGAAAAGTCCTAGTATATAGTGAAGATATGGTGGTCTCCAGGTTATTGGTGTGTGTGAATCTGTGTTTTGTTTGCATGTATGAATGTATTAACCCCCAGCATATAAGACGATACATCTTAGATTTATTCATATATTGTGTGTGACACTACTGTACATATTGTTTGAATGCCTCATCAAAAATGACTTATTCCTTTTCCTGTATATATATATATATGTGTGTGTGTGTGTGTATGTGTGTTGTATGCCTCCAGGAGATCGCGTTGTCATTGTGCGGCGTGTTACGCTTCACCTAATAATTCCTAGTCTCACTGATGGCTAGTGCGGTATGTACGGCAGTGTATAAACAACAGCAGAGTGGATTGGGGGGGTGTTTGGGGGGGTGGGTGGGGGGTTTGCTGGGATTATAATGTGGTCGGAAGCTGCGGGGGCATATCTGCTGAATTTGAAATAATGCACTTTATCCAAGGCGGCCTTGATTTGTGCATCTTCCAAACGCCACTTAGTTAGTCGATATGCGCATATGTTTATGTATGCACTTAGAAACATGTTCAGGGGTGGGGGGGGGGGGGGTTTGGGGTGGGGGGGGGGCTCAGCAGCCTTGCTGATGTTATTGCTGTTTGCAAAACGGCTCATTTGGGGGTTGTCAAAGCGTCTCCTCAGCCGCCCAATTGGCGACCGCCGCAACCTTTTGACATCACATCATTTGCGGCTCCCCAGCGGGGCCACGACAGAGGCGAGGATTACAGAGCAAATGGAAATAATTAAAAAGGGGGGGGGGGGGGGTTCCATAGAAGTTTGCTCATTAGGCATTTTCCTCAACGACGTGTCAGCACTTCCACGCGGGGCCGTGGATGACTGCTGAGTGGAGAAGGAGCGCAGTCACGGTTCGGAGGGACGGGGAATAGGGCGGCCACTTAAGAGCGGATGACATATGACCGCCATCACCATAACCATAACGCCACCCTTGCTAATTTGCGCTAGCATTCCCACTCTGAAATTGTACCGTTATTATTCCAAAACCGGCTAATTGGGCTAATACGGTGGAACCTCTGAAGCCGTATCATTTAAAATTAAAGCTACATTTTTGGGGCTAGCTAGCTAAGAGCTAGCATGTCGGATCGTTACTGTTTCGCTTCTGTTTTTTGACATTTTGAGATACTGTTTGAAAAAAGTTCTCGTTAAGACAGTCATACCAAAAAAAAAGTCATCCCTCGTTTATCACGCTCAATCGCAACCAGACCCGACCGTGATAAGTGAATTTCTGCAAAATAGGTTTTTAACATTATTAGAGACCTCTAGGCATTAAATAACACCCCTATATTCACCTTTGCACTCCTATTATCCAATTAATTCATTAATTTTCTACCGCTTACCCTCACAAGAGTTTTTGGGGGGTGCTGGAGCCTATCCCAGCTGTCTTGGGGCGAGAGGCGGGGTACACCCTGGACTGGTGGCCAGCCAATCACAGGGCACATATAGACAAACAACCATGCAGATCGTCACTGTTTCGCTTGAAACACTGTTTGAAGGCTGCTCTCGTTAAGACAGTCAGCCCTCGTTTATCACGCTCAATCGCTACCAGACCCGACAGTGATAAGTGAATTCCTGCAAAATAGCCTCTCTTATTCATAAATGGAAGTTTTTTGTAGTCATAGCATAGAAAACCTGTTTACAACCTTCTAAATTAGTGTTCTTTTAACATTATTAGAGACCTCTAGCCATTAAATAACACCCCTATAGTCACCTTTGCACTCCTATTACGCAATTCATTCATTTATTTTCTATCGCTTATCCTCAGGAGAGTTACGGGGGGTGCTGGAGCCTATCCCAGCTGTCTTCTTCGGGCGAGAGGCGGGGTACACCCTGGACTGGTCGCCAGCCAATCACAGGGCACATATAGACAAATTAATGTTGACATGTCACAGTAAAATTGTAATAAGTTGACATTCTAAAAAAAAATGTCTTATGATGGTGACAGTTTGACCCTGGAACAGATAATTCCATTATTTCCTATGAGAGTGTCCGATATGGTGGTGTTTATCGTGAGAGGTTCCACTGTATTTGGTAATATATTTTCATTCATTATACATTAAAAATTATTAATATTGACATGTCACAGTAAAATTGTAATAAGTTGACATTCTAAAAAAAAAATGTCTTATGATGGTGACAGTTTGACCCTGGAACAGATAATTCCATTATTTCCTATGAGAGTGTGCGATATGGTGGTGTTTATCGTGAGAGGTTCCACTGTATTTGGTAATATATTTTCATTCATTATACATTAAAATTATTAATATTGACATGTCACAGTAAATTAACACTAAATGTAAGACGCTATCAAAGATTGAAATTTGTAGCACAACTTTAAAAAAAAAAAAAAAAGCATAGAAGCTGAGCAATGCAATAAACGTCTACTCTTATTATAATATAGTCAGGATATAAAATTGGGAATCGTGAGCCAATTAATCAGTAATAACTTAATTAATTATGACAGTACATTCAATAATTGGACATTTTTGAACACAATACTTTGCAAGTCTTTGGTATCCGTTGTATTGTGCAAGTCGTTTTTTTTTAACGATACCATTTTCTTGTGCTGAATGGAGCGGCCTTAACACGAAGCGTCCCCCCACAGTCCGCCTCTGCTGGTCTCTGCTGGTCTCCTCAGTTAGCAGGAGCCACGTATTCGGGATTGGTGTAGGAGAAGCCCAGGAAGTCATCCTGGTCCAGGTTCATGATGACCAGCTTGTCTGTCGGTGTCAGGTCCACCGCCATCTTGGTGAACTCTTTGTCAAAGTTGCACGTGTCTCGACGGCTCTTCTGCACGTGTCAGATGGAGGGGGGGTTGGGGGGGGGGGTTGGAGATAATGGGATGGACGGTGTGTATGAGAACATAAGAACATGATTATGGGATGCGGAATGGGATGAGTGGGAATGGAGAAGAAGAAGAAGAAGAGAAGGTACCGGGTTTAGACATTGAGCGTGTATACCAGGGGTCTCAAACATGTGGCCCGCAGGACACTAGTTTGAGACCCCCGCCTTGATATGAAAGTTTAATGTTAGCGCGGCCCGCGCAAGTTTTGATATGGATGCTGTATGATATCATGTACCCAGAAAAAATTATTACGTTTGATTAATGTTCATGTTAAAGGTTAAATAACTGTTAATAGTTATCCTCCCTATCCGTGTGGAAGTGGTAAGTTTTTGGGTTTGATATGGATGCTGTATGGTATCATGTACCCAGAAAAAAATTATTACGTTTGATTAATGTTCATGTTAAAAGGTTAAATAACTGTTAATAGTTATCCTCCCTATCCGTGTGGAAGTGGTAAGTTTTTGGGTTTGATATGGATGCTGTATGGTATCATGTACCCAGAAAAAATTTATTACGTTTGATTAATGTTCATGTTAAAGGTTAAATAACTGTTAATAGTTATCCTCCCTATCCGTGTGGAAGTGGTAAGTTTTTGGGTTTGATATGGATGCTGTATGGTATCATGTACCCAGAAAAAATTATTACGTTTGATTAATGTTCATGTTAAATGTTAAATAACTGTTAATAGTTATCCTCCCTATCCGTGTGGAAGTGGTAAGTTTTTGGGTTTGATATGGATGCTGTATGGTATCATGTACCCAGAAAAAAATATTATTATGTTTGATTAATGTTCATGTTAAAGGTTAAATAACTGTTAATAGTTATCCTCCCTATCCGTGTGGAAGTGGTAAGTTTTTGGGTTTGATATGGATGCTGTATGGTATCATGTACCCAGAAAAAAATTATTACGTTTGATTAATGTTCATGTTAAAGGTTAAATAACTGTTAATAGTTATCCTCCCTATCCGTGTGGAAGTGGTAAATTTTTGGCTATTTAAGTTTAAAGGAAATAACTTGAAGGCTACCGTTTAGGTCGCTAGCTCTCTAGTTTGCGAGTTAGCATGTGTCTCAAGACCCTGCAGTTGCGCAATATGTTGTAAATAAAAAGAGTATAAATGTGACTATAGTCGTGTTTTGTCATGTCTACAGGGCTCTAATAATGCTTTGTTCATTTTAATCTGAAAACAAATAATTTGTCTACCCACCAACTATAGGTGGTTTCTTAATTTTTTATTATTTGCCGTTTTATTATTATTATAATATTTATTTATTACTGATTGATTTTCTTTATTCTTGATTTGTTTATTTATTTTTTATTTTATTTTGTGCAGAACAGTGGAATGTTTTATCACAGCTTTTATTGTGGGAAATTGGAACCAAAGTGAATTTTTTTTTAATTTTTTTGTTTTTAATAAATGCGTTTTTTTTTTTTTTTTTGGAAAACCTGATGCGGCCCAGCCTTGCCCAGACCCTAGCTCCAGTGGGCCCCTGGGTAAATTGAGTTTCAGACCCCTGGTGTATACGTACGAGAACATAAAAACACCTCAGACGTGTTCGAGTCCCCGGACAGAAGCACAGACAGAAAAAAAAAAAAAAAGCACATCAATATTCACGGCACAGTGGCCACAAAGGAAGAAGCGACCTGAGAAAATCCACAACCATTAATATTTGATGTCAGAAGACAGCAAAGGAAGCTTGTGATTTAACAAACACCAGCAACCAAGTCGAGGGTTCAAACACCATGTACAGATTTGCAACACAAAAAGTCACGGCCGTCAGGAAGGAGAGAAGCAAACAGAGAAATGCAAGAAAAGGAGGAAGTGTCCATTATCCCTCTTCCTCTGCCACCTTCTGTGAACGCTCCGTCGCGCCTATTTCGGTTGTCGCTGCTTAGACAGAGCGGGGGCAAGAGAGCAGAGGAACAGGAGGGGCGGGAAAAAAAAAACAAAAAAAAATCACAAGAACATCTCCTACCTGCTATACAGTCATGGTTCAAGAAGACCACCTCCGATCCATCCAGAGGAACACTGGCCTGCACTTTGGGCTAGCACCTCTAAGGGTGCTCTCGTTAAGACAGTCATCCCTCGTTTATCACGCTCAATCGCTACCAGACCCGACCGTGATAAGTGAATTTCTGCAAAATAGGCTCGCTTATTCATAAATGGAACATTTTTGTAGTCATAACATAATAAAACCTGTTTACAACCTTCTGAATTAGTGTTTTTTTAACATTATTAGAGACCTCTAGACATTAAATAACACCCCTATAGTCACCTTTGCACTCCTGTTAACAAATTCATTCCTTCATTTTCTACCGCTTATCCTCACATAGAAAACCTGTTTACAACCTTCTAAATATGTCTTTTTTAACATTATTAGAGACCTCTAGACATGAAATAACACCCCTATAGTCACCCTTACACTCCTATTACCCAGTACTGTAGACAAAATATTCATTCATATTCTACCGCTTATCCTGATGAGGGTCGCTGGAGCCTATCCCAGCTGTCTTGGTGCTCTCGTTAAGACAGTCATCCCTCGTTTATCACGCTCAATCGCTACCAGACCCGACCGTGATAAGTGAATTTCTGAAAAATAGGCTCGCTTATTCATAAATGGAAAATTTTTGTAGTCATAACATAATAAAACCTGTTTACAACCTTCTAAATTTGTGTTTTTTTTAACATTATTAGAGACCTCTAGGCATTAAATAACACCCCTATAGTCACCTTTACACTCCTATTACCCAATTCATTCATTCATTTTCTACCGCTTATCCTCACATAGAAAACCTGTTTACAACCTTCTAAATATGTCTTTTTTAACATTATTAGAGACCTCTAGACATGAAATAACACCCCTATAGTCACCCTTACACTCCTATTACCCAGTACTGTAGACAAAATATTCATTCATATTCTACCGCTTATCCTGATGAGGGTCGCTGGAGCCTATCCCAGCTGCCTTGGTGCTCTCGTTAAGACAGTCATCCCTCGTTTATCACGCTCAATCGCTACCAGACCCGACCGTGATAAGTGAATTTCTGCAAAATAGGCTCGCTTATTCATAAATGGAAAATTTTTGTAGTCATAACATAGAAAACCTGTTTACAACCTTCTAAATTGGTGTTTTTTTTAACATTATTAGAGACCTCTAGGCATTAAATAACACCCCTATAGTCACCTTTACACTCCTATTACCCAATTTATCCATTCATTTTCTACCGCTTATCCTCACATAGAAAACCTGTTTACAACCTTCTAAATATATATATATCTTAACATTATTAGAGACCTCTAGGCATGAAATAACACCCCTATAGTCACCCTTACACTCCTATTACCCAATACTGTAGACAAAATAACAAAATATGAATTCATATTCTACCGCTTATCCTGATGAGGGTCGCTGGAGCCTATCCCAGCTGTCTTGGTGCTCCCGTTAAGACAGTCATCCCTCGTTTATCACGCTCAATCGCTACCAGACCCGACCGTGATAAGTGAATTTCTGTAAAATAGGCTCGCTTATTCATAAATGGTACATTTTTGTAGTCATAACATAATAAAACCTGTTTACAACCTTCTAAATTGGTGTTTTTTAACATTATTAGAGACCTCTAGACATTACATAACACCCCTATAGTCACATTTGAACTCCTATTAACCAATTCATTCATTCATTTTCTACCGCTTATCCTCACAAGGGTCGCGGGGGGCGCTGGAGCCTATCCCACCTGTCTTCTTCGGGGCGAGTGGCGGGGTACACCCTGGACTGGTGGCCAGCCAATCACAGGGCACATATAGACAAACAACCATTCACACTCACATTCAGCTAAATGGCTTAGTATTTCTGACCTGAGTTCATTTCTTATGTCTTTTTTATTTTTGGGATAAATAAAATAAAATAAAATAAAATAAAATAAAATAAAATAAAATAAAATAAAATAAAATAAAATAAAATAAAATAAAATAAAATAAAATAAAATAAAATAAAATAAAATAAAATAAAGCGACCACCATCTGAAGTGCCAACCTGTCAAATAAGTAGAATTTTATAAACTAAAATAAACTAAAATAAACTAAAATAAACTAAAATAAACAAAACGAAAATAAACAAAATGAAAATAAACGAAAATAAACGAAACAAAACGAAACGAAACGAAACGAAACGGAACGAAACGAAACGAAACGAAACGAAACGAAACGAAACTAAACGAAACGAAACGAAACTAAACGAAACTAAACGAAACTAACGAAACTAAACGAAAATAAACTCAACTAAACGAAACTAAAATAAACTAAACGAAACTAAAATAAACTAAACGAAACTAAAATAAACTAAACTAAAATAAACTAAACTAAAATAAAGGAAACTAAAATAAAGGAAACTAAAATAAAGGAAACTAAAATAAAGGAAACTAAAATAAACGAAACTAAACTAAACTAAACTAAACTAAACGAAACTAAACTAAACTAAACTAAACTAAACTAAACTAAACTAATAAAATAAAATAAAATAAAATAAAATAAAATAAAATCAAATCAAATCAAATCAAATCAAATCAAATCAAATCAAATCAAATCAAATAAATACAGGGCTTGCAACTTGCTCCAAATTAAATCTCTTAAACCAGAAAACATAAAAACGCCACCCCTGGCTAGCATATGTTACCATAAGCATTTTTTTAAAGTATACTTTACATAAAATAAAAGCTTTTTTCGCCGAATCAAAACGCAAAGCGATTATGACGGGTGCTATCTGTCTGAAAAGCTAAAAATCTTACATGATATATATATATATTTTTTTTTTTACATCATATCCCACTGAGTTATTGTATATAATGTGCCAGCTCATCAATTTACTGTCATTCAGTTTATAAAAGACTTCACAGTTACACACGCACACACACACACACACACACACACACAGCTGGCAGCCATGTAGGCCAGCTCCTAATGTGTTCCGTCTCAGCACGCTTCAATTGCGGTTAACGCTGTGAGGCAGAAAGATGGAGATATGAGAGGAAGACGAGAAAGAAGAAGAAGAAGAAGAAGAAGAAGAAGAGGCGAGAGGATAAACATCGCCGGCCTTGGGTGTCCAAGTCCAGATATCGAGCGACGTGGCGTCACCAGCAAAAGGTTTGCTTTGACGACATCGGGGAGTCGTCCGTGCGCCTCGCCTACTTCCTGCCACACACCCTCCCTCACCCCATCACTTTTCAGGAAGCGGAGGATTAGCGAGAGAGACGAGCGCATGTCAGTTGAGGATGCGGCGAGTGTGTGTGTGTGTGTGTGTGTGTGTGTGGGAGGGTGAATGAAAGGCGGGTATCGAATGCTGACCTGTTTTGGGCTGATAAGCGCCGGCTGCTTTGTGCCGAAGCCACTGGCTTTAATTTTTAGGGGCCGCAACATTTGGAATTAATTATCACGCGCGTGCCAGCGTTGCATCCGCTCCAATGCAAACTTTACACAGCTTATGTGGCGGGGGGAACTTCCTGTTCCGCAGTGTTTCTCTTCGCAATCATTTGCATAAAAGCGACGCCGTACAAAGAGAATGGCGGAGCTTCAAGGTCAAAAGTGCAACATAAAACGGGTTCAAATCATGGCGTCCTTCTTTTACACTCGTATGGAGATACAATGATTGTATGCACATCGTACTCTAGTGAGCGTGTGCAAAAATTCAAACAAAAAATCAGACAAAACGGTAAGCAAAATTAAAGAACCTTGGTTAGCATTGTTTTGCTTAACATCCAAAATTTTGCCTCTTGTGTGTCGTTATTAATCCAAAACTGGATTAAACTGTGTTCTTAAAATACGGTAGGCCACCAGACTCTAATGAGCGCGTGCAAAAATTCTACCAAAAAGCAAAAAACCAGACAAAACGGTAAGCAAAATTAAAGAACCTTGGTTAGCATTTTTTTGCTTAACATCCAAAATTTTGCCTCTTGTGTGTCGTTATTAATCCAAAACTGAATTAAACTGTGTTCTTAAAATACGGTAGGCCACCAGACTCTAATGAGCACGTGCAAAAATTCTACCAAAAAACCAGACAAAACGGTAAGCAAAATTAAAGAACCTTGGTTAGCATTTTTTTGCTTAATATCCAAAAATTTTGCCTCTTGTGTGTCGTTATTAATCCAAAACTGGATTAAACTGTGTTCTTAATGTATTCTTAAAATACGGTAGGCCACCAGACTCTAATGAGCGCGTGCAAAAATTCTACCAAAAAGCAAAAAACCAGACAAAACGGTAAGCAAAATTAAAGAACCTTGGTTAGCATTTTTTTGCTTAATATCTAAAAATTTTGCCTCTTGTGTGTCGTTATTAATCCAAAACTGAATTAAACTGTGTTCTTAAAATACGGTAGGCCACCAGACTCTAATGAGCACGTGCAAAAATTCAACCAAAAATCAGACAAAACGGTAAGCAAAATTAAAGAACCTCGGTTAGCATTTTTTTGCTTAACATCCAAAATTTTGCCTCTTGTGTGTCGTTATTAATCCAAAACTGAATTAAACTGTGTTCTTAAAATACGGTAGGCCACCAGACTCTAATGAGCACGTGCAAAAATTCAACCAAAAAATCAGACAAAACGGTAAGCAAAATTAAAGAACCTTGGTTAGCATTTTTTTGCTTAACATCCAAAATTTTGCCTCTTGTATGTCGTTATTAATCCAAAAATGTATTCTTAAAATACGGTAGGCCACCAGACTCTAATGAGCGCGTGCAAAAATTCTACCAAAAAGCAAAAAAACAGACAAAACGGTAAGCAAAATTAAAGAACCTTGGTTAGCATTTTTTTGCTTAATATCCAAAAATTTTGCCTCTTGTGTGTCGTTATTAATCCAAAACTGAATTAAACTGTGTTCTTAAAATACGGTAGGCCACCAGACTCTAATGAGCACGTGCAAAAATTCAACCAAAAAATCAGACAAAACGGTAAGCAAAATTAAAGAACCTTGGTTAGCATTTTTTTGCTTAATATCCAAAAATTTTGCCTCTTGTGTGTCGTTATTAATCCAAAACTGGATTAAACTGTGTTCTTAATGTATTCTTAAAATACGGTAGGCCACCAGACTCTAATGAGCGCGTGCAAAAATTCTACCAAAAAGCAAAAAAACAGACAAAACGGTAAGCAAAATTAAAGAACCTTGGTTAGCATTTTTTTGCTTAATATCTAAAAATTTTGCCTCTTGTGTGTCGTTATTAATCCAAAACTGAATTAAACTGTGTTCTTAAAATACGGTAGGCCACCAGACTCTAATGAGCACGTGCAAAAATTCAACCAAAAAATCAAACAAAACGGTAAGCAAAATTAAAGAACCTTGGTTAGCATTTTTTTTTTGTACGCTAACTGAGGTTCCACTGTGTAGTCTTGTAATTTATCATTACGTTTATAATATACAATAAAAAATAGGCATATTTCAGACCGGGAATGATTAATTCATGTGAAAAGTGTGATTAATCTGATTAAAATTTGTAATAATTTGACAGCGCTATTAAGAAGCAGATCACAGATTTCAGTAAATATTATTTAAGATAAGCACATTAGTTTATACTAAATATCTTCTTAGTATTTGTGACCCAAGTTCGGATTTTATGTCTTCTTTATTTTTGGGATAAATAATAAATAAAAAATAAAAATAAAAATAAAAATAAAAATAAAAATAAAAATAAAAATAAAAATAAAAATAAAAATAAAAATAAAAATAAAAATAAAAATAAAAATAACTAAAATGTTTTTTACGTGACCGACTGACACCGTAAAATTTACTGTGCAGTTCAAAGTCTGCTCTTTTGACCCGAATCGAAACGGAGACGTAGACGGCGGGAGTTCAACAAGTAGAGCTCGAATCCAGAGCGCCTCTGCTGGTTGCAAAAAATATTGCACTACATTTTGCCTCAAGACGTCCTTCTTTACCCACTCCCGTACGTTGTGAGCCTCATGCCCTACGATATACACGACACTCCAATCGTCCGATGCGGAAAAGACTGGAGAAGGTGAGCGAAACCCGGCATCAAACGAGCGGCTTCGGCGGCTCAGCGGGCCCGCGCGTATGTAGGCCGTGTTGTGCATGTTATTTCCTTGAAGTCATCAAACCTGCGCTCCCCCCCCCCATCAAGGAAAGGCTCTTATGATAAGTGGCAGCCATGAAATATGCACAGCCTGTCGTAGCCGCCTGCCTCGCTTGGTTTGGCGCTGCCCCCCCCCCCGTGCCCTCCTCGCCTCCTTCATTGTTGGCTTCTTCCTCTCTCCTCTTCGTCTGTTTTCCCTCTCTCTCTCTCTCTCTATCCAATCTAGTGAGAAACCTCCCCATCTGTCAGCCTCCATCACTCTAATCTCCCTCTCCTCACTGTCCCTCTCCCCCGTTGCAGCAGCTCTCGGGGGTTGCACCACTTTGCTAAATGCACATGCAGCAGCGTGAACGCTGCACCCGCCGTGGTTCGTTTTTTTTGGCGTTTTGGAAGATAGCGCCGAAATCACCGAGACCAGCAGCCCTGCACACGTCTAACCTGTTTATTTTTCAAGCACGGTTTTGTGAAACATAGAAATTTGGCACATGGGAGAAAAAAAAAAAAAAAAAAAAAAAAAACATTGTAAAAAGCCTTTTCTCACCCCCCCGCCGCCATGTCCATGTGGTGTTATTTGCACACGAAACAGCAGTTGGGTGACATGTTGGAAGCGTCGCCGACACAAAAACATGAAACACTCTTATAGGTTAAATGTAAATACTGAAAAGCCTTCATGATAATACAATTTTTCATGCAGAATTATTCGTATTTTGCTTGCACCTCTTCTTCCCCCCCCTCCTTTACAGTACTGACCGTTTTCACGTATTTATCAACATTACACACACTTTCGCTCTCTCCTAAGTAGCAACAACGGAGGTTGCGTCATCAACTTATCAGCATTTAGCAACACAATCGCTCGGAAAATTTGTTACTAAGTTTCCACCACAGACTTATTGAAATGTGAATTAGAATCGAATGAAATGTAATATTAGCTCAGAATATGTTGTTACCGTACACAAACCGGCCACAGCATTGCACAATTCATTTTTTGGTATGGCTCATATTCATATTCATATTCGAAGAAATGCAGAGGTAAGTCCCTTTTTCTGATAACACAAGAAAGTGGCTAAAGATTAATCAGTTGTATTACAGGCAGGCCCATTCAAAAATGCTTTATTTAGCTCTTTTTTTGGTTTTATTTACATTGTGAAAACGATTGAATGCTCTTGAATGCAACTTGTATCTTTTGCCTGAGCTAAGCAACAGGCATGCCTACTCAAAAATGCTTTATTTAGCTCTTTTTTTTGTTTCATTTGTTTTGTTTACATTATGAAAACGATTGAATGCTCTTGAATGCAACTTGTATCTTTTTCCTGGGCTAAGCAACAGGCAGGCCGACTCAAAAATGCTTTATTTATCTCTTTTTTTTTCTTTAATTTGTTTTGTTTACATTATGAAAACGATTGAATGCTCTTGAATGCAACTTGTATCGTTTGCCTGAACTAAGCAACAGGCAGGCTCATTCAAAAATGCTTTATTTATCTCTTTTTTTTTGGTTAAATTTGTTTTGTTTACATTATGAAAACGATTGAATGTTCTTGAATGCAACTTGTATCGTTTGCCTGAGCTAAGCAACAGGCAGGCCTATTCAAAAATGCTTTATTTATCTCTTTTTTTGGTTTGATTTGTTTTGTTTACATTGTGAAAACGATTGAATGCTCTTGAATGCAACTTGTATCTTTTGCCTGAGCTAAACAACGGGCAGGCCTATTCAAAAATGCTTTATTTATCTATTTTTTTGGGTTTGATTTGTTTTGTTTACATTTTGAAAACGATTGAAAGCTCTTGAATGCAACTTGTATCGTTTGCCTGAACTAAGCAACGGGCAGGCCCATTCAAAAATGCTTTATTTATCTCTTTTTTTTCTTTAATTTGTTTTGTTTACATTATGAAAACGATTGAATGCTCTTGAATGAAACTTGCATCTTTTTCCTGAACTAAGCAACAGGCAGGCCCATTCAGGTTTTTCTAGTTTATAATTAGAATTCTTACTATTTTCACCATTTTATTGTTTTTTTTTTATTGTGAAAACTATTCATATTCTATTCTATATTCATATTCTATTGCCGTTAGTGAACACAACTCGCCTCTTTTGTAATTAATCTAGAATTAATCTGGAGAATAGGTGGAAATATATATATATTTATGCATTTCATCGCCTCGTGCATGTGTACCTAATGTTGTGGCCTGTCAGTGTATGGTTATGTAACCTGGCCAATGGTGAACGATGCAGGCATGGACAGCAATCTGCTGTGCGATATGGGTTTTGCTCGTCACCACATTAGCTGCCGAGGGTTAAGATGCAGACACAACCTCGGGGAAGGTCGGCGGTGCCAAAATATGACTTCCTGTCAAAGAAAAGATTATTGCTATCTAAGTCGAAATCAACAAAAAAAACACAAGAGACGGAATTTCTTCGTCAAGAGTTCAGCGGACACTTTCATTGCAACATGCAGAAAGATACTCGACACAAACATCACGCCTTTTCTCAAGTCAGCATACAGTTGCCCCCGGCAACGCAGCAAAAAACCATCACAAAACGTCATCCAAAAACCCCTCTGTGGCGCTACGAGGAAAAACAGGCACCGCCTCAGCGCAAACCCACGTGCAACATTCGCTTGGGTTTAAAAGTGAAAGAGCGCTCGCTGTGAAGCAAGACGGAGCCGATGGCCAAACCAAAAAAACGGACACAAGCACACGGCGGGGCCAGGCAGGCGCAGCGCGGCGCTGTGACATCGGGCATGCGCTCAGCGAAATGCATTTCACCCCATTCACACACACATGTATATATGTATTATGTAAACAAACACGCAAGTATCGCAGCCATGCTTTTGTAAAACACAAAAAAAGTCTCGTTTGTTGCTTACTAAAAGGATCTAAAATAACATGAGAAGAATCCTTGTCTCTCCAACGGGACTCGTACGTCTTCTGTATTTTACCATCATGACCCCAAACAACACACACAAGCATCCCGCATGACGGTAAAATACAGCGAGTAGTCCATTATCGATATATTACCCATGTAATAAACTCATGCACGAGAATTGTCAGGCATTCCGAGTATAGAGAAGAATAAACATACAAAAAAAACACTAAGGTTACCAGCCACGGTTTTAAAAGAGCACACCGGAATTGCAAGCCAAACTCGGAGCGTGCTGGAAGAGCCAAGGAATGGATTGAAAAAAAAATAAATAAATATAAAAAAAAAAAAAAGGAAAGGGAATGCTGCCTTGTCGTTATTGTCGGATTTTTTGTTGTGTTTGTGTGTGGATGTGTGTAGTATTTTTTGCTCACACTGCACAACCAACCTCTTCTGGTTTGTTATTGCACTAGTATTACTAGTATTGACTATTATTATTTATCACATGACTACTAATGTTACTAGTATATACATAGTGTATATAGTATTTCCACGTTAACTGACTTGTTATGATTATCTCCAGGCTAGAGAGCCCCCCCTCCCCCCCCACATGTTTATCGACTGATTCCAATCTGGGGTCTGGGCATGTGAGTCTGCCCTTTCAGCACAGGTTGTGTTATATTGGGGGTTTAGAAATATAAAGGTGCAAACCAACAATTTGAGTTGTAGCTTTTCTTCCCGTCACTCACACATCGACATGTCGAGTGATGCAACCAGGACGTAAAAAAATATTTTCAATGCAATCTTCTATTGCTATGTGCGATTTTACCAATTAAAACATGATTTCAAAAAGATTGTATTAATTTTTAAATTTTAAAATAATTAAAAAAAATACCATAAAAATACAGAAAAAAAGAATTTATTTTAAACTTTTTTTCACATTGAATTTAATTGAATTACACTCATTTGTCTTCCTCACCAGGAAGTACCCTTATATTGGGGATTTAGAAATATAAAGGTGCAAACCAACAACTTGACTTGTAGCTTTTCTTCCAGTCACTCACACATCGACACGTCGAGTGATGCAACCAGGACGAAGAAAAATATTTTCAATGCAAACGTCCTCCTGCTATTTTACCGATTAAATCATGATTTCAAAAAGATTGTATTAATTTTTTTAATTTTTAAATAATTTTAAAAAATACCATAAAAATACAGAAAAAAATAATTTATTTTCAACTTTTTATCACATTGAATTTAATTGAATTACACTCATTTGTCTTCCTCACCAGGAAGTACCCTTATATTGGGGTTTTAGAAATGTAAAGGTGCAAACCAACAACTTGACTTGTAGCTTTTCTTCCCGTCACTCACACATCGACATGTCGAGTGATGCAACCAGGACGTAGAAAAATATTTTCAATACAATCTTCTATTGCTATATGCTAATTTACTGATTAAAACATGATTTCAAAAAGATTGTATTAATTTTTAAATTTTAAAATATATTTTTTTAAAAATCATAAAAATACCAATTTTTTTTTTTTTTTACTTTTTATCACATTGAATTTAATTGAATTAGAATCATTTGTTTTCCTCACCAGGAAGTACCCTTATATTGGGGGTTTAAAAATGTAAAGGTGCAAACCAACAACTTGAGTTGTAGCTTTTCAAAAAGATTGGATTAATTTTTTTAATATTAAAATAAGAAAAAAAAATACCATTAAAATACAGAAAAAAAAAATTTATTAAAAAAATTTTTTTATATTGAATTTAATTGAATTACACTCTTTTGTCTTCCTCACCAGGAAGTACCCTTGTATTGGGGGTTTAGAAATGTAAAGGTGCAAACCAACAACTTGACTTGTAGCTTTTCTTCCCGTCACTCACACATCGACATGTCGAGTGATGCAACCAGGATGCAGAAAAATATTCTCAATGAAAATTCCCTTTTGCTATTTTACCGATTAAAACATTATTTCAAAAAAGATTGTTTTAATTTTTTAATTTTAAAATAATTCTTAAAAAAATACCATAAAAATACAGAAAAAAAGAATTTATTTTAAACTTTTTTTCATATTGAATTTAATTGAATTAGACTCATTTGTCTTCCTCACCAGGAGGTACCCTCCTCATTTTATGGTTTTATATTTTTCTTAAAGGGCCGGTACTTTATTGGGCATGGTTTTACATATTTAATATTTAAAATGCTTATTTTTTATAGCATGCAAAACTGCACCAAAGTGCGTATTTTCGGCCTTGAGAAGAGGCAGGTTGCAGCAGTGTGAACAAGAAACGCGAGCGTGAGTGCGTGAGTGCACGTGAGTGCACGTGAGTGCATGGTTTGATGTTTCAGGTGTGTGTCCGTGTGTCATGTCCGTGCCAGAGCTTCAATCAAGCCTGCTCGGCGGCAGGGGCGGTCGCAGCGCTTCCGGGGAACTCCGGGTTGATAAAAGAGAATCCTTGGAACTCGTCCTGGTCCAGGTTCTGAATCACTTCCTCGTCGGGAGGGGTCAGCACCGGCGGGTGGCGTGTGAAAAAACGATCAAAGTTCTCAGCATCCCGTCCACACTGTTGAGGAGGGTGGGACGAAGGGAGGGCGGATATGGGGGGAGGCGGGGAATGGACAAGAACGGATGGATAAAGGAGAGGGACACAAAAGAAAGAAGGGGGGGGGGGGGTGGCGGGTTGAGGCAGGGAGTGAGATGACATCACTTGAACATGGTTTCATATCAGCTCCGTGTTACACTCCCGGCTGTGGATTGGGATCATTCCGTGGATGGCATTCATAAAGTCAGATTCCGAGATGGCTCGGAATAATCCCAGCACACCTGAAGAAGGTGGCTGCATTTTTCCACAAACATCCGAAACATACAAAAACACGACAAGGCCGCAGACCTCAAACACACCGTGGTTGTGCACTTGGAATTTTCCAATTATTTTGTTCCCGTATTTTCCTTATACATCAATTCCCTAAGTGCATGAAACAAGTTATTAACGGAAAAAGGATACTTCTCCGACATGCCCCCCCCCCCCCCCCCCCACGGGGGATTTTAAGACAAGCTGTTTCTTGTTTTTGCATCTCCATCAGGGCGCTGAGCTTTAATGAAGAAAACAAGGATACGCCATCCTCTGACAACGTCACCCTGAGGAACGCCATAAACTCATTAAATCTGCGTATCTCTCAAAAAAAGCCACTGTTTATAGTTTGGGGAAATATGGGAAAATATGGGAAATACAACCTTGCTGGTCTTTTAACCTCTTTTAGGGAACCCCAATGGGACGATGTTGCCTTACTGGGAGAAGCAATAAAGTGTCTTTGTTAAAGGGCCGGTACTTTATTGAGTATGGTTTTATGTATTAAATATTTAAAATGCTTTTGTGGCATGCAAAAATGCACCAAAATGCAGGATGGATGGAAAATGGCGGACGAAACCGCCATTAAGACATGATCACGGACGTATTTGAAGCATCAAAGAGTGAGCCGGTCACTTTAAGATGCTATTTTACTGATTAAAACATGATTTCACTTTTTTTTTTACTAATTTTTAAATTTTTAAATAATTTTTAAAAAATACCATAAAAATACAAAAAAAAAAGAATTTATTTCAAACTTTTTTTCATAATGAATTTAATTGAATTACTCATTTATCTTCCTCACCAGGAAGTACCCTTCTAAATCTATGGTTTTATTGTTTTTCTTAAAGGGCCGGTACTTTATTGAGTATGGTTTTATGTATTAAATATGTAAATGCTTCTCTTTTGTGGCATGCAAAAATGCACCAAAATGCAGGATGGATGGAAAATGGCGGACGAAACCGCCATTAAGACATGATCACGGACGTATTTGAAGCATCAAAGAGTGAGCCGGTCACTTTAAGATGCTATTTATCTGATTAAAACATGATTTAAATTTTTTTTTAGTAATTTTTAATTTTTTTAATAATTTTTAAAAAATACCATAAAAATACAAAAAAAAGAATTTATTTCAAACTTTTTTTCATAATGAATTTAATTGAATTACTCATTTATCTTCCTCACCAGGAAGTACCATTCTAAATCTATGGTTTTATTGTTTTTCTTAAAGGGCCGGTACTTTATTGAGTATGGTTTTATGTATTAAATATTTAAAATGCTTATCTTTTGTGGCATGCAAAAATGCACCAAAATGCAGGATGGATGGAAAATGGCGGACGAAACCGCCATTAAGACATGATCACGGACGTATTTGAAGCATCGAAAAGTGAGCCGGTCACTTCACCAATGCTATTTTACCGATTAAAACATGATTTCAATTTTTTTTTAGTAATTTTTAAATTTTTTAATAATTTTTAAAAAATACCATAAAAATACAAAAAAAAAAGAATTTATTTAAAACTTTTTTTTTTATAATGAATTTAATTGAATTACTCATTTGTCTTCCTCACCAAGAAGTACCCTTCTAATTCTATGGTTTTATATTTTTCTTAAAGGGCCGGTAACTTTATTGAGCATGGTTTTATGTATTTAATATTTAAAATTATCTTCTTTTGTGGCATGCAAAAATGCACCAAAATGTGTATTTTCGTCTTGAGAAGAGAAAGGATGGATGGAACGTGGAGCAGAAAGAACAACAACACATTTCAGGGTGGCTAAGTACTAACAGGAAGTGACGGCCCAATCCAACAATGGCAACAAAAATAAATAAAAATAAAATAAATAAATAATAAAAAAAAGTCAACCAGCCCGTCCAAAATTTGGTCCGAAACCGCCAATGGAAATAATCCTGTGATGACATCACAACGCTTTTTCTTCTCACCCAACTACAACTGTTCGAGTCCGATACACACACAAACAAACACAAGGTCGTTTTAGGTGGTTTTGCCCGACTGCTACCCGCTCACCGTTTCCCGGGACGACCAACTATTAAACTCTCGCCGACCTCAAGCAAACACTAAAAAAAAAAAAAACTCATTCAGTCCGCACACGTCTCCAAAAACACCAGAAAACCTGCAAGGTCATGACCTTCTCAACATCATAAAACAGCTCATTCCCTTCCATCATCATCATCATCATCATATCCTGACTTACCTGCGATTGTCCCATCCAGGAAAGGAAACGGACAAAAAGTCAGGGACAAAGTCAACAATAACGTATTGAACGTTACAAACGACAAGTTTGACCCCAATTAAAAACCGAGGATGCAATGGCGGGAAACTTACAGCTCTGGGTTTGAACGGCGGCTGCACTTCCTTGTTTTCCAGCTTCTCCCAGTCCATGTAGCGGAAGAAGCTGTGATCCCGGATGTCTCTCTCCCCTTCCGGACCACAGCCCAGACGCTTGGCCGGGTGTTTGGTCATCAACTGGACAGACGGAGACAAGAAAGGGGGGATTATTTGATTTTTGGGGGGGCGTCTGGCAACCCATGAAGGATTTGTTTCTGGTATTGTTCGCTGTTACGCTTAACTTTTTTGTTGCTTTCAAGGACCTCTGAGTACTGCAATAATACTGATCCATTAAACTATTCTGTGCTAGCCAAGTACTGCTAACATTCCCGTACTTACACTTCAATATGTATACTAATGGGCGGCATGGTGGTCGAGTGGTTAGCGCGCAGATACGTTGATATGTAGTATTCTACACTGACCAGTAGGTGTCGGTAATGTTACTATATTTGGTCATAGGAGTGTAAAGGTGACTATAGGGGTGCTATTTCATGTCTAGAGGGCTCTAATGTTAAAAAGTGTATTTGGAAGGTCATAAACCTCACAGCGAGGTGACCAGGGTTCAATTCCACCCTCGGCCATCTCTGTGTGGAGTTTGCATGTTCTCCCCGTGCACATGTGGGTTTTTTCCCGGGTACTCCGGTTTCCTCCCACATTCCAAAAACATGCTAGGTTAATTAGCGACTCCAAATTGTCCATAGGTATGAATGTGAGTGTGAATGGTTGTTTGTCTATATGTGCCCTGTGATTGGCTGGCCACCAGTCCAGGATGTACCCCGCCTCTTGCCCGAAGACAACTGGGATAGGCTCCAGCACCCCCGTGACCCTCGTGAGGATAAGCGGTAGAAAATGAATGAATTAATGAGTTTGCCTCCTATTTTGTGTGGAAGTGGTTTGTCTATATGTGCCCTGTGATTGGCTGGCCACCAGCCCAGGCGACCTGGAGACAGCTGGGATAGGCTCCAGCATACCCATGAGGATAAGTGGTAAAAAATGAATGAATGTGCACTTGGGTGGGTTGGGGGGGGCGTACATCAATGAATCTCGCACACAATAAAACTAAAATAAAGTAAAATTATTCCAACAACATGCATGCTAGGTTAATTGGCGACTCCAAATTGTCCATAGGTATGAATGTGAGTGTGAATGGTTGTTTGTCGATATGTGCCCTGTGATTGGCTGGCCACCAGTCCAGGGTGTACCCCGCCTCTCGCCCTAAGAAGACAGCTGGGATAGGCTCCAGCATCCCCCTGTGACCCTCGTGAGGATAAACAGTAGAAAATGAATGAATGAATGTCTACTATATTGGGTGATAGTAGTGTAAAGATGACTATAGGGGTGTTATGTCATGTCTAGAGGGCTTTAATAATGTTAATAACGTATTTATAAGGTTGCGAGGCCTGGGATGATGTAATGATGAATTAATCACACAATACATGAAAATTAACTCAATTTATTGCTATGTGTATGCGTGTATGTTTTCCTGGTAGAATGAGTGTTCACTCTGTGCATTGTTACATAGAGCAACAGCATGAACAGAGTGAGACTTATGGTCAGTCATACAGTTTTTGGGTGGAGGCGGGGCTGCTAGTAGAAATTAAATAAGATTGCAATATTTTTTTTTGTACTTTTTTTTTTTAAAGTAGTGTCATGTGACAGCCCTAATTGTTGCCTTGCATGGCAGGACACACACTGACAGGTATCTTATGGCAAAAACGTTAATTTGCAGTCTTTGACTGGCAGAAACAAGATCATTTATTTTCAATGGAGTCTTTAAATCAGCAAGGATTCACACTCGCGCCTCTTCTGTCGTCTTTCACCACATTTGTATCCCTACAGGCAAAATGAAAGAGCATTTATAATGCCTGTCCACGCAAAAACCTTAAGAAAGGCACCAAGGCCAGTGACGTCAGTGTGTGTGTGTGTGTGTGTGTGTGTGTGTGTGTGTGTGTGTGTGTAGGTGGGGCGTGCCTCCCTCAGGAGCAGCAGTCATAGCTCATTACATTAGAAGTAAAATAACATTTTCCACGGGTCACTCGACTTTATGTGCCGCACACACACACACACACACACACACACACACACACACGGATATGTGAGTGCACGTACACCGACACACGCTCTCCTAGATAAACACAAAAATATAGAAATGGATTTTTTTACTAGTGGTATTACACACTCGGCTTCTCTGGTGCTGCTTTTTCCTGGACTGTACACGCCTGACAGACAAAACTGTGGGATGCATTTAATACCACACCTGTGCTGGTTGCAACACATTTATCATATTGTATATGCTGAACCCATCACACACTGATGTAGTTCCTTTTTAAAAAAAAATATATATATCTACTTCCTTAACAATAATTTTATAATATAATATAATAGTTTAATAATAATAATATAATAATAGTTTGGATGGTCTTGCAATTTATTATTGATAAAAATACATCATAATGCTGCCTTTAAGTTAAAGTGGGGAGGTCCATGTTTTTGGCGACACCTAGTGGCCGCAATAACTCATTGTGTTGAGATTGTGACAAAGTTAGGCACACAAATTGAATAATAATAATAATAAATTTAATTTATAACGAGAATGAGACAGAAGCATACCGGAATTACAGACGATGTGTCTGTAAGTAATGTGCTACTATAATGACATGATACGATACATGCGGTATTTTAGACAGCAGTCTTGATTAATTAGGACACTAATTAGGACGGATGTCTTAGTGTAGTATCACTCGATTTATAGGAGTTGTGAATACATTTTTTTTGGATGTCTATTGCATAAAAATAAAAATAAAAATAAAAATAAAAATAAAAATAAAAATAAAAATAAAAATAAAAATAAAAATAAAAATAAAAATAAAAATAAAAATAAAAATAAAAATACATAAAAAATCAAAAAAATACAAATAAAAATAAAAAAATACAAATAAAAATAAAAAAATGTTTTTGTGAAATGTTTGTTGAAATTTCCAGTACAGGGTGTGCCCCGCCTCTCCCCCCAAAGCCAGCTGGGATAAGCTCCACCATAATATTGCAGGGGTCTGCACGGCGTACGAGTGATTAGCGCGCAGACCTCACAGCGAGGAGACCCGAGTTCAATCCCACTGTCGGCCATCATGCGTGGGTTTTCACGGTTTCCTCCCACATTCCAAAAAACATGCTAGGTTAATTAGCGACTCCAAATTGTCCATAGGTATGAATGTGAGTGTGAATGGTTGTTTGTCTATATGTACCCTGTGATTGGCTGGCTCAAAGACAGCTGAGATAGGCTCCAGCACCCGCCACGACCCTTGTTAGGATAAGCGGTAGAAAATGACTGAAATATTGCAGTACATTACAAAAAAAGCCGCACTACTGTAGTGTTTTTCCATTAAAAAAAAACCATCAAGTCATCATCTTATTTTGTTACCGTCAGTATCATTTATGACGAGAATAATTCAGTTTAAAGCCCTTGATAGAAGCCGTCTATCAAGACTAACCGCAGTCTGCAATTTGAGGCACGCGTCTTGTGCAATTACGCCGTCAAATGGAGTCGACGGCTCGGCGTTGATGGTGAGATAAGCTTTAGAAAATAACATTTTTTTTTTTTTTTTGCTGGCGTCAAGGCATCAGATCAGAACAAAAATGATCACTTTCTATTTTCGGTGTAGATAATCCTATCATTTGGCCGATTATATCAACATATTTTGATCTACACGCGCGTTTGTTTCTCACATTTGTGCTGCTCCAATTCATGGAAAGTGGACTTGGGTCTTGTGTTTGTGTGTGTGTGTGTGTGTGTGTGTGGAGGAACAAATGCCTTCAATTAGTCGATGCTGTAAAGTCATGTGAAGTTGAAGACCTTGTGTACCTTACAATGCGTCTCTGTAGAATATAGCAGTAGTGTGTGTGTGTGTGTGTGTTAGAATACATTTATGTGTAGCCCATTGCTAGCTATGAAATATAGATGCTGGCTAGGATAGAATCAGGGGAGTGGAAACATCTCTGATCACTCCCTTTACACACACACTGTACTGTACTGTACTGTACACACACATACACACACACAGGTTCCATATTTTACCAGGAATTCCATTCAAGACTGAATGTTTTCACCTACAAGCCACTAAGGGGGGGAAAACTACAGACACAATCACTAACAATGATACAATCTTTGAAATGATGTCTCACACCGAGCAGAAACCGGCGAAAGCGGCGAATTGGTACAAACAAAGTAAAAACACGACAGGGTTTTTTTTTGCAAGCAAAAGACCATCGCATTCGCACGTTGTCGTCACATCTGTGGAATACAATTCCACACCCGAGCATTTCCCCCCCCGCAAATGGAAATATCATGTCGGGGCTTCGAGTAGTCTCCACGTGCACGTGCGCGCGCACGGATGCTTTGAGTTAACCCAGGAGGTGCTGGAGGGGGCGCGGTGGGAGCTGTGGGGGTGGACGGAGGCGGGCTTTCATGCTTCAATGAAGATCCGCTACAACCCAGTAATCATCACTAATACATAACACGGCCTGCATACAGTGTGTGTGTGTGTGTGTGTGTGTGTGTGTGTCTTTACATCCTAAAGAGGCAACATCTTTGTCATCAATTTGCCAGTGAATGCACGGCGAATGTCTACAATGTCCGTGCGTGGCGGTTCGAGCTATGTGCCGCATGGTCAACTGCCCAGGGCAGCAGTGGTTGTCATCTGGTTCGGCTGCAGGAAATCACACACAGTACTTATATGACTTAGTTTGTAGTGTTGATATGAGTCAGTTACTTGAATTGAATATTTGTTTTTCGCTTTGAGTCTATGCTTTTCTTTTGATCGCGGCAGCAAAGTAACCCAAAACGAAACCAAAGAAAGCTACAAAGAAGGTGAGAGAAACAATCAAATTCAAGAAACTCATGGAAAACCAGAAGGTGGTGTTGATATGAGTTAATTACTTAAATTTAATATTTTTCACTTTGCTGCCGTGATCAAAAGAAAAGCAGAGACTCAAAGTAACCCAAAACAAAACCAAAAAAAGCTATAAAGAAGGTGAGAAACATCAAATCAAATTCAAGAAACTCATAGCAAAACAGGAAGGTGATGTTGATATGAGTTAGTTACTTAAATTGAATATTTTTCACTTTGAGTCTCTGCTTTTCTTTTGATCACGGCAGCAAAGTAACCCAAAACGAAACCAAAGAAAGCTACAAAGAAGGTGAGAAACACTATCAAATTCAAGAAACTCATGGCAAAACCGGAAGGTGGTGTTGATACGAGTCAGTTACTTCAATAGAATATTTTTCACCTCGAGTCTCTGCTTTTATTTTTATCACGGCAGCAAAGTAACCCAAAATGAAAACAAATAAAGCTACAAAGAAGGTGAGAAACACAATAAAATTCAAGAAACTCATAGCAAAACCGGAAGGTGCTGTAGATATGACTCAGTTACTTAAATTTAATATTTTTCACCTCGCGTCTCTGCTTTTCCTTTGATCACGGCAGCAAAGTAACCCAAAACGGAACCAAAGAAAGCTACCAGTACCGGCATTTTGACAAAGAAGGGGAGAAACACAATCAAATTCACGGAACTCATAGCAAAACAGGAAGGTGGCGTTGATATGAGTCAGTTACTTTAATTAAATATTTGTTTGCACCTCAAGTCTCTGCTTTTCTTTTGATCACGGCAGCAAGGTAACCCAAAACGGAACCAAAGAAAGGCACACAACCAAATTCAAGAAACTCATGGCAAAACAGGAAAGTGGCGTTGATATGAGTCAGTTACTTAAATTGAATATTTTTCACCTCGAGTCTCTGCTTTTCTTTTGATCACGACAGCAAGGTAACCCAAAACGGGACCAAAGAAAGGCACACACAATCAAATTCAAGAAACTCATGGCAAAACAGGAAAGTGGCGTTGATATGAGTCAGTTACTTAAATTGAATATTTTTCACTTCGAGTCTCTGCTTTTATTTTGATCACGGCAGCAAAGTAACCCAAAAAGGAACCAAAGAAAGGCACACACAATCAAATTCGAGAAACTCATGGCAAAACAGGAAGGTGGTGTAGATATGAGTCAGTTACTTTAATTGAATATTTTTCACCTCGAGTCTCTGCTTTTCTTTTGATCACGACAGCAAAGTAACCCAAAACGTAAACAAAGAAAGGCACACACAATCAAATTCGAGAAACTCATGGCAAAACAGGAAGGTGGTGTAGATATGAGTCAGTTACTTAAATTGAATATTTTTCACTTTGAGTCTCTGCTTTTATTTTGATCACGACAGCAAAGTAACCCAAAACGGAAACAAAGAAAGGCACACACAATCAAATTCGAGAAACTCATGGCAAAACAGGAAGGTGGTGTAGATATGAGTCAGTTACTTAAATTGAATATTTTTCACCTCGAGTCTCTGCTTTTCTTTTGATCACGACAGCAAAGTAACCCAAAACGGAACCAAAGAAAGGCACACACAATCAAATTTGAGAAACTCATGGCAAAACAGGAAGGTGGTGTAGATATGAGTCAGTTACTTAAATTGAATATTTTTCACTTTGAGTCTCTGCTTTTATTTTGATCACGGCAGCAAGGTAACCCAAAACGGGACCAAAGAAAGGCACACACAATCAAATTCAAGAAACTCACGGCAAAACAGGAAGGTGGTGTCCGTGTTGATTGCCATATTGTGTCTTTTTCATGTTTTCAATAGAGGTGAAAGTAACCTATCATGTTTATTTATCCCTATTTCTATACATTTATGATTGTTTTTATACGAGTCAAACTATCACGGTTAGAACTTGGGACCGACCTTCAAAAAGTGTCAACACATCCGCTCCAGTAGAATGTGTGTTTTTGTTGCAATTTAGTGTGGTCTTCGCAACAGCGCAACAGTAGAAGACAACGTTGATGGACGTATTGATGGAGAAGACCCGCTTCCACACAATGGAGAAGCAACCCAGCCCAGTTAGGCGGCTTCATTTGAGACTTTTCCAGTCCATTCTGAAGCGTTCCCACAACCAACTGAGCACACGGCTCAGGCTATTTCATTAGTGCTGTGTGTGTGTGTGTGTGTGTGTGTGATAGAGGATGTAGAATGAAAGCGGCAAAACAATGAGCAGAGAGAGAGAGAGAGAGAGAGAGAGAGAGAGAGAGAGAAGGACGGCGAAGGAGAGCGCTTATGACAGCGAGATGGAAGCCGGGCAGATAGCGAGAGCGAACAATGTTGTTTCACTCCGCATAAATGTTCCCTCACAATGGTTTTAATTATGCAGATAATTTTGATGTCCCTCTCGCTCACTCCATCCTCTCCATCCGCTCACCTCCTCCCTTCTTTGCTTCCTCCTTTTCACCAACTAATGGCAGTCCTGCATGCGTGTTACTTGTAGTACTGTAGTACTGTAAAGTACACAAAAAACACTCCTTCCTGTGCCATTGCAAAGCAATATTCCTCAATAATGGGCGGCCATGTTTGTTTTCAAACAATTATACTCAAATTTGACACACATGTACTCGTCAGTCCGTCACCGTAAAAGTGACGGCGCGTCTTTTGTACAACTCACTAAGCTGTGTGAGAGCTTTTAATAACAGCGCCATCATGTGGTGTGTTTGCCAGATAAACAATAGCACAGGCGACGCAGCAGGAGGGAGGGTGTGTTTTGCCAAATGTTCATCCTTTTGTGTCGCCGATACAGACATACAGCATGCGCATGGGAAGTTTCCACTTCATTCCACAGCAGAAAACTGCAATTTTAAAAAGTTGGAAAAAAAAGTTGAAAAAAAAACAAAAAATCAATACCTCAAAAAAAATCATCTTTTTCTGCATTTCTGGGTCCTTCCGGGACCCCTGATGAGGGTGTGGGGGGTTTCCACTTCATTCCACAGCAGAAAACTGCAATTTAAAAAAGTTGAAAAAAAAGTTGAAAAAAAAGTTGAAAAAAAAGTTGAAAAAAAAGTTGAAAAAAACAAAAACAAATTTTTTTCCAAAAATCAACACCTAAAAAAAATCGTCTTTTTCTGCATTTCTGAGGCCTTCCGAGACCCCCGATGAGGGTGTGGGAGGTTTCCACTTCATTCCACAGCAAAAAACTGCAATTTAAAAAAGTTGAAAAAAAAGTTGAAAAAAAACAAAACCTAATTTTTTTCCAAAAATCAACACCTCAACAAATCATCTTTTTCTGCATTTCTGGGTCCTTTCGGGACCCCCGATGAGGGTGTGGGAAGTTTCCACTTCATTCCACAGCAGAAAACTGCAATTTAAAAAAGTTGAAAAAAAGTTGAAAAAAAAACCAAAAACAAAATTTTTTCCAAAAATCAACACCTTAAAAAATTGTCTTTTTTTTGCATTTCTGGGTCCTTCAGAGACGCCCGATGAGGGTGTGGGAGGTTTCCACTTCATTCCACAGCAATAAACGGCAATTTAAAAATGTTGAAAAAAGTTGAAAAAAAAGTTGACTTTTTTTTTTACATCTTGAAAAAAACTCAAAAACCTTACAATTTTTCCCAAAAATCAACACCTCAAAAAATTGTCTTTTTCTGCATTTCTGGGTCTTATTGGCCTTTGGCGCTCATAGCATTCTAAAAACACGGCTAATGACCCACCTGACTTTGGGCGACAGGCGGGGTACACCCTGAACTGGTGGGCAGCCAATCACAGGGCACATATAGACAAACAACCATTCACACTCACATTTAGAGTGACCGGTTAACCTAACAAGCACTAACAGGACCGGAGAAAAGTCACGCGCACGGAAAACCAACTCCACACAGACATCCCCAACAGAGATTCGAACCCAGGTCTTTCCGATCTCATAACTGTGACAGTGAAGTCATCATATGAACACAAATAAAACTAAATAGTCGTGTATGTATTGTCGCCCCCATTGGGGTGTTTTGGCGCACACTCACCCCTTTGCAGATAGCCACAGCCTCTTTAGACATGGACTTAGGATACGAGACATGGTGCTCCATGATGGACTGAAATAACTCATCCTCGTCCTCACCGTCAAATGGAGGCTGGGGGGACGAATCGGACGCGGAGTAAATTATAGATATCAATAATAATTATGCAATTTCATATTTAAAATGTCCATTAGGTGTCAAACAACCACAAATGACTGAATGATAGATTTTTTTTGTTTACAATGTTTTTGTTTACAATACATAGTTTCCTGGTCTTTGAATGCATCGTTCCATGATGGATTGAAATAACTCATCCTCACCGTCAAATGGAGGCTGGGGGACAAATTGGATGCAGACTAAATAATAAATAAAAAGATAATAATAAATAATATAATAAATAAAAATAAATAAAAATAGATAATAATAAATAAAAATAATGCAATTTCATATTTAAAATGTCCATTGGGTGTCAAACAAACAACTTTTAACCACAAATGACTGATTGAATGATAGATGTTTTTTGTTTACAATGTTTTTGTTTGCAATACATAGTTTCCTGGTCCTTGAATGCATCGTTCCATGATGGATCGAAATAACTCATCCTCGTCCTCACCGTCAAATGGAGGCTGGGTAACAAATCGGTTGCGGACTAAATAATAAATAAAAAGATAAATAATAAAATAAATAAATAATATAATAAATACAAAAATTTAAAATAAATAATAATACATACACAGATAATACAAGATAATAATATAATAATAAAAAAATATATAATAAATAAAAAATAATAAAAATATAATAAATAAAAAATAAAATAGATAAAAAAATATGCAAATGCCCACTGGGTGTCAAAAAAACAACTTTTAACCAGAAATGACTGAATAATTGATATTTTTGTTTACAATACATTACATGGTCTTATAAAATAATTTCCTTGTCATTGAATGCATCGTTTCTCATGCCAAACACTCACCTGCCCGGCCAGCATTTCATAGAGCAGTACTCCAAAGGCCCACCAGTCCACGGACTTCCCGTAAGGCTGGTAAGCGATAATCTGAAAAACGAGTTCAAGGAAATAATACATGGAATGCCTTTATCCGTGACTTCCGTGAAATATCCGAAACAGGAAGTACTCTACCTCCGGAGCGATGTAGTCAGGTGTTCCACAGAAGGTCTTGGTGGTGACTCCGTCGTTCATGTTTTCTTTACACATTCCAAAGTCGGCTATCTTAATGTGTCCCTCGCAGTCCAGCATCACGTTGTCCAGCTTAAGGTCTCTACGTTAAAAAAGTTAAAAAAAAAAAAAAACTTTATTCGCACATCTGAGCTTAACACAGTACCTCATAGCGTGTATGGATCGCTGTAAATATTATGGATTTTACGTCTGTGAATGTTACCTGTAGATGATGCCCTTTTGATGCAGGAAGAACAACCCGATGGCGATCTCGGCGGCGTAGAAGCTACACACAAACGCACGGACGAGAGGAAACGGCGTAATTAGAAAGATGCTGACGTCTGGGGAAAGGTCAACGCTGTCTCTTCAAGGCCTCCGCTGATAAGATCAACAGTCTGGACACACTGACCACGTATGAGTGGGTAGTATCACCCAGGCCGTGTTCTCGCTAGTCGGGGAGCCATTTTGAGCGCGTGCAAAGCGGTGACGAATACGCACAGCCTGTTTAGTGCTTAATCTGTGAACAGAATGATGACCGGAGGGCGATGGCTGTCGCACAAAACTAACATGACCTTATCCTTTTGGATGAAAACACGCCAGGGTTTTAAAAAGGGAGGGTGGCGCCGACGACGCTAACAGCCAAGGCCTTTCCTCGCCGCAAAGAATTCCCAACACGGCAGATGAAGGGCAAACTCCACCGAGGCTCTTCGCTTCGCTGACAGCCGGCTTGTTAAATATGGCCGCCTGTTGGCTGTAACGTGACATCACGGACCGAGCCAGTAACAATAAATTACAAGCTGCCGTTTTTGGAGCTTGTTAGCGTTAGCTACATATCGGCCTCTCTTGGTAAAAGACTCGTTTTACTTGGACTTGGCTTTCCGTATCGCAGACTTCACACTCAGTATCAACCGGCCCCCACCAGCTAAGACCACTGGGTCACAGTAATTGGCTGACCGCTAACCGCTAACCGCTAACCGCTAACCGCAGGGGGAACCTTTACCCCTTTGTGGCGCTAGTCTTGTGTTCATGTTGTGTAAAATAAAATGTGTTTACTTGTGCAAATGTATAATTTCAAATTTATTTTAATTTTTTGACTTATTTTTCACTTAATTTTTTTGACTTAATTTTTTACTTAATTTTATTAATTTTTATTTTATTTAATTTTAATGTAGTTTTAATATACTCCGGTTTCCTCCCACATTCCAAAATCATGCTAGGTTAATTAGCGACTCCAAATTGTCCATAGGTATGAATGTGAGTGTGAATGGTTGTTTGTCTATATGTGCCCTGTGATTGGCTGGCCACCAGTCCAGGGTGTACCCCGTCTCTCGCCCAAAGAAGACAGCTGGGATAGACTCCAGCACCCCCCGCGACCCTCATGAGGATCAGCGCTAGAAAATGAATGAACCTTCTAAATGTTTTTAACATTATTAGAGCTCTCTAGACATGAGGTAGCACCCCTATAGTTACTTATACACTCCTATAATTCATTATTTATGACATTACACAACTCCTTTTCTGGAGACATAGGGGTTCAATTCCACCCTCGGCCATCTCTGTGTGGAGTTTGCATGTTCTCCTCGTGCATGCGTGGGTTTTCTCCGGGTACTCCGGTTTCCTCCCACATTCCAAAAACATGCTAGGTTAATTAGCGACTCCAAATTGTCCATAGGTATGAATGTGAGTGTGAATGGTTGTTTGTCTATATGTGCCCTGTGATTGGTTGGCCACCAGTCCAGGGTGGCCTCTCGCCCAGAAGACAGCTGGGATAGGCTCCAGCACCCCCGCGACCCTCATGAGCATAAGCGCTAGAAAATGAATGAATGAATAAAAAAATGTGTTTTTTTTTAACATTATTAGAGCTCTCTAGACATGAGATAGCACCCCTATAGTAAAAATAAATAGTTTTCCAATATTTTGTGTTTATATTTTTAATGTTTAATGACAGATTGATTGCCTAGTTTACTTCCAAAAGTCATTCCCGACGCTAACCAACCCAGCTCCGACTGGTATTTGCATGAGCGTGTCTACTCACACTGCGTGAGGCTCCTTGAACTTGCCGACCTGCTGGATCTGATACATGAGATCTCCGCCGTTGATGTACTCCATGACGAAATACAATCGGTCCTGTGGTGAGAAACAAAGCAGGGAAGACGCAGACAGGAAGGTCAAAAAAAAAAAAAAAAAAAAAAAAAAAAAAAAAAAAAAAAAATGTCCGGGCCTTATGAGAAAAGGTCAATCGTGAGCAAAGGGTGAAAATGTGAAAATGGCAGTTTTGAGGAAAAAAAAAAAAAAAAAAAAAGATGGACGGATAAACCATGGAGAAAGACTCACTCCACATCAATTTAGGACTCCATACTCCTCCATTATGAACAGAAATTGCCAATAAAGGTTCCGTATGTGTGTGGGGATTTAGTGTGTGTGTGTGTGTTAGTTGTCCAGGCTGCACAATAAATCTCAGAAGCAGTCGTTTGTGTCCTTATTGTGTGTGTGTGTGTGTGTGTGTGTAGTGCTAGGATGAATAAAATGTACGACTACACATTACAGTCGACAATAAATATGAATGTGTTAGAAGTGCATAAGTACCATATGTAGGGGAGCAGTCTGCTGGGCGGAGAATTAGTACTGCAGAGGATTAACGTACTCACACACTTCCATGTGTGTGTGTGTCAACTTGATTTGCCTTGAACAACAACTGCAAGTGCACTCACAAGCACATTATTCTCTCTAATCAATAGAAATATGAAAATCTGCGCACATATATTAAACACGCGGACGTTTTAGATACGCTCCTGGAGTCGAGCACAAGTACTCCCCCAGCTATTGATTCATATTTAGCACGGTTACAACGTGAAGGCGGATTGTGCAAACCGAGGGTGGAATTGAACTCGGGTCTCCTAGCTGTAAGGCCTGTGCGCTAACCACTCGACGACCGTGCTGCCTGCAATACTTTTATTCATTCATTCATTTTCTACTGCTTATCCTCACGAGGGTCGCAAGAGTGGGGTGCTGGAGCCTATCCCAGCTGTCTTTAGTGCAAGAGGCGGGGTACACTCTGGACTGGTGTGGCCAGCCAATCACAGGGCACATATATAGACAAACAACCATTCACACTCACATTCATACCTATGGACAATTTGGAGTCGCTAATTAACCTAGCATGTTTTTGGAATGTGGGAGGAAACCGGAGTACCCGGAGAAAACCATGCAAACTCCACACAAAGGGTGGAATCGAACTCGGGTTTCCTAGTTGTGAGGCCTAACCACTCAAACACCGTGCTGCCTGCAATACTTTTATATCCAGTATATTTATTCTAGACCCCATTCACTGTGCAATATATTAATTTCTAAGTGCAATATTTTAATGCTCATATTTCATATTTAATTCACATATCTATTTTCATATTTCATATCATCTTATAAACTGTATTGTATATTACTTTTAGGTTGTTTGTATTGTTTATTTCTTACATTGTGTTTTTTTTTTTTTACACTGTTTAATTGGTTCTGTCCTGGACGGCACGGTGGTCGAGTGGTTAGCACGCAGACCTCACAGCTAGGAGACCAGGGTTCAATTCCACCCTCGGCTCTTTCCCGTGCATGCGTGGGTTTTCTCCGGGTACTCCGGTTTCCTCCCACATTCCAAAAACATGCTAGGTTAATTAGCGACTCCAAATTGTCCATAGGTATGAATGTGAGTGTGAATGGTTGTTTGTCTATACAGTGAAGAAAATAAGTATTTGAACACCCTGCTATTTTGCTATTTCTCCCACTTAGAAATCATGGAGGGGTCTGAAATTTTCATCGTAGGTGCATGTCCACTGTGAGAGAGATAAACTAAAAAGAAAAATCCAGAAATCACAATGCATGATTTTTTAACAATTTATTTGTGTGATGCAGCTGCAAATAAGTATTTGAACACCTGTGTATCATCTAGAATTCTGACCCTGAAAGACCTGTTAGTCTGCCCATTAGAAGTCCACCTGCACTCCATGTATCATCCTGAATCAGATGCACCTGTTTGAGGTCGTTAGCTGCATAAAGACACCTGTCCACCCCATACAATCAGTAAGACTTTAACTTGTAACATGGCGAAGACCAAAGAGCTGTCCAAAGACACCAGAGACAAAATTGTACACCTCCACAAGGCTGGAAAGGGCTACGGAGCAATTACCAAGCAGCTTGGTGAAAAAAGGTCCACTGTTGGAGCTATCATTAGAAAATGGAAGAAGCTAAACATGACGGTCAATCTCAATCGGAGTGGAGCCCCATGCAAGATATCACCTCGTGGGGTCTCAATGATTCTAAGAAAGGTGAGGAATCAGCCCAGAACTACACGACAGGACTTGGTCAATGACCTGAAAAGAGCTGGGACCACCGTTTCCAAGGTTACTGTAGGTAATACACTAAGACGTCATGATGTGAAATCATGCATGGCACGAAAGGTTCCCCTGCTTAAACCAGCACATGTCAAGGCCCGTCTTAAGTTTGCATATGACCATTTGGATGATACAGAGGAGTCATGGGAGAAAGTTTTATGGTCAGATGAGACCAAAATAGAACTTTTTGGTCATAATTCCAATAAGCGTGTTTGGAGGAAGAAGAATGAAGAGTACAATCCGAAGAACACCATCCCTACTGTGAAGCATGGGGGTGGTAGCATCATGCTTTGGGGGTGTTTTTCTGCACATGGGACAGGACGAGTGCACTGCATTAAAGAGAGGATGACTGGGGCCGTGTATTGTGAGATTTTGGGGAACAACCTCCTTCCCTCTGTCAGAGCATTGAAGATGGGTCGTGGCTGGGTCTTCCAACACGACAACGACCCGAAGCACACAGCCAGGAAAACCAAGGAGTGGCTCCGTAAGAAGCATATCAAGGTTCTAGCATGGCCCAGCCAGTCTCCAGACCTGAACCCAATCGAAAATCTTTGGAGGGAGCTCAAACTCCGTGTTTCTCAGCGACAGCCCAGAAACCTGACTGATCTAGAGAAGATCTGTGTGGAGGAGTGGGCCAAGATCCCTCCTGCAGTGTGTGCAAACCTGGTGAAAAACTACAGGAAACGTTTGACCTCTGTAATAGCAAACAAAGGCTACTGTACCAAATATTAACATTCATTTTCTCAGGTGTTCAAATACTTATTAGCAGCTGTATCACACAAATAAATTGTTAAAAAATCATGCATTGTGATTTCTGGATTTTTCTTTTTAGTTTATCTCTCTCACAGTGGACATGCACCTACGATGAAAATTTCAGACCCCTCCATGATTTCTAAGTGGGAGAAATAGCAAAATAGCAGGGTGTTCAAATACTTATTTTCTTCACTGTATGTGCCCTGTGATTGGCTGGCCACTAGTCCAGGGTGTACCCCGCCTCCCGCCCGAAGAAGACAGCTAGGATAGGCTCCAGCACCCCCACGACCCTTGAGAGGATAAGCGGTCGAAAATGAATGAATTAATGAATGAGTTCTCCAATTTGTGTGGAAGTGGTAACTTTTTGGCTTCTTATTTTGTCTTTCCCCACCCTCGGCCATCTCTGTGTGGAGTTTACACGTTCTCCCTGTGCATGCGTGGGTTTTCTCCGGGTATGCCAGTTTCCTCCCACATTCCAAAAACATGCTAGGTTAATTAGCGACTCCAAATTGTCCATAGGTATGAATGTGAGTGTGAATGGTTGTTTGTCTATATGTGCCCTGTGATTGGCTGGCCACTAGTCCAGGGTGTACCCCGCCTCCCGCCTGAAGAAGACAGCTGGGATAGGCTCCAGCACCCCCACGACCCTTGTGAGGATAAGCGGTCGAAAATGAATGAATTAATGAATGAGTTCTCCTATTTTGTGTGGAAATGGTAACTTTTTGGCTTCTTATTTTGTCTTTCCCCACCCTCGGTCATCTCTGTGTGGAGTTTGCATGTTCTCCCCGTGCATGCGTGGGTTTTCTCCGGGTATTCCGGTTTCCTCCCACATTCCCAAAATCATGCTAGGTTAATTAGCGACTCCAAATTGTCCATAGGTATGAATGTGAGTGTGAATGGTTGTTTGTCTATATGTGCCCTGTAATTGGCTGGCCACCAGTCCAGAGTGTACCCCGCCTCTTGCCTTGAAAAAGACAGCTGGGATAGGCTCCAGCACCCCGCGCGACCGGAAGCAGTAGAAAATGAATGAATGAATTCCATATTTAACAGAGCGAGTGTGAATAAAATTAGTTTTCTGCTTATTTCTGTATGAAAAAAGTGAAATCACGAATGTCGGATCCACTGTACGCCACCGATGATGGAGGCACCCATGACACCAACGAGAAGAATACAGAAAAATAATCTAACATTTCCACCTAATCACCCCCCCCCCCCACTCATAATAAATAATAAACTATACTTACCATAGTCTGGAAGGTGGAGTGCAGCTGTGTTAGGAAAGGAGGCTTCCCAGATAGCGCCAACACCCTTTTCTCCACCATGGTGCATTCCACGTCGTCATCCTGGATCACTACATCCTTCTTCAGGATCTTGATGGCGTAGAGGTCATCTGTTCCTTTACGTTCTGCCAGCATCACCTAAAGACAGAAGATTGTACGGCGATGGGGTGAAACAGGAAGGGCTATTTTCCATCAACAAATACCATGATGGATGGATGTTATCTCTGATTCGAGTGCACGCATTCGGCCAAACGCTACAATTCTACTTCTACCGATTTTAATAAGAAAAGAAAGACAATGAGTACCAAGTAGAAGAGTTAAAACTACATCATCAGCATTTCCAGTGTCTTCCACTAAAACTTCTCTTATCAAGCAAACCAATACAAGCATGAACGTGTTTTATCTTAAAACGGGCAATAAAAACAAGCATATTTAAGACACTGCTGAGTTTCCATTAACATGGATATCATGGTTGGTGTGTGTGAGTGTGTTTTTCCCCAAAAGGCTAATTGAGTTTTGAGACCTCAGTGGGGGCTATTTAATTAAATTGTTTTAATTTATATATATATATTTATATTTAAAAATAACCCTTTGAATATATTTGTTTAGTATTAAAAGAAAAATGTGCATATTTGCTCAAGTAAAGCAGTAAACCTCAGTTTTTATGACTAAAATATTCCAAAAGGTTGTACAGAAAGCAAAAGCAAAAAGAAAAAGGTAGCTGTGGTAGGCTCCAGCATACCCCCACGACCCTAATGACGACAAGCAGCATAGAAAATGAATGAATGTCTACTACTATATTGGGTAATGCAAGTGTAAAAGTGACTATAGGGGTGTTATTTCATGTCTACAGGGCTCTAATAATGTTACCAATCGTATTGCAAATGGGTTTTTTATGCTCCGAGTATGGAAATATTGGATTTATAAATAAGGAATTCTATTCACCAATGTACTGCAAAAAAGGCCAGTAAGGATAATTCATAATGCCGCCTACAGGGAACAAACAAATACAATAATAATAATATTGAACCAGTCATGATGTGCTATATATATCACTATATTGATACTTACTATGGTACACATTATGTCATTGGATGGTCATATCACCTCGTACTTCGGTATGTGACAAAAACTAAAAAAAATTCTAAAAAAATTAATAAAATTAAGTAAAATAAAATTTAAATTAAATGAAATAAAAATAAATAAAAATAAATAAAAATAAATAAAAATCAATAAAAATAAATAAAAATCAATTAAAATCAATTAAAATCAATTAAAATCAATTAAAATCAATTAAAATCAATTAAAATCAATTAAAATCAATTAAAATCAATTAAAATCAATTAAAATTATATTAGGAAAGCAGGAAGTGAACAAATGCAACAGTTACTGATTGTAAAAGTACCAGATGGAGGGGTAGGATTTAATAAGCTTTGCTTCTTCCTACTCCTTTTGGACATGTGGAACTGTGAACTGATTATGGGATGCATTCAATTGTAATCCGATGCATGTTCAAATGAAATTAAACCATTACTTCACAGAAATTCATTTATCACTGCTGGATGTGATTTTCAACAAAAACCGAATCCTATGAAAAATGAGGGAGGGGGGGGGGGTACAAAAAAAACGATGTTTGACTGTACTTAAGTTTCTTAACTTACTTACTGACCGACTTTACACCCACTCCCACTTCATAATACCTATGAGATCAGAAAATTAGCAAATGTGCTGTTTATGCCTTATAAATATTCAGGTATGATAATATAGAGGGGTTATTAGGTTTGGGATCCAACTGGGAGTGCTGCACAGATGGACACACTTGGAGTGTGTGTGAGTTTCATAGTGTGTGTGTGTGTGTGTGTGTGTGTGTGTGTGTGGAGGGCAGCCACAGTTCAAGAATATGCAGCATATGATCTTTAGCATTAAAAGTTTAGTTCACTTCGAATGTACGCAGGTGACAAAAGCAAAGTCTGTTGCGTGGCGTCTTGTTGTCAGCGGGACCGTCTTCACCAAAAACGCCATCTGGCCCGAAGCTCTTTTGATGCCGCCACAAGGACGAGGACGAAATCATGGCAGAAAAAAAAATGATAAAATAATGTTTCATCAAGTAAGTAAGACAACGTTGAGGGCGACAATCTGACTTATGCACTTCACCCTAAGCCAGGGGTCTCAAATTCAATTTACTTGGGGGGCCAATGGAGCTAGGGTCTGGGCGAGATCAGGTTTTCCAAAAACTTACCACTTCCACACGGATAGGGAGGATAACTATTAACAGTTATTTAACCTTTAACATGAACATTAATCAAACGTAATAATTTTTTTCTGAGTACATGATACCATATAGCATCCATATCAAACCCAAAAACTTACCACTTCCACACGGATAGGGAGGATAACTATTAACAGTTATTTAACCTTTAACATGAACATTAATCAAACGTAATCATTTTTTCCGGGTACATGATACCATACAGCATCCATATCAAACCCAAAAACTTACCACTTCCACACGGATAGGGAGGATAACTATTAACAGTTATTTAACCTTTAACATGAACATTAATCAAACGTAATAATTTTTTTCTGGGTACATGATACCATACAGCATCCATATCAAACCCAAAAACTTACCACTTCCACACGGATAGGGAGGATAACTATTAACAGTTATTTAACCTTTAACATCAACATTAATCAAACGTAATAATTTTTTCCGGGTACATGATACCATACAGCATCCATATCAAACCCAAAAACTTACCACTTCCACACGGATAGGGAGGATAACTATTAACAGTTATTTAACCTTTAACATGAACATTAATCAAACGTAATAATTTTTTCCGGGTACATGATACTATACAGCATCCATATCAAACCCAAAAACTTACCACTTCCACACGGATAGGGAGGATAACTATTAACAGTTATTTAACCTTTAACATCAACATTAATCAAACGTAATAATTTTTTCCGGGTACATGATACCATACAGCATCCATATCAAACCCAAAAACTTACCACTTCCACACGGATAGGGAGGATAACTATTAACAGTTATTTAACCTTTAACATGAACATTAATCAAACGTAATAATTTTTTCCGGGTACATGATACTATACAGCATCCATATCAAACCCAAAAACTTACCACTTCCACACGGATAGGGAGGATAACTATTAACAGTTATTTAACCTTTAACATGAACATTAATCAAACGTAATATTTTTTTTCTGGGTACATACTGAGTACATTCTGAGTACATACTAACATTAAACGTTTCATATCAAGGCGGCGGCCTCAAACTAGTGTCCTGCGGGCCACGTGTTTGAGACCCCTGGTATAGATAATTGACAACAGAATGCACTCTGTATACACAAAATACGGCTTGAGAGTATGTTAGGATAGATTTGATGACGCGTGATTACTCGGCCACATTTGGCCCGCGGGCCGCATGTTTGAGACCCCTGCCCTAAGCCGTGGATTGTGCCTGAGGGGGGCTTCGCATTTCATGTCCCGACTGCCGCTCAGCTTCTTAAACCAAGGTCACCCGTGGTTAGCGTATCAATCACAAACCCAACAATGAACGAAGGCGCGTCACGAGCGACAAGCAGCCGTTTTATTCCAGAAAGTTCTTCAGGGTCATTTGACAGAAAAGGCGGTCCCCGGGTACGCAAACTGTCATGCGTCGTAAATGATGCCACGGTCGGTGTTCCCTATGCTGACCTTGCAACGGCTGAATCCACCCAGGGAAAAGCACAATCTACTGCGCCACGCGGCGGTGCGTGATAGCGCAATATGTTATAACACACATTGCCGTGTTGCATTAGTCCGAACTGTCAGGTCTGATCAAAGCTGCGGAAGCAGTGTGTGCCCGAGTCACACAGGGACCGCCTGATAGCCTGATAGCCTGATAGCGGTCTCGTCTTCAAATTATTTCATTACAGCCTTGTCCCATTAATTCATTACACTCCTGCCACTGATTAATACCGAGCGGTATTTCTAAGTGCACTCTTAAAAACATTACTAAGCTAACTTCCTCTTCACGTGCACGGATACACTCGTGCACAGTCTCTGATTATACCTTCATAAAATTAAGTCTTAGAAGTATTATTCCTTATCGTCAATGCATTGGGATTTATGTGCTAACATGATGTTCTAACAGAATACTAGTCCTCCATATGCACATCACCTGATTCAAATAATAATACGTGGTCTGGGCATGTGAGTCAGCCCATCCCTCTCTCTGATAGCTCCTCCTTTTTTTAATTTAAAAATATAAATATTATCAGGGGGGCAAGTGGTTAGCGCGCAGACCTCACAGCTAGGAGACCACGGTTCAATTCCACCCACGGCCATCTCTGTGTGGAGTTTGCATGTTCTCCCCCGTGCATGCGTGGGTTTTCGCCGGGTACTCTGTTTTCCTCCCACATTCCAAAAACATGCTAGGTTAATTAGCGACTCCAAATTGTTCGCAGGTATGAATGTGAGTGTGAATGGTTGTTTGTCGATATGTGCCCTAGTGATTGGCTGGCCACCAGTCCAGGTATGATGCAGAGAGGTTCTAATTATTATTATTATTGTATGATGCAGAGAGGTTCTAATTATTATTATTATTGTATGATGTAGAGAGGTTCTAACTATTATTATTATTGCATGATGCAGAGAGGTTCTAATTATTATTATTATTGCATGATGCAGAGAGGTTCTAATTATTATTATTATTGTATGATGCAGAGAGGTTCTAATTATTGTTATTATTGTAGGATGTAGAGAGGTTCTAATTATTATTATTATTGTATGATGCAGAGAGGTTCTAATTATTATTATTATTGCATGATGCAGAGAGGTTCTAATTATTATTATTATTGCATGATGCAGAGAGGTTCTAATAATTATTATTATTGCATGATGCAGAGAGGTTCTAATTATTATTATTATTGCATGATGCAGAGAGGTTCTAATTATTATTATTGTATGATGCAGAAAGGTTCTAATTATTACTATTATTGCATGATGCAGAGAGGTTCTAATTATTATTATTATTGCATGATGCAGAGAGGTTCTAATTATTATTATTATTGCATGATGCAGAGAGGTTCTAATTATTATTATTATTGCATGATGCAGAGAGGTTCTAATTATTATTATTGTATGATGCAGAAAGGTTCTAATTATTACTATTATTGTATGATGCAGAGAGGTTCTAATTATAAATATTATTGTATGATGCAGAGAGGTTCTAATTATTAATATTGTATGATGCAGAGAGGTTCTAATTATTATTATTATTGCATGATGCAGAGAGGTTCTAATTATTATTATTGTATGATGCAGAAAGGTTCTAATTATTACTATTATTGTATGATGCAGAGAGGTGTTCTAATTATAAATATTATTGTATGATGCAGAGAGGTTCTAATTATTAATATTGTATGATGCAGAGAGGTTCTAATTATTATTATTGCATGATGCAGAGAGGTTCTAATTATTATTATTGTATGATGCAGAAAGGTTCTAATTATTACTATTACTGTATGATGCAGAGAGGTTCTAATTATAAATATTATTGTATGATGCAGAGAGGTTCTAATTATTAATATTGTATGATGCAGAGAGGTTCTAATTATTATTATTATTGTATGATGCAGAGCGGTTCTAATTATTACTATTATTGTATGATGCAGAGAGGTTCTACACCAACGCCAACTCATAAGCATATTGTTCATCATATTTGAACATTAATATTTGTACGGGCAGATTCCCGTACCGGACATCATGGAGCAGATGGACCTAAGGCTGCACATTTGATACAAGTTGTGTTTGATTCCCGAATCCGTGTAAGTGTTTGATGCATTCCATCGATGCTAGACCCTCTACTCGGCTTCCAGCACCGACACGCCACTTTGGTGCCTGTTGCTATGGAAACAGGCATCCAGCACACCCAAGGTCTAAAACACAGTCAATGGCCGTCCCTCTCCCCCCTGTCATTTAGCCCACGTTTGTTTTCGTTCCCCTCCTCGCTCGTTCCGTGTCTCGGTTTGGCTTTCTTGCCTTGATTGTCATTCCCTCACCCGCCATCTTGCCAATGCGTCCCCTCTGTTTGCTCATTCATGTCAACTTCATTCAGTCTGATGTTTGTTTTTTTTCCCCCCTCCCACACCCTCCTTTCAATTCATTCACGTCAACCGCTCGCCATTTGTCTTTCCCCTTTCACGGCCCTGCACTTGTCACATCATCCTCTTCGTCTTTTTGCCTTCATTCATCTTCGTCTACCTGCGCGTCATCTCTTTTGATTCTTTGGATCTCTATCTCAGCCCTTCTGTTCAACTCCTCTTTGCTCTTCGCTTTTAAAAAAACACCTTGTGTGGCGTGCTTTGATGGTAGACGTCTAACATATGGACGAAATCACAACTTGGTTTCTTAGTGGTCTTCATTCTTCATCCCACCGAGGCGGTTTGGACAAAGATATACGGACTTCCAGAGGGGGTCCTGACCTCAACGCCATCGTTTACCTGCTAGATGGAGCCACACCAAGACACAAGAAGAGTCTAGCTAAGACTTTTGTTTTTGATTACTAGCTTGTTGGACTGTTCATTTAGCTAATTCAGCCTCCCAGGTATGGGCTTTATGCTATTATGTTGCTTCAAGGGTTCTAAAATGGTGTCAACATGGGACCCATATTTTGGAATATTCATTAAAGGGGATCTATTATGCTCATTTTTGGACCCTTTGTAAAGAGTTGTGGTGTCCTGTAGAGCAGCTACCCACAATAACCCGCACAGAAAACTTTTACATTTTCCAGAATCTGCACCTATTCCAGGTGAATTTTCCTTTCCTTCCTGCTAAAACGGTCTGTTTTCATTTATTCCACCCACAGCGACTTATTGTATATTCCGGAAAATACGGTATACGGAATAATTTTCTGAGAATTCAAGAAACAATACAAGCAGTTGATGTTTGCTAAATACAAGGATGAAGAGTCTTGAACCAGTCATGATGTGCTATATATATCACTATATTGACGGTTACTATGGTAACCATTATGTCATTGGATGGTCTTATCACATCGTACTTCTGTATGTGACAAATAAATAAATAAATAAATAAATAAATAAAATTAAGTTAAAAAAATAAAATTAAAATAAATTAAAATTATATTAGGAAAGCAGGAAGTGAACAAATGTCATTGTATGGTCATATCACCTCGTACTTCTGTATGTGACAAAAAACCCCTAAAATAAATAAATAAATAAAATTAAGTTAAAAAAATAAAATTAAAATAAATTAAAATTATAGTAGGAAAGCAGGAAGTGAACAAATGTCATTGTATGGTCATATCACTTTGTACTTCTGTATGTGAGAAAAAATAAAAATAAAAATAATAATTAAAATAAAAAAAACTATATTAGGAAAGCAGGAAGTGAACAAATGTAACAGTTACTGATTGTAAAAGTACCGGATGGAGGGGTAGGATTTAATAAGCTTTGCTTCTTCCTACTCCTTTTGGACATGTGGAACTGTGAACTGATTATGGGATGCATTCAATTGTAATCTGATGCATGTTCAAATGAAATTCAACCATTACCATTTTGGTAGAAATTACCCTCTGGGTCTCAATTTGTATTTATTAGCGCAGGGGTGGGCAAACTACGGCCCGGGGGCCACATGCGGCCCACTAAGCGATTGAATCCGGCCCGCCTGTTGCTTTTTAAGTATTTCAAATTTTAACATACAATTTGGCAACATAACTTGCAAGTCGGACGTCTTATTTAGTAAAAAAAAAAACAAAAAAAATTACAAATTAAATGAAAATAAATAACAAGAAAAATATATATATTAACAATATATATATAAATAAATGTATGATATATTAAATGACTGATGTTTAAAGTGCTCCTGAAAAAGTTTTACAGATAAAATTAGACCAAAAAAATCTAGAAAAATTATAAGTATAAAATAGTGTGTATGTTAAATATATGTTATGGCCCCCCCGGACAATTTTGTTAACTCAATGCGGCCCACCAGTCAAAATATTTGCCCACCCCTGTATTAGCGGGACTAACTTAAACCGAGTGCAACTTGAAGGATTATGCGTCTGTCAAATGTTCAAGCAGAATAATAAACATATTGTTATGTTAAGACAAATATCAACAGTCTGACCTTCCCGAAGCTGCCCTTTCCCAGCACCATCAGGAAGTTGAAGTCCGACAGCTTCATGCGGTCTTGGTTGCCATTGGAGTCGAAGCGGGCGGCGTTGGCCGATTTGCCTTCAGTGTTCTTGCTGGGCCCAATCTTAGCCCGCTGGATCAGGATGAGAGGGACAAATGTGCCAATGTGATTAGCCGGAACGTCCCAACATTTAAATACCCTTGCTTTTTTTTTTTTTTTATTAAGAGGATAAACATAACTCATTAAAAGATTATTTGGATGGGGCAGTCACTAATGAGAGCTATTTGACAATATTTGCTGGAGGAGAAAATACTTTCCTTTCTGAGTAAAGATGTAATTAATGGAGGACAACTCTTAAAACTCCACTAGCAAAAAAAAAGTTGAAATATGAAACTTATGTACTGTACAGTATTAGTAAAAAAATATGCATATTTTACTCATTTGTTTGCCTAAATTGAGCATTTTCAAGCATAAAAAGAGATACATGAATACAAAGCATTCAGAAGATGCATTCAAAGACCTTGTAAGGATATGTAGTAGTATACTACACTGGTCGCCAGGTGTCAGTAAGGTTACTGTAATGCTCTCTGAGACACACAAGCACCAGACTTGATTGGCTGGAAAAACAGGCTTTTATTGATGCCACGCTAAAACTCACTTCCTGTCCACTTCCTGTGCCAGACCGCTCCCCTAGAGAACACATTCATAGCAACACACACAAGATCTTTTGCTTATTATGTCTTCTATATTGAGTAAAAGTGACTATAGGGGTGTTATTTCAAATCTGGAGGGCTCTAATAATGTTAAAACCTATACTTATGAAGTTGTGAACAAGTTTTCTATGCTATAACAACAGAAATATTGTATTTATTAACAACAGACTTTTATTGGATGCTATGCTAAAACACACTTCCTGTCAACCTGCCAGTCAGCTCCCCTAGAGAACACATTCATAGGAACACACACAATGTTTTTTGCCATTTTATGTCTTTTATATTAGGTAAAAGTGACTATAGGGGTGTTATTTCAAATCTGGAGGGCTCTAATAATGTTAAAACCTACACTTATAAAGTTGTAAACAAGTTTTCTATGGTATAAAAACTAAAATATTGTATTTATGAACAACATGAATGCCACGCTAAAACTCACTTCCTGTCCACATGCCAGTCAGCTCCCCGAGAGAACACATTCATAGCAACACACACAATGTATTTTGCTTATTATGTCTTCTATGTTGCGTAAAAGTGACTATAGGGGTGTTATTTCAAATCTGGAGGGCTCTAATAATGTTAAAACCTATACTTATAAAGTTGTAAACAAGTTTTCTATGCTATAAAAACTAAAATATTGTATTTATGAACAACAGGCTTTTGTTGAATGCTATGCTAAAACTCACTTCCTGTCTACCTGCCAGTCAGCCCACCTTGAGAACACATTCATAGCAACACACCCACCATCTGTTACTTATTATGTCTTCTATATTGAGTAAAAGTGACTATAGGGGTGTTATTTCAAATCCGGAGGGCTCTAATAATGTTAAAACCTATACTTATAAAGTTGTAAACAAGTTTTCTATGGTATAAAAACTAAAATATTGTATTTATGAACAACAGGAACAACATGAATGCCACGCTAAAACTCACTTCCTGTCCACATGCCAGTCAGCTCCCCACATGCCAGTGACTATAGGGGTGTTATTTCAAATCTGGAGGGCTCTAATAATGTTAATTCTATTCTCTACCAACAAAAATATTGTATTTATGAGTAAGGAATCCTACTTAGCGGTAATTCACTTATCAGGATCAGGTCTGGAATTGATTAACCACAATAAACGAGGGATTACTGTAAATGACAAGTTAATATTATTAATATTTGCTCCCACTCTCTTACACTTCCACACTCCATCCCCTGACAATTCTTCATTTTTATACATTCAGTGTGCATGTTTGACTGCCCACTTCATTACCGCTTTCCTTTTTCGAGCTTTCTCTACCAGCCTTGACCTTGTCACGCCGTCTCATAATGGCTTCAGATATTATTTTGCTTTTTTTTTTTTTTTTTTTATAAAACCACGCTTCAATTTTAACAAGGTCTGGGGACTTGAAAAAAAAAAAAATGCCTGCACACACAGAAATAAAAATGCAGGACGAGCACACCTCACCTCTATCTTATCCCAAACTGCTGATACACACTCATTTCCTCACTTCTTCTCACCTGGGCTCTTCACTCTCTTATTTGCTACTCGGTCTGTGACAGCATATGTGTGTGTGTGTGTGTGTGTGTGTGTTTCACACTCTTCCCAACTCATCAATGGATAAAAGGCTCTATCAGTCTCCATCTGTTCTGACACACACACACACACACACACACATTCACAGGCAGCAGGAGAGAATGTTGAATGGATGACTCCCAAAGCTTTTAGAGATGACTTCCTCTCTCTGTCGTGTCACTTAGTCTACAATGGCGGTGTCAACTATTACTGTTGTCTTTATTACCCAACATCAGGGTTTCCAACGCTTTTTCGCCTCAAGACTCAAATAAGAAATTTTTTTTTTTTTTTTCTGACATACACATTTTTTTAGTGTATTTCACATGGACAAATGTACATGCTGGAGCCTATCCCAGCTGTCTTCTTCGGGCAAGAGGCGGGGTACACAGTGGACTGGTGGCCAGCCAATCACAGGGCACATATAGACAAACAACCATTCACACTCACATTCATACCTATGGACAATTTGGAGTGGCCAATTAACCTGGTATGCATTTTGTTGGAATAATTTTACTTTATTTTAGTTTTATTGTGTGTGAAATTCATTGCTGTACGCCCCCCTCCCCCAAGTGCATATTCATTCATTTTCTACCGCTTATCCTCACGAGGGTCATTAGTATGCTGGAGCCTATCCCAGCTGTCTTCTTCGAGCGAGAGGTGGGGTACACCC